>NC_090932.1:1283653788-1284278788 GCF_040938575.1 Ambystoma mexicanum | reverse complement strand
CAATGGCGAGTCGAGCACCTTGACTGCCATGCAATGACACCACCCTGAAGCTCCTGTTAAAAAAAGACCCTGCAACCAGAAACAAATGCATACACCTGTGCCACATCCTTCAGTGTGGCAGCTGCTCAAACACAATTTCACTCTGCAAACATCTTCCAACATACGCATCACACAAGTGAATGGTAAAGTCACGCCCTGCAGTCCACGTGACAAACTAATGTAAATAATCCCCATGTCGAAATAGTCATGCAGTGACAGATCCTAAGCACCTTCAATGTGTGTCACATGAGCAGACCCTGCCCAGGCGTGTCACGGCCAGACCCACAATGAGCTGATATTACCAGAACAGATAACCTAATAAACACATCACTGTTCCTTCCATGTGTGAAGGACATGACATTACATCTTATCAAATTACATGTCAATCACAATGCGCACATACACGAGTGTAAGAAGCTGCAAAGAGTCCGGGGATGATGAACACAGTGACGACAGAGACAATAAACTTGGTAGGGCATGTGACATTGATATGGCGCCAGTACATGGGAAGTGGGGAAGGAGAAAAGGGGTTTGGGTGAGGGGGCAGTGCAGTAATTGTGAAGGACACCACAACAAATATAACAATGTAGAAAATAAATAAACTGCGCCCGGCTGGTGTCAAGTCCAAGCCTGAGTGCAGACAGCAGGTGTAAAGTGCAGGTAGGTGGCTGTTGCCATACATAAAAACAGTCCAAGTGTGGTGGGTCCCAGGGAGGCAGTGGAGGTGCGCAAGTGGCATGCAAGAGGACCTTTGCCCAAGTTCAGAGGGCAGCCATGTGACCATTGCAGGTTCCGCATGTCAGAGGAGTACCAAAAGCACAAGCAAAGAGGAGTTACTCAAGTTATGTATGACTACATGGCAATCAAAAAGGGCGCTACCCACACAGACTGCTGCATTAGTCTGCCAAAATGTAAAAACAGAGAAATGGCAAAAGTGACTGCCAGTGCAAGATGCCCAACAACAGTACAGTCAATGAAAACAGCACAAACACATGCCGGTGAAGGTCAAAGCACGCCATTTGCGTTACACTGCATGAAGCGATTCCTGGTAACATATTGGGAACATTTCACACTCCAATCAGTCCCCCAACCCCATCTCCTCCCCCCAACACAGTGAGGACCAATACACAGTGATGGTGCACATGTGATAGCAATTGAGACTTCACCGTGCATACCGAAGCTCCCCCTCCACACACGTCCACTGGTCATGCACATGTGTAACTGCAACACGCAAATGGATAGCAAATATGACACATGAATGCAGGTAAGCAAACACATGACCAACAATGGTCCTTACCTGGAACACCAAACAGAGAAACAAATCAGAAATTTTGTGGAAAAAGTCAGAGAAGCCATTACTGTGAGTAATCAAATCAAAATCTATTAACCAGTTGTATCCATGTCATGCAAACTGCAAAACAAAAATGTAAATATGTACATTGGAAAATTAAGAAAATGTTCAAATGTCCAAACTAAAAATCCAATTATGTACATTAAAAAAGTTAAAGTTTCAAAATAGATCCATGTCCATAATAGTCTTACAAAAATAATAATCGGAATGAGAAAAAAAAATACATTCCGGCAATGTGATCACCAAAAATATAAAACACCAGTAAACTATGTACAAATAAACATGGAGCAAAGTCCAAATAGCACTCCAAATCATAAAAAAACTAAAGGTAAATCACACACAAACAACTATGTACAAAAAGTGGAGTGCAGTGCAAAAACTCCAAACCATAAAAAAAGAAAAACGGAAACTTGTTACCAAAGAACTATTTACAAGGGGAGCGGGCTAGTCTTTCTCCTCACCATGCTCCCTCAATGTCTCGGTCAGGGCATCATCGAACACTGTGTCCAAATTCCCTAGGCGGGCCTCCTCTCTCACCTTGAGGGCTGGCAGGGACTCCAACATGCTGCTCCCCTCCCACACCCGGCAAGTCTCCTCGAGAATCTCAGCCCTCCTCTCTGCCCGACGCAGTGAAATCTCTGCCCTGGCCATGGTGAGTCTTGCCTCCCATGCCCGCTGCCGCTCTGCCCCGATCTGCTGTCCCAAACACTCCAACACAGAAGACATCCTTTGGGTAAGGTCCACGTTTGCCTCCTGCCTGAAAACCGATACCTGCTGCTGCCAAATAGCCTGGTTCCTGCTCCTTAAGGACAGCCTCTGTGATGATGACAACCCTCCGGACTGTTGTGCACGTGCCCTGCTCCTTGGTGCCCGCTCTCCCTCCATTGCCACAGCTCCTGTCGACGGCTGGATCTGCGTGGTGACCACCTCGGATGATTAAACTTCGACTCCCGACTCTGGCAGAGATGTTACCTCCACCAGTCGGGCCGCCGGGGGTGGGACAGGTACACAGGGGGCCCTGGTGGTATCTGGGCCGGAAGGCACCAGGGTGAAAGACTGGTGCACAAACGAGGAAGAGAAGGAGTAGGTTGCAGAAGTGGCCAGCCCACGCACCCAATCCGAGACCAGGAACGTAGCGAGCCAGTTCAGGAGATGCCAGAACTCATTGTGATGATGTGCAAGCCAACCACCGTAAGCCTGCACATCATCACGATTGGTGCCTTTAAGCCTCGTGATACCGGCTAGCACCAGTTCCACTCTGTCTCGAATGGCGACATTCAGAGTTATTGGTGTTTCCATTTGTGTGGAAACAACCGCCACCTGTGGATGGGGTTGGCCTGGGGCATGGCTGCAGGTGCACACTGGTGCAGGCCTAGGGGCAGTATTAGGCACAGTCACCTCCACGGCCCTCTTGGACCTCCCCTCAGCAGTTGCGGCCGATGTCTCTGACACAACACCAGTCTCCTCGCTCCCCGAAGATGTAATTACCTGGGAGCGTAACTGGGCCTTGCGTCTTGGCCTGGTGGAGGCATCCCCGCTGCCTTGCTCCACAACACCTTCTCCGCCTTCATCCTCCAACGTCGCTGTGGATAGGGAGACATAGAACACAAACATCAGGGCACTGAATATATGTCTGTTTGGCACAAAACAAATGCACATGAGTTGCACTAGCAAAGGTCACAGCCATCATCACCCTCCACAACACACAGGTACGTGCAATTAACACACATGCACAATCATGTCCGTCCTTCACAACAGACAATCACATCCTTGGACAAGGCACTGTCAGCACCTCAAAATTGTGCATTTCCCTCACATGCATCATGGGACATACATATTTCTTTCACACACATCACCCGACAGTCATGAAGCAGGCCATGGAGCTATCACATCAGAGTCCACTCAATGTCAATTTGGCAGCAAGAGTCAAGCACACATTCAAAGCTCCAGTAACATCCATCCAGAAGTGTTGGCCAGTCACACACTTACTTCTCAGACACATGCACATGTACACCATGCATGTCTATGATGTTGCCGACAGCACCCATGTGTCACACCTCTCACACGGCCACATTCACACACATGTATGTAACTATGTGCATGTCGTTACTTGCTGCAGCGCATCACACTTTGCAACAGAAAAACTGTTGATGTCACACATGCTTGAATGGACACCCATGCAGCACTGTCTGGGACATGCACACAGACATCCGTACAAGAGGCATACCTGCCATAAGTTCAAGGTGCACACTACGACCACACATCAACATGCACATGCACATTCACTGTGGAGTACAACAACACATGGACACTTACCAGTCGACTCCAGACAGAGCTGCAAATCGATGACCTGGGCATGCAGCGCTGGGTAGAACTGCTTCAGCACCCACATTTTGTCGGTGCTCAACCGGGCCTAGTGGTGGTTCCTGGCTTTGAAAGTTCTCCCAGCGACTGTGCACATGGATGTTGTCCTTGGGTGCCACCCCCTCCCCGTTGATGGCACCCACAATGTCAGCCCAGATCATCTTCCGTCCTTCCTTGCAGACTCGCGTTGGTCCGGGAAGACGGCATCATAATGCTCCAGGACTAGCTCCACCAGGATGTCAACTTCGCTTGCACCGAAGCTGACAGCCCTCTGCCTCGCTGCTGGGGGGTTGCCACTTACCTCCGATGATGTTGGTTCAGACATGGCAACCCCCAAGGGAGGTGTGGGCGGGCAAGGTGGTTCTGGGGCTGGGCTGTGGAGTGGTGGTCTGGCACGTTGTGAGTCTTCTGTATCAGCAGAGGTGGTCACAGGTCTGACGACAGGAGCACTGGCAATAGCTGTACAGCAGGCACGAAAAGTGCAGGGCACGTGGGCAGCAGGCACACACAGTGGACAGGCAGCAGCAGATGGCTAATAGGAGGCAGCTCAGGGCAATTGGAGGCAGGTAAATTGGCTAGTAGACAGGAGCGTGGGTGTTCCATGTTACTCGAATGGAAAGCCGTAAACAGAGTAACTCTGCACATGCGGAAAGCGCACGTTAGCGTGAAATCAGAGGAAAGGGCCTAAGCGCGTAAGTTACGTGACACGTGCTGAATGTTGGGCGTGACATTCAGGATCGGGATAAAGTAGTGTGTAGAAGACCATCACACGCTTGTGCGAGTTATAGCAGACAGACGTGTGGACTTCGTTTCCACGCGATCTCTTCACTACTGAGACCATGTGAGCTTTTTGTTTTGGTAGGGGATTTGCCTCCGCGCATACGTGCGTGTACTTTTGAGGCTGACGGTGAGTTACATACGTATTTTGCACACTGTGGGTGCCCCTGTGTGTTGCATACCCCCTTTCTTAACATCACAGTAGCTTACGTGTCTTTTGCGTACATAATTTTCATGTTGCTGGGTGTCACAGCGTGCTGCGCAACATTTGTTCTTTTCACGTGGGCTACCGAGGGGTTGCGTACATGTATTTTTCATTTTTGGGGTGCCTGTGCATTACGCTGTCTGTTTTCTTTCCCCAGGGGTTACATTGAGCCTTGCAGGAGCACACTGGTATGTTTAACATCACGTACACTGCCCCCTCACTGAAGTTCCCAGGACAATTGATGCACAATTGGTGCACCTCCCATTGCACCATTCCATCAGTGCCATGAGTGGGAGGGAAAGAAGTCGGAAGGGTGGCCAAGGTGGCCGAGGTGTCCAAGATGCCTGAGGCCATGCAGGGAGAGCTATGCCCCCCACCCAACAGGGTCAGGGAGATGCAGCTGAGGCTGACGTCCCCAGCACCCGGCGTCCTGGAGCAGCATTGCCATCTGCTGTCCATACCAGCCAGGGTCAGGAAGCTGCAGGGGCAGCTGCAGCAACCACCACCCAGGCTCAGGGTACCCCAGCCAGGCCTGTGTTGGTCCTGGCCCTGGCCCACAGAGACCCAGGGGCAGATGTCCTTGTCTCTAAGGGCAAGAGACGTGCAGAGAAAGGTCCTGGCACCAGCACCCAGGTACGGCTGGCTGCAAGGCAGCCTACTATCCCAGCATCAGTTGGTGATGCCACATCCCAGTCCACCAGTGCTACAGCCCCTACTGACCCAAGTGGTCTAGCCACTCAGGGTCAGCACACCCTTGCAAGAAGGCAAAGCGTGCAGTAGGTTGAACAGGCACAGACTCAAGGCACAGCACAGGAGACCCACACGTCGAGGAAGAGGAGCTTCAATGATGAGGAACTCAAGATCCTCGTGGACTACATGCAGGAACACAAACGTGACATGCTCTTGCGGGCAGGGAGCACACATATGCCTGCCCAGCATATGGCTCACTTACAGCGCATCACGGATGGAATCAACGCCTTGGGCAATGAGAAGCGCACAGCTGCTGAGGCAGTGAAGTGTTGGAATGACCTCCGGCGCTGAGCCAAAGATAAGCTGGGTGCCAACTACACCTCTACTCTGGTGACTAGAGGTGGGTCACCATGAAAGGACGAGGAACTCACTCCACATGAAGAGATCATTAGTGATATGATTGACGTGGAGCAGATCCAAGGCATAGGCGATCTGCCAATTTATGAGGGAATGTCCGGTGAGTGGTGATGCGTGTGCATCCAGGACATGTGTATGTTGCTTGAATTAAGTGTAATGATTTTCTGGCAGTTCTGCCTGCATTTACATGACTGACATGGGTGAACCATGTCATGGTGGACTGACACATGCTTTTGTCCTGCAGACTACATACGAACGATGTGCTGTACACCGTGAGAATCCTCATCACCACACCTGCTCACTCCTTCCTTGTCACTCTCTATCCAGCCTCTCTTGGCCCTCTTCCTGATCCAACGTGTGACGGCGGATAGCCTGTGATAATCTTCAACTCCACACTCGCCTTCTCTCCTAACAATTATGACGTCTCTGAGAGGTCACCCTGCCAGCTGCACCTCCTCAGAGGTATTTTTCCTTTCCTCTCCTCCCCCCAGCAGCTCACTGTCTCCAGAGGACTGGTCATTCCTAAGGTGGGCTACTGCAACAGCCTCTACCAAGATATCTGTGCTTTGGCTATCTTCCCTCTGCAACTCATCCAGCACTGGACTATGGGAATTGTCCTTTTGTCTTGGGGCCAGGTATTGTATCTTCCAAGGACTGTGATGATGGCACGGGCTCCTTTCGCTATGACTGTTGATTTCCAAACTCTGTGCATTGTCCACAAGGCCTTATGGTTACTGGGTCAGCACTTCCTTCAACTCCATCTTCCAAATTCCCTTCCTTCTCATGGTCTTTAATCATCCCTTTCCTACTCCCTCAGGGTCAGTAGCTTCTCATAGCTATTAGTTGGTGGTTAATGTCTATCATCGGCTGTGGCCTCCCTCTGGTACAGTCTCCCTGCCTCAATGGAACTGGAGGTGAACCTTCTACGGGTCGGGAGACACTTCTGATGCTTCCTCACGTGTTGTACTTTCTCTCCTCCTCGCCCCTGCTGGAGTCCTGGAAGACTGAGAGAATGCACTAGTCACCTGCCTACACTCTGATCTCCAACATGGGCCTCTGAGCCACCGGTTGGACCCATGCACTGCCTCCCTGCCATCCCCCGCACTTGGTGGCTCTTTCCTGTATCCCTACAACCCACTGCCAGCCAGCAATTGACACCTGAAGTCTGCACTTAGACTTCCACTGCCACCAGCCTGCCACTTTTGCATTACTGATTATGTTGTATTTTATTTGGATGCCGCTCCCATGTACTGCACTGCCCACTCCCACTTCCAACCCCAGGTCTCTCCTTCACTGCCACTATTCACTTGCATGATGTCAATGTAACCTGGCCTTATGGGATGGGTGTGTCTGGCTTCACTCTACACTTGTGTGTTTTGAGTTTTTGAATTACATGTCATGTGATGTCACACCCATTGTACATGGCTCTGGGGCAGTAGTCAGCAAGTTCCATCTCATGCAGTTTGACAGTTCAGACATGGCTATGCTGCGTGGCATCTGTGTATTTGCATCACGGATGTTGGTGCCTGAACTATGCCAGTCATGTGCTCGTGTGTGAAGCAGGTGCTATGCACCATGCACTACATGTAGTATTGAGCCCTTCCACACACGTCCATGGCTGCTTTCATGCTACCCTTCCTTTCCATTGACACTGCGTATGGGCGGGAGTTTGCAACATGGCAGGTTAATGTGTTGCATGACAACATTGGGATACCTCTGTGTGTGGGCTATGCTATTTACATGGGTCTTCATGTATTTTTCTGTCCATCTGCTGGTGATGAGGCACTGGATGCAGAGGAGGAGGTGGAGGAGGAAGAGGATACTGATCCGCAAACAGGCACCAGTGGAGGACGTAGTGTGGCAGCCCATGATGAACCACTGGAGCTACAGTCCATTCCGGGCCTGACTCAGTATGAGTCCGCCTCTGATAATACCTATGGCTCTGGTGGCGAACCGGAATTGTATTCCTCCATGCTGTGGCAGGTGAGTGCATCGAGTGTGGGTGCTGTTGTATCCCAAATGTTTGAAGGGGGGACAACCCCTCACAGGGCCAGTCAGTATTGGTACGTCCGTGTGTGGTGGTAACGGCTGCAGGGTCACACTCCACAGTATTGACTCCTGGACAGTTGATCAAGTGAGGGATGCAGTCCTGCAGCCACAGACAGTGCCATCACATGAAGGGCCAGGTTCCCTTGGCCCAGGCATGTGTGGGGTCCACCAACGCGGTGGCTGTGTATTAGCTGGCAATACTGTGTGGGAGCAGTCCATGTATACTCTTGCACAACAACAGGGTGCTTCATATGACTTGTTGGCTCAGGGCATAGATAGGGTGGCTAATTCCATGAGCCCCCCAGAGAGACAGGTGGAGCACCAGCTGCAGGCATTGCGGTCCACATGCCACTCACACAGGCTGCACATGGAGGCCAGTAACAGGAGCCGATGGGTGGATCTGAGTGCTCAGCAGGCATCCCTGGTTGCAGAGGGTCGGGCCCACAGGGACGCCATGAGGTTAGAGTATATGTCCCTCAGAAGTACATTGGCTGCACTCGAGGCAGCCCGCAGTAGACGGTCTGAACAGCATATGCAACAGTTGACTCATACCATCACGGAGGAACTCTGTGCATCCTGTGAGGTGTTGCATGGGGAGCTCTGAGCCACCATGTTGCAGACACAATCATCTCAGTCCCACATGGCCACTGCCATGGAGGACCAGGCCAGGGCTATGCGTGGTGATCCTCCCTTACCACTACCACATTCTGATTCTACACCAGAGGGTGGCGACAGCAGCGACAGGTCTCCCGATCCATGCTAGCCGTGCGGCCCATTAACCCATGGAATTTTTCTTTTCTTCTCAACATCCACACATGTGGGTGTTGACGTGCACCCTGCACCTCGTCCCTCCTGGGTGGGCACCCTGCACCTCCTCCCTCCTGGGTGGGCACCCCAGTTCCCCATGGGCATTTTTTATTTTCATTTACTTGTTTTTTGTCTATTGTGCATTTATGTGACAGTGTGTTGCTTTGTGTGGCATTCGAGGGCATCCACTGTAGGTTCCAGCTGGACCCATGCAGGCTTGTCTCGTGTTGTTACACTCCTTGTTTGTGCCTTAGGGTCCAGACACAAATGCCACTCCTGCTTCCCCTTTCCATGGGCTTGCAAGGAGTGCAGCGTGTAAAAGTATCTTACATAGAGGCATTGGGCTTCCATTGTATCTGCAGGCAGTCTCAAGTCAGTCCTGTGTACACAGCCCTAGTGGGATTCATGATTGTTTGTCTAGTTCATGGTTAGCGTCCCTTTTTGTTTCGACACTGGGATCCATCCTTTGTTCATGTTCCATCTTCATTTATTAGCTTGCCTATCTCCACTATTGTTAGCCTTCCTGCTGTATGCACTTCCCTGCCCCCTTTAGTTATCAGTGCCACACGTAAATACAAGAGTGCCATGTGGAAGTTACGACACATTGAGGCACATGTGTAAGCAATTATGTTTGGTCACTGTCAGACAGATTAACTCTTGGGTCCTGTGTTTCTGGTATGTCGTACTGGCCAATTGATGTTCCTGTGTACATTATTATTTTGTTGTGTGAGAGTGAATTATTTCTGAACTTGTTCCATTGATTGTTGAGCGCTTTGTGACAATAGTTTTATCTGTTGGCCATTTCTTTGTCTCTTTTTAACATTGCATGCCATGGCATGGTGGGTCAACCAGGTGACATGAAGTGAGGGAGGGTTTAGGTGACATACCAGCATTTGGATGTGTACTTTGGCATGGTGTTAGTGGCATACTCCATCTTCCATGTGTTCCTTTTGTGCACACCAGATTGAGTTAGTTTAACTTGTAAGGGATGCACACAATGTAGCACTTCCAAGGACAGATTCTCAGGGTGGTAAGGTTGGGACAGCTGATTGTCCCTTTGTCATCATCAATTGTCACCTGGAATGGGCCAGGGCTGTGTGCACTCTGTAGGGGTTGGATTTTCGGGGACAAATTATGCCACAAGCTGGGTACGGGCAGCCTCGCCACGTGCCCTTTCCCGTCACTTTACCCTCCCATACGCAGCTGCTGTGCATGTGGTTGGGCATGTGGGGGAACCACCATGTCCACCAGTACGCCATGCCGTGTTGCAATGTTGTGCAGGACACATGCTGCCACAATGATCCTGGTCGAGGGAGCGGAAGTGTGACTTTAGCACTCCGAATGTGCACTCTGCTATGGCCCTAGTTGCAATATGGGCTGCGTTGCATCTTACCTGGGGTGGTGTGGTGGGGTTCCATATTGGCATCATCATGTAGGTGCTCAGAAGGTAGGCACTGGCCCCTGTGGAGGTGACATGGTTTGTCAGTGGTGTGGTTTTGTTTGTGTGAGACATGCATGCATTTGCAGGGCCATTTGTACTCACCAAAGAGCCATGTGTTGCCAGGCCTCCCAGCTTCCAGGGCCCGATGTAGGGATGACATTCTGAATATGAAACTATCATGGGTGGACCCTGGATAGTTGGCAGACACAGAGGTAATGATTCCCTTGGCATCACATACAACCTGCACATTGATGGAATGCCAGTGCTTGCGATTGCGATAGATGTGTTCTGTGGCACTAGATGGGCGCAGGGCCACATGGGTGCAATCGATAACACCAAGCACTTTAGGGAAGTGTGCCACCCCGTAAAAGTCCTGGACCATAGCCTGCCTTTCTGCGGGTGTTCTGGGCATACATATGTGCCTACAGAGTGAGGGGCATGCAGTCATGATGCCAACACCAGGTGTAGGCAGAGTGACTGCGTGGGCTGTGAAATACCCCCAACTATGGCAGCTGTTCTCTGAAATGACTCAGGGGCCAACAAATGCAGTACATTGAGCACCTTTTCCAAGGGACTCAGTGCTTGGGAGCACAGGGTGGGTGATGTGAGGTCATCTTCCCACTCCGTGACCAGGTCTAATATGATATCAGGTAGAAATCTATACCTGCCATAGACCTTGTCATCAGGTATCCCAAAAAGGCTGGTCCTGGGTACAAAAATGCATGCCTTGGCTATCCTCCTCCTCCTGCGGTGTCCCACGATCACTGTTGTGAAAAATTGTACATACATCTGATAAAGACAGTCTTCGGCTGATTCCGGCGCTCCTCAATATGTCCATATGAAATGATGCAGGTCAGCAAAACTAAAGTCTATTACCCCTAGACTGTGAGGGGAAGTGAATAAACGTATTTGAATGTTTAGACCTTAAAGGAATTTTTGCACTCTGCAGAGAAAATAGACTATGTTTCCAGTTTAACAGGAAAAAATGTATGTACTTCAAATGGTAGTTTCAAAATCTTTTGCAGAAATAAAGATATGCCAGATGTTAGTTCTATAGTCTTAGCCTTCATTTTATTCCAAACAGGAAATGGTTGAAATTATAAATTACAAACAAAGCAAACACTGTTGCGTCACAGGATTTAAATATGCAAAAAAAGGCAAATTTGTTTACTATATAGGTACTGTTGCTTCACAGGTTTAGTTTTAGTTCCATCCAATTAATTGCATCCCAGTTCAATGTAATAATTAAACACTGTTGCATCACAGAATTCAGTTGGTCTCAAAAAATGCAAGTTCAAATACCCCAATGTAGTAGTTAAAGACTGTTGCATCACAGAATTCAGTTGGTCTAAAAAAATGCAACTTCAAATACCCAACACGTGTTTCACCGTCTGGTGTATGGCGGATCTTCAGGGTTTTAAAAAAAAATTGAATTAAAAGTGGTTCAAAGAAAGAAATTCAGTTGAACTGATGGCATTTGTTTTTGTTCTACAAGGGTGCCTAGCGAGGATCAAAGAAAAAAGAAAGGAAAAATTACTTTAATTATAAAGAAAAAAATGGATCTCCAATTTTATATATATCCTGTTTGTGACACTTTTTATTCAAAAATATTTAAACAGATGGGTTGCTGTGTAGGGGTTATTATTTTTAAAGAAAAAGGACCGATCTCTAGATATATATACAAAAAAGCACTTACTTGAGTAGCCCGTTTCAATTGACTGGTGCAGGTGGATCTGGTTATCACATTTTGAAATTAGGAGTAGCTGTTTGTAAGAATGACCCTAAGTGGAAAAAATGTACAAATGCGGTGTCAGTATTAATCGCGTGTATAGCGGACATAATTAAGCCCTGAAATATGAGCACTGTGAGGTACACGATACAGTTAGTACCGCTTTAGCAAAAACTATGGGGTGAGGCTTCTTACCTAGGTATAAAGCATGGGAGTTTCCAATGGTAGCAGTTCGAATTTGATCTCCGGTTCGATTGCCGAGCGTACGTACTGTGGACACTGCCGGGAATGACCCGGAAGTGAAAAAAAGGAGAATGAAAGCCGTGACATTGCGGTCACATGAACGTGACCGCAAATGTGCAATTGAAAAAATATGTTAATGTGCATGCCATGATTGAATGGGTTTCCATAGACCGAATATGATGAGATAAACCTTATGGATTTAACTCATGTAGAGAAAAGGGCTCTACTTAATGGGTGTATCTCTTGGTAGATGGAGACTAGTAAGCCCTAAGCAGACACCCAATTTGTATTTAAATTATATGGTATAAGTTTGAATTCATGCAAAAGGAGGTAGACATGGACCGGTCAGGTATGTGACTAATCATACTCAAACACACTTCACCCTGGTGTTCCACACAAAGGGGGTGGTGAAAACTTAACTTGGTAAAATTACTGCCAGATAGATCTATGTTAATTCAAAAATATAACAGGAAAAAGCACAAACGATACAAAAAGAAATACATTTAAAAGCATGTTATTAGCTCATTCTCAAACTCTGAAAGGATAAATGTATTAATTAAGCAAAACATAGTGTTCTCATTGCAAAAAGTGGAGTAATTCATGGTCTACATTGAGCCCACTGAAAATTGAGTCCATGGACCAGATCCAGTAGGCTCTTCTTTTTTGAAGACATAGTTCCAAATCGCCTCCTCTTTTTGGAGGTGAAAGTTTTACGATCCCATAGCATTGGATTTCTGCTAGGTCTGACTTCTGGTGATATTGATGAAAGTGATATGCTAGAGGGGAAGTCATGTCCTTGTTTTTTATTGCTCTCAAATGTTCACCAACTCTGATTTTGAATTTTCTTATTGTACTCCCAATGTAAGGTTTGTTGCATGCGCAAATGATGGTGTAAATGACAAAGTTGTTATTGCAATTTATGAGTTCTTTGATTTTTCTTTTTTTGCCATTTGGTTGTTCGAATTCTTTTTTAGCGTTGAGCATGTGTGGACAGATCTGGCAGTTGTTACATTTGTAATTCCCTTGGGTGGGAGCTGTTAGCCAGTATTGCTTTTGTATTGAAGAATCTCTTTTGTACTTCTCATATTTTATGTTGTCAAAATATGATGGACTTATTATTTTCTTGAGGTTGATGCAATTACGAAAGACAACATTTGGTTTTTTATCCAAAAGCTTGTTAAGATCCATATCTGTTGTCAAAATGTAGAATTTTCTTGATGCAATGATTATTGGTACTCTAAGTTGTAATGAATCTAGGTGTATCTGAAACTGGTGATTTTTTGTTTTTTTCTTGTGATTGTAGTAAAGTTGTTCTGGATCTCTCTTTGGTTTTTTGAAGCATTGTTTTCAAATGTTTAGAGCTGTAACCACGGTTTTTGAATTTTTTGATAGTTGCTGATTGGTGTTTGTTACATTCTAATTCTGATGTACAGTTACGTTTAATGCAAAGAAATTCTCCAAATGGAATGTTCTGAATGATATGACGAGGATGGTTTCTTGAAGCATGTAAGATACTGTTGACGGTTGTTTCATTGGTGTACAGTGTACTATGGATTGTCCGGTTTTGTATATACAGGTGAAGATCCAGAAAATTAATTGCCTGTTGGTTGTAATTGATAGTACATTTCAAGTTGTAATCGTTGTTGTTCAAAAAGGCATGATAATCCAATAGTTGTTGTTCTGATCCATTCCAAATGATGATGATATCATCGATGTATCTTCCCCAAAAAGCATTTCTATTGTTGATTGTGAAATCCGGATGTTGCCAAGCAAATTGTGTTTCGAAATGTCCCATGTAGAGGTTGGCATAGGGTGGGGCAAATTTTGTCCCCATCGCCGTGCCTTGTATTTGTCTAAAGATTTTGTCTCCAAAGCAAAAGATGTTATTGTTTAAAGTAAACTGAATCATTTCCAAAATCATCAAAAGAGAAACAGATCTGGTTTTCAAAAAATGTTCCGTTGTTGTGATTCCCTTTTCATGAATAATGCTGGTATATAGTGCTGTTACATCGAAAGTGACGAAGCAGTAGCTATCTTCCCAGAATATATTCTCCAGTTGGTTTAGTGCATGGGTGGTATCTTTGATAAAAAGAACTCAGGCTGGAGGCTAAGGGCTGTAAATAATGATCAATGTATTCGGAAATTCTTTCAGTGACTGATCCGATACTGTTAATAATAGATCTGCATTGTGGTAAAGCCGTGAATGGTTTATGGATTTTGGGCATGAAATAAATTGTTGAGAGTACTGGATGAGTGACATTCATGTATTCATGTTCTTCATCTGATAGTAAACCTTTGTCGTGCCAGTGTGAGCTCATTCATTTCCAATCTGATACTAGTTTCTTGGTGGGATTCGTTGTAAGGGGTTGATAACATTCTGAGTCATTCAATTGATTCATAGCTATTTGAATGTTGTCATCCGTTTTCAAAAGAACAATGTTCCCGCCTTTGTCAGCAGTTCTCACAATGACATTGTAATCCTCTTTTAATGTCTTAATGGCTTGCAATTGTTGTTGGCTAAGACTTTGATTGATTTTGATTTTGTGATTAGAAAGATAGAGTTGCCTTAGCTCTCTTTGGATTGCTTTTTGGAAGATATCAATGACGTTGTCTGGTGGTAAAATTGGAGTGAAGCCCAATTGAGATTTAAGTTTGGTATGTTTGGCTAGACCTAAGGTAATGTCCTGTTCTTGTGCAAAAGTACTCACTGTATGGGTATCTTCCTCTTCAGATAGATTTAGAAGTTTTATGGTATTCTCCACATGTTGTAGTGAGAATTCTGAACAGAAGGGTGTAGAGGTCGCTTTTTTTTCCGGTATTGTGAAGGAAATGTTTTCTCAACTTGAGTTTTCTACAAAAAAAAATAAACAAATCTGTGATAGTTCCAAAGTAATCATACGTATTTGTGGGACAGAAAGTAAGTCCTTTGTTAAGTGTAGAAATTAAGTCATTTGGTAAAGTTTGATTGGTAAGATTAAATACTAAGTTTTCCTCTTGGATTGGTTCATCGATCTTGTTTGAACGCCATTGTTTTTGTCTAATTCATTTTCTTTGTTTGTTGCCTTGTCCTCTGCGCCCCCTCTTTGTTTTGAAGTATTGACTGTCATGGTAAATCCCCATTTTAGGTTTTGTTTTGTATTTGCACGTGTTTTCTTGAATTGTCTGTATTCCTCTAAAAAAGAGTATGGTGCAATTAGGTTTTGTGGTTCTTCTACTTGCTGTCCTTCTTCTCGGAAGGATTCTGATGATGCTTGTTCTAATCCACTCAATGATTCAGATTCTGAAGACGGTGAGGTTGTTGTAGGTGTTGGTGTTTTCTTATTCTTTAGTGGTGTTGGAGATTTGGTTTGTCTCCCACTAGGTTTGTTGAAGGTATATACTTGTTTGAACTTATAATCTAGCTCATCTCTTAGAAATTGTCGTTGTTTCTTGATTTTAATTTCTTGAGCAAATTTTTCAATAATATCGTCTAGAATTTCGTAGTTTTTGAATGTTTTCTCCGGAATATTCAGTAGTTCTATGTTCTCCTTGATTATATCAATGTCTTTGATTATTTTGTCATGATGTTTTTTTGCATTCAAAATCAACTTCTCGATCATTTGTCTTGAGGTATTTGTAAGTAACTCCTCCCAGTCTTGCAGACTGTCAATGTCATCTTCATTCAAAAATTGTACATACATCGTAGCTGTATACACGCGTTGTTTTTCGCACGCCCTTTTTTATGCATTGATTTTAGTGCGCAGTGACGCTTACCAAAGCTTTTGCGTGGCGGATGTGTTTTTGGATTTGCACGTCTTTTTCTGCACACCGGTGAGCCCTGTATGATTCCATGAATATGTGTTGTTAATGTGCGTGTGGGCGTTGCAAGTTTTTTACTGTGGTACTTCCCACGTAATGCCCACATTTACGCTTGTTGTTCCCCATTCCACGTTTTCCGCCCTCTTTTTAGGTGACTGCGCATGACGGTATGCGCCTTTGCTGGAAGTCTGGTGCAAGGCGTTCCTGGTGTCGCAGTGACATGTTGGGCCCGCGGGATTCAGCGCAAGTCTCGGGCAAGCCCCACACATTGTGTTCCATGAATTGACAAATGGGCGCTTGCACATGTTTTGCACGCAAGCACCCCTTTTTTGGCACAATATAATTTCATTAATCAGGCCATTATCAGTTCACTGCGATGCCCTTTGGATTGAATATGCCCCTGCAACTTTTCAGGGGATGGTTAACTAGGTTTTGTCTGGAATGGAAAGCTTCAGTGTCGCCTATTTAGAGGACCTTGCTGTGTTCAGTCACACCTGGGAGGATCACTTATTCCCACCTGAAAAAAGTGCTTCAGGCGCTGCAGAACGCAGGTCTGACTATTGATGCAATGAAGTTCCAGATAGCGCAGGGCACAGTGACTTACCTGGGCCACCTGGTCAGTGGAGGAAAGAAACAACCTCTGGAAGCTAATGTACAGGCTATGAAGGATTGGGACATCCCCACCACAAAGACACAGGTGATAGCCTACCTAAGTCTCAATGGGTACTACCAGTCGTTCATCATGAGGTATGGCACCATTTCCATGCCTCTGAATGATGCCAAAGGTGCTAACTTGGACTTCCGCCTGTCAAACCTCCTTTCACATTTGAAGGATGGATTGTGCAGGGCCTCATTTCTGAAAGTGCCAGACTATAGTCAGGATTATCCAGACAAATGCCTGTGATTTTGAGATCTGAGCAGTGTTAGCGCAGCTGAACTCTCGAGGGGTAGAGCAATCTGTCGCCTACATTTGTAGGCTATTGACAAAAAGGACAAAGAACTGGGCCATAGTTGAAAAAGAAGCTTACTTAGTCATATTGGTAGAGAAGAAGCTGAAGCCTACATCTTTGGGTCGCACTTCACTATCCAAACTCTACCTGATCTCAATATTTAGGGATAGCATCAGCCGTCTTTGCTATCCCTAAACATTGAGATCCCGCACGGTGATATTTACCAACACAAAGGATCATAATGGAATACGCTATTTGGCCCTCATGACATCATCACGTTATACGTTATATGACTTCATTATATTAGTACCAGCCATTTTCATGACACGTTGACAGTGATTTCTCACAGGTCTCCATGTAACCTTTTATTATCTGGTGGCATAAGCCTTATTTTGGTAAGTAATCCACACATTGATGAATACTTGACCGATACTCTCTTAGTTTACATCGATACAAATCTTCTACTTAATACTTACCTTCACCTCTTACTACTCCAGACTTATTGCGACTTCCTGATATGCTTCCAAGAATCCTTCATGAATGTCACCACTCTCTGTGAGAGAGGTAAGCTGATGTTACACTTTATTAATCCTAGAAGTCACTATTTCTTTTTACGTTTCTTATATATTGGTTCTCAAAAGATATATCCTCTTGCATTACAGAATACATGAGATTTCCTTCTAGAAAAACTCTGTTTCATTTTATGAGGAACTAGTACATACTTAGTGGATCCTGACTGATGTGTCATTTGACCAACCTTGTAATGAGGGCCTAATACTCTATGGAATTTAGAAATTCTTCCTTTTTTTACAGAATGGATTTTGGAAAGCTTGAATATTGATGTTCCTGGTGAAGGATAAGCTGTTTTCTTGGAGATTGTCGATCAATATTTACTCAATGTCTTATTCTTATGGTAGCTCCATCAACAGTTACCTAAAAAACTCTTAACAAGTGTACATTTTTTGTCATCTCAAATTACTGTAACTTATTCTGGACTTTTCAAATTTTTACGAATGTTTCATAAATGAGTACATAAATGAGTACAATCTTTCTTAAATAGCAGGCCCTGGATAGTGTTTAGGGGATGGGAGTATCCTTTGCTTTAGGATACCTGTTCTGCTCCATTGAGCAGCCGCGGTGAAGGAAAGCCCTGGGCCGCCCAGCAGACCAGTCCGGTGAACATCCGAGGTACACTCCTGCTTGGCAAAATGCATTGCAGAGGCGGCAGACCGTGAACAGGTCATGCGCAAGTTGGTGATCAGTTGCAGTGTTCCCTGGTGCCAAGGGAGTGCTGCATGAAGCTTAAATGGCCACGGGTATGGTGGTGATCACGGTGGTGTCCCCATGGCACAGGGGATACCACCTGAAACAAATATGGTGGTAGAGGTGGCAAATTATGGGGGCAGCCCCCATGCAACAGGGCTACACGAAGATTTTGAAAAAGCAGCGGGTGGGCCATTCAGCCAACATGGCCCACCCAGAAAATTGGCAAGGCCCGTGGGCGTGGCAGTAATCATGGGCGGACCCCCCACTCGCGCAGGTGGCTGTCCAGAAGCAGGAAAGAGTGCAGGGATCATGGTGCTTGTGGCTGGCTCCATGTGGGACTACCCAGAAGAATGAAAAGTGGGACCAAGTCCCGGGCACATCAGTCACAGAAATCATTGCTACCAGGCCTCATCCAGAACAAGCCAGCCTAAAACAGGTCCTACAATCTAGCCCTGCACCAGCCATCCTAAAACCAGCCCTACAATCCTGCCCTGCAACAGCTAGCTCTACCCTCAGCTCTGTGGCCAGCCAGAAGTGTGCCAGTGCCACCAAGGACAGACCCATGGAAGGTACTGTAAAGTGGGTGACTGACTGCAGCAGTCACAATATTGTGACATAATGTTTATATGTAGCATATATGTTGTATGCTAATGTCGATAGGTATGTGTAGTTATATGTATCGATGTAATTACCGTTAAGTAGGCTGTTAAGTAGGGGGAAGTGTAGAGTTTGGTTTAAACATTAGGGGGAATGCTAAGTAGTGTTACAAGTTTAGTAGGGGTAGGATATTAAATATATATATATAAATGTTAAGTAGAGAAAGGTGGTAGAGGGGAGTTACCCTAGCGTGAGGTAGCAAGATAGTGTGGAGGCCTTCCTGAGGCTGCCTAGTGAGAATAAACACTCCATGTGGGTGGTACCTGAGTTTAGATAAGGGGTCCGTTGTATCACATTCTCCATAAGGACCCCTGACTTCCCTCCAAGGAAGGGTAAGCCAACGTAGCAGGTCCCCATTTAGTTGGAGCTCACTTCAGGGGAGTCCTATGGATAAGTAAAGGGAAAAGAATGATGGCACAGCTGTCAGAGGTGTAATGAATTAGGATGCATCTGGGAATTAGCAATGCTGGTTAGGACAAAAACAGGTGCTGCTCTCTCAGAAGAGTAATTTCTAATGGGAATGAAAATAAAATAATATTTGTATGATAATAAAAAACACCAGTAACTATTAATCCGACTGATTTACTCCCAATGCACAGCACAACCTACCAAGTTGTATATTTGCAAGCCAAAGAGTGTCCTAAATCCTACAACCTTTCCAGCCACAAACTCACTCACACTCTCACGTCTGAGCTCCTGGGCCGCCCTTTGAAAATGAATGACTATGCATCTGGAAACTAGCCAGGGTGGAACATGAGATCAATCCAGGCACCAATGGAAAAAGTAGCCCACAATTGCACATTGCAATTCATTATGTTTCAGGACAGACTGTTTGAGGGGGTTATTGTGGTCGAAAATATGTTGCAAATAATGCATTTGAAAGGATATTCACATAGAAACATTGGATACAGTAGTGTAGTAATTTATGAAATTGTCCTACTAGCGCCAAAATAGTGACCCATTCTGACTGGAAAACCTTGCCCATACTAGAATCATTCACTGGCTCTTCAGGCATTGTCATATTGCCCTTTTTGCCACCAGAAAACCCAGGCTTTACTTCTGAGCTAGTGGGTCTCCTTTCAAAAAGTACAGTTTTGTACAGTAGGAGAAAGCTGAGAAAGGTGTAATGAATGAAGGTGCATCTGGGAACTAGCAATGCAAGCTGGGGAAACACAGGTGCTGCTCTCTCTCTCTCTCAGATTAATTGGTAATGGAAATAAAGGTAAAACAATATTTATATAAGGGTAAAATATATTAAAACAAAGTGTCCCTACTTCCTCCCAATGCATAGCCCAACCTACATGGTTGACCACCTTTATTTAAAAAAATTGAGAGGACTCGAACCTGCAACTTTTCTATCTGTAAGCCCATACTCCAAATTTTCAGTTTTTGCATCACTATTCAAAAACCACAACTTTTTGCATTATGACATAGCTTTCAAAGGTGTAATGGATCAAGATGCATCTGGGAGCTAGCAACGCCTGTTGGGATAAACATAGTTACTGCTTTCTCAGAGTCCTTTGTAATGGAAATAAAGGTAAAACAATATTTTTATAACAGTAAAATGAATTAAAAAAAATATAAACTGTAATTACTTCCTCGCAATGCAAAGCCCAACCTATAAAATTGAGCATTTTCACGCCAATGAGGGGGCTTGAACATGCAACGTTGCCTTTGGTAATCCCATGCTTTGTCAACTGAGCTAGAGTCTCACGTCAGAAACCCTAGCTTTTTGCATCAAAGGTGTAATGGAAGAAGATGCATTTGGGCTCTAGCAATGCTGGTTAGGATAAACATAAGTGTTGCTCTCTTAAAGTCACTTGTAATGGAAATGAAGAAGATAAAACATTATTATAATAGTAAAAATACAAATGTAAAGTGACCATTTCATTTACTTACTTTTTACTGATGCATAATGGAACCTAGTCAGGTTGAGCATTTTCAAGTCAATGGGCTTCATTACGAGTTTGCCGGTCCTGAGTCAGATTGTCGTGGCTGATGTGCCGGACAGGTCTGACCCTGCCCGGGCACTGCGGCCATGGTAAGCAGACTGTTCGCAGAAGCACATTAGCAACGGTGCCGGTGCTTGGAATGGGGACTTACAATTTACCGACGTCTGACTTCCCGGGGCATCCGGACTCATAATGAGCCGGTGTCACTGGGAAGTCAGGTGCCAGTAAAATATTACGGGTCTGGTGGCAACCCGCCGGTAGCACCGGCAGGGTCACTGCCAGACCCGTAATGAGGCCCAATGACTGGCCTTGAGCCTGCAACCTTGCCCCTGGTAAACCCACACTCAAACTTATAATTCCAAATGCAAGGCTTGCAAAAGTGCAGCTTTTGCATTATAACATATCAGCGAAAGGTGTAATGGATGAAGTGGATCTGGGAATTAAATGTCAATGTGGATAACACAGGTTCTGCACTGTTTCTCATATTCATTTGTAATGGAAATAAGGATAACAAATACGTTTATAACAGCAAAATAAATAGAAGCATTTACAAATGTCCCCTCAATACACAAATCAATCTGTGAGGTTTCATACTTTCAAGCAAATATCTGAACTTGAACCTGCAATGTTGCGATTGGTAAACCCATGCCCGACACTCTACTGGATCTCCCTTCAGACTGCATAGCTTTTCGCGTTATGACATAGCTGGCCACAGTGTCATGCATCAAGTTCCATCTGTTAACTAGCTTGGTTGGAACTGAGACAGAAAATCTGTTCGGGCACCAATGTAAAAATGTCCCACAATTACACATTTCAGTGCTTTACTTTTCAGAGCAAACAGTTTAAGTGTTACCCAAAGGGGGTGTTTTTGGTCAAAGTATGTTGCCAATAAAACCTTTGAAAGGATATTCACTTAGTAACATTGGTTAAAACTAGTGTAGTAACTTATGAAACAAGCCTACTCTGGAGAAAAAAGTGACCCCTTCTGGCCCAAAAAACGGGCACATACTATGGTCGTGGGCTGGCACTTCGGGCATTGCCCTATAGGCCATTTCAAGCCTGCCTGCACCCTTTCCATTTCCTTTCAATCTTCCTGTCTGAGGTGAGTGGTGTCACACAGAGGGCAGAATGGATCTCTTTCTCTGTGGAATAGTCATGATTTTGGATCCTGACAATGTGTCAGACTGCCCACCGCCCTGCTGTTCCCCCCAAAACACACAAAACAAAAGTTCTAGACATGCGATGTTAGGAGTAAGACTACACGTTTTTGTTCACAGCTATATTTGTTGACATTTCCATACATGTGAAAGTGTAATGGAAATGTGGATACATGCTCCTCCCTACATTAATTCACCCAATCGGCTTCAACTTTTGGGTTATTACGGGTTAACAGAAAACCTGCCTTACTGTTACCTGCACCCGATATCCCACTGTTACTGGGATATTGCAGGTCCCAGTAACTGCAGTAAATTCCAGGTTTGCCCCAAGTAGTACCAGTGCGAGTGATTGGTGCATTTCTTTGACCATGGGGGCCTGAACACCCGGAATTTCAGGCCTGCTGGTAGTTCACTGCCCATACCAGCAAAAATTCTGGACCTGGTATCAGCAGAATTTTTTCCAGTGTTTTTACCGGACTGGCACACTCGTAATGAGGCCCGATTGGGGTCATTACGGGTTTGTCGGTAACCCACCTGTAAAACCAGTGTGTTACCTTCAAACCCGCCTTACCATTACTGGTGCCCGGGTGCTGACAACGGCAGTAAGTTCTCATTCCATGGAGTCCAGCAGGACTCCATGGAATGGGTTTGCACAAATCACTTGCACCGCTACTACCGGTGCCGGTGATTGCAGCACATTTTTATCGGTAGGGACCTGAACTCCCGGCAGGTCAGGCCTACCAGTAGTTCTCTGACCCTACTGTCAAGCTCGGAGTGTGTCAATCCGGTAACTGCCGCAGCTGGTATTGCCGGCATTTTCCCCAGCATTTTTACCGAACCAGCACACTCAGAATGAGGGTCGTACGTCTCCCCACTTTGGTGGTGTTTTTATACGCACAAATGCTGTTACTTTTCAACCCTCCAGAATCTTCTTATCCTTTTCTTTCAGGCATGCGCGCGGTCCAGGTGGGTCATCCGTGTCAGATTAGCTGCAGTGCCCCCGTTCTGCCCCCTGCAGCAGTGCGCTCACAAGCACAGCCACTTGCGACATGTCGATCCATCATCCCTGCAGAGATGACTGGCTCCCATTTTCCGGTGTCTCACTGTGTCCGTTTCTGTCATTTGCTTTGATGGATTTCCATACCAAGGAATGTCTGTGCTTCCCCTAGCAATCCAGGCACACGCGACTTGCCTATCTGCAGGCCTCGTGTGTGGCCATTCCTTTTCAGGCCCAGCTCCCAGAAGCTGCTTCTAGTTAGGCATTCAGGCAGAATGTGAACAGAATGAGCCTCTCGCTCCGTCTTTTCACCCAGTCTCTGTTGAGTTAGAAGTTGAGATTGTGTGCACGTCTCTACAACCTGCTGCCCAAGAGCCTTGAGAGTCCAGCCATCCCATCCACGATCTCAAAGCAAGTTGCTTCCAACTTGCCCATTTTATGCATTTCCTAAGCAATACCCAGACCTTTACAGGGCGCGAAAAATGTAAATTATCTAAAGTTTTTTACACTGTGTAATCAATGCTTAGAGAATAGAGAATAAGTGAGCTCCTTTAAGAACAGAATTGCTTAACGCTATCCAGTAACTGTTAGATAAACATTCCAACAGCGTGATACGCTCGTGGGAAATGTTAAGCAAGTATTTATCTTTGTCTAGGTGGGTGTCCAAAGTGTTCTTCCCATTTCTCAGAAGGTTTCCCCCACGCCAATGTTTAAGTGATGATGTACCAATCCAGGACACAGTCTGTGCCCTCTCTTCTCTGACTCAACTATGGTACATGTGGTTGAGCAAATAGGACCTGAAGTGCCAACATTTACTGGGGGTGGCTCCGGAGGGGGCAAGCCTTACATTCTTGCTATTTGCGGTATTTATTGAGCGCACATTCACCACAATGTAGTCTTCTGGCACTAACCCACAGGGGAGAAAAAGAAAAGAAAATGATAGTAGAGAAAACAACTAAAAATTATTTCAAATAAAAGGCACGAGGAACAGAGAAAAGCTAGCATCCCAATGTCCGTAGAAAATGGCTTGTTTTGAGCTTGGAACAAAATGAAGAATTTGAAGAATAGATTTGGAGATGAAGTGGAAGACAATTCCAGATAGATGGGGAAAAGTGCAAAGTAACAGAATCATGCTGTTTAAATCCAAGATATTTTACATTGGAAACAGGAAGTGAGCAGATCCATAGGAAAGCAGCCAAAACTGGGAGCAGCCCAGGTGTTTGTACTTATGTAATTTGGGATGTATTTGGGTTTAACATAGCATGGGGCATGGCTTTGTGCTGACTGGAGTGGAGTGGAGGTAGGGCTGCAGAGCTCCGATTGATGCCCCTACACATCATGCTCTTTCCTCCTTACCTACACAAACCCTGCACCCTGAGGGTCCCAAACTTCTGACGGGGGTGCTGCAACCCCCTTGCTTGATATTGGACCACTGCAGTGGTGCAGCAATGGAGTAAAGCCGGGGGCGAGTGAGACGAGTGACGGAGCCTTGCGACCGCCATCTTGGTGTTCCTGCGTGAGGACAGTCATCAAGAAAGTTGTACGGCTGGCGTGGGTGGGGGGTGGCAACGCTCCCTCTGCACCGAGGTGGCAGGGAAAGCAGGGGTTCCGTTGAAGTGGGTGAACACCTGGATCGGCTTCTTGCCGCCAAGGGAACCGCTGCACGTGGGTTGCTGCATTTAAAGCTCTGGAAGGCACCTGTGAGTCTCCAAGGCTGTACAGGAGGGCCAGCTGGATGCTGATCGCATTGGAGTGCACGCCTGATCTGGGAGGACTGTGAAGCTTGGGGTGCCCTTTGAGTGGTTTGGCGGTTAAGCTGCGTTATTGGAGCTGGGGGCTGCGACATACCTGGTAGATATGATTAAAGGCCGGGAACAAGAAATTGACCATTTAGTTCGGAACAAGGGTGGCAGTACAGGATACCCCAGCAACAGCCTGATGATACTGCCAGGAATACCCCAGAGGCTGGAGATATTACTATGGAGCCGCTGATGGAGGTGATTACAGAGTCCCATGCTTCCCTGGAAAACAAAGTGCAAATGGTGGGCATGGAGGTGTCTCCGGTCTGAGCAGACTGTGAACGAGAGGGTGACGGTAGTTGAACATCGAGTCAGTGATCTGGAGGACATGTCAGCCAGGCTGCATGCCAGAATAAATGCCTTACCTACACTGACAGGGTCTCTGGAGATGAGGACAGAGGATGCGGAAGGCCGCTCAAGGAGGTATAATGTATGTCTTCTTGGGATGCCTGAGGGGGAAGAGGAGCAAAGTGTGGATTTGTTCCTGTAAAAGCATATGCTTAACACGCTCCGGATTACGAACTGCCCACAGGCTCCCTGGGAGAAGGCTTCCGGTAGGTGCTACCCCATGGGCTATAATTGGCAAGTTCCTTAATTACCGGGAGGTGTAGTACTACAGGATGCACAATGGCATACGGCATATAAGATTGGCAATTCTGCGACCCTTATTTCCCTTGTCTTTACGCAGGAGGTGGAGCGACAGAGGAAAACCTATGATGGTGTGAAGAGGAAGTTGAAAGACCTCATCTTCAAATATATGTTTTACCTAAGCTGAAGGTGCTGACAGAGGGGAGATCCCTCTTTTTTAATAACTCTACGGATGCTTGGGACTGGTTGGAGGAAATGGGACATGGTTGTCTGGAATTGATGACATGATTGCTGCCTCAGGCGGTGCATGCCATATCCGCATGCCGCACCGGGACCTTGTGTTGCTGGAAGAGTTTTAGTGAACAGGGATGGGACACTAGCACTTGCGGAAGAATTGAACACATCTGGTGATAGGGAGGAGGCGGAACCCGCAAAGGTGTACCAACACAGATGAAGGCGCATGGAACACTGTGGACACCCCCTGCGGCTGGGCCATGTGCTGTTATACAAAGGGTGATCTACTTATGAGGGCAGTGGTGCAGAAGAGGGCGATGGAGGGGGTGGTTAACTGTTTATGTGGGTTGTTTAGTGGGGGCTGTAGTGTCTGTAGTTTGCACTGGTTTGGGTCTGGGCCTACCCCTGAGGTCCTTCTTTCCTGCCTCGGAGCTGCCCTCGTATGGGAGGAACTCCACTGGGATGGATTATGTTGGACCCACCGCCCTTTGGTGGAGGTTTGGGGATGTGCATCTGGAAGTTGGGGCACCAGATGCAGGTAGGGGGCAGAATGTTCTTATTTTTTCTTTTCTTTTCTTTTTGTGTTTTTTCCTGACGGGTGAAACAATGATCAGGTGGTGGTGGTCTGCCCTCTGGAAGTGGATGCTGGGGAGTATTTGTTTTTTTCTTAATTAGTGTTTTGATTTGGCCACATTCACCATAATTAGTTGGAATATAAGGAGGTACTCACAGCAATCAATAAACGTAGGATTCACTCATACTTGGTGAATCATAAAGTGGATATAGCTGTTCAACAGGAAATGCATCTGACTCAGCCAGGTGAGGGCTAGCTGGAAGGGGCAGGTGGTGGGAACAAGGTTCTCCACGTATGCACGTGGCGTGCTCTCCTGGGGGGTGGGGGGTGCCTTTCTTGATGTGTCACACCATGGTTGATCCAGAAGGGCGATATGTGGAGATACAGGGGACTGACTTGGGGAGAAAATAAAATCAAATACACAAAAGACTGTTCCTGTCGAACAATATTCATGCAGCACTGTGGCATTTACACATTAATAAGACAATGAATGTAGACATTCTACTGGCATTCCATTGCCCATTGAATAACCTTGGGAATGATATGAGCAAAGAACGAATTCATTGCTACAGTGACCCTTATTTTATAGACAAAAGTGATCACCGCTTACATTAAAAATGTAAACCTCATACAAGTATAGTTCACTGTGCACAAAATCAAACCTAATACGAATTGACACAATACATAAATCCAAATTATTTCAGTTGCAGGATCAAGGTGCTTCCTAAGAGATCAAACAAAACATTGAAATGTAAACAAACAAATAAGTGGGAGCACCCTGGGTCAGCTTCAGTTATAGGACTCCCGCTGCCTCACACGAGATCAACCAATGCATTGTAGTATAAAACAGCCAGTGGGTTACAATCACATGGTCACAAAGTCAACTTATACATTAAAATGCAAAAAAGCAAATGATTTACAATCACGGGGACAAGCAAATGAGTTACATTCACACGGTGGAGACTTACTTCAACGCCTTCTTCAGGACACCAGCCCAATCTTCTTGATTCAAATACGCGAAAGCGTAGGATAAGTGGAGCTTCGCATATCAATAGCTCTAGTCATTTTGTCTAAGGGGAGGGCGGTGCTCATGCTTGGGGTCTATGCCCCGAATGTGAATCAAGCTGAATGCTTTAATGCTATGAGCAATGTCATTATGCTACGTCGGGAAGACTTGGTGCTAAGAATGGTGGACTTTAACTGCGTACTGGACAGCAGGATGGATATCCACAGTAAGGACGCAAGGCCGCCAAACAGAGCATTTAAGACGTTGCTTAGAGTGATATACGAATTGCAGTTGTGTGATATCTGGATGCTGAAACATGGGGATGAATGCTGTTACACTTATTACTCAGTGGTATACGATTCCTACTCGGGCATTGACTAGTGAGGAGGTGATTGGCCTGGTGGGTACAGCAGACTTCCTAGACAGGATGTGGTCTGATCATGCTCGATTGGCGCTGGAGCTGGGGTTAGGTACACATCGACCCCCAAACCGGAGGTGGAGACTGAACAATGCAATGCTGACTGACTCTGTGTTCAAGTCCTCACTGAGTGATGAACTTCACCAATTTCTTGATATCAACTGGGAAACTACAGCACCTAGACAGGATTTATGTGATCACTGTGTTGCCCGTAACTGCGACGGCCAAAAATGCTGACGCCAGTTATGGCATGGCGCAGTGATCATATAGATCACTGTTCTTGCTTGCCCCGGCCTGCATTACCCTTACCAACCCCGCACCCCACTTACCTTTCTGGCGGTACACTTCTGTGTGTGCTGCCTGCACCCAGCTATCCATGCAGTGTCAGCTCCTCCCACTAACGTAGGTTAGAGCTAACGCCTCAGGCTGCTTTTCTTTTTTTCTTTTCATATCTTACATGTACCCCGCTTAACAAAATGGTAAGTGGCGGACACCCTTGCAACTCCCGACTCCCGTTACAGCACCCAAGCAGAGCGGGGGACAACCCCAAAACCCCCGCTCTGCTGGGGCGCAGTAAATGTCACCCTCATTTTGTATGCCTCCAAAGTCGCAGTGACTGCGGGAGCGGACAAATGAGGGCGACATTTTGGCACGATTCCCCAAGACACACAGAATGGGAAACATTGAAGGTCTACGTGAAGGGGTACTACATCTCAGTGAGGGTGGGTGTCCAGTGGGTACTGCTCAGCAGTCTCTGGCTGGAGGGGTAAATGGTGGGTTTCAGCAGGAGAGAGTGGAGGACGTGCAGGGCAGCTAGGATGGGCGTTGGGAATGATCTAGACGAGGCGCAGCAAGCTCTTGCATCATTTGCCTATCCTGGTTATGTGACGCAGCATCATGAGGAGGGGGCTAGAGAGGGCAGACTGCTGGCCTGGTTGGTGAACAGGGAGAAAGGGAAGCTTTCATTTGATGGTGTGCGATACTCGGGGAGTAGACTGATCATGGATCAACAAGGCATCTGTGATACGTTTTGGGACTTTTTGGGAAACTGTATGACCCACATGATTCCTTCTGATGGTGCCTCTGGGGCAGTATGGTTGGAGGTGGCGGGGTTGCATAACTTGACAGAAGAGCAGAGTCAATGCGTGGGAGCCTCGATAGTGCTGCAGGATGTGGAATGGGCTGATAACCTCAGTTTGGTTAAGACCGCGGGAGAGGCTGGCCTGACAGTGGAGTGGAGAAGGGCTCACAAGACACTGCTGGCCCCAAAGCTACTGGAGGTGTTTACAGAAGCACTGGCTTTGGGCGGACTTCCTGGCTCCCTGTTGGAAGCCCTATTGGTGATTCTTCCTAATCGGACGGGGACCCTAGTGATTGTGGCTCATACAGAACCCTGTCTACGATTAACGTGGACCTTAAACATGAATGCAAGATACTCACAGGCTGCCTACAACAGGTGATAGGGTACATGCAGACCAGACAGGGTTTATCCCATGGAGGAGAAACATATTTAATTTACTGAAGATCTTCCTTATTCTGGATACCTATAGGAATGCTGAAGAGGACATGGTGGTGGTTATTCTCAACTCCTGCAAGGCATTTGGCTCTGTGGACTGGAATTTCCAATGGATGGTTTTGGAAAAGATGGGGCAGGGTATAATATGTATTGTGTGAGGGGACCACATCTAGGGTGTGTGTTAATAGGGTTGTCTCTGTGCCCTGGAAAGTAGTAGAGGTACATCCAGGGATGTCCGCTATCCCCTATGATTGTTGCATTGGTCATTGAACCCCTAGCAAGAGTCATGCACAGAAGGCATGAAGCAGCTGGCTTGTAGGTCAGTGTGAGAACCCACTGCATTAATTTGTATGCATATGATGTCTTACTATAAATTCAGGATCCAGTTCGGAATTTGGGCTCTCTTCTCTGGTCAGTGCATGAGTTTGGAGCCTTATCAGGATTAGTGATTTTTTGTGCTAAATTGGCCTGCTTTACACGATGGCAGAAGTGGCGGGTCATCGCCTGGTGGGCTTTGAGATATAAGTTGTCACAGTGGACGTCAAGTACCTTGGGATAAAGGTGAGTGTGTACTAGGAATGGATCTACCAACTAAAATGTAGACAATGGGACGGTTGCGTTTGATAAAATCTCAGACTTTTGGGTGATATTTCCGTTGTCCGTGGTGCGAGTAGCCCTGGCTAAGATGATTGCTCTGCCGAGGTTGTTGTATGTCCTACAAGTGATGCCGATGCCGGTGTCTGGAGACTGCTTATGTAAACTGCATATTGTATTGGGTAAGCTCTTGTGGAAGGGTGGCACGCCGAAAATTGCACTGTCAACTTTGCAGCACCCAACGGGAAAAGGAGGTATCAGGGTGCCCGATTTTAACATTTATTACTGGGGAGCTACTCTGCAGCACTTGGTGGATTGGTTGTGCAACTACAGGTGTATGACCTCACTACTATGATAGCGGATAAATGTACGCCATTGAAACTGGCCAAAGTGCTTGGCGTGTAGGGAGAGGACCCGTTCCGTTTATGGCGGAAGTCGACCGGGTTGCCGGGCAGAAGATACCCTTCCTACCAGAGTTTATGCTATCCTGTGGTAGATTGAGCTATTATTGGAAAAGAAGCAAAGGGCATGGATCCCCCGAGGGAACGGTTGAGGACTTGTATTTGGGGGACAGGGCGATCACATATCAGGAGTTTTGAAGAGAGCAAGCACACTTTTGTTGGAATTTCCTGGAGTTTGCCAGCCTTATGGCAGATATTAGGGGTCTCTGACAGGGATTGCCAGCTCATCGTGCGACGCACACTATTACCACGGTGCTGCGCCAGCTGTCAGATGTCGGAGGGAGGTAAGTGTATAACAGAAATGTAGGCGGCAGATTTGGCTACTAGGATAGGGGACAATGTTAAAGTATGACGTAAATGGATCGATGACCTGGGGGACCCACTGACGGACAGTGAATGGACAAACGTGTTACAGTACGTAAAACGTGTGTCCCAAAATGCTCACCTACGTTGGATACAATATAAGTGTGTCACGCATGCCTATGTCACCCTGGATGTAGGCAACAAAATGGTGTGGGATGCTGCTAGTGCTGTAAGAGAGCAGCTGGCTCCTTTAAACATATGTGGTGGGAGGGTGGTGAAAGTCCAAACTTTCGGGGATGCAGTGGAAGATAAACTAGTTGCACTCACCGGGCTGCACATTCCAGTACCAAACGAGTCCTGCTTGTTGGGCCTGTTCGGATGTGGTAAGGGGAGGTGTAGTCATTGTTGGTCCGGGTTTTAAACGCCAGATTACAATGGGACTTGTTACAGGCTCCATCAGATTTCATGCCCCCTTGACATCCCAATGCTGGATGGAACAAAGCACTGTGAGATGTACTCGACCCTTCCCTTCTGCACCTTCTGACTATTGTGGGGCTGTGAGTTTCATGAGGAAGAGGTTGTGGGGGGTTAGTTGCTTATTGTCATAACGTATCGGGGTGGAGGGAGGGGACAAATGAGCTGAGCAGTGCTGTCACCAGACATATCATGGTGAGGACTACCGCCAAATATGGTATGGTTAATAAGCTACTGCTGATCCAAATATGTACAAGATGTCGGCCTCGATGTGAGAAATCAGTATGTGATATACTGTATCTGTTTGCAATATGGAAATCAATATAAATGTTTATAATTATAATGAAAAGAAAACATAGCACAAGCCTAGGTAGGAAGAAACTGAGCACTTTTCATGTTGTCCAGAGTCACATATGAAGTAAGAAGGAGGGTTACAAAATGGTGGACAGTCAAAATCTCGAAAACAAAATCTTGAATGACAAAAAGCCCGAAACCAAAATATCGAAAAAAAAAATATCAAATTTTTTATTTATTTATTTATATATGTTTTTGGGGTCAGGTAAGTAAAAAAAAGGGGTAAAATAAAAAAAAGAAAAAAAAGGGGGGTTGGGGGAGGAACCCCCCCATTTTCAAAAAAAACACATTGAAAAAAAAATTCGATATTTTTTTTTTCAGCCTTTTGTATTCGAGATTTTTGTTTTCGAGATTTTTTAATTCGATATTATCACTATGAACCTTACAAAATATGGGGATTTTCCGGCCATGCGGAGGGTTGTATTGTGGGTACGCAAGGAGCCTAGGTGGCACCTAGGTATTGACTGAAGAGTAAGGTCTTGAGTTCCCTTGCTAAACTGCAATAGTGTTGGGTGATCTCCATTGCCACTGGGATTGTGTTCCATTAGGAAGTGGCATAACAAAAGAAGCCCTGTTTCTTTTTTTATTTTCCTTGCTAGCCATTTTCGTCTCAAGCCTAGCAATGTCCTAGTTCCAGGAAGAATGCAACCTACCTGAGCTACAGAATTGTGCAGCTAGGTAGGCAGGTGTACAAGCGCGGTTGCCTTATAGGTGATGCAGCCACTTTTAAGGAGTATTCTGGCTGGGATAGGAAGCCAGAGCAACTCCCTTAGGATGGGAGAAATATGGTTTAGTTTCTTGTTTGTAGTTATGAGTCATGCAGCTGCATGTCAGGTAATATTAAGTGCGGCCAGGCGCATTGTCGGAACATCATCAGGGATAGTGTTTCCCCCATTGATGTGAGAGATTACTACAGCCTGGACTATGATTCTAAACCCCTACATCAGAATAAAGGAATCTCCAGAATCTGTTGTCTGAAGGAAAGAGAGCTGTCTTTTGTGAACCCAAATGATTTGGCCGTCAAGGTGCATGTCCTTAGGCCACCCTTGAATGGTATTCTGCTTTGATGGGTTAGTGATATGAACAATTCTGTCTTTGTGGGATTAAGCCTTCTGGTATGTGCTTGTTATCCAGGCTCGGATAGAGGCAAGGGAATTCCTGAGGCATGCGTACAATTGACTTTTATCGATAACTGGGTAGCATCTGCATTTTGGTGGTGGAGATGTCGGAATCACTAAAAAGTGATCCAAATTGCTCCATCTATAGATTAGAGATCGTCATCCTGAAGTTGCCCATCTGGATGGCTTGGTGACGGTCCAAGAGAAAAGATGCAAACCAGTTGGGAGCTGTGCCCTGGAAGCCCAATCCTTTCATGATTAAGCAGGTCAGTGTGAGGTGGTCAACCGCACTGAATGTGTAGAGAAGTTGAGGGTGACCAGGGGGCATGAGTGGCCTTTGTCCAATATTTCAAGAGGATCATCTATGACCTGGATGGTGGCTGTTTCAGTGCTACATTTTGGTCAGAACCCAGACTGATAATAGCCGAGCAGTGCCACACCTGGAGAGGTATCTGCAACCTCTCCCTAACAATGGAAGCTGAAGGGAGTACGACCCTCCCACCTTGGTTATGCACAGGTCCCTGATACTTAGTAGACAGGTCACCACAAGACAGCAAATGGGGGGGAAGAGGGTTAGGGAGAGGTTGGGGAGTGGTAGGGGGAGGTAGGATCACCGGAAAGAGGATTAGGGTTCCAAAATTAGATAGGTATGGGGGAATGTGGGGAAAACCCATTCAACCTGCATCCAAACACTACAAAGCCTACGACTCTCCTACTTGAGTTTCATCCTGTAACATGTTGCCTACTACCTACTCCTCCTATACCCTGCCCTCTGTCTGCTGGCGTCCTCTAACTCCTTTAAACATGCAAACATATGGATAAATGCGATGGAGCAACAGGACTACACAACGACTCACAATACTGTCTACAAGAAGACAGGCATGAGAGCACACATAGAACACAGAGAGTCAATGTCGACCACTGGCTGTACAGTTGTCATCCCCCACATCCCCAGTACTTTTCCTCAGAAGGTGAAAGAACTCAATTCCTAAATGTATTTCTAGTGCTGCCCTGTTCTCTCACAGGAAGATTAATGTCCCTGAACACAACCCTGTTACCTCACTGGGCTTGAATCTGATTGGAGGTAAGAAATCACTGTTCAAGTTTGCCCCATTCTTTCAAAGGGCTCAAATATGTACATAGTCTTAGTGTTTAATGAGTCCAAACATCCGATGCACACTGAATTCACCTCCGATGCCCCGTTTCTGATGTTGTACTTATCGTTGGCTCATGGAGCACTGATGGATCCCAGAGCGAGTTGATGAAGTCGGGGGAGAATAAAGACTCTAGGATCACTGCCACCACCCATGCAAACCAAAGTAATGCATCTGCATAGTCACCGCCACAACCCAGCCACTCTGCCTCCAGCCTACAGCTCTCTCTTCTGCTGTTCGCCGCTGTCGCACCCTGCCTGTAGAGGTCAAAACAATCAACACAGAGCACGAGAACTCTTCAAGCGGCAGCGGCATGTGCTGAACACAAGTTGCCACCGGGGAACATGGGAAATGCAGTTTTCCCTCTTCGTGGCATCCCACAGCCCGCAAACCCTTTATGGAGTAGGTTGGAAACTGACTTCTCAATGATTTTTCCAATCAATGGGAGGCTAGTGCTTGGTCAGTAGTTAGCAAGGTAAACTGGGTCCAAAGTGGGTTTTCTGATGATGATGAGGGGCAGCTTTGCCCTGTTTTTAGGGTACTTTTTAGGGTACTTGGAAATATGCCTTGTGTGAGTGAGCAATTTACTATTTCGTGGAGGGTGGTTCTTGCAGCCCATTTTATGTACTTTATGATGGCATCCGGAAGAGGTCAACTTGGTATCTGGTTGTTTGAAGTGACACAAGGTTGTCAGCAAGATCCTTGGGGTGAGAGGAGGGAAGGCAGTCCAGTTTTGTGTAGAGTTGGGGGGAGCCAGAGCCGACTTGTGCCTGGTGAGAGCCTAATAGCTGGTTCTGCCTCAGCACGAGTGCCTTTGTGAATGAAGAGCCCAACTAAAGCTGAGCCAAGCATTACTCCATCCTCCATTACATTTACAGAGTAAATAAGACAGGTCTCTAGTGACAGTTAAAAGAACTGTGTGCAATCATGTCCTTACAAAGAGTAATCTATTGCTAGGATGTACATGTTGGTGCAAAACTAGCAATGTAACGGGAATGCGTGTGATCAGAAACCTGCAAATATGCGAAGTATGTACCAGAAAACCGGCCTTCCACGCTTGACCAAACTATGCAATCCTGGGCAAATCACTCTAGTTGAATGGGTCAAATTTCCATTCATTGCCACAATTGGGATCTCTTAGAAGTGAGTTTGTTGAAAGTGCACTACACAAAAAGCCCCACTTAGGCCTAATGAATTATATTTCAGTGTTTGCTACAAAGATTTAAAAAAATGTTGATATTGTATAATGCCATTGCCATAGGCTGCCATATCCCTTGACTTTCTCATTGCTCTGTCACCTATGAGCCATGTTTCTCTCCAAACGGAAAAGTGAAATAGATGATGTACTACACTGTTTGGTGGCCAAGAGAGTTTGCCTGGGGCATTTTCCTTTACTGTATAAGGACACTGCCAGGACCGTTTCTTTGACTCTCCTCCCAGGCTATGTGCAGTGGTCATGAGGTGTAAATGTAGGAACCAGTTTGTGAATGAGACAGTGATTGGGCCCACTGGTTTTGGGCAAGGGAGATTCCTACCTAGATAAGAGGCTTTCCACCTGCCAAAACAACCGGTTCATTTTTGTCCTTAATCTCCCAGCATCCAGGACATGTCAGTGCTGCCGGCTTCTCCCACTTATGCCTGCTGAAAAACTGGAGGATAGATTTACTAAAGTTTAAACCCACAACAAGTTGTACACAAAAACCAACTCCAAGGGGGTCATTACGAGTTTGGAGGCAGCCATGGCGCTGTTAGCGGCATGGCTGCCTCCAAACCCGGGTCCGGGTCTGGTCTGGCTGAATGGGGATTTACCGGGTCATTCCGACCTTGGAGGACCCGGTAAGTCCCCATTCAGTAAACCATTCCCCATTTCCATTTGAGCCCCCATAGGGCTCAATGAGAACGGGGAAGGAGCTAATAGTGGGCCCGCAATTTGCGGGCCCGTTATTAGCTCCAAGGACCCTTAACGGGACCCCCAGAGAACGGCTGGTAAGACCAGCCGTTCCTGCTGGGACCCGCCAAGGGACCTCGGAATAGGGCGCTAAGGGTTTACTGGCACCGGCATCCTTAACGGTGCTCATAAACCCTTACCGCCCAACTCGGAATGACCCCCCAAGTCTGTGTAAACGAATTACTATAAATAGAGTACCTTTTCACAAAGTGTTGTTGTTGTGTGAAAGTACAGTTGCAAATCACAGGGTGTTCTTTACGCTGAAATTGAAACTGAACAAAATAGGAGGAGGCTGGTACACTGAGGAAGACTACAAGTCGGGGGCGGAAAGAAGAAAAAACAGGAGATAAAGAAACAGGAGAATGATGATTGGAGGGAAAAAGGGAAAGCCGGACAAGAGCAGTGCCTTGGAAATGTGGGAGTTAAACCGGCGCAAGATGATGTCATGGCCTATGGTACCAAAATTAGAAGACAAATCAAGCATCACAAGACCAGTCAGCTGCCACCCTAATATCATCCAGCCTGGCACTTAGAGCAGACTCTCTGGCATACCTGGAAAGATGGAGTATATTCTGGCTCAACAAGTGGTTGGATTTGTGTCGAAAAACAACACTACCCAAAAGGTTAGTGGGTAAAGTAAGAAGAGGTTTAGGACAGAAATTGTAGGAGACACCTGGCTCAAGTGTAGGTTCATTCAAGGGGGGTGGGGGGAAACAGACCTTTTGAAAGAGAGTGATAAAATATTGGTTCTATGCTTATAACCACACCCCAAACCCCTCCCCACTCATTTTAACCCCATATACATTTTTTTTTTCGCTGTACAATTACAGCGAAAATACCTGACAAATACCTCTGTTTTCTTCCACTGAAATCACTCGATATGTAAAATACCTTATGGCAGTGTTATTTATCACAGGAAGTAGAGTTTCACAGAGGATATTTGGACAAAGGTTGAAGATTTATGCAGGAAAAGGGTGATGAGGAGACCCGGATTTGTTTTTTAGAAAAGATGCTTAAAGGGGTGTTAAAAACAACAAGTGAAGAAATAAGAGGAGGAAAGGGAAGGAGTGTAAGGCTGAGAAAAGAGGAAGGAGGTAAATAGAAGCAGGCAAGGAAGAGGAAGCAACCCCAAAACAAACGGAAGTTACTTCATCCATGAGGAGTGCCTCTCACGCTATGAAAGGAAGGGAATTACCGACTGAGAGGTAGAAGAAGAGAAGGAAAGTTCCTTCAGGATTGAAAGAGTTCCTTTTTAAGAAGAATAGAATTTACGTTCCTTCTCACATATCGCTTTGTGTAAAGGGAGCTTAAGGATAGATTTAGGGCTTTAGCAGCAAAACTGTACAAGCACCGCAACACCTACTCTCTAGGTTTGGTAGTGGATTTACCCACTGCCAACTTGGGAATGGACCTCTTAGGATGGCCCGCTATGGAGATATGAAAAGCTGTCTTAGTTGCAGGTAGAGAATCAAGAGTTGAAGTGATCCGATTGTGAACGCAGAGGCCTCTCTTTCAATGATTTCAGAGGAGGGAGTGGTAGGGTGGTTGGGCAGAGGCAAGAAGGCAATCTTTAAAAGCTTCGGACTACGTTTATTCCATCGGCATATGCCAAGAGAGAGTAGCTGTAGAGGAGGAGGCACCCAGAGAGGAAGAAGGTCAACAGCAAGGAGCATAAGAAAGGGGATTATGAACTAGTCAGACCAAGCCATAGCAATTGCAGAAGTGACTTTTATAGGCTATGGGGAGCTGAAATTCAGGTCAAGGATGTGACTTTCAGAATGAGTAGGTCCAGACACCGATTATGCAAGATTAAAAATAGCAATAAAATAATGGGTGGCTTCTACTGTGTGCATTTGTCGAGAGTCTGCCCAAAATGGAACCCCCCCCCCACCTGGACCACCAAGTGAGAGCATGCCATCTCAAGGGACGATAAAGCATAGGAAAATGTAGAGGCTAAGGAGATGGTAGAGAAGAACAAAGTTCACTGCAGCAGTGGAAGAGATCATAAACTCAATTGACAAGATTTCAACATCACGAAGAAAGACAAAAAATAAGTAACAACCATATTGAGAGAAACATGAAAAATGGCAGCTTCTAACGCACCAATGAAGGAGCTGCGGACTAAGTGATTCAATAATTCTGCTTCGTATGGTTCTAAGTTGTTGTTTTAGGAATTGAATATCTGCGCCTAGATGCATGTTTCGTCTTGGCTCCGGGGAGGCGTGCACAATATAAATCTGAAATCACATCAAATCAAGTGAAGGTTAGGGAGCAAGAAGCAGCAGCAACATGGATGGCTGGGGCCATAAGAGTCCAGGAGCCAGGTTTTATGAAGACAAATTCAAAGATTATCTGAAGCAGCTCAACGGTTTCCTTGGCATCTTTGGGTAGGGACCGAATATGAGCTCCTCTAACAGGGGAGGAAAGACCTTCCTGGACGTTAAACATGGCAGACAGAAAACATTGGGTCTGGATAGACGGGAGAGTGGAGGGAGAGTCACACGGTAAGAAAAAAGACCAAGGACGAGAGGACCGGGAAGAAATACATTGGAGGTTTTACGCAAATCCAAGATAGTATCATATGGAAACACCAAACGTACGAGTGATGGTGCTGAATGAGTACCAGGACGCTAAAAGGACCATATCCATTGGCACATGTGCCACAGTAACGCACACAGATGCGCTTGCTCTTAGCTCTCATTTGGCCTGCTCTCAGCATGCCTGCTGGGTGTGTCTGCATTGTTGTGATGAAAAATCGTGCTTTTATGGACTTGCCGCCCTTTGAAACAGGCGCCACGAAGACGCCCTTGATGGGGATTGGTGTGTCGCCGCCGAACGTGAAGATCTTTGCCCTCGAGACATCCAACGGTGGTGGCCCCGGGATCGTCTGGTAGTGATCAGAGGCCAGCACACATACCGAGGCTCCCGTGTCAATCAGCACTTGTGTAGGGACCCCTTGAATGTCCACGATGCATTTGGGCTGCCTCTTTTTCCTTGCCCCTGTGGCTATGCTCGAAATGAAGAACACCTCATCCTCCTCTTCTTCCTCCTCGGCCATGTTCAGCCTCTGCATATCCTGTTCAACCGTCGTAATGCTCTTTTGCCCCCTTGACCCGCTGCCAAACAAGCTGGCCGGACCCCTTTGTGTAGCCACCGGTGCGGGAGCACGGCACATCCGGGCATAGTGCCCAGGTCTGTTGCATCTGCCACAGGATCTGGATTTGGCGGGACATTCTTCCGAATGCTTCAAATCGTACCCGCAATATTGACAAATGGATGCCACTCCATGCGTTGGACTGGCTTCTTGGCATTTCTGACTCCACTTACTCTTTGACACGGACTGTTTCCCGACTGCAAACGCCTCTTCTGACCTGCCGGGACGCACCGCTGCGTCCATTTTGGCACCCCTCGGTTCTGCCAGTTCATATATTCTTCGACTGTCCAGGATCTGTGTCAGAGTCCACCCTGGCTCCCTTAACACCTATCTGCGTAGTTTGCCAGAGCCACAGCCTTGGATGACTTGATTGCTAATCATGGCCTCCTCGTTGTCCCATATGCACGTCGTGGCCATTTGTCTTAGGCGAGCGCGGAATTGATCAAGCGACTCTTCTTCCCGCTGTTTTTCACTATTGAACAGGAACCTCTCATAGTCAACGTTGGACAGCGGAATAAAATGATTCTTTAAGGCAGTCTTGACCGCATCATAGGTGACTACTTGCAGGTTAAGGGACTCATAAATGCGCAGGACGTCCATACCCTCAGAGTACAGTAGAGTTGCCCTTTTTGCATCATCATTAGTTTCTCCTGTTACAGTGAAGTACATGTCCAATTTCCTTATCCATAGCAGCCATCTTGGGCCCAATTTTGAGGGTGGACCCGACATGTCGAATTCTTGCATGGGTAATAGAGATCCCTGTTGTCTCCTCCTTACCACCACCTGCGCTGTCCCTGCTTCTTCATCACTCTCCGCCATGTTCACAGGTCACACTGGCACCTCCTCAGGGTTTAGAGGCCGCAAACCTGACTTGTGCAGACAGTCGACGTACCTCAGGCCACTGCGTGGTGGGGATCAACGTGGCTGTGGACCCCTCCAGTTACCACTGCTTGAAGGACAGTCCTCTTGGATGTCGAGAACTGTCAGGATTCCAAAAATGTGTGCACTGTAGTTTCTGTGGAACGTGAGCAGCGCACAAGCACCTTTTCAGGCCGCTACTGCCACGTGTCCTGCGTAGAATCCGCTTTGCTCGCGCTGGATTCGGGGAACACTCTGGTATAACGTTGCTGCAGTGTACATGCAGCGTTATGTCAGCAGAACTCTCCGTTTGCATCACACAAGGAGACAAGGGACACGCGTGTGTGCCTTACGGTGTCCCGGCAGCAGCTGCCCGCACGGACGTTCTTTATTATAAACACGCATGCGCAGACCAGAACTAGGCTCGCGCATGCGTCGTTCATGCCTGCAACGTCACATGCATCATAGCCTACAATGTTGAATACACCTAAACATCAATTGATCATGTGGAGACAAAAAAGCACTGAATGTCAGCACCTGGCGTCCATCTCAAGATTGCAAAAATCGCTGAGGTGTAATACATTAGGAGCAAGAGGAACATTATAAAATGCTGCTACGGGCCATGACCAGGTGCCGTAACGGATGGCAGCTTAATTCGGCACTCCCGTTCGTGGCATATAATGTATACATTTCCGCATCCGATATAGCAGCAAAATGTTAAACCTTCCTCACCAAAGCTCTTCCTGATGCTGTTGGTGGTGTCTTTGGAGGCCTCAGTCGCGCATTTCCATGTTTCCTGGCTACACAAAGTTGCTGCGCAGCTCTGGAGGCGCGGCCTATAAATCACTGAGGTTGCGTTCAAGTGAAGCCGTGACGTCTAGTCAGCTGTGCGGCCGATGCGCTGATGAGGCGCCGCTTATGCAGGGAAGCACGTTTGCTTCTAAATAAAGGCATTTCAACATGCAAACACAAAATAAAGGGAACGTTTCTTGCTTTTATACACGGCGAGGAGCGCAAGGCAAGGCTAACGGGTTTTATGTACATTTTCTGATTTTAATTCATAAGAATTTGACAAGAAAGACTTTATGAATTAATTCATGTTCCTCTCTCACTTACCTTGATCATTTCCTATGGGATAAGACTGCCTAGGAGGTGCATAATGTTTAGTGACATTCATCTGCAATTTAAAGTGATAGGGATTTATGGATTATTTAAAAAAAAAGGTACATAACGTGAGATATATTAAAGATGTGGGATATCCCCAAAAAATATCAGGCACTGGGGCTATTTCAATTTGATATTAAAAGCGCTATATTTGTGTACATATTAGAACATACCACTCAGTCAATTATAATAACTTTGCAAGTGCAATATGAACCCATTGCTGGTGATACTTAAGTCACACAAGGACAAAGTAGTTACTGCATTAGAAAGGGTTCATAATCCCTTTATAAATTCACTGCAGATAAGGACGCCTTTTCTGTTAATTCATTGATGCGCAGAGTGCTATGCAATTGCAATGAAAACACATTATTGAGCTTTTAGCTGAGGATTGGAAGAAGGACATAGTAATCAAAGCTAAACCTTGCTTTAGCTCAGCATTGCACATTCTGTCCTAAAATGACCTCAAAGAAGGGGCAATCTAAAGAAATGGCATAGCTATCTACAAACAATGCCCCAAAAAGACAGAAAAGTGATTCTCCCACGCCTAGGGATGGTACGCATGACCCAGTTATGGAAGCAATTTTAATGGAAATAAAATCCCTCAAACCCTTCATGGAAGCCAGTATTGCCAAACGACAAATGCTCGATGATAAGTGGTCCACATTCGAAACCAGAATAAATGAAGTGGAAGTAAGAGTGAGCGATGCTGAGGATGTAACAGGAAGGGTGGTATCTTTGGAAAACATTGTCCTTTCTTTGCAAAAGCAGACAGAACACTTAGAAAACAGGAATAGGAGAAATAACATACGTATTGTCAGTCTTCCCGAGAATATTGAGAATGATAAGCCTACACAGTTTCTTTATCATATGCTTACCACATTCTTGGACCTCACCAAACCTCCACTGTTTAACATCCAAAAAGCTCATCGGATAGGTCCCAGAAATCCATCTAGCAATGCTCCAAGGACTATGATCTTTGCTTTACTGTACTATTCTCATGCTATGCTCATATTAGATAAAGCTAAGCAGAAGAAAAATCTTATATGGGAAGGAACCAAAATCTTCATAAGCCAGGATGTTTCAAACACCACGGCGGCAAGAAGGAAGGAACTATTGGCTTTCAGTCCAGCACTACGGCAGCTTACGACTAGATATGGGATAATTCATCCAGCATCCTTAAAAGTCACTCTCAATGGCTATATGTATACCTTTCAAGACCCAAGAGACTTGCACAAGTTTATCCAAAGCCATAGAAGAGAGGAGATGGCTACCAACAAACTGTATCCTTGAAATAATAAACATATATGGAATGTTTTGTTCTCTAACAAGATAGTTGTGCTGGAATGGGGCATGGAGTGGCCCATCCAGATCCAGCTCTCCACCCTCACCTCTTATTGACTGCATGTGAACATGGTTTGGAGTGGCTGTATCCAGTTAGCCACTACTCTTACACACATTAATTGGTTGCTAAGTAAACTGCGAAATTCCATGTTCTTCCTGTTTGTCTTTTCCCCATCCTCATGTTTCATTTCCCTATGTGTTCTATCTCGCCAAACTTTCATTATAAATATGAGATTGTATATATTAGTAGTATGGTCATTCATGGCACATAACATTGTAACATGGAATGTAAAGGGATGACATAATCCTGTTAAACAATAAAAAATACTTTCAAATCTCAATAGGGCTAAACCAGAATGTGCATACATACAAGAGTCCCACCTCTCACAAGAGGAAGCAGTCAAATTGAAGACACTATGGGTGGGTTATGTTTTCTCGAGTGCAGCTGATGGGAAAAAGAATGGGGTTATATCCTTGTTTAGCAAACATCTTCAACGCTAAGTAATTTCCTCAGAGACAAATGATGTCGGAAGATGGGTCTTAGTTAAACTTCTTATTGATTTGATAGAATATTCTATTTTGAACATTTATGGCCCCACAAAAGCCGACTTGGCCTTCTGAACTCATTTGCGAAATCATATATTAAAATCTTATCCTAACAACCTGATAGTATGCAGAGATTTTAACGAAATCATGGATCCTAACCTTGATAAAAAAGTCAAATGTAAGACCTAAAATCACCAAATATCACTTACAATTTGTCGACTTTGTATCTGACCGGGTCTCATTGATATTTGGTGTATCACCCATCCCTCAGACTTAGACGACACCTTCTTTTCTCCACCTCATAATTCCTTCTCAAGAATAGATTACATTTTTATATCTAAATCCCTAACCAATGGCCTATTAGATGTAAAGATAGAACCTATTGTTTTGTCAGATCATGCCCCAGTTCTTATTAAATTGTCTAATGTACAAAACACACATAAATATAATAGATGGAGATTTAATTCAGCCCCTTTGAAAGATGAGGAATTTGTTAAGTTTGTACACCAACAACACTCTTATATTCTTGCAGAGAATTCTCCCATTGACACATCAGCACACAACAATTGGAACTGTTATACAGCAACAATGAGAGGATACATTACAGCATATATGGCTGCTAAGAGGAAAAGACTTAAAAAAGAAACAGAAGACATTTGTAAGCAAATCAAACTTCTTCAATCACAATATATGCAGACTTATTCTAACCCTATTCACCAAAAAAGAATTAAACTAAGAATACAATACAATAACCTAACTACAGAATATTTGTGTGCTCATCTCTTAAAATATGTCTAAGATCTATCAGTTCTCAAATAAATCTGGTAAAGCACTGGCATCATTTCTTAAATTTAAAAAAGACAAAGCAAGAATTATTGTCATAAAAGATCAGAACCGCAACAGAATCTTTACAGATAAGGACATATTACAAGTATGCTCTGAATTTTATCAAAAATTATATTCAGCTCAAATTATACGTGACACTCTCCATGCATCAGAATTCCTTGAGCACACACATCGCAACACTTACTCTAACTCCAATCTCCTGTCTGTAAACAATCCCTTATCTACCAGTGAAATCTACAAAACTATTAATAATCTCAAAAAGGGTAAAGTCCCAGGTCCAGATGGCTTTTCTATTGTTTAGTTTGCCCATTTTAAAGAAGTATTAGTCCTCAAGCTTAATTAATTCTACACTTCCTTTATTAATAATAAAAAGAAAACACTGGTTCCTTTTCTGAAGCAATGCTTGTTGTATTCCCTAAACCTAATGAAGACCCTGAGTTAGCCCAAAATGATAGACCAATATCCCTAATTAATACCGATTGTAAAATATTTGGCAAAATCTTAGCTAATAGACTCATTCCCCTTCTTCCAAATTTGATCAAGAATTATCAGGTGGGATATGTCAAGGGTAGAATGTCTTCAGCGAATATTAGCATATTCTCTAACATCATAAATATTATTCAAAATTCTCCTAATCCTCATGCTGCAATAGCATTAAACGCCGAAAAAGCTTTTGACAGGGTCAAATGGGATTTTATGTTTAAAGCCTTGACCTGGCATGGCATCCCCGATTTGTATATATAAATTGTTAAAGTATTATACTCCAATCCCACAACATCAATTTTTATAAATAATCAAATGTCCTCATTATTTTCTTTTCATAGAGGTACTCGTCAGGGCTGTCCTTTATCTCCTCTTCTGTTTATTATGGCACTAGAACCACCATTAGATGTCATTAGATAGGAAGATAACATATTAGGTATTCAGTTGCAAGATATGAACATCAAAACGGTTGCTTACGCAGACAATCTACTACTTTTACTAAGGGTATCTGATACGTGTTTACAAAATCTAAAATGTTTTATTACAAAATGTTCCCTCGCATCAGGATATAGGCTCAATGTGGACAAGTCTGAGGTCCTACCATTTAATATACACTGTACAAGCCATCACTGCTCTGACCCTGGAATGATATGGTGCCCAGAAGGCATTAAGTATCTAGGCATCCAAATCTCATCCTCAATAAAGAAAATAGTTAGTCAGAACACAATTAATACATTACCAAAAATGAGGAACAAACAAATGCATGGTCACCTCTTTATCTTTCTTGGTGGGGAATATTAGTGACTGTCAAAATGATGATCTCACCTGTTGTATTGTACTTTCTCCACATGCTTCCTAGCCCCATTCCCGCATCTTTCTTCAAATCTTGAAACTCTTATATTCTTATTTTGTGGGGGAAGAAGAAAAGAAGAATCTCATTGTGTGAACATAAAAAACTCAAATCTGAGGGTACAGTGGGCTTTCCAGATTATTTGAAAAATACCATAATGCATTTGTTTAGGAACAAACACAGTTATAGTTCTCTCCAAACATTATTGATCTGCCAAATTGGCTACTCGTAGAGAGAGCGATGGTCTCCCTTCATGTTCTCTTAGATTGTCCATATAATAATAATAATAAGAGATGCTTTACAAGCACCAGCATTAACATTTCAATTAAATGCCTGCATTCCTACCTGATTCTGCCCCAAACAAATAGCTTTCAGTTTATATCTCAGTATATTCGGATGAATCCTCTAATAAAAATTAACAAGAGAACTATCTGTTGCAGTCCATGGCTATCTTTCGGTATTAAGTATATAGGACAGCTATTTACTCAAGGTATCCCTTTAACTTTTGAAGGATTCACAACCACATTTCAAGTTCCCAAGTATTTCCTCCAGAAATATCTTGGTCTAATAAATGCTACTATGGAAAGTTATGAATTATTAGTGCTTAATCCAAATAAATATTATACTCAAAAATGACTTCATCTATAAAATCACAATGTCACAACATCTATGTTTTACAAAGTATGCTCCTCTATGTCTACAGATGAAGTTATGTATACATGTCAAGAAGAGTGGAATCAAGAATGCTCTCTCAACATTACTCAATTTAGATGGCCTTGTGTTTGGACTGATATTTCTAAGGTAATCATCTCAGCTAGCCTTCTTCAAATGCTGTATTTCTTCCACCATAGGGCATTTATAACTCCACTTATGTTATACAAGAGTGGAATATCCCGGAGTGACAATTGCTGGAGTTCTCTAAATTTGTAAGGATCCTTTAAGCATATGATTTTTGATTGTTTCTATGTTAAAGCTTATTAGAGGAAAATTGAAGAACCCCTTGGAAATATCTTCCAAATACAGCTAAATATCTCATTTGATGTTTTATTTCAGGGAAGTGAAATAATCAAACCTGCTATAGGTAAACATAAAGGTTATCTGTTTAATGCGTTGATTGCCATAGCCATTCAGAATATTATGTCAAATTGGAAAAATCTTAAAGATATACATTTCAAGTTGTGGTGGAACTCAGTTTGTAACCTTCATAGGATGGAAAAATGCAATGCAGTATCCCCATCACTGATGCACAAACATTTCTTAAAATGGCAATCTTCCGTAGATTATTTAAACATTGAAATACCCAGAGAATACAAAAAGCATAGTTAAGTATTACTAGATCTTGTCTGATACATAATGACCCCTCTCCTCCTTATGTTCATGTTAGTCCTTTATGTCTTGTATATCCATATTTGTATCTGATATATAAGGTGCATAACTATTAGTCTATTAGAAACTGCATTATGTGCATTAGTTTGAACCTGCACATAATTTATGTAAGGTTCTATTGTTGTTCACATGGGTTGGTAATTAACCTTGTCTCCTATAGTCATATGCTGCTCTTGTACTATTCTATTTGAAGTTGTATTTGTTATTTGAACCTTATATACTTACTGTACCTAATCAAATGCTTAAACACAAAAAATAAAAATAAATAAAAAAAGTAAAAAATTAAAAATGCTGCTACATCAACTCGCAACAATTACTAATTAAAGACAGTCAATATTGGTATAGCTGCAATAGGGCATGGAGAGACGAAGTGCAGCAAATACTTTCATTGAAGCTCAATTAACAACTCAAATCATTACATTTTATTGTTAAAACGAGCAAAGCAGCAGGCTGAAAATACAACTGGACAATCATTGAAACAGGGGTTATAATGTAAAATCACAATAACGCTTAAGAGTTGGATGCGCTGCCTACGCTCCGCGTTGCTGACAGCAGGGAGCTAGAAATTCGAAGTGCAAGCAAAATCCCACGAACACACAGAGGACAGTGCTCATGTGAGCAATGTCCTCTATGTGTTCACATGATTTTGCTCTCCCTTTGCATTTCTAGCTCACCGATGCCAGCAACGTGTTGCATGCCGGCAGCGGGGAGCTAGAAATCTGAAGTGCGAGCAAAATCCTGCAAACACACAGAAGGCGGTGCTTACCGATTTTGAGCAGTGTCCTCAGTGTGTTCGCAGGAATTTGTACACAAATCACATTGTAAACTGAAATGACAAATATATAAATACTTATGTGAACCAAAAATAGTATGACAGTAACTTGTTTTCCCTATTTGGAACATAAGAATACAAGTATATGAATGCAAAATGATGTCAGCCAAAAAAGAATCTTCTTTGCGTTATGCAGATTTTCAGTCAAGTTATGTTATGTTATGTTATGTTATGTTACTTGCCATTTATATAGCGCCTTATGTATCATTGGTATGACCTCAAAGCGCTGGTAGGTTAAACGCCCTCAAGTCAGTAGAGAGAGAGAGAGAGTATAGAAGGTGCGTGGGCGCACCGGATATGTGTGCAGCTGGTGTGGTTGTTGCATGATAACCGCTTCTTAGCAGTTGGTGTGGTGCTGAGGAAATTAGTTGGATGTGTTTAATCTGGAGGGTGGACACCCAGACTGAGTTCTGGCTGTGTTAGGCCTGAGGAGACGCCTAAACTAGCCGGTATGTACTCAGCTAGCTGTGTTTTATTAGGATGATGAGGTGTTTGTGGGGTCATGTTAGTATGAGAACAGCTAGGCCGAATGTATCATAGCATACCTGTGTTCTAGTAGAATGATGGTGTATAGTAGAGAGTAAGCGCAGTAGTGTTATATGGTGGTTATCAGTAAAGCGCCTGCGACCAAGCACGAGAGCCGGACCAGGGCGTACATAGCGGCAAACGCATATAAAGCAACAGGATGGATAGGGTAAACATGTGACAAAGTGAAACTACTCCCTCAGCATCAACCAGCCCCTAAAGCTTCTTCCAAATTGGTTCCCCTGCCACATCCTGCCTGGGAAAAGGCCAGACACAAACAAAGGGCTACAACCCACGGACTGCACCCTCTGGATGCAGGCCAGCACAGAAAAACAGGTTCAAAAGGCCACAAAAACACTAGACAAACCCACCAGATTAGCATACAGTGCTCACCAAAACCGAATGAAAAAACACTCACGCCACTCCAATTGAGTACATAAAGCAGGCCAAAAATGGATTACAATCATTGTGAAACTACTCACTCAGCATCAACCAGCCCCTAAAGCTGCTTCCAAACTGGTTCCCCTGCCACATCCTTCCATTGTCATGAAGACACACAAAACAAAGCTGTGTGGCAATGCTACCTGTTAGTAAACATTATGGGCCTGATGTGAAAAAAATGTTTTTCAATGGGAAAATAAATGTCAATTCTTCGGGGGGAGACAAAGCTTGAAGGTGTGGTTTGGTTTTTTGCCCACCTATTGACTGCCCACAACCGCCATGCTGCTAATCCCTATGGCCATTCCCACCCAATTCCTACCCCTTCCCGTCCAAAAGCCGCCTGTCTGGGGACTATTTGAGTTCACTTTAACTAAGCCTTACTGGAAAACGTTGCCCTCGAAGTGCCTACCAGTGTTTTTTTTTTAAAGTAGTCTTCTGAGAGTTAATGATTTAGTTTGAGCAGTAAAAGCACTGCTGGTGCAATAAATATGTCTTAATAAGGTCTGCCTTCAGCCACTCCATTTATAACATGCATATCCTTCACTGAAGTCCTGTTAAAAACAAGAATTGCAAAGCCAACCGTTTTTGCTTGTTTATAAGAACTAGGCTTTTGCCAGACTACTATTAGATGGCCAGGTACTCGCGCCATTTTGCAACTGCTTCCATCAATGGCCAGTTAATGCAACTATGGCACTGCCTGGCTGGTGCCTTTCCCATGACATACTGAAGGCCAAACTGTTGGTATTGGCAATGCTTGTTTTTAATTCCTTGTAAACACACAAGGGGAACGGCGTCCGCCCTATGAAAACAAAATGGGTGGACTGTTGCCTGAACTTGTACCCGGATAGGAGAGCTTTCCCCAGTCCCCAGCAGGTAGAAGAAGGATCTGCAAGCAGGATCCACATATCATGAATTGTGGGAGACTTGGGAAAAAAGCTAAAACAATATGTGGCAAGTCTCAGGTGAAGGCGTGCATGCCCTATGCCCATGACCAGACCCCCCCAGATCCACCACCACATACACAAACTGGGAAATCTGTGGAGACCCCCAGGGACAAAGCCCTTGGGAAGATGGTGGTGGTGAGGGCGTCGTGAGTGGACATAAAATGCCCTGGCAAACTCCGAACGCAGTCAAGGAGAATGCCCATAGGCAAGCCACCAGCATATCAAACATTAAAGAGGGGGCAAGGACATAAGCACGTTAAAGGACAATTCAACCTGCGATGAGTATTATGCAAATGATCAATATCTGATGATCTATGGATAAAAACCCTTTAGTCAAGTGGATAAGCATGACTGTGATTCCAGGTTTACAGGGCGCACAGTTTTCCATTTTACACATTTCACACTAGACATTCTCCCACTGCATCGGGAGTTTTGCATCAGCCTTCAATGTCTGACAAGACTTAAACTGGTACTCTGTTTTTGGGTGCCAACTTCTAGATCTTCTCTGTTGGTGGTTCAACGATAAAGCTCAACATTAGCCATCATAAAAAAAGGTGATCTGCCGCCACTCATTGGGGGACAGGCAGTTTGTCTGAATTTCAAATTAATCTAATTTTAGAGTGGACCTCACGATGTGCTCTGAACCCCATTCTGTCAGAAACAAATCTCCCAATAGTCGGATGTAATTGGAAACTAAACAAAGGAATAGCCCACTGAAGTGCTGGGCTAATTTCTATCACGAATATGGCAGACACAAAACCTTCGAATTGATTTGGGTAAGGGTTGGGGTCTCTTGACAATTTGGGCTTTTAGCTCCTGACATTCTGCATTGTTATACAGCTGTTGTAGTCTTATTTTCCCAAAGTAAATTCAGGCCTGTAAGGACTGGCTGGGCATCTTACAATTGACATCAGCCAACTCAAAATTTCTTGGATCTCTCTTCCGGTTTATATGTGTGGGGTGGTGTTAGCTGTTTGATGCTGCCTGTATTTTATTGTTATGTTATGTTATGTTAAAGGTTCTTGTACCGCACACTGTTGCCACCTGCATGGTCTCTTGGCGCTCTGGCAGATCTGCAATGCAAAGGGGGTGGCAGGGTTTGTTAGTTGGATTGTTACTCGGATTGAGCGGGAAAAGAGCAAGAGGGCTTTGATGTGCTGTTGTCAGCTTCAGTTCAAAGAAACCCGCCACTGAGTATTAGTGTGTTTTTTCGACCAATAGCCGTCATGTGGTGTTGAGGTGAGATTGTGTATGGTTTGGATTCATGTTGGGTGTTGTCAAGCAGATGTGGTTTGCGGTGTGGTAGAGGTATGGTTGGGTTTCAGAGTTTGAGGATGAGTATGCAGAATGATGAGTTTTTAGTGTGGTTTGTTAGTAGAAATACATTTCCTATCCCCAACAATCCATCTAAGTGTGGTACATTTCATACCCCGAGCAATCCATCTAAGATCAGTACATTAATGTTCCCAAAAATCCATCTAAGTGTGGTGAATTTCCTACCCCCAGCAATTCATCTAAGTGTGTTACATTCCCTACACCTAACAATCCATCTAAATGCAGTACATTAATCTTCCCAACAATTCATCTTAGTGTGGTGAATTTCCCAACCCCAACAATCCATCTAAGTGTGGTACATTTCCTACACTGAACAATCCATCTAAGTGCAGTACATTTCCTACCCCCAAAAACCCACCTTGGGGGGGGGGGGACCCAGCACGATACAGACACTAAACCATGCCCATCTCATGGCACCGCAGGGAGCATAAGGCTAGACCATATATTTAGACCAGATGAGGACATGGTTAATCTGGACAAACAGGTTGTGTACATATCTGTAATTTACACAATGGGGCTACATGCACGATAAGGCTAATCTTTATAAGTAGACTAAGTGCAAGTAGGCATAAGATATTAGGTAATAAGAGTGGTGGGGTTTTACTCGAGTTCAGTAATGGCTGCACTTCCTGCCCAGACCACACTTACCTTATCAGTTGCTACTGGTTGACTAGGGCAGGCTTCCCAGGCGAACACGGCCAAACAGAGCGGAGCTGCTTACTCAGGAGCTGCCCTTTGCCTTGTGGCCATTAGCCGGTGGCTTCCCGGGCAAGGCTTCCCTGGGTCCTGCTGTTAAGAGGGTGTCTAAGACTTCCTCCAACCAACTGGTGTGCAGGGGAGGCAGAAAGAGGGAGGGAGAAAGTCCAGAGGAGGAACAGAGGAGGCAAACAGGGAAACCAGCATGAAGAACTGAAAAAAGAGAGAAAGAGGCATCAGAGAGACTGAGAGAGAGAGCGAGAGAAAAGCGCAGATGGGGAAAACGAAAAACAGAAAAAAGAGAGAAAGAGGCATCAGCGAGAGAGAGAAAAGCACAGATGGGCGAATGGAAAACAAGAAAAAAAAGAAAGGCATCAGAGAGAGAGAAAAGCGCAGATGGGCAAATGGAAACGGGGAAAAAAAGAAAGAGGCATCAGAGAGAGAGAGAAAAGAGAAAATGTGGGAAAATGAAAAACGAAAAAAGAGAGAAAGTCATCAGAGAGAGAGAAAGGAGCAGACTGGGGTCAAACGAAAAACAGAAAAAGAGGGAAAGAGGCATCAGAGAGAGAAAAATGAGCAGATGGGGAAAACGAAAAACAGAGAGAGAGAAAAGCACACGTGGCCAAACAAAATACTGAAAAACAGAGAAAGAGGCATAAGAGAGAGAGAAAAGCACAGATGGGCAAACGAAAAACAGAAAAAGAGAAAGAGCGAGAGAAAGAGAGACGAGTGATCGTTTCTTTCGGGTACAGCAGAGCCTTGGTTCCAGCGGCGGGTACAGTACCAGCCGCTCTGACAGTAATTAGTACAAAATGGATGCACTCTGCATCGTACAGGTAATATGGCAGTGGCACGTGATGTTTCAAAATGCGTGGGCACTGACGCGGAGACACCTTGGGTAGTAATGCAGATGTCACACAGCATTGTGTTGGTTGAAGGGGATCTCACAGCACCATCCCTGGTCTCTGCGGTCATCCTTACCCGCGCTCAAGCTATGTAACTGACTGCCTCAGACCCTGTTAGTTACAGGGCACCTTGATGTGCATGCTTTCGTCTCTTTGTGTTTTGACCTAAGGGATTGTCTAGGTTCGCCAATATTCCCTGAGGGCACAAGGCCTTTTTGAAGACTGGTTTTGTTAAAGCAAAGGGAGTGGCCACTGGTCTTCATTTTACACTGGTTGATTGATATACTGATTGTTACAGTGACCAGGCCGTACTGTTAGAAGGGTCTTGGGGTGTTGTGCGATCCCGCAGGGCTTCTTCTCACATCCAATATTAGGGTCAGTGTCTTCTTCTGTTCCAAAATGTTCTACAAGTAACTGAAGCAGATCTCCCACTTAGACCAGTTACTTGTGCCAGGGTAAGGAGCACAGGCCCCAGTGAAAGGTTGCTGTCCAATCAAGCTCCTTGGCAGCTGCCCAGTTACTGGGGGTCACGACATTCAGCTTTTACTGGCGTCTTCCCGGGCAATCTCTCAAGCTGTTCATCGATAAGCCTCTGAACTGGTCATGGAATGGCAACGCACATGTGAGGCAGTCAGAGGCATAACCTCTACAGGCCCAATCACATCCATCCAAATCACATTCACATGCAAAAGAACAAAGTCTGGCCAAAGGACACGGCACTGGATCTTTAATCAGAGTCACTGGTAGATGCACACCTGGGGTACAGCAGGAAGGGACCCCCGGAAATTGTGAAAAGGCAGTGGAGTTCTCTCAGCATGTCTCATGAGGTTATTCCCAGAGAAACCACAGGGCACACGGAGCATGTACTCTGGCACTTGATGTCTCTTAGATGGGAGTAAATGCATTTGTGTCTCTGAGTCCTTCGATCACTACCCATCAAGGACAAATTGGTAAACCTGTGCAGCAAACAGTGAAAAAACACACAGGGGCATGAAGCCAGAATGACAGTGCAGGACATTTGATATCACATAATTTTATTTGCGATCTGAGAAAGAATGTCTTACCTTTATCTCGACAAATGCTTAGCCCCGCAAGAAGGCATGCATTCCCATTTTGAGTCAATGCCGCAATTAGCAGAATACCGCTTTCTTTTCTTTAAAATTAAGGAATTAATCCAATCTCCCACCACCTCTTGATCTATTTACTTCAGTCTCTTTATTATTATTATTATTATTGTTATTATTATCATTAATTATTTCTTATAAAGCGCAACTCGGCCGGTGGCCTCAGTGCGCTGAACATAATAAGAAACCAAACTAAATCATAAGCGAGCAAGAAGGACAAGCTATGGCACCAGCATCATAGGAAGGCAAAGGGCCATGTGTCAAACAAGAATTTTTTTATGGCAGCCTTACAGCTGTCCAAATGAGGGATGCAGTGTAAGGCGCGTGCCGAAGAGTTCCACAAAGCTGGAGAAATATGGTCAAACATAATTTGATAGGTCTGCAGCAGTTTGAAGCGACTCAGCTCAAGCCGGGCATCATCATTCAAGTGCAATGTTCGGCGAACAGTTGCACGCTTGATGCGGTGAGAGAGATAAATGGGGCCAACATCAAGCAAGCATTTATGAGTAAGAACCAGTATATTATGGGAAATATGTGCCTTAAAAAGCAGCCAACGTAATAAATTCCTAGCCTGCATGATATGATCACGACGTGAAAGACCAACAACAGCTCGCACAGCCTCATTCTAAATGACCTTCAGCTGAGCCAGGTTGGACTGTGAGGTACCAGCCTGTAGGCCATTTTAGTAATCGATCTTAGAGCCAATGATAGCATGGGCTAGTAAAGCACAGTTATGGTACAACATATACAGCCAAATCTGCCTATTAGGTTTAAGAAATTAGGCACAAGAAGATCAAAGACAGTTGACATGCTGATTCATACTCAATACAGCATGCAAGATTACTCAGCAAGATTTTAATATTCGATGCCAAAGAGATGACACAATCTGAGATAGTGAAAGAGGTGTAGTCACTGGCCAGCTTCCTGAGACACGTCCCAGCACCCCAGATCAATAACTTGGTCTTGGTATCATTGAATGCAGGAGCAAACTGTGCCATCCAGGCCTGGATGACTTAATAGATGTAGTTAATGGCCCTAGAGTCTTTTTCAGAAACACCGACAGTTGAAGGAGTATCTGTGTGTCATCAGCATAATTAGTATATTTGACACCAAAATTATCCAATAGATCAAAAAAAAAGACAAGTATAAACATTGTACAACGTGGGGGCCAAACAGAAGCCCTGAGGCACACCACAAGTCAAAGCGGTAAGAATAGCAGAATGTTTCCCCGAAAAGACTCTAGCTGATCTGTCAGTTAAAGAAGACTTGACCCAGGAGGAGGACAGAGAAGAAAAATTGGCCACCTCAGTGAGATGCTTAACCAGGATAGAATGGTCGATCAAATAGAATTCTGCAGAGAGATCCAGATCCAGGGCACTATGACCATGATTAACAATTCCAGCGATGCTAGATTTTAGATCAAGCAGAGCGGTCTCAGTGACGCGCCATACGTGGAAACCTGACTGCCTTTCGCTGAGGATCCCAAAGGATTCAAGATGGTGTTGTACCTGAAGATAAGCAACACAATCCAGGATTTCTAAGAGGAAAGGGACACATGTAATGGGACATTAATTCCCAGCAATTATGGGATTAAGAGACTAATTTATAAGTAGGGGAGTGACCCAGGCTTCCTTGAGGCTACCAGGTAAAGTAGAGTCATCAAAGGAGACATTAACAATTTTTGTAACAATAGGCACCACGGAATCAGCGCAATCCTTAATCATGGAAGCAGGACAGGCATCACCCTTACAGAAGGTAGGTTTCAAGGACTTTATAACTTTAAGAACAAAGTTCTCAGACACATGATTCAAGCAAAAATAAGGACTCTCTGAGATGTCCCTAAGGTATTCATGGAAGGGGGGAAGTGGAACTGCTCGTTGTTTGTTGATGTCAATGTTGTGATGATGACTTTGCAGTTCATTCATCATAGTATCTTGAATGGATTTACACCGAGTGTTATCCTTATCGATCTGCTTATGTATTGAAGCTTTTCCCTCAAGTTTTATCAGAATACCAAACAGCTCCCTAGAATCAGATTTAGAGTTATTAATACGATAGTCAAAGTCACCTTTCTTGGCAGATATGATGGCTTCTTTGTACTTGATGGCTGCGTCAGTATAAAGAGCTTTATTTTCATCAGATTGGCAATCATGCCTTTTCCTCTCAAATAGCCTTTTTTATTTTCTGATCTGGATCATATCATCCTTTCTCAGCACCAATTTTAATCAATTTATTTTTTATTGGAGCAAGGGTATCAATGGTAGCCCTAACAGTAGAGTGTTATAAGATCACCAACCTCTGAGGTGTCAATAAGCAATTTAATTTTAGGGAGAAAAGTAGCCTGCGAGATTCTATTTTAACACAAGGCTTTTTTTCTTTGATCCAGCCAACAGGTAGATCCAGAGAGAAGTGGACAAAGAAATGATCAGACCATGGGCAAATAGCAGTAGAGACTAGACTAACGGAGATATTATTACTGTATTTCCCTCTTTATGTGTAGGTAAGTGAACATGACGAAGAAATCCCAAATCAACAAGCATAGAATCAAGAGCAATGGCGTCATTATCAGTGGTGTCATTGGCCCCTTAGCTAAGGTCTCCCAGAACTAGGGTCCTCAAATACGGTTTCATAAAGGAAGACAACAATGCAAAGAGTTGTGATTTAAAGCAACAGCAAGATAAATGAAGTCAAATAAAGCAAAACGGTCCCCACAAAAAGGTCCGTTGCAAAACCTACTGTTTTCACTGTCTAGGGACATGAAGACAATAATATATAGTATAGAAGAAAACAGTTCAAAAATCACATTTGAATGGGAAAACAGAAGGTGTCACACACAGGGACTAAATCAGTAAAAAAACATTATTTTATTGTAGAAAAATCAATATCATTTAAAAGACTGTGTTAAATCATACACAGATTGGAGAATAACCCTAAAACCAGGTTCTCAATAAACGGGACAATTAAATACACAATATCAAATATAAAATGAAAAAAACATACAACATTAAAACAACGTTTGACATACAAACATTAGTATATAAATCATCTGTTGCATAATAATAATAACCCAACATGTTTCTGTCTGTTGACTTTTAGATGTCTGACATTCATCAGGGATAGCTCTTCTTGAAATTCTGGAGTAAAACGTCCCCTCCAATCCTGGTGGGTATGGATCTAAACTTGATCCTTAATGCAATCTATAAAAACATACAATCACATTAAAAATTGTGTGTGTACCCAAAGTTTCCCAAATTTATACCTTTTTAATGTCATATGTCAACATCACGCTAAAAAGCTCAGGAGCCTGAATTAATAAGGCCACCCCTACCTCATTCCCACTTTGGGGAAACAAAAAGCACTACAAATCTGCTATAAATATATACCTTGCAATTAATCGTATTCCAAGGATCCAAAGCTGTCAATAGTACAGTCACATTAGCCGTGTTTCAGCTGCCTATAATGATAATCCTTTCAATGGATTTAGAGTAGAACCACACTGGAAAAGAAAAAAAAAAAAAGAAAAAGACACAAACACTGTGTCACATTCAAAGCATACCGACGTGTAAAAAGAGAAACCGTCACCTTGAATAGTAAAAGCCAAACATACCTTAAAAGATAAGGTATCCAAATGAGTTGCCCAAAGATAGTGCGCCGCGGAACAGGTTCTGGCTTGAAAAGTTCTTACTCTTCAGAAACCATCTAACGATTGTAAACACAGTAATCACTGCTCACTCGCTACTTACACCAAAGATTTGGTAGACTCAATGACAGCTTACTGAAGTATTTCTTTAAACCCCACAACCTCATGCCTAGTCTAAAAAAAAGGGGTGGGGGGCGAGAAGAAAAGGAGCATGCCAAGAAAGTTTTATTTAAGAGTGCAACCATAAAAACCCTTAGCACAATGTTAGATCCTTAGTCATAAAACAATGTCTCATCCCATGGTTAACTGCTACACATTAATGAGCCTCAGAAAAATTAAGCCTACAAATGCGCGTTTTCAAATCCAAGGTAATTGAATACCCAGTATAACATTTTACTCACATAAAAAATGTGCTCCATGCTATTCAATCTCTGTGTTTAACATTGCCCACATATATCTGTATATCGCCTATACGGTATTTTTAAAGTAATGCTGCCTACAATGTACAAATGTGGTTCGTTTTAAACACACAAGACAAAACGTCCGTGTGTTGCACCATCTGGCCAAATCCCTAAACCACCAGAGAGTAGTGGGAGGGGGCACACTAAAACAGGCTGCAAACACCTATGATAGTAATCTTACCCGGACGAGAAAAAAACATGAGTTCTTATTCTTCCTCTTTCTTTTTTCTTACTTTAAAGCCAAGTCCCGTATTTCATCAAACACACACGAGGCTCCAAATGCCCAAACAGTGTACACACGAGGCAAACGCCAGTGATTTAAAGCAAGGCATAAGTTGCGGTGGGCAATACAACAGAATCATTTCCAAGGCAGAGTTAGCATTGATCTTAAGTTTAATTTGATACGTTTCGCAGGAATCTACAAGCAAAGATTGAGTTTTATGAATATCAAGATGGTCACAGAAGATAGGCGTTAAGGGTTAACGCCACCGTTAATCCTTAACGCCTGATTCTGATTCTAACGCCTGCTTTTAGCAGGCGTTAAAATCCATGGCGCTAACCCGCCATGGTGCTAATTACGCCGCCGTAAATTACGGCGGCGTAATTAGCGCCTTCCTCACTCCCATTATGCCCTATGGGGCAAAAATGGGAATGGGGAAGGGAAAATGGGAAATGGGGATTTACCGCCCCACTCACCTTGGAATGGGGCGGTAAATCCGCCATCCACCATGGTGTAAACGGAGTTTACACCATGGTGGTAAAGTTGGTGCACTTAGCACCAAGGTCGTAATGACCTCCAATATGAATACCCCCTCCCTTAAAGCAATAGTGATATATTGAGGCAGGATTTTGTACCCTTGAGGTGTCTCCAATGTGGTGGCATAGGAGGCAGCCGAGTGTGGTCAAGATTCAGTGATGGCAAGGAGCACAAGCTTTTCAGAAACAATATAATCGGCTAGCTCTGCAGAATATTTTACAAGCCACCGAGTATTTAGAAAAGCACAGCGAAGTGAGTGGATGATAGTATTAGATCCAATTTTATCTTGCTCAGGATAGATTCTACCAGATCCAGAAGTAATCAGACAGGCCAACACCTCTGCAGCAACAGACTCCAATCTTCCCTCATCAACAGCAATAAGGAGGCAATAAGTGGTTGCAGATTGGTGAAAGGCCATTAAATATAGAAGGCAAAACATGGTCAATAATCGTAGTGTGATTGGTTCTCACAGTGGCAGTATCATTGCCAGTAGCAAGATTTTTGGGCATAGAAACATTAGTGGCATACCCATGTCTGCTTTCATAAGAGGAATTATATCCAAGTCTAACAGCCGAGATGCCAGTATTAGAAGTGTGATTACTTAGGTAATTAACAGGTGTTAGTATTATCAATACTGCTTATACAAGTGGCAGGGGAAAGATGATCAACAGTATTAGTATTATGTAAAGTAACATTATTCGTGGCCCAGGCAGCATTGTTTTTTGAAACTGCCATGTCTGTTGTGGTGGAGAAATGGAGGAGGGCTCCTTTAAGGAGGACGGACTGGGCACAGCAAAGGAAGAGGCAGTTGTTACTGTAGAAATAAAGGAGAAGGTCGGGAAACCCCATGGCTTCTGTGTTCCTTCATGGGGATATGCTTGCGGCCTAACAACTTCCGATGAAGCGACACGTCACCATGCGGCTGGACGTCACCACCGACTGCTGAGACGCAAGACCACGTGGAGGCAATGGCAACCGTGGATGCGGAGTACACATCGAGACGATGCAGCAAGCAAAGAGAGCCATTAAGGCGAGGCGCAAGCATGGGGAGCAAATCGCAGAAGGACCGGTGCAGGAGATAGCCAATCCGAGAAGGTGGAGCAGACCGGCAACCTCGGAAGCATCAAGAGGGTGAGGAGGACCCAACACACAGAAGTGGCTGATCGGAGAAAGAGCAGCTGGCAAGAACCAGTGGGGAAATCATCAACCTAGCAAGGTGATACGAGCGAGTAGACGTGTATGCAGCAGCCATGGAGAGCCCAAAGAAAAATTACACCATTACAGCAATGGCCACTGGACTTCAAGGAAACACCCGCAACCCAGCACTGCCAGGTAGACAAGATCTTTGAAGCTGCACTGTCGACCCTAAGGAGAGAAGCAATGCTATAAGTGCAGATTTGAATTCCCTCACAGGAGTCAATTCCCAGCCATAGGACAAATGTGTATGAGGTGTGGCCAGGAAAAACACTTTCAGGCAATGTACAGGGAGAAATCCCCAACACTTGCCGCATATAGACCAACACCACTGCCACGAGACTTGAGCAGTGAAAAGGACCCAGTCCCAGATCATACCATGATTGAGACATCACGAGAATATTCCAAGACAGAAACATACCGACACTTCCGGCCCACTCAGGGGTAATACGGGCAATGGAAGATCTCAAAATGGACCTGCCAGCGCGTTACTCAAATGCATATGACTACTCACCCAACCGACCGGCAGGCTATGCCTTTGACCAAAGACTCAGCCATGACCACAACCTGAACACGTACCTGCACCATATTACGGCCAGGACCCCTACAAGAACCCAGCGCCGAATGGAATGACCAAACTAGCAGACGACCAACACTACACTCATGACAGGTACAGCAAAGAATAAGTCAGAGTCATCAGCAACACCTCGGATGACAGCACAGCACTGAAGGTCACCGTCCAAATAGGAGGCCTAAACGACCAATTTATCGTGGACACCGGAGAAACAGTTAATGTCATGTATGTGTGCCTCCACCCCGCCATAGCAGACACCTTCCCATTATGTCTATCCCAGGCTTGCATATTCCAGTGGGGCGCAGCCCACATGCTCCCGTCGAAAGGTCAATTCCAATATGACTTACTCTGTAAAGGGCGAAGGGTGCACACCACCATTCATGTCATCCATAGCCCTACAACAGGGTGATACCTCCTCAGTTACCGGACTGCCAGGGCCTTGACCTTGATCGACATTCAATATGACCAATCTGAATTTGGCCGGGGCCTCCCACCAGGGGCACAGATCCTCAGCTCAATATCCTGTCACAAACTAAACATTGAGGAACTTAAATCCCTATTCCCAAAGCTATCGATGGAGTGGGCAGCTAAAGGACAGTCATATCTCTCCAAATGAACTCAAAAGACAACCTGGTGCCTTAACACCCTCGCAGGGTCGGATTCCACTTACTGGCCCAAGTCACGCACAAACTGCAACTACTCCTTGACGACATCATTGAGAGAGTGGATGGCCCCACCCCATGGGTGTCCCCTCTAATCGTCGTCCCAAAGGACAACAGTCACCTGCACCTCTGCATGGACATGTACATACCAAACACTGCAATCCAACGAGAGAGACACCCAGCGCCCAACATTGAGGACATGCTAGTGAGGCTCAACCAGGCCACTGGCTTCTCCAAACTGGACCTGAATCAAGGGTACCACCAGCTTGACCCCCCTCCAGACCAATCACCACCTTTGCAATGCACAAAGGGCTGTTCCGCTACAAGTGGCTCAATTTTGGGATATCCTCCGCCATGGAGATATTTCAAGAGACGATTCACAGACTGATTTCCCTGGTGCTCAATGCCCTCAATTACAGTGACGACATCCTGATATTTGACACCACACAAGAGCAGCACGTCCATGCACTAAAAGCAGTGTGCGACATCCTACACAAGGCTGGGCTCGCCCTCAATGGACCAAAGTGCGCCATCAACAAACATAGCCTGCGTTTCTTTGGCCACATCTTTTCAGACAGGGCTTCGTTGCTGACCCCGACAGAATGAATGCCATTGTTGGCCTAACGTTCCCACAGCAGTCGCTGAGGTTCGATCATTGCTTGGGTTGGCAGGCTACTGTGCCAGCTATCTCCCGAACTATACCACCCTCACAGACCCACTCCCAAGACTTCTAAAAAAAGACTCCCCATTTGTACGGGACATGCGATGCCAAGAGGCAGTCCACACCATAAAAGAGCAACTTGCCAATAATCGATGGCTCGCCTACTTTAACCCGGGCTGGGAGACTGAACTCATAGGTGATACCAGTGCTGTTGGCCTGGGAGCCATACCTGCCCAGACAAGGCCCAGCGGGCACCACAAGCGTGACATCGTCCCTTATACCATCAGAGCCCTGTCGCCCAACAAACAGGTGTATTCCCAAGCCAAACGAGAAAGCCTAACAGCGGTATGGGCATGTGAGAAATGTCATCATTCCATCATCGGCAGAAGATTCACTCTCATCATGGATCACCAGGCACTGCTCTCCTTGTTTGGCAACCCCCTAAACCAAAATGCTTCCACGCATCGAAAGGTTCAGGAATATGACTACCTGATTGTCCACAAAGCTGGGGATTACGGCAACTCGGGAGACTATCTGTACAGACATCCGGGAGGGAAAATTGTGGGCTCCATGGCGTAAGAGGCAGAAGACTAAATTTCATACTTGTCCCTTAACGCCCTCCCCCGCCATCACGTAATGAAAGATAATGGTTTGCAATACTAAGAGCACATTTGGAGGCAGGGCAACACGCGACACTTGCAACAGTATTAAGCTCAAGTTTTTTTATCATGCAGTTGAAAATAGGTATGGGGTCAGAAATGCAAAGCGGGGTACACTGGGAGACGTGGTCCCTCCGATGTTAACAGCAAATTAAAAAAGTAGCAGGAGCACTCCCACTAACACCCAGGAAAGCGACATGAGTGACCTGATAATTATCAAATAAGTTCAACAGAGACAATGGGCAAACAAAGCGCAGCAATTTAAGTAAACCAATTTTATTGTTTCAAGATTCCCAAAACACTAGGTTGATGAGATTTTGAAAATAAAAAACCAGGACAGGCCACAAACATAAACTTAGGACTAGCACCACTAGCCCATTCAAAGCGCTCTAGACCGTCACACAATCCCCACCACTCAGGAGGTTTACACACTAAAATGAATACAATTTCCGGCACTTCTCCTATATATAAACTACAGATTCGACTCTGACACTTAGCATGTTAAAAACAAAAGAGCTTTTGCTTTTATCGTTATTTCAGGTTTTGCAATGATTGGTTCTTATCCAGTCTTCCTGGTGCAGTGAGTACATGCATGTAGCTGTGAACATAAAGGTTGGGGGCCCGAGGATACCCTGTACTGGCAGAGACAATGGTGAGAACCTAGGGAACTGTTCAACTGTTTATTATCTATAAATGCAACCTTGCTTTGTTGCATCTCTGCAGTGAACAAACTCCCTTTCCTAAGAGAGAGTTTAAAAAAAAAAGAAAAACTCTCAGGACGGGGGTCAGAGGGCCTAGTTCTGGGTCAGTCCCAGCAGAACCGGGATGTTTGGTCACCCTACATAACATGCTTGTGTCTTCCTATGTGAGTACGGTTATTTCTGTATATAAAAACTACATGCATCAGCGCTGGCTATAGTTTTTACATATTATGGACAATACATCAGCATTCCGTTGAATGTTCTAATATTCTGTTGACTTTGCACAGGAGCCTACTCTGTTTAGGCCCGTTGAAGTCTAGTAAAGGGGTTCAGTAAATGCTTCTCCATCCATGTCCATTTTTTCCCTACTAAGTCCTTGACAGCTGAAAAATTGAGATGTCCACATGTATGTGTTATGTGATGCATTAGGGCACCTAGGTGTTGTTTTGACCTGTCCCTTTAAGTTATCTTCATTTAGAAATTGTTGAGGAGTCTGGCCATCTCTGGAAACATGCATTTGTGATCAGATGTGGCAGGGAGACTATTCTGAAGGATCGCATCCTGTCCAAAGAGGAAATGTGGAGGCCAAAACAGAACTGCATGTACCTCTCAATCCTAGTCCATGTCGCCTTGAAATTCAGATGAACTATCTTGCTCAGTGACCTTAGTTCAGTGCCAAGGGACAGCAGCATCTAATCTGATGTATATTTGACTGGTGCAGACTGTTCCTCTCAATGAGAGCAAAATCATGTCTGCCTTCACAGAATATTTTATGCTTTGGGATTGTAAACATGATTTGGTGTGTTGTTGTATAAGAGGCTTTACTAGTCCCTGTTGTTGCATGGTGAGTAGAATATCCCACAAGCTTAGTAAGAGTTTGCTGGACTTGTCTTCAAATCAAGTTCTGATTTTTGCATATTTGAGGAATTGCTTTAGGCATGGGTGTGGAAGTCCTGGATTTTATTTATTCTCATGAACTAATACAATGATGTGGGTAATACCATTTTAGAAACGGTGCCCTGCCAATCATGTCCCCCTTTTGGAAACTCAATGCCAAAGGTATAGTATACACCTGTGCCATGCTAGTTACAAACCCTAATCTGCAGGGCCTTCTCTTCAGTAACACAGGGCAGGATCAGGGGTCACAGGTGCTCTCTTCACAACTGCAATGACAGCCAAGTCCTTGCAGCACAGAGGCTGCATTTAAGATATGCAACTCTGTTCTGAAATCTACATAACTATGATAGTTTCTATCCTGGTGGCATGTTAGACTGTAGATATAAGTCATGTCTAAATTTGGGGTATGGTGGCTAGAATCTCTCAGAATTATCCAAGCCACATCAAATCGATATCACACACATGTCAGCCCTGTGAGCCCAGATCAGCTGCGGAAGGGTTAGGTGTATTCCCAGAGTCAAGATGTCTCTGCTGCTCCCAGCAAGACACTAGTCCTGGGGGGGGGGATTTTCTCTCTTTGATCCTTTGTCAGGACAAGTAACACTCTCTCTGGTGTGACATCTCGCTCCACCAGAAACTGTCCTGGGATCAGGAATCAAAAGGACACACCCTTCACAAAAGGACTAACCTCACACCAAGGTGCTGCATACCAAAAAGGCCTTTGATGCTATTGAGAAGGGGAAGGGTTGGTATTAGAGTAGATAGAGGGAGCTCAGACCAGATGGAGGAATAGTCTACCATTTTGTTTTCCCTCTGTACTTCTCTTCCTTCCTCCCCCTTCGACTTCCAATAGCACAAAGCACTTTGGTTGTAATGTCAGGGCAAAGTCCACTTCTTTCAATAACAGGGATTGGACTCCTAAAGCAGGCTAGCTCTCACCACTTCTTTGAATCATCTTTAGGATTTCAAGAAGATTTCAGTGGACCTCTGCTGGGACAGTTGATCTCTCTCTAAAGTCTTCCCCCAGTGAGGTAAAGAATGAGCGCCCAAGGCAGAGATGAGCTCTGTACCCTAACCATCTCCAGAGACAATTGGGCAAGACCTGCTGCTGAGACAAGACCTATCTCTCTGCCAGCCACAATGGTACCCAGGACCGTACTGCGTTGTAGGACACCTGCAGTTGTGGACAAACCTCCCTAGTATTTTGGACAGCAATGATCAAACTTATCTTTGAGCCCCTGGACTGGGAAACACAGCAACAAGAGGACTAAGCCAGTCAGGAATCCTGTGTTGTGCAGTTGAACTACTCAAAAATGTGATTCAAGCCTGATATGATGCCTTCAAATGGACCCTCCAAAGCTGCTTTTGGTTCTCTACCACCTCGAATCACTTTGCCCTGTGTCTGGACAAGTTCGCAGCTGCACCGCACCTGATGAGTGCTTCTCTTGCCTTGGTTCCCAACCAGAAGATCTTCATTGCATCCACAGCCTTCAAACTGCTGTCAAACCGCCAGCCCCTTGATTGTCAATTTTCGTCAACAATCAACCAGGCCCTCAGGGACTCTTTCGAACAGCTATCTTAGCACAGCACCTCAAACCTTTCTGCGCATTCAGTCACCAGCATCCTTGCCATCATCTGGAAGGTCAAACCAACACTGATTGCCATCATGGTCCGCAGCTCTTCAAGCAACGTTTTGAACCACAGCATACTTTTGCCTTGACCCAACTCGACACCTGCTTGTCGTCTTAAACCATACACCTGCTGCAATCAGACTTTTCATTCTGACATGTTTGCACCAATTGAACCACAACGCCACCGCCTCAGACCTTGCTGAGCCCATCTCCTGCCTGCCTCAAATCAAATGCTTCTTGACAGCTCTTGACTGAAACACTGGGATGTAATTTGCGGACTTCCTCTCGGCTGTTACAAAATTATTCAATCCCACTTGACCTTGAATGCTGCCTCGTGGAACTGCATACTGGAATATTAATGTCACTGCTTCAAACCTATACCTGACCATGGCTAACTGCTGGAGCATCACAAATTGACACTAAACAGCAGATACACCTATTTCAAACTGGTCTGACTTCAAACCGACCCTCGTACACTTTCCAGCCCCTGTATACGACCCAGCCCTATACCTGCTCTACACTTGGATCAACTATAATGTACAGTTCTCAAACCTGGCTCGACCCACTTGCATATCAGTTTGAAACCTGGTTTGAAGCTGTCGAACCACCAATAACTTCAAAAAGGTACTATTGACCATTGACTGCCCCCTTAATCTAGTTCTAATCCCAAGGTACTTGTTAGGTCACTAATTCCCTTTTTGGAATCCAAGAATCCTTTTTAAAGTACATTGTTGTTTTTACTTTCCTTGCACCCCTCATTCATTACTCGTGCTGCATTGTGCTGTCTTTGATTATTCCCTGTTCTTTCCCCAGGGGTGGGCTTTGTGTAGTGTTTTTCTATTTTCTTATTTTGCAGCTCGTCTGTTTTATTAAAGTATATCTATTTTATTATAGAACCTTGATTGGGCATTCCCTTTATTTTGGACTATTATTCTCTGCTGTTTGGGGCCACTTCTAAATAACATTCACACCCGTCTTTAGAGCGTAGCCTTCCCTCGGCCCACGTTACCACCAAAAGGGGAAGGACGTGCATCTCTTAATTTTGGCTGTTTTACCTTTATGATGGCGTTGGCTCATTGTTTATAGAGGTGTGAGGGCTGCTCTGCATTTTAGCCTCTATCCATCCACGTACCCCTGCAGGGCAGAATCCAATTCATAACAGTCTACCTTCCACCCCTGTGAATGGGAGAGCCAGACCTGAAGTTATAGTATTGTTAGCTCTGGGAGTTGCAGCTCACAGCCAAAGTCATGGGGGAATTCAGACAGGCGAGTGCTCCATGGAAGTCTGCAAACTACCTGCTGATTACTGGTTCTGATTACTCAACTAGAATCACATCCTGTGCATCATTAATGCAATGTGTCAGGAAAGCTACCTCTACTTGATGACATGTGTGTGGAGATGTCCCCCCTTGCTTGCTGTTCTTTATGTACCGAGGGAGTCTTGGATATGTGCATTTAGCACGCTTCCTATTACACCTTCTGCAGTTGATTGAAGATCTGGACATTTGGATTGGGTAGGTCTGGGATCTGCAACCTTCATCCCTCCAGACGTTTTGGACTGCACTTACCATGATCCCATGGCATACACTGCAATAGCTAGGACTGATGGGTTTTGTAGTCCAAAACACCTGGAGATTCAAAGATTGCAGACCCATGTTGTGTAGTATTCTTCAAGGTTCTGAGGGCATCATTACGAGTTGGGCAAATGTTCACCTGAAAAGCCCACATGACAGTAATACCAGCTGTGCCAATGGAATTTTCAGCCCACTCAAGCACTTGTGAGTTTACCAACATCATGGCAGAAATGGTATGTGAGATTCCATTACTGTCCACCGACATTATTATTCCGCTAGTGGACTTGCCAAAAAAAAGTCATTTGCAGACAGCCTTCTGCAAACATTTTGTTTCCACCCCCACAAGTACAACATTCACCTTGGTGGCCATTTTGAAAATATCCTTCCATTGTCATCCTACTTGGGAAATGGCCGTCTATTCAAAATGAGTTAAAAGATGGTTCATGGGAATCTGGGGAAGAGTCCTGACTAAGAGAAATTTTAGTTTCTGAGGGAGAAGTTGCATCCTGGTGGATGGGGCTATCAAGGATGCCACTCCACCTGCTTGGGGCCCAGATTTTGAAAACATCTTCCAACAAGAAGAAATAGATATGGCAGAACATTGCCAACAACATGGCAGCATGGGGAAAAAGGTGAAATGCACTTTAGTGACATGTGTGGGAGGATGTGGTCACTATTGTCAAGTCACAGGACAGAGTCCATGGCCACTGGAAAGTGCACTGTGGGGCCACTAGTCCTGAGGCGATTGAAGGCGCTCTGATGAAGCAGGCGTTTAGCAATGAAGTAGTCACTATAAGAAGCTAGGCTGTGTGCATAACTTAACACCTGCAAGTCAGACCACCAGCATCTAAAAACCATCCAACCAATGGTCACACCCAATGAGCCTGTCAAAGCCACTTGACATTGTCTCTGGAACCCAACTGCATCACCTTGTGGTGTGACCAGCCTGTCAGAGGCTCACATCCCAGGCACAGGAGCACCCATTGAGTTTCACAGTGGCACTTCCCATTCTCCCTGTTTAGCGGTTCACTCTATGTTTGTAGTGTAAGCTTGTCTGACAGGAGACACACAAATTGATTCAAAGGCGGCAAGAACAACAAACCAAGCCTCAAAACGATGCCAAAATGCCCTATTCATGTTAGAATATCCAAATAGGTAAGCTAAAAAAAAAGAAATACATGAATATGCCATTTCCCATAGGGAATAAATGTTAAGACTTCACTTTCTAATTATCTGGAAGTGTTAACTGTTATCCATTAGTAAAAATAGAACTTATGTGTGTAGCTTTAGAATGGAAGAATCATAAAATCAGAAGAAGCACAACTCCATCCTTTATATATGACTAAGGTCGATGAAGGGAAACACCTATTGTTGCCCATACCACTAAGGGAATTGGTGAGTGCCCCCTTTCATGATTGTGGTTGAATATAAACGAATAAAGATGAGCTATCATAGCAGGATAAAGAGTACCAATAATCGGGAAAATCGAGTGACTATCTTTATGAGGATGATCGTGTACATATCCTCTGTGGCTACCTCTATATAGAACTTGTTTTTTTAAAATTAATTGCTTTATTTATTGCTTTTGTTGAATAAATATGAATAGAACTTGACATCTACTTTAGTGTAATCTCTCTACCATTTAAATTATAGCTCAGAAAAATGCATTTTCTCAAAAAATGTAGATGAATGTGTTATTCGTTTAGATTAATTTAAGATTTAATTCAATATTTTACTTTACCTTGCACCTAGGCTGTGGTCGAAAAAGGAATACCTTTTCTGTTCATTTCTTTCATTCATTGCTTTTTCCAACGAATTTGAAAATAAAAGAAAATGTGTATCTGAAGTTGGTATCCACCAAAAATCGTTTGAACAATTCCCTTGTTTAATCTGCTTAACCCTTAAAGGGCTGACAACGGATGGGAGGTATTGAGTATGTAACACTAAATATATTATTGTGGTAAACAGTAAATAGAGGTGGAGCATTGCATTGCCTTCCTCTTGTGAACTTTAGTTAGTAGTGTTTTAATGCATTGTTCTTGTTTGTTGTAAAAGAAGGATGCTTTGGACAAAGATGTATTAAGTGTTAGTATAAGCATTTTATATTTTGGTCACGAAATAATGTATTGCTTATACACAAGCTTTACATTTTGAACTTTAATAAATCATTTTTTCTAAATGTTTTCTTTCTTTATATATTTATTTTATTTATTTGCATTTATTAGTCTTGATCAGTCAGCTTAGTTGGTTAATAGTCAGGTATTGAGTTGTTTCCTGAAGGTCCAGTAAGATGGTTCAGTTCTCAGGTAAGGGGGAAGTGCGTTCCAGTTCTTAGCAGCAGATACTGGGAAGGTGGAGCCCCCCAAATAGTTTCTTCTGAATCTCAGAATGGTCAATAGGTCTGTGTAGGCTGAGCGTGTAGGTCTAGTCAATTGGATTTAGCGAATTTTGGTGACAGTGCTGTGTTGGAGAGACACTTATGCGTGATGGCTAGTGACTTAAAGATGATACGATCTTTGATTATTATATAAATGAAATCGGGCCTGTCTTAATATTATACCCTTCTCTATACAATAGACTGTTGGGAATACAGTCTTTTACACATTGTTACTTTACCCCTGTTCCTAACATATATCTGTTTAACGCATTATTTTAAAACACATTGCCCTAGTCAGCCAGCCTTCCACCAAGGCCACCTACATTGCACCCAATGTCAGTGCTCTATTGGCTGCCACCACAATCATGGCTGCCACCACCACCATAGCTGCCACCTCAACCACCAGCATCCCATCAACCTCTAACACTGCGCAGAAGTGAAAATACAGCAACCTGCCAGGCAGATGGCCTGCATCACCACCCTCCAGTCAACCAACACCTGCACCTGCTATAGACAGATGTGAATGAACTACACACTGCAAAACAAGCGCAGGTTCTGTTGCTCCTGTGGGAAATGCAAAGGCACCAGGAACATCAGGGGAACATTGCAGCCCTTCGGGTAGAGCTTCTCTCAATTTTCTGGCAGACTCATGAGAGGACAGTGCACAAAATCGGGCAATACATGGCCGCACCTGCTGGCCGGAGGCAGCCACTTCTATCGCTTTGACAGTCCAGGTTCAGCAGACCAGTAAGGATGTGTTGGTGCACGCTTTTGTCCTCCCCTTGCTTCCAATGCAATGAGGTGGAGTCGCCAGCCTTCACTACTGCAATTAAATTGACCCGTGAACTGAACCTGACCTCAGCAGATACTGCCGCCCTGCCAGGGCTGGTGGATTACCCTCAGCTTTTCCTAATCAGAGGGGGTGGAAGTGAGGCTCTGATGGGACTCAGCAATAGGTTTGTTCGTTATGGTGTGTTGGTGACCACAGATATGTTTTTGGAGTGCTGGGCTAGGGAGGGAATCTGAAGTGTACTGGGGACATGGGTATTCTTTCTGGGGTCGTAAGATTTAGGGGGGGGGGGGGTTTGGCCCCTATGGCCAGTGGATGGAATTCTGGGTGTTGAGTTGGGGATGGATATTGGAAGGTGTTAATGTGTGTGTGTGTGTGTGTGTGAGAGAGAGAGAGAGAGAGAGAGAGAGAGAGAGAGAGAGAGAGAGAGAGAGAGAGAGAGAGAGAGAAGAGGATAAGGAGATGGTGTGTCAAACCCCATTTAAAGAAAAAATGCTCTAATTCACCACAAACAGAATTGTTTGATAAAACCACATATACCCGTGAATATGTTGTATATGTACTCACCTCCAGCCGGGGTGTAGCCTGCACCAAAGTCTTGGCCTGAAGCTCTACAGGGCACCAGGATCCAGGATGGAGGCCCCCTACTCCTCCCTCAGCCTCATCAGGGGGGGATCCGTCTGAAACCTCCTGTGTCCACAGGCGACGAGGTTCACCAGCACCTGACAAATGTGGTCTTTCCAGTGCTTCATGATGTCGTTTGCAGTGATGTGGCTGCAATCCAAGATTTTATGTCATATGAACGCTCCTCATATGAGGATCTGTCTTCCTTTGTGTCTCTTTGACCCCCCCTCTCCACCAAAAACATGAACCCTTATTCTGTGTATGTCACTTCTTGATAACGCTCATCCTTTGAACTTCTATCTGCACCTGCTTTGGTGTTTGGTGTGTGAAATGCTCCACTGCGAATGGATTCATTCCTGTGTTTTTAAAATGGCTGTTGCTTGCGTGGCGCACATGCGGTAATGAAATACCACATTCGATATTTTTTTTACCTCTCTTTTAGTACCTTTGTGGTGCCAAACTCATAATGGGCTTGTGCAACAAAGACTATTACACAAAGTAACGTTTAACTACAGACTCGTTCTTCAGCTGGGTTAGTCAGATGTCTTCCAGTCTCATTATGAGATGGGAGGCCAGTCCAGAAATAAGGCACCAGTAACAACGCACCTTTCCAGACCAGCCAACTCCAAGTCTGCCAGTAGGGGCTGTGATCTACCAGCAGGCCTGAGCTGCCGGCAGGTAAATGCCTGATTCACCGGCATGGCTAGTAACGGTGCCAGTGATTCGGGACTCCATGTAATGGGGAGTTATCAGCGTTTCCGCCACTAACGGGATATCGGGCAGCAGAGACACTACAGTAGTACCCTGGTATCCCACCGGAATTGCTTGCGGCATAACGGGCTACTCATAATGAGCCCCTTTGTACATGGCTTTACATGTAAATCAGCCATAGCTACAGGATGCTCTAAAAATATTTTGGGGCACCCCAAAAAGAGTGAGAGGCCAGGTCTTATTTTGTGGCATTATCTCTGCTACTGACCTGTTTTTGCCATGGATATGCACAGAGAGAATGAGCAAAGAGCGATGGAGCAGATGAAAGAGGCGGATGGGGCATACAGAATGAATGTTAGAAGGCGTGATGGAGAGAGCGAGAAAGGGCAAGCGGGAGAGAGAGAACAATGATGGGGCACAGAGAGTGCAAGGTGGGCACACAATGAAAGAGCGATTTGACAATAGAGATGGGGCACAGGTAAAGCCAGCCAGGGTTAGGGCACAAAGATGGGACATAGAAATCTGGGCATAAAAGAAAATGGGGCACACATCAAGACTGGACACAGAGGGTGTGATTGGCAGAAAGACATTGTTACAGAGACAGAAGGGAACAGGGGACACTTTGCCTTTCATGGGACAGTGCTGGTGCTTCTCAGGCGGGTTTGAGAGATTCACCCTAAATGGGACTGTCATCCAAGGAGTGAGCTTCGCATCCAGTGAGTGAGACTGCGCTCCCACCTGTGTGACTTCCAGCCAACCATCAGCACAAACTATGTTTCCTTTAAGTATGGGTAGAGTAGCAGGAGAGAGAGGACGACATGGAGAGAGAGAAAGAGAAAAAAGGATTTGGAGAAAGCATAAAAGGACACCTGTAATACCGCTGATCGTTGGCTTCCATGAGTGATGGTGTCATTAACCTTATCAGCAAAACCTGTTCACTGCAAAGCGTTATATCTGCCACACAGAGCTCGACTTTCCCAGCCACAGCAAATCACAGGAGTCTCTTTCTAGCCACAGAGCATGATGGGGGACATTGACTGATGGGCTGTTATGCGCAATTGAAACTTCTTTTGTTCTGGATCAGAATGTGGTCTAGTCCTGATTCAAAAGTACACAAGGGAGCTTTGATGGACGTCCTCGCATACAATCATGTTAAATCATTAGCCAGGTTTTCCTATGCTAGGAATGCTCTAACAGCGGGTTACAACTTTTCTGGAATAACCAGGAACTGTTGGTGCCAGCGGATCAGCAGAGGATGAAAACCTTTTACTGGGATTGGGTTTTAAGGGACTGTTTTTATAAAAATTAGAGCAAGATCACATCCCAAAATAATTTATAGATAAAAAATGTGCTGGGCTTTGAACAGCATCTAACCTGGGCTTACCACCCAAGCGCAAAAAAATTTGTATATTAAATTACGCCTGGGCATCTTACCTTTAAAATATAACACCAGAAACTGGTCGACCCAGGAGAACACATGCTGTCCTGTGTGCAGGGCCGATAGGAAGGACGAATACCACTCCCTATTCTTCTGTACGGCAGGAGGACCAATCAGAAGAAAGGCGTCTCCCTATATTAAAGGCAAGTAAGATCACCACAATGATCAGGGCACTGGGTTTTTGTAAAACACTCAAAAGCTTGTCTAGTGTGTTTGCGGTCTCTAGTTATCTGCTCACAGCCTGGAATTGCAGGACAAAATGCTGTAAAGACCAGACAGCACAGAACTTTATAGCAATGTCATTTGTCTTGTGGCTGACATTTTGTATATATGTTGATCCACAATGAGAATGTTAATTGATTTTATTATGTATTTTATGTATATGTCTTGCTTTTTTTAACTGAAATAAAGCATACATTAATTCATTGATTAATTACATGCAAAGACACTTATGAGCAATAATTATGTTGCACAGTAACAGATTGAAAGAACGCCATCCATGGTAAATGATGGGCAGGAATGCCATGCAAAGTAACTGGTGAACATATCCTTTGTGACAGAGTCATGGATGGGGTGGAATTGTGGGCCCAGTAACCATCGACCATGTATTTCTGTGGCATTGTGCCTGTGACAAACATTATTTGGGCAGGCAGGTGTGACCAGGGACGTCATTTGAGGGTCACCAGAGGTCGCAGCTGCAAGCCCTGAGGTCTCCCTTGCCACCACTCTGGTCTCCCTTACTACCCCTAAAAAACATTTTTCTTTTTGTTTTTCTAATTTCTTTATTTGTAGTGTATATTGGTTAACAAAAACCTTAAACATTTTAAAAAATACATGTTAAAACATATACCATATTAAATTGTAAAACACAATATCATATTCATAAACAACATTAAAATACTCTTTATATTAAATTCATTACGTCTCAATAATATCTAGAGTTCATTTAGCTTAATCACATATACAAATATATACAGAAAGAGAAGGCATATTATAAAAAATAATCAGATATACCAGTGTACAGGAGGGCGGAGCGTCCCGGGCCCATGTGTCAGAGCTCACCCTCGAGTACCTGTAATACAAGATAGCTGCACCTTGTGGAGGATGGGGTGCAGGATTCACTTACTCCAACACGACTCAATAAGGACAACTCAAATAGTTTGGCAAAGGGAAGTCCGTTTAATGACAAGTACAAGAAACGGGAAAACAAATGGGAATCAGCACTGTTGCCATCGCCTGTCTTGCTTCAACTTCCAAATTCTTCATTCAGACAGCAACAGTTATACCCAAAATTCGTCATCATTGACGTGTAACTCTCAAAATTAACATGCAATTCTATTGGTTAGGAAAGGTAACTTTACTATAGGTACTATATCTGTATATGGTAACGGTGCATGAGGATTGGATAACTTTTATCGGGTGGGCGTCTAAGCCCTTCCCTCTACATCACTCGTGATAGACGTCACTACAAGTATGACATCCTATTGGTTCTACTAGCTGTACGACCCTAGATTACTTGGTCCAATGTGATTGGGCAGGTTACATCCCTAAACATAAATCTCCATTTTAATTAGCAGCATGCAGAATAGACACCCAGGGGCCTTGTGCCCCAAGATTCACCCTGCCTCCTTCCCATCACTCAGTGTTTTAGGGCTATGTGTCAATTAGTTGGCCGAGGATGGCCTAGAAACTGTAGCTTCTTATCAGGAAAAGTTATGGCATCCTCGGGTTCTGGGTGACATCAGACGTTGGTACATCTTTGCGCCTGGCTGGTCACGTATCTGTTCACCGTGAATCTGCTTCATTTTCCCTCTATTTTGTGTATTTGATTCTTCCTTAGCCTCGCCACCTGCCTGGGGCCACCTTATCTCGGCCTTCACAGGCTGGCTGCTATGCTCTGAAGTTTCGATTCTCCGAAGTTGCCGCTCTCCTCCCTTCCTCAGGTTGACCTCGAATTCCCAGGCATGAGCTACTTCTTACTGAGTTTCGATTCCGCTCCTTCCTCCTGGCTTTAGCTGGTATATGAATCTCGGCCTGGTAGGCCCTTTGCAGTCTGGGCATTCTCCTGCTTTTACAAAATGGAGTTGCACTTGTATAATGTGCTTTATTTGAGGTAGATATATAGATAGCGCTTGCCGCTCTATTCTGCTACTAAGCATAGCAAGCAGTACCGTTTCTTTAGCTTCTTGTGTTTCAGGCCTATTTACAAGCGTTAGCTGGTTGAAGACTTCCATCTTGTTTCACAGCTGCGTTTCCTTACGTCTCTTCATGTATCAACATCGTTTCTTCTTACATGTCCATTACATCTTTATTCTTTGTATTTCGGCCTTGTGTGTCATCTTTTGTTCGTCGTTTATGTTCATTTGTACGTCTGTCTGGGCTCTTATGTCATCACCATTTACCCTCCATTAGGGATCTTTGGGTCTCTTCGGGGACGGTCTGTAAGTAGTCTTCATTTCGTGTCAGCTGCTGGTACGGTTATGATATGATATGATATGATAATTTATTTATATAGCGCCTATACACAATGTGTTTCAAAGCGCTTCAAGGCAAGGAAGGGAACAAGGGAAAATACGACGACATTCTTACAGGCCATGAACAGTAAGCATGTGAAATTAACTATCGTACTCGGCCTGACGATATTTCAGATAGTGCAAGTGCTAAGATATAGATAAGGAAGGGAGGGGGAGAGTGGGAAGGAAATGGAAACAGAGAAGCGACTACCGTACTAAGCCTGACGACATTTGTGGTAGAGCCGGAGGAAAACAAAAGGTGAGGGAGAGGGGTGCAGAAAGGGAGGAGGGGAGGAACAAAACAAGTGACTATCATACTGGGCCTGACAACGTTTCAGATAGTGCTGGGGGGGGGCAACAGTAATGGGATAGGGGAGCGACAGACGAGGTTGCTATCATAGTAGGTCCAGGGACAATTCTGATAGAGTAAGTGCATAGAAGAAAGTAAGGGGAGGAGGGGAGGAGATGGGAAAAGGGAGAGGGGAGGGGAGGAGAGAACAGAGAGTTAGCAGTCAAAAAGAGTGGAGAAGCAAGAGAGGAGAGCGAATACAATTGCAGAGGTTAGTAGTAACACATAATGTTGCAAGCCAGGATTCAAGATGAAGATGGAACAGCATGATTCAGGGCCACCATGAGTACAAGATGCAAAGGAAGTCCAGCATGAGAGTTGAGAAAGGGTGACGCACCGTGAATCAATGAAGTCCATAAAAGTAAAATCCAGTATTGGCCACAAGACGGTGATGGTGAAACCAGAATGTATCAGGACAGACTACTATGTGCAGGAAGGGGGGGGGTGCACAAGGGAACAACACGGGGGGACCAGAGAGGGTGGGGATGGCCTGTTGGGACAGAGGGTGTAAACACATGTTGGTGCAAGCTTACCTGCTGTCTTAGCAGGGGGTCGGACCCTGGATCCTCCTGGTCCGAACAGGTCCAAACAGCAATAGCACTTTTCTTTGACTGCCCCTCACTTTGGAGGCCCGGGCGAGAGACGCCCTTCGTCTAAGAAGGTGGGCGGGGCTTAGGCCAGGTGTCCTAGATCCACTTAAAGTTGCTCCCCAGCTGCAAAGGAAAAGAGGCTGGAGGGCTCCTTAAGTAGGGAAAAGAGTGGCAAGCAGGAAGGCACCAGGTGGGCGGGGCTTGCTAAGTGGTGAAAAGGAGTAGCAAGCAGGAAGGCACTAAGTGGGCGGGGCTTGCTAAGTGGTGAAAAGGAGCGGCCACCAGGAAGGCACCAGGTGGGTGGGGCTTAGGCCAGGTGACCTAGATCCACTTACACCTGCTCCCCAGGTTGTCTCAATGGGTACCATACTGCCCATGGTAGTCTGGTTATAGGCACTTCAACGGGTATTGCACTTCTGATGGGCACTGGAGAGAGTCCTAATACAGCTCTCTGTTGGTTCATTTGTTCCTCATATGCCATGTACCTTGGTATGTACGTTCTCTGTACTTTCTACACGAGTGGCTGGAGTGCAGGCCATATCTGGAACCTCCTCTACACTCCCCCCTCTGGTCGGTTCATCGGCCACTTCTGCTTCCTTTTTTATATTCACCTTGCTTGGTTCTTCTGTGTTCATTTCCTCTTCATCTTCTGGGTTTGGACTTGATGTTGCAAAGGAGTGCCTTTTTGGGGTCCATATGTTTATCACTCCTTTCAAACTTCCTGCTGTTTTTACATGTTCATCTTTGTTCCAGGTCATTAACTGGCATTGTCATTGGGGCTGCAATAGATCCATTTCCCTTCATACTTTCTTCGTTTTCTGGGATACACAAACTTTGTTCCTTCTGGTGCAAATCTGCCGGCCTTTACAAAGTCTCTTACTTTTTCATCGGTCAGGTCTCTGGGCTTCCATCCTGTTTCGACATCGAACATGATTTTCATCCCAATGGCTTTCTTCGCAGTTTTCTGGCATTGTGTGATGATTATCTTGATGACACAGAATCCTAGTAGTATCATCACTAGCAGGGCTCCCAGAACCTTGAATATGTCTGCCATCCATTGCGGGACCCAGGAGAATAGTGCTCCAAACCAGCTGTCATCATCCACTTCATCGGTCTCATCGATCATCTGGTTTTGAAGGTTTGTTAGCATACTTATGGCTTCTGTTAGGGTTCCATTTTCTTCGTCATGCGAAGGTATAAATGTGCAACATGATTCTCCGATTTCTGCGCAAACACCTCCATCCATGGCTGTGATCATGTCAAGCACATATCTGTTCTGGAGAGTCATCAATCAGATTGCTCTTAGTTCTTCTTTGATCGCGTTGAACCCTTTTATGGTGGTGTTGATGGTCTGCAATAACTCCCATCTGGTTATCTGCAACCATTTGGTATTTGCTCCAACTTGGATGTGTGGCAAGTGTATTGTTGTGAATACTGATGAGGTGAGGCTAAACAGCCTGTGTTCGTATGGGTTTCATAAAATGCTTCTTCAGATTTGGCTGTGAAATAATTCTCTCTCTTCATTCGGGATACCAATTCCACAGACCTCCTTTTCCTTAAGTGAGCATCTGCTTTCGGGAAACTGTCAATACTCAGGTCACTTTTTGGGATCACTAGTGCATGTGCCTCCCCAGTTTTTCCGTAGTCTTATATATTCCTTGGATCCACATGCCCAGTAATGGTCCATAATTTCGGGCTTTCCAGTGGCACTATTTGCAAGGGACCTCCTCTGTCTTCGACCCATGTCAGCAGCTTTACCAATATCAGCCATAGAGGTTTGCATAACCTCTAGGAGTTTTCTATTGCTTCTTTGCAGGCTCCAAGGACAATACACGCTCGGCAGATTACAACTCCTTCTTCCCATCCTTTTGGGGAAACCACTGTTCCCCAGATCTGCATTTGGGCTCTGTTTTTCCAAATTTGAGCCTCTTCTGTTTATTTTCCATCTTGTTCCTGATCCTTTCGCTTGAGGCTTTTAGTACCTGATCACGTGATTCTTAATGTGAACTCTGTTTCTTGTCTTGATGTCCTGGACGTAACCGCCTTCATCGGGGTATTCCTTTTCAATTGCCCATATCAATGAGGCATCTCTCCCCATAAACTGTCCTCTGGTGTTGCACATTTCTACGTGTGACATACAGTGTGCTGTAGGGACATCTATTTCTACTGCCACAAAGATTTTTAATTTTCCCATGCTGTATGGTAGAAGTGCACAGACGAAGCATTCTGCTTCAGCATGCCCTCTTCCGACTTCCTTCATGTGTTGGTACCAAATGTTGTTTCCCAGATGTGCTGTGCTAACCAGGTAATCATTTAGTTCCTTGTGGGCTTCTGTTGATTCTTAGTGTCCTTCTGTAGTTTGCTGTAACTATATCTTTAAATGCATCTGTGCTACTTTTCCATGCTGGGGGTCTCTTGATCATGCTTGTCGGAGGGGCAGGCTTCATTACCTGTATCGCTGTGGTGGGAGAAGGTTTTGTGTTTCTCTTCTTCTCCTCTTGTATTCTCTCGTAGAGCTCCTTTAACCACCACCTGTGTACCGTCTGTCCAACGTGTGGCCACATTGTGGGCCTGGTGCATGTAGGAACTGATGTGCTTGCTGCGATAGTCACTGTGGTTCTATTTTTCAGTTCCTCATGCAGTTTCTTTGCTCTAGCTATAAACAGGAACACATGGTCTATCAGCATTTGTGTCTTTGCAGTGAATTCCCATGTATCTGTCTCTGTCTTCTTGAGTGCTTTGGTTATATCTTCTGTAGTTGGCCTTTCACTTGCTTCCTCTTGGTCACTTCCACTATTTTCTCGAACTGGTTGTTCAGTAGGCAGTTTCTTACTTTCTGTTGCCATTGTTCAAGGTTCTGTAGCCATTGACACTTGCCGTTGTTCGTGTGCATTCAGTGTGTGTGTGCGTGTAGTGGTCAGTGCTACATTTTCATTCATTCCGTGCTGACCCTGTCTCCAGCTTTTCTCTTCATTCGTTACCTTAAGTGTATATGAATCACTGCTAATTATATTTGAGCTCATTTGCTTTACCATCACCTTTTTTTGGAACTGGAATAACTATATAGGGCCTAGGTGCTTTCGTGGGACTTATGTGTACTTTATCTAGTGGGTGCACTGAAATTCGGACACTTCGTGCACCAATGAAAAAGGCAGTTCTGATGGTAAGTGACAGAAAGACAATGTTAATTACTATGCATATACAAATTATTGATCTGTAAGACAGTTGGCAGCATTTCCTTCCAGGGAAGCGGGGTGGCCCCTCTGTTGACGGTAGAACCAGGTTATTGTTCTGGGCCCCCATTTCGAACATGAGTCTATTGTCAGTGTTTATTTCTTTTCACTTACTCCAATATCGTTTCTCAAAAATACAAAACAATAAAGTGTTGAGTGCTTCTCAAGTGTCCCCCCTCTTGCGTGTGATGACGTTAGTCTCTGGTTATGAAACACAGTTCCCTTGTTAGACTATGGAAAAAGGTTAGGCTATCATCTTTGGTAAGTCACATTCATTATGTATATCTGTAATAGGTGAGATCCCAGGGCACTCCTCGAAGTTGCTTTGGTCCTGAGGACATGCTTGAACCTGTTAAATATGAAAAGGGAAAACTTGGTACCAATCGAAACTCAAGACCAAAAATTAGAACAAAAATCAGGAAAAATAAAAATAAAACCATGTGAACAATAAAAATAAAAATAAAAGTGAAAAATAAAGAAAAATAGAAGGAAAATAAAATAAAAATAAAAACAAGACGGTGGCGTTCTCGTTTCTGTTCTTCTTGATCTGTCCCACGGCGGAAAGTTTCACTGGACTCTCCTCAGGTATTCTCGCTGGAAGTTAGATAGCTCCACCTGGGGCATGATTCCGTGAAGTAGTATGTTCATAGGTGCGACATTGGCTGGATCTCTGAGGAAGGTGATGACGTCAACATCTGCAGGCCTTTCTACCCTTTCTGGATAGTCTGTGACTAGTCGGAACAGGACATTTTGTGCCAGCTGGGTGTCCTCGGGTGACAGGGACATTGTCCTTCCTTTGCTGGGCTCTGGATCACAGGCCTTTCTTTTCACGTGAACAGTCTCTGCACTTTCCTGCTGCGTGGATTGCAACCACGTAGTTTAGCTTAGCCCACAGCTGGTTCGAAAATTCAGTGTTTCTTGGATCTCTAATGTAGGTAATGGTGTCCGTGGATCTCCTGACGAGTGCTGGGCATTCTTCGATTATGTAAAAGAAAAGCGTAAAAGTGACTTCATCGATAATTGCCTGTGGTGGAAGCATTTGTGTCCTTATTCACTGTATTCTGGCAACTCGGTGAAGGCCTCCGCGAGGACAGTCAGTAGTTGCCGTATTACCTTCTTGTTAGCAGGATTTTGAATAAAGTCTGGGATACTGGTGTCTCTCCCTACAAGTGACGGGTATGTCTCTAATTCTAATCGAAAACAGGACAGCACATCCCATGTGATATTTCTGCTGGGTGATACCATACGTTCTGCAAAACAAAGTCTGGATACCAGTTGCTTCAGGATACTGTGTTACGCTCTCAGAAAAAGTCTTGTTTTGCAGTCTATCAGTGGCTTGATTTAGGAGTTTGTTTTGGCATAGATGCACAATTCCCTTCTTCACCCTGCAACTGTGATGCACAGAGTGTCCATATTATTGTCCTTTATCACCTTTCTTATGCTTAGATGGGATGTCTAGCTACAAGCCACACTTTTCAGAACAGAGTTCTTTTGTCTTGGTTTTACTGCTCATGCGTCCATTTTTCTTCGTCATGGATCTTGTCTGCATGTGCTGAGGTTCTTCCCCTTTGTCTGTGGTTTCTTCGCGGTGAAGTGCAGCTGGAGGGCTCTCTCCAATGTAAGGTTTAATGTCATTTAGGAAGAGCCATGCCCTCCTGCCCTGTAGCTTGACGGCTGAAGGAGTGCAGTCCTCCTCAATGAAAGGGCCATTAAATCTTGGCTCGTCCCACCTTTTCCTTGTGTAATTTTTGATCAGAACTTCATCACCAGGGAAGACGAAGGGCGTACATAGACCTTGAACTGGGTCTGTTTCAGCACCTCCCGTTGTGTTTTGTACTGTGCTGCCTCCTTTTTGCCGTCGCTGCAGTTGTCCTGAAACAACAGAGAGACTCTATATCATGCAGTTCAAATATTCCTGCATTTCTGTCCCCAAGACCTCTCTAGTTGGCTGGGCATCACATCTAGCTCTATCTCAGGGGGTAAGGAGGGTCCTCAATCTCCTGCCCGTGACTATCTCGTGCGGCGTAAGATGATGGTCAGAGCCTGGTTGGTTCCGAAGAGCATACAATGCCAGTGGTAGACAGTGCAGCCATCCCCTCTTTAGAGTAAGCATCAGCTTGTCTATCTTTTCCTTTAACAAGCCGTTGAGCCTCTCACAAATACAGTTAGCTTCCGGATGATACGCACACGAGAACTTGTGCTTTATACCAAGCAGCAAGCTGATCTGCTCAAATATAGCATTGACAAAGTGAGTCACGTTATCTGACCTCATTACCTCGCACACCCCCCATCTAGGGAACACTTCCCTCACCAGGAATTTAGCAGCACAGGTTGAGTCTGGGTGTGTACAGGGACCTGCTTCTATCCATCTAGAGAATGGACACATCACTACAATTAAGTACCTGTACCCGTTGCCCACTTGAATCATGTCGACATAATCGATATGCAAGTGTTGAAACAGCCCATTAGGCCGGGGATGACTCCTCTCATCACCTTTATTGTGTGCCCAGCGGTGAATTGCTGGCAGATTATGCAGTTCACCATAAAGAATGCAACATGCTCCGCTAAATTCGGTGTAAACCAGTCTTCTGCAAGTGTTGCAGCGAGATTTTCTTTTGACATATGAATAGGGTAATGTAATTGCTCCAATGCTGTATTTAGTAGGGTGACAGGCATTACTCGTTTACCAGTGCTGTCTTGCCTCCACAACCCATCAGAGGGGTTTAAAGAACACCCTCGACGCTTCCATAGATTCTTCTCTTCCTGGGGGGCCTCCCCTTGGAGCTCCATTAGTTGAGTCTGTCCCATGTTGCTATAGGCTTCTGGTGTGGCTCGTGCTACCATCATGCGCTCATGGGTACGTGCCACCTCCACGTCCATGATTGTTTCACTCTTGGATACCATACGCTTGGCTTCCGTGTCCGCTTCATGGTTTCCACGTGACACAAAATCCGTCCCTTTGGTGTGGACGGGGCATTTCACGACCGCTATGCCCACTGGGAGTTGCAGTGCCTTTATCCACCTGTCCAATAAGGCTGCATGTTGCACTGGCGTGCCGTCCACTTGGAGGTAGCCCTTCCTTTTCCAGCGTGCTAGTCCCCCATGTACGGTTGATGTCATATAGGCGGAGTCACTGTACACTGTTACCTCCTGATCTGCATGATTCTCAATGGCGAGGATTAACGCCAATAGTTCTGCAGCTTGCGTTGAATAGTGAGATGGTATTCGTGCACTGACGAGTACCTGAAACTCTCCATTCGCAATGTGTTTTACCACGGACACGCCTGTGTATCTTTGTCCATCCTCATGGTCGATTCTTGATTAACCGTCAATAAACACGATCTCGCCACCTGCCAGGGCATTTTCCTTTACCCTGGAGATTTCATCATAGAATTCCTCATAGTTTGCACAGTCGTGTATAGGTTCTCCCTCTGTGACTGGCTCAGCTGTGAACGTAGCCGGATTTACAGTTTTACATCGAACTATTTTGATCGATGGGTTAGAGATAATCACATCATAGGCAGACGCTCTCTGAGATGTCAATGTGCCCTTTGGTTTTTCTAGTATGGCGAATAATGAGTGCTCGACGTATAACGTCATGGAGCATTCCATAACAATGGATGACGCCTTCTCTATGGCGAATACGGCGGCAGCAAGATTTTGCTCGCATGGGAAGTGGCCTCTCATAACCGGGTGCAGACTCCCACTGTAGTACGCTAAGGGCTTGTACCCCAGTGAGGTTCTCTGAGTGAGCACTGCCATCATAACGCTGCCATCAGTGTGTGAGAACAGGTAGAATTCCTCTGCATAATTTGGAATCCCGAGAACTGGGGCCTTACAAATCGCCCCTTTAAGTTCTGCAAACCCCTTTTCCATTGTCTCAGTCCATTCAATCTTTTCCCTTGTCGCCTGGGCCTTCTTTAGGGCCTCAGTAGGGGCTTGGTATACGAAGACCCATGCTCTAACATATTTGCACAGGCCTAGGAAGCTCTGCATTTGCTTTATCGGGAGCGGTTTAGCAGTGTTCATGATGGCTTCAGCCCATTCTGGGGTTACCTTTTTCCGCTTGTGTGAGATTAGCTGGCATATGTACAGCACTTCTTGTTGACAGTATTGTAACTTTTCCTTGTCAAATTTATATCCTTTCTCAGCCAATATAGTAAGTAGCTGGACAGAGTCGCGCCTACACTGCTCTTCAGTGGTGCTGCAGATCAAAATGTCATCCACATACTGCAAAACAACACTGTCTACTGCAATATTGCTTAGGTCCATTTGCAGGACTCTGTTGAAAATGGACGAGGACTCACAATACCCCTGTGGCAATCTCGTGCTCTTCAGACACAAAAGGACAGCAAGGTGAAACAAAGGGACAAACAAGGGGAAACCTCCTCACCACAATAGACTCACCTGATTTTACCGCCGGAGGCATTGTTCCCCGAGACTTCATACTTTCTCTCAGCGCCTGAATGAGGGAGAAAGCAACAGGTTACATATTGACATTATTTTATCGAACTGTGTTGGATAATACAAATCCTTACCTGAATATTACCGGTGGCCACAAGCAACTATTCGCTAGGGTCAAGCTGCAAATTGCAAGGAATCGGGCAAGAGTGAAAGTCAGACATTTGAACTCTTACGAACTACATACTTACGGCGTCTTGCCGGGAATCTCAGAGTCAATATTATTCTGGAACTCACAAATTCCTTCGAGCCAGTGAAGCAACTGGTTATCTACGCGCCCCTGCGCTCAATGCAGGATGGAGAGCTTATCTTTCCAAACCATCAGGTGAGACTATAAGAGGGGACATCAAAGGTGATCAGTGGGGAGAACAGCAGGAGTGGGGGAGGGTTAACGCTCGACTCCACGGGTGGTTAATTCCCTTTCTCCATTTGCAGAAGAATTTTCCTACGGGCCAAGCAAACGAAGCTAGGTGGGCCAGTCCAGTCCGTCATCTCGGCACTACGTGTCACATTGGTGGAGACCGCAGCTGTCCAGTTCAGATCGACGCCCCTGTGGGAACCAGATGAGCGTAACATCCTTCTTCTTTCATTTCTACTTTCCTTTGCCCTTCTAACTCCCTCATTTTCTCGTCTCTTAACTCTCTTCTCTCGTACTCTTTGCTCTTCTTCCAACTTTTGCATGTTCTGCTTCTACTTTTCATAGGCTGTGTATTGTGTGCGACTGAGCGGTATTCCTTGCTCTTTGCGATATAGCTGTTCTCGCCTCAGCCTATCCTTCCTTTTCGCTCTCTCGTCCCTTAGTTCCTTATCTTTCTCTTTTTCCTTCCTTTGTGTCTCATCAGACTTCTCTCTCTTTCTCACATCATCACATCCTTTTCCATCAAGTTTCAACAATATCTGTCCTCCCATCCATTCGTCTTTTGCAAGTGCTATCTCATCAGTTCTGTCTTCACTTCCTTTCCATTTCTTTCCCTCTCTCTCCTTAATGAGAGGTGCACAACTCTGTGCCTGGTTCTTCCTTTCATCATTGCGTCTCTCCTTGTCCCTCGGGACTGCGGAGGCAAGATTAATTTCCTGATCCTTCCCTTTATTGTCGTCACTACTGTTTGTAGGTGACTCATATGCGGGGTTGCTATACCCCATGGCTGCCTTAAGTTCTCTTAGCGGGTAGAGTCCCTCTAACTTACTTCCTTCGATGACTGGCTCAGGTGGGGCTGGTGGCGTGGTAGGCGTCTCACCCCCCTCCGTGCATACGTTTAATATCCTGTCTGCAGGTGGTTCTTTCTCCTTCGTCTGTTCGAAAATCTTCCATAGTTCTAGAACAGCGAGGCGTTTCTCTAACTTTTTACCTGTGTATGTAGCATGTAGATAAGTCGTCATATGCTGTAAGATGGCTTTGGATAGGGACCCATTCTGTGGCCACGGCATAAACATCTTGTGGGCTGTACCCTTAACCCACTTAGTGCTGTACTTTTTAAGCTTGGGTGCATGCTTGGGCAACTGTTTGCATAAATGGGCAAGTGGGGTTGTCAATCTGGAAAAATGAATACCCTTCATTTGAATGATAGACGTAACTTGATGGCCCTGGGCCAACCGTCTTATGCACTGAATTATAGAAATATAGACTGTTATGCTTGACCAACAAGCGGCCATTTTAAACGTAGCAGAATCGCCATTTTGCGTGTTAACCATTGCTCATTGCTTTCTGTCTAAAAACTGCTTTGCAGCTTGCAATTCTTGCAGATTCTGCTTACTCTGCTCAACTGTTAAAATTTGTTGTCTGAATATGAAAGGACAAGGTCGGGGGACAGAAGAGTTTGCTGAACTCCTCATGAGTAGCCCAGAAAGGAATGCCCACGCTCCCTCTCTGTAGCCTTGGGAGGAAGCTGCAGGGCATTTAATCACTTCACAGCTGCCAGCCAGTCTCGTACGATGGTAGAATATGTTAGAATAATACAGTTAAAGGCTTGAATTATGCTTCTCTTATGGCCCCCCTTCGCAAAACCCCTTAGAACGTGTCGGCTCCCAGGACACGAATAGTACCTCATAGATAGCAAAGCTCGGAATGTGGCTCTTCCCCCGTGTACAGATTGCTTCCAAGAACAGAACCACTGTGTTCTAAAAGATCCCTCTGCACTTTCTAAATTGCACATTGTTACTAGAATAGACATCGAAAGCATTATGATCGTCATACTCGTCGGATATGTCCATTGTCATCCCGAGTTCAAAGGAACTTAATACAGAGGGGTGTTGAACATGACTTTGCTGATTGTATGATATGCATTTTGTATATATGTAACTGATGTACGTAATTCGCTCTCTTGCGTCCCTCGAGGTCTAGGAAACTCACGCCGCGTGGCGTGAGATCAGAATTGGCCAATTGATACTAACTTTTGCTTGCAATAAACCCTAGCATTGGGAATTTGAAACCTCGTGTCTGGCACATCTGTTCGTGTATGGTCATTGCCTTGTTTCCATAGCACGAGGGACCCCCAGGGCCCCTTTCAAGATGGCACCCAAATAGGGACCCTCCCCCACTTGCCCCATCGTATACGTTGTAACGGAGTAAAGGCGGAAGAACGGCGAGGATGGGACGGTCGAGCCGGGATCAAGAAGTGTATGGGCGCCCGGTAGAAGAGAGGAGAGATTCCTTCCGCAGATCTGCACACATCTGATCCCTGATCGACGTACCGAGCCAGAGGGCAAAGGAGGCGTGGGTCCCGAGATGAGGCAGAAGCCAGAGAAGCGCAGACACGATGTGGGGAGAGGGTGCGTCAGAACAGGCGACTTGTTTTATCAGGTGTGTCATTCCCCAATTCAAAGAGAACCCTGATTTTTGGTAGAGTGTTGATTTTGCAAACTCAAACGTCCAGGTAAAGTTGGCTAACCAAAGGGGAAGGTTAAAGAAACATGCCTGGAGTACTGTACACTTTAGCGGGGCTTTTCAGCTGCGGTAGACAGTCCTTGGAATGTGGTCACACCGCCTGGGGGAACGCCGGCTTATGATATGTATGCGAAATATGGTGTGGGTGCGATAATATTTTGTGAAATTTGGCATAGGCAAACTAGAAAGCAACCCGACCATCAGTGGCCGATTAATGGTAGTTTTGAGATGGGGAGGATAGATAACCTAGAGAGGGTGCTGATTAGAAAGTAAGCGCGACCTGCAGCTTTTGAGACCGTCAAAGATTGGAGGAGGGAAGCTATGCTCTGATTAAGGAGTAGAGAGAAGCATGCGCGTAGGCATAAAACGAAGCTTGAGATAGCAGAAGAGAAGGAAGAGGAGTGGACTGAGAGTCCAAGACGGAAGGGAGACGAGACCAGATGAACATAGACAGAATATACCCGCAGCGGGAACTACACATAGCAGATGAATTAATGGAACATTTGTTAACTAACACGGGTCGAGGCCCAAAACCAGAATCGAAACCAAACACGCCAGCAGTGACTGCGCGGGCCCAACCAATAGCTCTCATACCCCCTCCCACAGCCCGAGCACTTCCCCTCACGCGAGCGTTAACCCAAGCCCCGCCCACTGCACGAGCACTCCCACAAGCGCAGACCGCGGACACACAATTTCCCAGCACCCAGCAAGGCCCTTCACAGTTGCCCCCTGTGTCACTTGTCCCATCCGCACCTCCCGCTCTAGAGACAGATTCAGCACCATCCGCCCCTCCCGAAGTCGAGATTGAGACTGGGGAGGCGAGAGGCGGGGCTGAAGGAACAGGATTTGGATGGGTAACTCGAAGCGAGATCAGCAAAGAGAGAAAGATTGAATTACGGCAAGAGGCAAAAATGTACATAGAAGGAAATGATGAGACGGCAGCATTGGCCTCATTGTATGGGTACCAAAGAAGAGACGAGAGACAGGTAGTGTGGGAATGCATGGGGAAAATTCTGGTGGGAGAGTGGAAAAAGATACTTGGGAATTTACCGCCATAGCGGTTGTTAGATTTGAATAAGTTAGCACGCAGTGAGCAAAGGTATGAGGATGTAAGAGAACATGTGCACAAACTGATTGAAGTAAAGAATGAAATGGAAGACAGATATGCTGAAATGTTTGCTATACCTGAGTATAGTAGAGAGTTTATTAAGAAAGGTAGGAAGGAGGCGTCAAGGTTGAGTATGAAAAAATCATGGCCGAGAGTTTTTCCAGGTGGTACAAAGCATTTGCCGATACCGGGACAGATAGGCGATAAACAAAGATTGCAGGTATGGGTAGGGGAAACAATGCGATGGATGTCGAACAAAAGAACGTCAGTAAAAGAAGTAAGTGAGATATGTAATGGGTACCCATTGGAGATGAGGAAGGAAGCGATGCAAACGATAGTAGGGGTGTTGCTGCAGCAGGTCATTGGATACAATAGAGGTAGAGGTAATGCACAAGGCCGGGGAAATTTGAATAATATGCATGGGGTGTCATTGGGATTAAATCAATGTGCGTACTGTAAGGAGGAAGGACACTGGCGAGTGCAATGCCCGCACCTACAGAATAGAGGTGGGTTTGGTCAGAGAAGGCCTCATAGAGGACATCAGGGGTCGAATGGCCCAAGCAGAAGTAACATGCAGCAGCAGCAGGGATATACCAATGGAGGTACTCAAACCCAATCATATGGCCAAAACCAAGCACAACAGAACCAGACATTGAACCAAAGTGTTTCGAACCAAAATCAGGGCGGGCAGGGCCAACAGAGAAATTATCAGAGTGGAGGACATCGAGGGGGAAATGGGAATATTTTTGATACACAACCAAACACGTATTATAGCAGTAGCGGTGACTACACATCGGACAATGTGTTATTTTCGCGATAGGACAGCCCACGACAGGGGTCGGAACCAATGTCTATTCCCGTGAATCAGAGAGGACCCTATGTAGAAATGAAAGTCGGGAATAAGGAGCACCGTTTCCTTGTAGATACTGGGGCACAGAAGTGTTCGATAGACCACCACTTGGTTCCGGAGATACCACTGTCGGGGCAGAAGAATGTTTCTGTAGGGTTTGCAGGTACACCAGTAATTAACCCCATGTCCGAAGCTGTCCCAATTACAATAGGACCATTTACGGAACAGTGTCCATTTCTTTTGACAGAGAATTATGGAGAGAACTTGCTAGGATTGAATTTGTTGAGAAAATTGGGGGCAGTCATACATTGTACGGCAGACGGGGTGTTCCTCACGATGTGGCCTCACGATGCACCAGTGACGGAATTTATGTCAAAAGAGTTGCCAGAAGAGCTAAGTAGAGTACCAACCTGTCTGTGGGCAATGCATGATAATGATGTAGAATGCTTGAAAATAGAGCCAGCAAAAATAACTTTGAAAGAAGGTGTAACACTACCACGAATTCCCCAGTATAAGATTTCTGTTGAAGGTGAGAAGGGATTGAAAAGCATTGTTACTGACCTGGTGAGATTGGGGGTGGTTGAGGAAATTGCAGGGAGCACGTGCAACAGTCCGATTCTTCCAGTTTACAAGAAAGGAGGCAATGAAGTACCCTATTGTTTCATAATTGATCTGCGCGCATTAAACAAAGTAGTAGACCCACAATTCCCTTTGGTCCCAGATGTCACAACAATACTGACAATGATACCGGCCACTGCAGAATACTTTAGTGTAGTTGATTTGAAGAACGCATTCTTTAGCATTCCAGTGGATAAAAGCAGTATATATCTATTTGCGTTCAATCTAGGAAGTCGATCATTCACATTCACACGCATTTCACAAGGATATACAGAAAGCCCGAGCATTTACAGCAGAGCGCTAAAAGAGCAGCTAGACATGCTAGAATTACCCGAAGGTTGCGTACTCTTGCAGTACATAGATGACTTGTTATTAGCTGATGACACGAAAGAGATCTGCAAAGAAAGTACTGTATTACTCTTGACACATTTAGCGACCCATGGTCATAAGGCAAGTTTGAAGAAATTCCAGTATAATCAAAAGGAGGTGTCTTATTTGGGATACCTACTTTCGAAAGAAGGGAGAAGATTAACACCAGAACGCATAGAAAGTATTTCTAGTATGCCTATTCCAAAAACTCAAAAAGGAGTGAGAGCTGTAATAGGCATTGGCCCTCATTAGGACCCTGGCGGAGTGGGTTTCCGCCAGCGCTAATCGCGGCGGACCCGTCCGCCGTACTACGAGTTCCCTTAGCGCCATGGAGGTTTTCTCCGCCTGGTTTTGCCGGGCGGAGAAAACCATGGCGCTAAGGGACCTCGTTGTTAATTACGCCGCCGTACTTTACGGCGGCGTAATTAACTCCTTCCCCACTCCCATTATACCCTATGGGGCAAGAATGGGAATGGGGAAGGGTAAAATGGGGATTGGGGATTTACCGCTCCGCCAAGGTCGGCATGGGGTGGTAAATCCGCCAACCCCCATGGCGCTATCGACGGCTTTCCGCCGTGCTTCGCGGTGCATTTAGCACCGCGAAATCCGCCAGGGTCGTAATGAGGGCCATTGCCTCTTATTGTCGGCAGTGGATCAGTAATTTTGCGTTGATTGTGAAGCCGCTGATAAAGTTGACTAAGAAGGATGCAGAGATGCCTTTACAGTGGGATGAGGAATGTCAGAAAGCGTTTGAGCAATTGAAAGCTGCATTGTGTGCTGCGCCAGTTTTAGGCACTCCTAACTATAAAAAGATCTTCAGACTATTTGTGAGTGAGAGTGAAGGATGTGCATTGGCGGTTTTGACACAGAAACAAGGTGGAAGAAATAGGCCGTGCGGCTATTTTTCTTGCACGCTGGACCCTGTAGCGCGCGCACTACCACCATGTTTGCGATCCATCTCAGTGGCTGCTGCGTCAGTGAAACAAATGGAAGGAATGGTATTGGGGCACACTTTAATTGTGATGGCGCCACATGCTATAGACGTTCTATTAAATAGGACGCAGACGCAACACCTCACCTCAGCTAGACTGACAAGATATGAGCTCATCTTGTTTGCACCCCACATCTAAATTATGAGGTGTAGCACATTGAATGACAACAAATCACCACCCCATGATTGTTTAATGATCACTGAAGAAGAAACAAAAGGAAGGATTGATTTGAGCGATATCCCACAAAAAGAGCCAGATGGGGAGTTATTTTGCGATGGCTCTTGTTTTAAATTACCTGATGGCACATAAACGGCTGCATATGCAATTACTACCCTAAAGAGAGTTGTAGAGAGCAGAAGGATCCCCTACAATTCGGCACAAGCCGCAGAAATAATAGCACTGACCCGAGACTGTGAACTCTCTGAGAATCTGAACGTAAATATTTATACTGACAGCCAGTATGCCTTTGGCGTGGTTCACAATTTTGGCCGACTTTGGGCTGAGAGGGGTTTCTTGACATCACATGGAGCCAGGATTCAGCATGGCCCTTTGATTGTGCGATTGTTGTCTGCGCTCACGTTTCCAAAACGCCTAGCTATAGTAAAGTACGAGGCGCATAAGAAAGTAACATGCAGAGTGGGAGAGGGAAATGCGTTTGCAGACAGGATTGCGAAGCAAACAGCCACAGATTTGAGGAATAAAATGATGACAGTACAGACTGAGGAAGTACCTTGTGTGATAGAGAATGGAGTTGCCACAGTCTAAGAAATACAGGATGAGGCCACGACCGAAGAGATTCAGGGGTGGGCCAAGGGCTCTGCTGAGTTAGATGTGGAAGGATGTTGGGTGGACAAGGAAACAAAGAACTGGATGTTGCCAAATCATTACGTAACTGCAATGGTTATAATGGCGCATAGCCCTACCCACATTTGCACAAAGAAAATGGTACAGCATTTATCCACAGAATGAGCACATAAAAATGAATGCAGAAAGGCTAGTGCAGAATTGTATCATGTGCCTGCAACACAATGTAGGAAAGGGAACCGTGACTCCAGCAGGTAGTTTCGGCCCACCCTCTTTGCCGTTTGAGGTGGTCCATTTTGATTTCATAGAAATGGAAAGGTGCCAGAACTACAAGTACGTGTTAGTGGTAATCTGTGTATTCAGCAAGTGGGTGGAGGTATATCCTTTAAAAGACTGTACTGCCATGTCCACAGCAAAAGTAATGCTGAAGGAGTATTTCTCCCGGTTTGGGTTGCCTCGTGTCCTGTGGTCAGACAACGGCCCCCACTTTGTGGGCGCAGTAGTGCTACAGATTTGTGCAGGTCTGCAAATAGAGAAGCAATTCCACAGTCCAGGCATCCAAGTTCTGCCGGGCTTGTGGAGAGACACAACGGAATCCTGAAGTCAAAGATAGCAAAAATTTGCGCTGGGAGCAAGTTGAGTTGGGTGGATGCATTACCCCTAGCGCTGTTGTGTATGCACACGTCTGTGCAGGCTAAGACTGGGCTCTCCCTTTATGAGATTATAATGGGGAGACCAGAAAATGTATGGTGCGCACCGCAGCCTAGAAAATTATGTGAGGTCGAGCATCCTATGTTAAGCACTTACTGTGGACTTTTAATACAAAAGTTGCGTTTGATTCATCAGCAGGTGCAGGAGGCGTTGCCGATGCGATATACAGGACCAGGACACTCACTGGAGCCTGGGAGCTGGGTGCTAATCAAAAACTTTGAACGGAAGACAGCACTAGCACCCAGGTGGCGTGGCCCCTATCAAGTACTTTTGGCAAAACAGACGGCCATCCGAGTGGACGGACGTAAGGCATGGATCCATGCTACCCATGCCAAAAGGTTCCCACCGTCACTGAAAACTTTGCCTGATCCAGACGACGAGAAAAAGACAACGGTCTCGGAAACGAAAGAAACTATTGCCAGTCCAGTGCCATAGCATCAGCCTGAGCGAGAAGTGAAAGTTGAAACAAAGCGCAAACGAGAAGTGAAACTCAAAACAGAGTTTGATGAGGCTGCCAGTAAGGGGGAAGGGCGAAAAGTGCCCCAACGTTGCTCAGCGGAAACAACATCACTGCCGAGCGACACAAACCCTGCATTGCAAACACGAGCAGAAACAACGCGTGTACCCCTTTGGCGCCCACCAGTTCTCGCGAATGCACCAAAGCCAGAGAAAGAAACTACATCATTGCCACGACGACCATCGCTGCCCATCATTGTGCCACAGGCTGACACTGGAAATGCAAGGGCACTATTCACGGATCATACAATAGCAGGAGTGAATCGATATAATCTGCGGCCTCGACAGGCAAAGTGATCCACAGATCTTTGGTGCTTTTCTTTTTGGCCTTTGGTTCTACTCACGGATGGAGTAGGAACCAGGGGCGTAGAGGAGAGAAGTGTGAGAATTGTGCAAGTCGGACAATTCAAAACTCACAGCTTCTCGGTGCGCTTATAGAGTACCTGTGTCCTAAGCCAGAGCGGGACAAGCTGGATGCGCATGGTACTCTATCAATAAAGAACTGTTCAGAAATCATCTGAGCAGTGGGAGAAAGAACAACTAATCTTGCTCGGGAGTGGATAAATGATCCAGGCTGTGAAAAGAATTCGAGAATTGAACTGTGACATTTTTCGTTGAACTTTTCTGGCATCAAGAACGAGAGACATTCACGACGAACTTCGCCAGCAAGAAGAAGGACGATGAAGAACAAGTCAAGACCGGTTTCAGCCTCCTCCTGCACCTCTGCTGAAAAGATAATAGATTTAGAGACTGAAAATTTAGGGAAAAAGCATGATGAGAAGAATAAGGTACTAATTTGGACATTGGTCCTATGTTTCTTAAGTATGAGGGTACCAACAATAACAGCTATTACATTATGGTTCCTGGAGTACGTACACCCATTAGAAACACTTTTGCCAAAAACAGCTGCTGAAAGCCCGGTTCATGTAATCACTGGTACTTTGTCCCCAATGGACGAAAGACATAGAGAAGGTTACGACAACAATACATTGTTGCTCATCATGAACATGACCAATGCAGTGTTAAAGAAAAAAGATTGCTGGGTTTGCGCCCATTTACCACAGCACGGTGGGAAAAGGATAGGATGGTATGCACAACCATTGCCATTGATTTATTCCTGTGAAGTATGGTTAAGTGCAATGTTCTTTGGGAAATGGAACACAGTAATACGGGTCAGCTAGATGAGACCAATATGAATGAATTTGAGGAAGTAATCATGAGACCTGTGGGTTGTTCCATATTCCAAAAAGCTTGCGTATTTGCACTAGAACCTGTCAGAAAGAATACACGAAAAATAACAAGACTAGATAGATTACATAGGCAGAATAGACCAACCCCGCCAGCAGAAAGAGCATCAGTAATGACATTTCGGATGAGGGATGAATGGAACAAAGATGCTGTGCCCCCTGCCTATGCAGTGGATCACAGCCCCAAAACTGCTCCCCTATGTCTACAGAAAAAGGGTTCCTATAAAGTAGGAACGTTTAGTAACTGCCTGAACACAGTGGTTTTAAAACATGAAATAGAACCTGTGCACGTGGGAGACCCTGTTTATTTATATGTGGAGAAAAAGCATATCCATGGTTACCTAGGAACTGGGGAGGTACATGCTACCTAGGTCTACTGCTTCCAGGGGTGTTCCTCTTGGAGACAGCAGAAGTAGCCAGACGAACAAAAGGTAGAACTCAAAGGAGTAGTGAGGATGGAATGATAGCAATGGATATAGCCAAATCATTTATACCGTTCTTGTCCCAAATAGAAAACTCTTACAATATAAGAAAACTGTCTGGAATATTACAAAAAACAATAGATTCCACAACGGATATTTTATTGAATATGACATTAGAAGAAAAAGGAATAAGACTGATGGCACTTCAAAACAGGATGGCTCTCGATATAATATTAGTTGATCGTGGGGGAGTTTGCAAGCTCGTAAAAACTGCATGCTGTGCGTATATCGATGATTACTCCCCTACGATATTTAAAGCGATCCGGAAATTACATGTCATAAGTTCCACACTCTCTACTGAAGCAGGGGGTTGGGGGATAGAATCCTGGCTATGGGGATTATTGCGGTCTTGGGGATGGAAGTTAATTTCAATACTAATGATGGTACTCGGGATATTCATAACATGCTGCTGGTGCGTACAATGCTTACCAATAATATGCACTGAAATAACTGATGGATGTACTAAGGGATGTATGCACATGGTGTTGATAGGAAAACAAACGCATGGCCTGAATAACAAAGACACTGAGGAAACAAAAATAGTAAAACAATTCATGGCGATAGACATTAATGATGGAGATGATTCAGATGAAGATACCCCAGACTCCTCCTCAGAAGAGGAAGATGCAATGAATAAATAAGACGTTTGGCACATGGCCAAAAGGAGGGTTTGTCAATCTGGAAAAATGAATACCCTTCATTTGAATGATAGACGTAACTTGATGGCCGTGGGCCAACCGTTTTATGCACCGAATTATAGAAATATAGACTGTTATGCTTGACCAACAAGTGGCCATTTTAAACGTAGCAGATTCGCCATTTTGCTTGTTAACCATTGCTCATTGCTTTCTGTCTAAAAACTGCTTTGCAGCTTGCAATTCTTGCGGATTCTGCTTACTCTGCTCAACTGTTAACATTGTTGTCTGAATATGAAAGGACAAGGTCGGGGGACTGAAGAGTTTGCTGAACTCCTCATGAGTAGCCCAGAAAGGAATGCCCATGTTCCCTCTCTGTAGCCTTGGGAGGAAGCTGCAGGGCATTTAATCACTTCACTGCTGCCAGCCAGTCTCGTACGATGGTAGAATATGTTAGTATGATCCAGTTAAAGGCTTGAATTATGCTTCTCTTACAGCCCCCCTTCGCAAAACCCTTAGAACGTGTCGGCTCCCAGGACACGAATAGTACCTCATAGATAGCAAAGCTCGGAATGTGGCTCTTCCCCCGTGTACAGATTGCTTCCAAGAACAGAACCACCGTGTTCTAAAAGATCCCTCCGCACTTTCTAATTGCACATTGTTACTAGAATAGACATCGAAAGCATTATGATCGTCATACTCGTCGGATATGTCCATCGTCATCCCGAGTTCAAAGGAACTTATTACAGAGGGGTGTTGAACATGACTTTGCTGATTGTATGATATGCATTTTGTATATATGTAACTGATGTACGTAATTCGCTCTCTTGCGTCCCTTGAGGTCTAGGAAACTCACGTCGCGGGGCGTGAGATCAGAATTGGCCAATTGATATTATCTTTTGCTTGCAATAAACCCTAGCATTGGGAATTTGAAACCTCGTGTCTGGCGCATCTGTTCGTGTATGGTCATTGCCTTGTTTCCATAGCACGAGGGACCACTAGGGGCCCCTTTCAGGGTAATGTCCTCCATTCTTAAATTTCGTTACCAACAATATTTATGCAGTTTCAATACGTTAACCAGTATGAGCGAGAACCAAATCCAATCCTTCCTGCGACAATTCTATATCATCAATTTACTCAAGAACATCAATCCATTGGCGATTCCCTCTTAGTTACAGAATCTCGTAAAACCCAAACTTCATTTCAGACAATCAATGATACAGTTCTTTACATTTGACATATAACAGGACACGCATGACAGACTTTTGACAGACTAGACGGACAAGACGGACACCAGCTGGACATACATATACCTGCCTTCTAATCAATATCCCGACATGGAGTTTAAACAAACTCCCTTAGTGTCGTCTTTAATCATCACTGTAGTCTAATTGTCCCCCATTATGTGGGCTCTGAGTTCACGTTCCTTCTGACCGCTATATTCAAGCGCAGGAACAAGGCGAATCCTCTTACTTTTTTCTCTCGGGTGCCCTCCCAGTAACCTACTTTTTCCTCTCGGGTGACCTCCCGGTAACCTACTTTTTCTCTCGGGTGTCCTCCCGGTTACCTACTTTTTTCTATCGGGTGTCCTCCCGGTAACCTACTTTTTCTCTCGGCTGTCCTCCCGGTAACCTACTTTTTTCTCTCGGGTGTCCTCCCGGTAACCACTTTTTCTCTCGAGTGTTTATCTCAGTAACCACTTTTTCTCTTTCTCTCGGGTGTCTATCCCGGTAACCACTTTTTCTCTCGGGTGTCTATCCCGGTAACCGCTTTTTCTCTTTTTCGCTCTATTATACTCAAGTCATTTACCCCTTATACATATTCAGTCTTCTCTACTTCTGACTATATTTTTTTCCGCCACCCTCCGTTACCTTTCCCTTACTTGTTCTAATGCCTACAAGACATTTGCCAAAGTAATGAGTTTGTTGTTTCACTCACCGCTCGCATCTTTTCCTCTCTGGGACCTCTGGATCACCGCCCTTCGCTCCAGCCTCTTGCGGTCTTTTCGTCCGATTGGCTGCCCGTGGGAATTAGAAGGGTTATGCTCTGTAAGGCAGGTTCCTTCAGACCCACTGCAGATTTTTGGATTATTCTATCATTGTCCACGGGAAGCTTCTCAGTCTACTAAGCCGAATGGTCGAAAGGATTTGTGATATTGCCCAAGGCCTAGAGTTACTTTGTGCCGTCAGTCTATGGGTGTCTTAGTATTAATTAATCAATAATAGATGGTCAGGGAACCATCCTCACGCTACCAAGTGTACAGGAGGGCGGAGCATCCTCTGACGGGCCCATGTGTCAGAGCTCACCCTCGAGTACCTGTAATACAAGATAGCTGCACCATGTGAGGGATGGGGTGCAGGATTCACTTACTCCAACACGACTCAATAAGGACAACTCAAATAGTTTGGCAAAGGGAAGTCTGTTTAATGACAAGTACAAGAAACGGTGAAATAAATGGGAATCAGCAATGTTTGCGATCACCTTTCTAGCTTCAACTTCCAAATTCTTCATTCAGACAGCAACAGTTATACCCAAAATTCATCATCATTGACGTGTAACTCTCAAAATTAACATGCAATTCTATTGGTTAGGAAAGGTAACTTTACTATAGGTACTTTATCTGTATATAGTAACGGTGCATGAGGATTGGATAACTCTTATCGGGTGGGCGTCTAAACCCTTCCCTCTACATCACTCGTGATAGACGTCACTACAAGGAAGACGTCCTATTGGTTCTACTAGCTGTAGGACCCTAGATTACGTGGTCCATTGTGATTGGGCAGGTTACACCCCTAAACATAAATCTCCACTTTAATTAGCAGCATGCAGAATAGACACCCAGGGGCCTTGTGCCCCAAGATTCACCCTGCCTCCTTCCCACCACTCAGTGTTTTAGGGCTATGTGTCAATTAGTTGGCCGAGGATGGCCTCGAAACTGTAGCTTCTTATCAAGAAAGGTTATGGCATCCTCGGGTTCTGGGTGACATCAGACGTTGGTACCTCTTCGCGCCTGGCTGGTCACGTGTCTGTTCACCGTGAATCTGCTTCATTTTCCCTCTATTTCGTGTATTTGATTCTTCCTTAGCCTCGCCATCTGCCTGGGGCCTCCTTATCTCAGCCTTCACAGGCTGGCTGCTATGCTCTGAAGTTTAGATTCTCCGAAGTTGCCACTCTCCTCCCTTCCTTAGGTTGACCTCGAATTCCCAGGCATGAGCTACTTCTTACTGAGTTTCGATTCCGCTCCTTCCTCTGGCTTTAGCTGGTATATGAATCTTGGCCTGGTAGGCCCCTTGCAGTCTGGGCATACTCCTGCTTTTACAAAATGGAGTTGCACTTGTATAATGTGCTTCATTTGAGGTAGATATATAGATGGCGCTTGCCGCTCTATTCTTCTACTAAGCATAGCAAGCAGTACCATTTCTTTAGCTTCTTGCGTTTCAAGTCTATTTATAAGCGTTAGCTGGTTGAAGACTTCCATCTTGTTTCACAGCTTCGTTTCCTTACGTCTCTTCATGTATCAACATTGTTTCTTCTTACATGTCCATTACATCTTTGTTCTTTGTATTTCGCCCTAGTGTGTCATCTTTCGTTTGTCGTTTATGTTCATTTGTACCTCTGTCTGGGCTCTTATGTCGTCACCATTTACCCTCCATTAGGGCTCTTTGGGTCTCTTCGGGGACGGTCCGTAACTAGTCTTCATTTCATGTCAGCTGCTGGTACGGTTGTCTCAATGGGTAACGTACTGCCCATGGTTGTCTGGTTATAGGCACTTCAATGGGTATTGCACTTCTGATGGGCACAGGACAGAGTCCTGATGCAGCTCTCTGTTGGTTCAATTGTACCTTGTATGTACGTTCTCTGTACTTCAACACGAGCGGCTGGAGAGCAGGCCATATCTGGGACCTCCTCTACACCAATATATATATATATATATATATATATATATATATATATATATATATATATATATATATATATAGGGAAAATGCATATTAGGAAATCATACAGCATATTTCATCATACCTGGACTCCCAATTTACCCCACTCAGATATAATTCTTTTCCAGATATAAAAGACGGGACATATATATACCAGAGGGTCTGCCCTAATAATACAGGACCAAAATTGATCCAATTCGATCATTCATTATCCCAAACCAGGACTTTATATCCCCTTTCATACCAGTTCTTCAATTTATAGCATTCAGTAAGTAAGTGTCTTATAGATTCCACGTCAACTTTGCATAATCTAAACAACCTTTTTTCCCTGGATATTTTCTTCCATGCGCCAACATAATCTAAACAAGGAAGCATATTAAATCTCAATAACATAATACATCTACTTAGTTCCCTATTACTCACCTTTAATATGTATTTACGAGGTTTATTGGCAATCATCCCTTGAATAAAATATGTAGAGAATCTACTTGTCATTCCCAGGCACTCAAAATCTTTATTTGAATCCCATTGAATGGATTTCTTGCTTAATTTACCATACCAAGATTTTAAATTATCACCATCCATAGGTAATTTAAGATCGATCTCTTTTAGGAAAATCAACACAGTCTTACTTAGATCATTCAGGGCATCGTTCCCCTAGTCATCCTTTTTCACAACATCCCCTAGTAGATTCATCAAACCATTGCGACACTTTGTGTCATATGTCATTTTTATAAACAACTTACAACACCCTATCTTCCATGGAGTTGACCATGATGTCAAAACCAACTCTCGCCGTATGGCCTCTACTGGAGTACACCTGGCCACTCTTAATGCTGGCATCCAGAGTTTTGCCTCTATTTTATCTATATTTCTTATATATTTAGTTACTACAGTCTCAATTGCATACATAGCACTAGGTATGATACATGTCTTGTATATTTTATTACAAATTGAAGCTCCTGGTCTGTGGCCAGTGCCATGCGGCTCTTTGTTTCTAGAGTGGCTGGTTATATTGTCCAGGCTTCTTAAAAAACAGAGGGTTCCACAAGTCCCTTTGATCAGTGACCACAAATAAGAAAGAATAGGAATAGCAAATAATTTGTCTTTCCGGAATTCTATACAATAATTTCTAGACTCATTAAAGGTTTATTTCAGGCACACGTTGGGAGGGGAGTCACTGATTTAGTCTGTTCTTAAACACCTCACATTCACAATGCAGACAAAAACCTCCAAAAAGAATTTAGAGTAGAGTAAACATCCATTTCGGACTATGTATTTTTTTTGTTTTTCGCAAGTTGCAGTTATTGCATGTTTTTTCTGCTGTTGTCTCTGTTACGATCATCACAAGACATTCCATCTCGGTGTCCTCGGTCATTTGACAAAATCCTTGTTCCTAAAAGCTTGTGTACAGTGTAGAAATGTTTGACCATAGCACATAAAGTGGACCTTGATTTCCTTGTGCCACAATTAATGTTTTGTTGTAATGTATCTATCTTTCCTATCTCGATGGCACGCTGTTCAGGATGTTTGTTTGCATGTAGGAGGGAACGAGTGCCCACAGTACAGGATGATGTGTGAGTGCGCTGCTTTTCCTGCGCTCCTCAACATTCTTACACAGTTATGAACCCTCCCAATGGTATGTATTTTGCCAACCTCTGAAGCTTGAAAAGTAGATCCACGCAGGCTTGACATTTGCCCAACTTTGCACCAGAGCTGCAGATGAACTGGCCTGCTGTTAAATTTCAGTTACCAGTTGAAAGGTATCCACTACAGATTGTAATTTGCTTTCTGACTTGCTCATTTTAATATAGCCGGTAAGATAGCAATAGCTGGTTAGATAGCTCCGGGGGTTGAGCGCATGCTGCTGCAATGTGTGTGTGATCTGCCGGTTGCAGGTTCGAATCCCACCAAAGCCAATTCCGCCTTTCATCCTTCAAAGGTTGGTAAATACCCGTAAAGGTTGGATGATATTGTATTTATATTTGTTCTATATAAAGCGCTTAATTGTAAGTGGTATATAATAAATCATTATCATTTGGCATTGGATATCTGCTTGCATTCACAGTAATTTGGTAATATGAGCCTATGCACACTGATATTAACGATACATATGGTGATCCATTCTTGTATGAGTTGTATATCACATTTCAGTGATATTGTAACCATAATTTTGGTAGTGTACTTAGAAACAATGGTATGTGATGCTACTTCCTGTTTTGTCAAGGGGTGAAAGGTCGCGTTCCATCATTTCCCGTGATGCCACTTCGGGGTGACTTCCTATGATGTCATCAGAGGTCAAGGGTCGTGTGATGTCACTTCCGTTACCCATGGCATTTTAGTGAAATGTCGTCCCTGGGTGTGACATTATAATTACGTCACACGTAACCCATTCGCAGTAACTGCTGCACAGGCATTATGCACAAAGTAATTACTCTGTTAGTAACTAAAAGGCAGATATATCATTAGCAGCACAGTAAGAAGTTAACGTGTGATCCTGTCTCAGAATAACCGATAGCAGGTGATATGTGCATGCTAACTGTTGGGTAAGATAGATGAGATAGTGAGATCAGCACATACCTGACACATGAAACAGCCTTAAATACCAGCAGTGCTAAACCAGACTCGTCCTTCAGAGTTCGATCAATGGGAAACCATTACATTTAGTAAGAATGAAATAACACCTGCCTTTTTTGGCACCTAGGGGCACCCTTTAGATCTGCGTGTAAATAGGTGTTGGTTGGGTGAATCTTCATTGTGGGACTTCGTGAGACATTGGACTAACTCATGGAATTTCATCCTTCACAAAAAGGCCACTGCTCACGTGACATTGGCACAATTTTCCAGTAATTACACAGGAAAAATTAATGCAAAATGTGGATTTTATTGCAGGGGGGACGTACATATTGTGGGTTTCTCTAGCCTTGGTATAGGTACGTTGGATTCCTCTTTATGTTTTAATTTTTAAAACATAAACATGCTTCACTTGCGTTATTTCCGCTCTGAACTACCCGTAAATAGTACGGGGGCAACCTACAATTTCACTAACATGTTTTGTGTTGATTTGCTTTGACAAATGATGTACATTTTTACATGGAAATCCGTCAGGCACAGTACTGCATGTATATCTGCATGCATAAACCGAGCGAATCAGAAATGCTGCCTTGCTATGCCTGTTATGTTATGTTATGTCACTTGGCATTTATATAGCGCCTTATATATCATTGGTATGACCTCAAAGCGCTGGTAGGATGAACGCCGTCGGGAACCGTAGTTCAGGTCAGTAGAGAGAGATAGTGTTCTATGGTGCGTGGGTGCACCGAATATGTGTGCAGCTGGTGTAGTTGTCGGATGATAGTTGCTTCCTAGCGATAGGTGCGGCGCTGAAGATATCATTTGAATGTGTGCAATCTGGTGGGTGGACATCCAGACTGGATTCTGGCTGCGTTAGGCCTGAGGAACGCCTATGTGAGCAGCTGGCCGGAATGTGCTCAGCTAGCTGCGTTTTAGGGTGATGAGGTGTTTGTGGGGTCGTATTCGTATGTGGACAGCTAGGCCGAATTATCAGGGGTATAGCCATGTTCAGGTTGAATGATGGTGAATAGTAGAGAGTAAGCATAGTGGTATGATATGGTGGTTATCTGTAAAGCGCCTGAGACCAGGCACATGAACAGGACGATGGGGACATACATGGCGACATATGGATATATAGGGACATAAGGATATATAGGGACAGGGTCAGTACAGGTATATATGGGGATGGAGATATATAAGGGGATACAGATATATGGCATATATGGAGATACAGATATATGACAGCAACACGGGAGCAGGTGCACAGTGATACAATGCGTGGGGTGAGTTTCAACAGGTTCCACTCATTCTATTCTTCCCCATTCATTCAGTCTACTCCTACCATTTTTCTACTTCGTCTATTCAATCTATTCCATCTATGTTATCTATGTCATCTATTCCACCTATTCTGTTCACTCTCCTCATTCTACCTATTCCAGTGCTGGATATGCTACCATTCATAATTCTAACTAGGTGAGAGGTATGCTGTCAATCATAATTCTATCTAGATGAGGTACATGCTATAATTCACAATTCCATCTAAGTGTGGCACATGCCACTATTTACAATTCCAACTAAGTCAGGGATATGCTACCAATCATAATTCTGTCAAGATGAGGCACATGCTATCATTCATAATTCCATCTAAGTGTGGCATATGCTATCATTCACAACTCCATCTAAGTGTGGTACACGCTATTCCTCACAATTCCATCTAAGTGTGGCATATGCTATCTTTCTCCGTTCCATCTAAATGTGGTACATGCTATCCTTCACAATTCCATCTAAGTGTGGCACATGCTATCTTTCACAGTTCCATTTAAGTGTGGCACATGCTAACATTTGCAATTCCATCTAAGTGTGGCACATGCTATCCTTCAAATGTCTGTCTTAGTGTGGCACATCCTATCATTCATAATTCCATCCAAGTGTGGCACATGCTATCTTTCACAATTCCATCTAAGTGTGGCATATGCTATCCTTCATCCTTCACAATTCCATCAAAGTGTGCTATATGCAATTCTTCACAATTCCATCTAAGTGTGGTACATGCTTTCTTTCAAAGCTCCATCTATGTTTGGCACATGCTAACATTCTCAATTCCATCTAAGTGTGGCACGTGCTATCCATCACAATTCTGTCTAAGTGTGTCAAATGTTATCCTTCACATTTCTGTCTGAGTCTGGTACATGCTATCTTTCACAGCTCCATCTAAGTGTGGCACATGATAACATTCACAATTCCATCTAAGTGTGGCACATGCTATTCTTCACAATTCCATCTAAGTGTGGCATATGCTATCTATCACAGTTCCATCTAAGTGTGGTACATGCTAACATTTGCAATTTCATCTAAGTGTGGCATATGCTATCCTTCACAATTCTGTCTAAGTGTGGCACATGCTATCCTTCATATTTCTGTCTGAATGTGGCACATGCTATCCTTCACTATTCCATCTAAGTATGGCACATGCGATCCTTCATAATTCTGCCTAAGTGTGGCACATGCTATCCTTCACAATTCCATCCAAGTGCGGCACATGCTAACCCCAACAATTCCATCTAATTGTGGCACATGCTAACATTCGCAATTCCGTCTAAGTGTGGCACATGCTATCCTTCACATTTGTGTCTGAATGTGGCACATGCTATCCTTCACTATTCCATCTAAGTATGGCACATGCTATCCTTCATAATTCTGTCTAAGTGTGGCACATGCTATCCTTCACAATTCCATCCAAGTGCGGCACATGCTATCCCCAACAATTCCATCTGATTGTGGAAGATGCTAACATTTGCAATTCCGTCTAAGTGCGGCACATGCTATCCTTCACAATTTCATCCAAGTGTGGCACATGCTATCCTTCTCAATTCCATCCAAGTGTGGCACATGCTATTCTTCATAATTTTTTCTAAGTATGGCACATGCTATCCTTCACATGTATGTCTAAGTGTGATACATGCTATCCTTCACAGTTCCATCTAAGTGTGGTACATGCTATCCTTCACAATTCCATCTAGGTGTGGCATATGCTATCCTTCACAATTCCATCTAAGTGTGATACATGCTATCCTTCACAGTTCATCTAAGTGTAGTACATGCTATCTTTCACAGTTCCATCTAAGTGTGGCACATGCTAACATTTGCAATTCTGTCTAAGTGTGGCACATGCTATCCTTGACATTTCTGTCTGACTGTGGCACATGCTATCCTTCGCAATTCCATCTAAGTGTGGCACATGCTACCAGTCATAATTCCATCTACGTGTGGCACATGCAATTCTTCACAATTCTGTCTAAGTTAAAAATAAATGCAACACTCACCGTGCTTCTTGAATAAAAGAGAAGCCGGAGCAGAGACACGGGTCCCTAGACCCAAACAACACGGTGCAATGGACCAATCGGAGCGGGGGGTGCGCCTCGTGAGGCAGAAAGGTATGGAGTCCGGAAGAGGGTACGGGAGGGATCGGGGGTGAATGAGGGGCTAAAGGGCCTCGGTGCCAGCCCAGGTGGATGGAGTGGACACAAAATAAATGCAACACTCACCGCGCTTCTTGAATAAAATTGAAACCGGAGCAGAGACTCCGGTCCCTAGACCCAAACAACACAGTTGTCAGAGCAGGGGCGGCGGGTCGGTAGGCGGGGGGCAGGAGGGAATGAAGTCCGGAAGAGGGTGTGGGAGGGATCAGGGGCGAACGAGGGGCTAAAGGGCCTCGGAGTCTGCACAGGTGGATAGAGTGGACACAAAATAAATGCAACACTCACCGCGCTTCCTGAATAAAATTGAAGCCGGAGCAGAGACTCGGGTCCCTAGACCCAAACAACACAGTGTACTGGACCAATCAGAGTGGGGGGGGGCGGGTCTTTTAGGTGGGAGGGAATGGAGTCTGGAAGAGGGTGCAGGAGGGATCAGGGGTAAACGAGGGGCTAAAGGGCCTCGGTGCCTGCACAGGTGGATGGAGTGGACACAAAAATAAACGCAACACTCACTGAACTTCTTGAATAAAAGTCGAGGCTGACAGCCTTTACTTTGATTCCTGTGGAATGCACCTACTTTTCGTAGGTGCAGAACACATGCTGAATCCATAGGAGTCTAAAGCCTCTCCATGTACGTCCAAATGAAATGGGGTGGACATGCTGCCGGATTTGTGAACCGGAGTGGCTGGGCGTGGCGTATTCGGGAATTACGCTCCACCCCCCCACGTGATTTTTATGCACCGCGAGTACCCGCTGCGACCATCTAAATATCCCTAACCCCATTAAAGCAGGAGTAACCTGTCATGATATGCTACTTGAAAAATATTACAATAGGACTGTGTTAAGTAATGGTTAGGAATTTGATGGTGCAATAATGAATGGTTAAGGTTTCTCTGGTACATAAACAGGCGGGCATCCGCAGCTGCCAAACAACTGATGGGCTGGCATTTGGGAATAGAGTATAGGCAATCTCTGGCCCAGTGATTCGTGGTTCTTCTGTGGGGCAGTGAGTGTTACAGCAGGTTTACTGATCGACATGAATTTTGTAGCTCTCCAACTGAGGGGCACGCATGCTTCCACAAGATACTTTATTTAGGTATTATTGTGTATGTACTACATACTTATATACAGAGGCGTAGCAAGGATTGTCTAACAAGCGGGTCCTGAACTGGGCCCACTGCAGTGACATTAACATCTGTAAATACCCCCACAGCGCTGCAGAGTGGGCAATTACAGATGTTGTGTTGCACTGTCTATGCGGCTGCGTATATAACACTATGTGAGAATGCTGTTCTAGTACACATTAATTCCTATGTGCACAGCATTGATACAGACATTTCCATTGACATATTCTCTGTCCCGGGAATTCTGATGTGCACATTGCTCTGGCACATGGACTCTGCTGAAGCTAGTTTACAATGAGCAGCTGTTGTGTCTGATGGACACACACACACATGTTTTCTGCTGCAGTGTTTGATTCGGAAGAACTGTAACACCAAGAAGAATAAAAGATGGTATGCCCCTTGTCTGGAGCAGATGTGTCAAAATGCACCAGCTAATGGTGCGTTTTTAAACATGTTTTTCGCTAAGAAATGGCACACAGTGCTATAAGTGGGCGGAGGCCAGCCGGGGCCTGGCCCAAGCAGTCTCCAAAAAGTGGAGCTAATGCCCAAGGCTTCCCCGGTCCCACGATATCACGGAGGGACACATTATGCCACCATGGTCGCAGCCGCGACAGGAGATTCATCCACCATTGAGTCAGGCAAGCTGACAGAATATCCAGCCAGCCACAGACCAGAAGGCAAAGTGGTCGGATTGAAGGAGGTGTCGATACCGAAGGCCTCGATTTGGTTAACGGATGTAAGCAGACTGAGGGATATGGCAATATTACGGGGTAGGATTCTTATATTTTGAGTAACAGGAAAATCTGTGTAGAAAAATGAATGCCGAAGTAATCCTATTTCAAGGGAGACAGAAGAACACATCTCAAACTCCAACGGGAGTATTTAGGAAGGGAATACGCACAGTCAGGACTGTGAAATGTGACGTCTTAAACCCTGTAAAGGGTAAAATAAGTGGAGGCGTGAGAAGTATACCTCTTAGTATAAACGGTTATAAACAAGGGAAGGTGATCACAGGGGTTATTAATGTGTAGTGTGTTCTTACTTTAAGTATTATTTGTTGTGTGATGTATTGAGAAGTAATAAAGCTGTGAAGGTTAGAAGTAACGTTGTCTGAATTTAAGGTGTAGTAAACGACTGGCCCCAATCAGGAGATGGACAGGTTGTTGAAACCGAAGAGGATCGAGCAGCGATGGATGGTGCTTACTCATATTTGTTGTTTTAAAACTAAAAGTGGTGATTTGAGTTAGATCAAAGGTTTATTAATGATATGGTAAGTATTGACAGCTGATTGCGACTTGTCATTATGGAGGACACCCCTCTCATGCACCTTTGTAGGACACTGCCAAAATATGCACTTAAGCTCAAACAATACGGTGCAGAATGGGTAAAGGGCACAGCTGATAACATTTTCATAACATGACCAAAAGGGGGATCATTTCCAAAAGCGGAATTGCAACACAGGGCCACATACATGCACGCTGCACACACAGGAAAAAATTAGAGAAAAGGCTGGCAGTTTTAAAACTTTGGAAAATGTACCAAGAGGCGAAAGAAGTTCCACCACCAGAGGAGTGGATGCTTAATCAGCATAAGGGGGAGAGCGTTGAGCCCTCAGCTCCTCTCCCCTTGTCATGGATTAAGAATGTGAAAACAGAAGAGAAGGGGGTCTATCCTTTAAAGAAACTGAAAGTGGCTGTGGGGTATAGTAACCCAATATATGAATCCCCCACTCATATTAGTGATGACAGTCCGGAAGAGAGCAAATGGAAGGAAGATGCCTGTAAGTCTATATGAGTTATGGAAGAAAGATGCGAGAGATCGAAAATATCGACAGATATAGACCAAGGAATTAAGTGATGGAAAGGAGAAAAGGATAGGGCTGACGAGGTAACACTCATACAGAATGAATGGACTGGAGGACAGATACCACTCAAGTTAGATGGGAAAAGCATCAAGGAGGTTAGGCAAAGAGAAGACAAGGAGGAGCAAGAATAGAATGACAGGGAACCAGAAAAGAGATTGAGGCAGGATGAGCAAGGAAGAAAAAGAAGGAATCGATGGGAACAGATTTATAAAGAAGAACAAGAAAAGGACGAAAAGCGGGCAGATGAACAAAGGAAGTATGCCAATAGACACAGAGAAGTAAAAGAAAGGGGTAGGAGAGAAAGAAAGAGAGAGGAAGAAAAAAGCACAAAGAGTGAAGTACAAAAGATTACAGAGAAGGAGAGAAGAAGAAGAACAAAGACAGGAAGTGAGAAGGGAGGGACGAAGGCAAGAGGAAGAGAGAGTAAGAAGGGATGCAAGAAAGCAAAGGGAAGTGTGTGAAGAAATAAAACAGAATAGAAAGCAGCGAGGTCTGGATGCCAGTCTCATCCTCAAGGAATGAATGGGGCAGTGCCAAGAAATATGATGGGGTAGAATAAGAGAGATTTTGCACATAAAGGAAATAATGGCAGAAGCACCTAGAGTAGCACTAGAAGAAGAAAGATATGATACAGAAAAAATTGGAGAAAGGATCGATAAGGTCTATCAGCAATTAAGGCAGAACAGCGAGTATGGAACTCAGGGTAGCAGTAACCGATCCCTGGTACTTCCACTGTGATATGAGGAGGAAAACATGTTCAGTGATGAATTCTGAGCACTGTCTTTGAGCAGATTAAATTTAGATAGAGACAAGGGGGATGATTGTCATACCAGTTAGGGTCTAGCAATGTCAGATGAGGAAAGAGAGTCATGTCATGAGACAGGAGGAGAAGTTACGTGTGCCCCCTCCCGCTCCCCGGGAAGCCAACAGATAAAATTAAAGAAGTAAGATGGTCAGATCTGGAACACCCTAAGGAAAGAACACCATAGCCCATATCATACACTGAGCTTCCCCGAAGACAATCGTGTAGTGAGGAAGGAGAGTCTCCACCATATGTGAGTAGGTTAAGGTCATAAGCAGCAAGAAAACAAATATGGACGATTACCCCTGCCTAGATAGACGACTAATGGGATCCGACTATGGGATGAGGTTCTCACAGTTCCCCTTGTTAGAAAAGGGGGAGCAAGAGTGCAATACATTCCATGGCCACAGATGGATAAGGATAACTTAAAATGCAAGCTCCCTAGTTTGACTTTGGGGGCTGGGAAATAGAAATACGAATTAGAGGAAATGACACTAGGAAATACACTCACTATCATAGACATAAAAGGTCTACTGGCAGCTATTCTTGGGGCGAGAGCTGACGTCATACGGAGACAAACGGGATATGCAGGTGAGACAGCACAGAACGCAGAGCGTGATGGAGCGCCATTTAATAATTGCAGAGCAGATGTTTGGAGGGCTCTCAGGGTACAGTATCCTGATACATCAGATATGGGTGCAATTATAACATGTAAAATGAAGGAAGATGAAGACCCCATTGCTTACATTCGGGATATTCAGGAGAAATGGCAGCTTGAAACTTGTGAACTGTGGAGAGAGAAATGAAAAAACAAGCAGGAATGGATGCGAAGCCGTGGGCTGAAATACAGTTATCCATTGTGCATCATTCTCGGTTATTATAAGAGAAGAACAAAAAGAAAGATGAGAACTGAAAAGTGGAGGCAGATAAATTAGTTCACAATTATTTTTTCTAAATTTGCTATAGAAGGGGCAGTATTGACAAGTGGAGAAGGAGGGGAACAAGAAATAATGGGTGCGCCACAGGGGAATAATAATTCCTCTCTTGAAAAAACCCTCCCTTGATCCAGCAACTCTATCTAATTTACACCCTATTTCCCTTCTTCCCTTTCTTTCTAAATTGCTGGAATCACTGGTCTCCCCTTTACTGTCTGTCTTTATTGATTCCTCATGCTTGCTTGGCCCCGCTCAATCTGGGTTTCGTCCAGGCAGAGGCACTGAGAGTGTTCTAGTCGCCGTCCAAGACGTTATGGCCAAGCTGTTGGACGCAGGTGGCGGGGTGCTCTGATTTTGTTAGATCTATCAGCAGCTTTTGACACGGTCGACCACCCCATTCTGTTGTCCCGCCTTGCCCAGTTGGGAATCTCTGGACAGGTGCTTGGCTGGTTCACGTCCTTCTTGGCGGATCATACTCAGACTCTCTCTATGCCCCCTTTCTCCTCTGCTAACTGCCACCTTAACTGTGGAGTCCTGCAGGGCTCCTCCCTGTGACAGATTCTGTTCAACATCTATATTTGGGCTCTTGTGTGTCTCATTCGCTCCCTCTGCGTCAGGTGCTACTCATACGCAGACAACACTCAGATCCTCATCTGTTTAGATATTGATCAGGCCGAAGTGTCGTCGTGCCTGCATCAGTGCCTGGTGGCCATAGGAGAGTGGATGGACCAAAATTGGCTCATACTGAACGGCGACAAGACAGAGGTTATGGTGGTAGGCTGTCCCCCAAATCCAACACTTTGGGTGTCTTCTTTTTGGCCTTCTTCGCTGGGCCCTTTCCCCACTCCGGTGGACAAGGTAAAACATCTTGGCGTAGTGCTATCTGCCTCCCTGTCCATGGAGAAGTAAGTCACTGCTGTGTGCCAGGTTTGTCATTTCCAACTAAAAATATTTAAGAAGATGCTCCCAATGATCCCTGCTCCCTTACATCCCCCAGTGGTGGCAAACATGGGGATCTGGCTCCCCTTATGGAGCTCATATATCCCCTGTTCTCCATTCCCATTCCCTGCACGAGCTTCCGGTGGCACAATGGATCGATTTTAAGGCATTGTGTATCATTCACCAGGCTGTTCATGGCCAAGGGGTGGAATATCTGCAGGCTAAATTTACGCCTTATGTTCCCCAGCGATCTCTGAGCTCTTCCTCCGCCGACATGCAAATAGTCCCCTCATATAATCTGCGCGGATTGGAGGGTGAGCTTTTTCGGTGCCAGCTGCAGAGTTGTGGAATAAACTCCCTCTGACCATCAAGAACATTTCTAATCATCTAGCTTTTAGAAAAGCTGTCAAAACTATTTTTTTTTAGATTTTAGATTGTTGGCCCTGAATATGCCCTCCTACCCTCCAGCGTAATGATGCCCTCGGGGGACCGTGCACTTTAAAAGTGTACCTAACATAACATAACAAATAATGGACACCTGATGGATCAAAGTGGGTATGGGTTTTGGCCACGAGGTAGAGGTGCAGCGTTCTGAGGAACAAGAGGTGGATTTCAGAACGCCCAAGACGCATTTCAGAACTCTCTGAATGGAAGTCAAAATGCTCAAGGAGGGTTTGCTAGAGGGCAACCCACAATATATTGGAATTGTGGGATGCCAGGGTATATTGGGCGTGTATGTAGAAGCCGAGGGAAAGCACAACAGAACTGACAGCTTCCACCGCCATATAGCACACAAACAAGAGAGGGCTTTGCCCAGGATCACACATACTATCAGGTACAGGCACCACAAGCACAGCAAATACAACAGCAGGGGCCAGTACAAATGCAACCACTGCAAGAGGAACCAAGGGTCGATGTGACGATGGGAGGCAAATCTTTTTCTTTTCTTGTAGACACAGGGGCGACTCTCTCTTGTCTATGGGAGGGAAAGTATCCAATATCAATTATTGCCATGAAAGCTCAAGTGTTCTCTGGAGCTACGAATATAGTTCCTTTTACTGATAAATTACCTGTTTCTTTTGGGGAATGTGACATGTCTGTTCACTTGTTATAGTCACGACAGACGCCAGTTAAGATCCTGGGAAGAGATTTGATGACAAAACTTAACATGACAATATCATTCACTGATTGGGGAATAGAGTGCTCCACTCCAGGAATACACTATTTAAACGTAGGAGAGTTCATACTGGCATTCACAGGGCAAGTGGCACAACGAGGAGACCCAGTATTTCCGGATGTCTTCCTGTATGGGGTGAGCATTTAATTGACATGGCTACCTGGGCAGGTGAGGAAGAGTGTAAGGATACCGGATGAGTCCTTAATGAAACCACAAATCCCTACGGATGGGGAAGGTGGTCATACTATTTCTATAGAGCTAGAGCAGCTGTAGTACGAGTAAAGATAGCAATGATTGAAGGGGTGGATGACGAAGGTCGATCATGGAGAACGGTGATAGCTCTTGAAGACGGATACAGATTGACTGACATAACCGATGAAGATATGTTTAGAGAAGAATGTACCGATGATGAAGTGGTGTTTTTATGAGCATTAAATGCTGGATAAAGATCGAGAATGGCGATAATACGGCAATGACCAGCATTTCTTCAAGAAGATTTAGAAAAAGAGCTGAGTGTCCTTTGACCCCCTATGGTGTAGGTCTATTGAAGGGAATAGGAGAGGTTAAAATAAAGCTTAAGCCAGGAGCAATTTTACCACAAGCAAAACAGTCTGGCATATCTCGAGGAGCTGACGAAGGCAAATTCCAAACTATTTCAGCACTAATGAATCAGGGAATGTTAGTGCCATCGGAATCTTCGTACAATATTGCGATGTATCCGATTAAAAAATCTAAAGGGGGGGTTGTGGAGATTCATCCAGGACTTGCGCCCTCTTAATCAGATTGTAGAAGAAGAGTTCCCTTTAGTTCCTAATCCTGTGACCATATTGTGTAGTATCCCAATCAAAGCTAAGTATTTCACGGTGAAAGATTTGAAAAATGAATTTTTCTTGATTCCGTTGTATAAGGACCCACAAGACCTGACTTCCTTTATGTTTAGACAAAAGAGATCAAAACATACTCGATTACCTCAAGGGGATTGTGAGTCGACGTCAATCTTTCACACGGTCCTACAAATGGATTGTGGTAATATTGAATTCAAGAGTGTGGCAATTCAGTAAGTAGATGACATATTGATTGGGAGTAAAACAGAGGATGAATGCAGACAAGACCATGTTCTTTAGATGACTATATTGGCAAACAAGGGATACAAGGTGGACAAAGAGAAATTACAGTATTGTCAGGAAGAAGTGTTGTACATAGTCAGTTAATTTCACATGAAGGAAACAAAGTTACACCTGAATGAGCTGAGGCTATTATGAAAACACCAAAGCCAAGTACAGTGAGGCAAATGCAGCAGTTTCTGTGCTTGTGCAATTATTGCAAGGCCTGGGTTTTTGATTACAGCACATATACTAAGCCACTTTTACAAGCATTAAAGAAAGCGCAAGTTGGTAAGGAAAAGATAGAATGGACTGAAGAAATGGAGGAAGGATTTGAGTTGAAAAAAGCAATTTGTGCAGCTCCAGTTTTAGGGATTCCCAACTATAGCGAGGAATTTGATTTGTTTTCACACACAAATGGGTCAGTTATGACAGCAGTGCTCACACAAAGGGCAATGTTGGGGTATAAGACTTTGGCATACTATAGTGGGATTTTAGACCCAGTTATGAGAGGACAGTTTCAATGCAACAATCTTTGGCTGCTGCTGCATTTGCAATTGAGAAATCCTCAAGTATTGTCATGGGCTGTTCCATGACTCTTTACGTGGAGTATGCCCTATCTGCCATTTCAGAGAAACCCAAGGGTACATTGATGTCACAAAGAGCTTCATCTTATGAAGTAATGCTTTCTAATCCAGCGATTAAAATAGTGAGGTGTAAAACACTGAACCCAGCCATGTTTGTAGCTACACCTGTAGAAGAAGGTGATCATGTGGATGACTGTGCAAAATATGTTCAATTCTATGATGATATACCCTGTGTGAAAGAAAATGCTTTGGCGGGAGGGGATTTTCTTTTTATTGATGGGTCTTTGAAAATTGAACCGACTAGTGGAGAGAGGCATTCATGCTCTGCAGTTGTTAGACACAGATTAAATGGTGACTTTGAGGTGGTGGTGAGTTCAAAACTACCATCTCACCTTTCAGCGCAAGCAGCAGAATTAGTAGCGCTTATTGTCATGCTCAAGAAGCATGAAGGGCAGGAAGTGACGGTGTACAGTGACTCTGCCTATGTGATGTCAACCTTATACGCAGGGCTGTCTGTTTGGAAAAGGAGGGGCTATCTCCACACAGGCGGCACTCCAGTGCAACATGCATCTTTATTGGACAGGCTTATTAAGGCACTACAACTCCCAGTAGCCACAGTGGTTGTAAAATGCACAGCACATACTAAACAAACAGACTTTATCTCTTGCGGAAATGAAGCTGCAGACATAGAAGCCAAAAGAGTTGCATATTCTCCAGATATTTCCAGTTTTAATACTGAAGATACTAAAGACGTTTTGACTAGAAGCATGCTAGTGCGAGAGGGTTTTAATATGCTGCCAATTACGCAGGAAGAATAAGAGCTATGGAAACGTAGGGGGTGTTCTTTATACCCCACAGAAGCATTATGGAGATAGGAATGCACTGGAAAGCTTTTAATAACATCAGCATTGATGAAAGTTGCACTTGAGCAGCTGCATTACCACGAGCATTTAACCCAAGAAAGTCTTGCTGACACAATTGCAGAAGACGGGTTTGTCCCCAATTTACTGGAACACGTTACGCAGTTCATGGTAAACTGCATAGTGTGTCAACAGTTTATTTACTGCTGGGCATACACTTAGAACAATCAGATGAGTAATTCCTTGACCGAATGGTCTATTTCAACATCTACACATTGATTGCGTCAATATGCTGCAAACATTTAATGGATACTGGTATCTTTTAGTGGTGGTGTGACCCTTCTCTAGGTGGATTGAAGCCAGTCCGTGTACACACCCTGATGCCACTTGTGAAGCAAAGTTACTAGTGTGCAAAGTCTTCCTGAGGTGGGGTGTGTGCGAAGTACTAATGTCGATAATGGGCCACATTTTGCTAATGAGTTATTCAAACAAACAGTGCTTCAATTGAGCATAAAGCATAGGTTTTCTTTGGCTTATCACCCACAAGCAAACATGATATGTGATAGACTCAACCGCCTCCTCAAGGAGAGGATTGCCAAGATCAAATTGACTTTAAAGAATGGATGGCTATATTGCTTACCCTTAGCCTTATATGCCCTTCAGAATCTGCTAGGTTCTGTCATGATTCCTGCCCCTCATGTCCCCAGCCCTCCAAGATGTCAGGCTGGAGCCACACCACGATCACCTACATGGCCCTCAAGGGCCTCCCCATCCCCCCAAAGACCCACTTGGAGTCAGACTTGGCGCTTGTGGCACCAGACTCACTCACTCCATTGGATAACATTGGGGATTGGACTTGTAGTGCATTGATGGGGACAAGATGGATGCCCCCACATATTTCGGTTCCAAAACTGCATGTGCAGTCTAGTCTTGTGGGTGTGGTTCAGCCCAGAGACACCTGGGATACCCAGAGACTATTTAAGCCACGCCCAGGCTGAGAAATATGATTTGTGTTTTCTGCACCTGCAGCGTGACACTCACCGTGTTCGGATCGGTCTCCAGTAGGCCTGCATATTTCTTGTGCGCTCAGCTGCTGCAAGAACAAGAACACTGTTTGGAACAGCATTACCTTGCAGCGCTTCTGCCCATCATTCATCGCTCCTTCTGTGCTGCGGGCATCTTCGGCGGTGTCATTCCTATCCCGGCATGCCGCTTCCTAAGGAAAAGGGAAAAGAACAGAAAAAAGGCATTAGTAAGCATTCAGCATATCTTCGCTTATTTTTAAACACTGTACGAGCTTCAAACGCTTATTTGAATCCCAGCCGCTCTGGGGGAACTCTGTCTCCGAAACTTCTCATCCATCTGCAAGAGGGAAAAGACACTCCAGGTTAGTGTGGAAACATCTAGAGGCTCTGCATACCATGCTTACTCACCGCATTTCTTCTTCATAACCGGCATCCACGCTGAAAACGTCGCGGCACCTAAAAGACACAGAAAAAGAACTCAGTTCAATACAAATACGAAAGGGTTGCATCGCGCATCGCACTCTCACTCACCTTCAGCGCTACTCATCTCAGCAGCACTTTGCCATCCCTGGATGCCGGCCATCATCTAAGGAAGGAAAGGAACGAAGTTAGAGAACTGTTCAAAAGACTCATTATACTTACCTGTCGGACTCTTGCCAGTGAAGTAACTAGGCAGCAACGAGCCTGCATCAATCAACGCGCCCCTGTGCTGAAAGCAGGACGGAGGGTACACTTTCCAAGAACACAAGGTGAGCTGTGGATCAAAGGGAAGGGTTGGACCCCGGGGAAGAAGGGGTTCAAGCACACAGAGACAATAGGGAGTTAAACTCTACCAATCCTGTGTTTCAGGCCCAGTCTCCAGTCGAGTAGACTCCAGGGAAGGGTTCGAGGTCGTAAGTGGTCAGAACAGGCTGAGTGACGTCCCCGTGGATACCAGCTGAGCGTTACAGAACACAAAGCCTCACATCAAAATCCACCTGGGCATCATGGAAACGTCAGAAACTGACCAGTTAGCCCACATGTTGGGGCAGCTACTATCCAAAGTACATGCAGCCAGGCAGGAGACCAACACCCTGAGGAGAGAGCTGATAGTAGCCAAAGAACGCACTGATGATTTAAACCGGCAACTTCTCCAGTCACAAGCAGGGCATGTACCATTGCCGGGAAGTGTACCCTCGATGCCAGCACCATCAGCCAATCCCGTCCAGATAACCCTTCCTGGGGCAGTTCCCTTGGCCCCTCCCGATCGGTTTACAGGGGATCCCGAGAGGTTTGCAACGTTCATGAACCAGTGCCGCCTACACTTCCTTTGTAGACCAGGGGCCTTTCTGAATGACCAATCACGGGTCGCTTTTGTGCTATCCTACCTGAGTGGTAGTGCCATGGATTGGTCTGTACCCTTTGTGGCGCAAGACGATCCTTTGCTGCATGACTTCAGGGGCTTTCAGCAGGACATGGAAAAGCTGTTCGCCCGTCGTACTCGTGGGCAGGCATTAGACAACGAACTTCTGTCCCTATGCCAAGGGAATCAAGACCTATTAACATACATAGCCACGTTCAATAGACACGAAGCTGAAGCAGAATGGCCAGTGGAGAAGAGAACCATGTTATTTCATCTGGGGTTGCGGGGGAAGCTTAAGAATGTTCTCGCACAAGTAGTAAACCCCCCGAAAGACTGCTCAGAATTCATTGACCTTATTGTTCAACTGGATCATAGGTTGCAGGACCGAAGAGCAGATCGAACCAGACCGGACCCTCGCCCTATATATGTGCGTTCAAAGGACAATATTGCCCGCACAACGGAAGGTTCAGGAGAACCAATGCAAATCGGGGGGGTCAGATCCCCCTTGACTAAAGCGGAAAGGGATAAAAGAAGACAGCAGCAGTTATGTCTGTACTGTGGAAGGTCAGGTCATTTCCTTAAAGAGTGCCCTGTAAGGAAGATACCATCAAGGAATCGGAAAACTCCCCAGCCCCGCAAGTGTAAGGGTCCACTTGCGGGGCCACGGACAAGGAAGATACCATCAAGGAATCGGAAAACTCCCCAGCCCCGCAAGTGTAAGGGTCCACTTGTCGAGCGAAGAAAGTGAACTACAGACCTCCCATTTTGCACTATCTGTGGTCTTGATCAATCACCAACAACAATCTCAGATGCACACAGTAAGAGTGTACATTGACAGTGGAGCCATTGGGAATTACATCGACCAGGATCTTGCGGCAAAGATGGGGCTTCCGTTACCCCCTAAATCAACCAAACCACCGACACTGTTACCACTGTCGATGGCACGGAAATAGCTTCTGGTCCAGTATCCCAATGCACTGCAGCTTTAACCCTTCTGTGCCAGGATGGACATCAAGAATCTATCGTTTTCGACCTCATTAAGGTACCACAGTTCCTGTTGATTTTGGGAATGCCATGGTTGGTAGATCACAATCCTCAAATTGATTGGTGAGCAAAAGAATTGCCCTTTCCCGAGACTTGCGCTCACACTTGTTATCGCCAAGAGAAACAACCAATAGACACCAGAACCTCGACTGTTGCAATCGGCACCCTACCAAGTGAATATCAGGACTTTCAAGATGTCTTTCAGAAAGAACAGGCTAATACCCTGCCACCGCATAGACCATACGATTGCCAAATCGACCTGATACCCGGTGCACAAATCCCTTGTGGGCGAATTTATGCACTCACAGAACCAGAAAACCAGCATCTGAAGGCCTATCTTGACCAATACCTGGCCAACGGGTTCATCTGTACCTCAAAGTCTCCAGCGGCCAGTCCTCTATTCTTCATACCAAAAAAGGAGGGGGACTTGAGAACGTGCATCGACTATTGTGAACTGAACCAGATTACCGTAAAAAAAACGCTACCCCCCTGCCACTGATCCCTGAATTGCTTGATCAAGTTAAAGATGCCCAAATCTACACAAAACTAGACCGGAGATGGGCATATCACCTTGTTCGCGTAAAACAGGGGGACGAATGGAAAACTGCTTTTCGCTCCAAATACGGCTTGTATGAATATCAAGTAATGCCCTTTGGCCTTTGCAACGTGCCTGCAGCATTTCAATACTTCATGAACGATGTCCTACGGGAATTGATTGATGTCTGCTGTAGTGTACATTGACGATATTCTAGCATATTCCGCATCAAAGCAGGACCACGTTAAAAACGTCCGATTCGTATTGGAGAAACTCCGTCAACACCAGCTCTACGCCAAGCTAGAAAAGTGCTCATTCCACGTCTCCGAGGTGGAATTCCTGGGCTTTATTCTCAGCCCGAATGGAATCTGAATGGATGTACACAAGGTAGATGCTATCCTGAACTGGCCATCCCCAAATTCATTCAAGGGGGTTCAAAGTATGCTGGGTTTTGCAAACTTCTACCGCCGGTTCATTCCAGGATTTTCGCAAATCGTGCATCCCATCACGTCATTGCTGAGGAAAAGCAACAAAAAGTTCCAGTGGACAACAGAAGCCGAGAAAACGTTCCAGAAACTCAAAGCAAGATTCACATCTGCCCCAATCTTACGCCACCCTCGCCCTGATCTTCAATACCTGGTGGAAACAGACGCCTCAAGCATGGCTATGGGAGCCGTCCTCTCACAAAAGGACCCCAAAACGGGCCAGTTATACCCTGTTGCCTTCTGGTCACGTAAATTCACACCCCCTGAACTCAATTATGCTATCACAGACAAAAAACTCCTGGCCATTAAGTCAGCCTTTAAGGCATGGAGGCACTACCTCTTGGGCGCCAGACACACAATCACCATAATAACTGACCTCCGGAACGTCCAGTACCTAAAAACGGCAAAGGCCCAATCCTCACGACAACTACGTTGGGCTCTTTTTTTTGCTGAATATATCTACGTGATTACATTTTGACCAGGGGTGAAAAACGGGAAGGCTGATGCCCTTTCTCGTATGGGGGTGGAAGAGCAAGGGTATCAGACCCCTGACCCAATAGCAATCATCCCGAATGACAAGCTCCTAGAAATCACAGCAACCATAACTGAGAAAGAATTACATGAAGAAATCCAAAACCTGATGAGTCCGGAGCAATTACAAGCGTGGCGTGCACAAGGAGAACATTACATGATAAAAGATCAGTTGCCCTACTTCAGGAATCGTTTATTTTTACCAAACCAAGAACTACGAGAACAAGTCATGTCCGGTTATCATGATTCCTTGATCGAGGGCCACCCTGGAATCGCTAAAACCCTAGCCAAGGTAAAACAAAATTATTGGTGGCCCACGTGGCGTAAAGACATTATCCAATTCATCCTATCTTGTGGAGTGTGTGCTCAAGAAAAGTCATCCAAGCAGAAACCGGCTGGGCTATTACAACCATTGGAAATCCCACCAGCACCCTGGCACACGTTGTCCCTCGATTTTATTACTGATTTACCACCCAGTTAAGGGTTTAACACTATTCTTGTGGTCGTGGACCTATTTTCAAAAATGGCACATTTCATTCCTCTTAAGGGGCTCCCAAATGCTTCCATTCTGGCAAAGGTATTTCTTGAAGGCATCGTACGGCTCCATGGGTTTCCTTCAGTTTTGGTCTCAGACCGAGGTACTCAATTCGTAACTAACTTCTGGAAAAAATGATGCTCTATGGCCCAGATCGACATCCGGCTATCCACCAGTCACCATCCCCAAACGGATGGTCAAACTGAGAGGACAAATCAGACGCTCGAGCAGTATCTGCGTTGCATGTTACACCAAGCTGAAGGAAGCTGGTTTGACCTATTATGGATAGCTGAATATGGTTATAATAATTCCCTACACACCAGCACTGGGCAGACACCCTTTTATACCATGTATGGCAGGCACCCACGTACTTCTGAGTTGGACGTTCCTACAACCCTGGAAATGCCAGCAGTCAAAACCTTGCACACGACCATTTCTCAAACCTTTAAAAGGGCAGCTGAACACCTACTTCAAGCTAAGAATCGCCAAAAGAAGTTTGCTGATCAACACCGAGCAAAGGCCCCCAACTACCAAGTGGGAGCCAAAGTCTGGCTGGCGTCTAAACAGGTGTCCATTAAAGGAACCCAAACTTTCTGCCCAAGATACATCGGTCCATTCACCGTCACCTCCATGATAAATCCTGTGGCGGTCAGACTAGCTCTGCCGTCAAACCTGCAGATTCATCCTGTGTTCCACGTGTCTCTCCTTAAAACTATTCAACCTGGGACCCGGGTAGCAACGCCACCTCACCCAGTAGTAGTCGCCGGGGAGCCAGAATTCGAAGTCAAGGACTTCCTGGATTCAAAGTATGTCAGATCCAAATTATACTACTTAATAAACTGGAAGGAGTATGGTCCACAAGACAGGACATGGGAGCCTTGTGAGTACATCCATGCACCTCGCTTGCTTAGACGATTTCATCAAAACCATCCAAACAAACCAGGACCGGACAGAAGAGCCATGTTGAGAGGGCCCTCGGGGGGGGAGTGCTGTCATGATTCCTGCCCCTCATGTCCCCAGCCCTCCAAGATGTCAGGCTGGAGCCAGGCCACGATCACCTACATGGCGCTCAAGGGCCTCTCCATCCCCCCAAAGACCCACTTGGAGTCAGACTTGGCGCTTGTGGCACCAGACTCACTCACTCCCATAGGATAACATTGGGGATTGGACTTGTAGTGCATTGATGGGGACAAGATGGATGCTCCCACATATTTCGGTTCCCAGAACTGCATGTGCAGTCTAGTCTTGTGGGTGTGGTTCAGCCCAGAGACACCTGGAATACCCAGAGACTATTTAAGCCACGCCCAGGCTGAGAAACATGCTTTGTGTTTTCTGCACCTGCAGCATGACACTCACCGTGTTCGGATCGGTCTCCAGTAGGCTTGCATCTTTCTTCTGCGCTCAGCTCCTGCAAGAACAAGAACACTGTTAGGAACAGCCTTACCTTGCGGCGCTTTTGCCCATCATTCATCGCTCCTTCTGTGCTACGGGCATCTTCGGCAGTGTCAGTCCCATCCCGGCACGCCGCTTCCTAAGGAAAAGGGAAAAGAACAGAAAAAAGGCATTAGTAAGCATTCAGCAAATCTTCGATTATTTTTAAAGACTGTACGAGCTTCAAACTCTTACCTGAATCCCAGCCGCTTTGGGGGAACTCTGTCTCCGGAACTTCTCATCCATCTGCAAAAGGGAAAAGACACTCCAGGTTAGCATGGAAACATCTAGAGGCGCCGCATACCGCGCTTACTCACAGCATTTCCTCTTCATAACCGGCATCTACGCTGAAAACGTTGCGGCACCTAAAAGACACAGAAAAAGAACACAGTTCAATACAAATACAAAAGGGTTGCATCGCGCATAGCGCTCTAACTCACCTTCAGCGCTACTCATTTCAGCAGCACGTCACCATCCACGGACGCCAGCCATCATCTAAGGAAGGAAAGGAACGAAGTTAGTGAACTGTTCAAAAGACTCATTATACTTACTTGTCGGACTCTTGCCAGTGAAGTAACTAGGCAGCAACGAGCCTGCATCAATCAACGCACCCCTGCGCTGAAAGCAGGACGGAGAGCACACTTTCCAAGAAAACAAGGTGAGCTGTTGATCAAAGGGAAGGGTTGGACCCCGGGGAAGAAGGGGTTCAAGCACACACAGACAATAGGGAGTTAAATTCTACCAATCCTGTGTTTCAGGCACAGTCTCCAGTCGAGTAGACTCGAGGGAAGGGTTTGAGGTCGTAAGAGGTCAGAACAGGCTGAGTGACGTCCCCGTGGATATCAGGTGAGCCTTACAGGTTCTGACCACCACCTCACCCCTCACAAGTTAGTGACAGGATGTCACATGAGAACACCTCTTATGCCCCCATCTAGAGTAAGGAGTGATACCCAGAGAGTAGCGAAGACTCTAGGTGATGAGATGCACGATTATTTGACATGTATGACTATCAGTGTTGATTTCATTTCAGATCAAGTCAAGCATTGCAGGGAGGGGTCAAGGAACACACAAGAGGACAGTCCAGTGACCAATCCAAGTTAACGATTGCCACCGCCAAAGTTATGTGTTGGTGATTTAATTCTCATTCAAAGTTTTACTCGAAAGTGGCACAAACCTAGGTTCAATTGTCCCTTTAGTGTTGAGAAAGTCTCCCTTCTGCAGTTGAGGTATCGGGAAGCCGAGATTGGCTGCATTTAGGTGATGTAAAAATCTACAAAGGTGAGACCCTCCCTCCAGCAGTTGGTGACCAAGAAGTAAGCCAAGAATTGATGACCAAGAAGAAGCATAATAATACAGAATTTGATTAGCACATATTTCTTTTGGACTGGAATTCGGTAGACAATTCTTTTAGCAGGAAGTGCATAGACTTGCAGAGAAATTTCAGAGGCTAAAATTAACTTTTAGAAATGTTTTGAAGGAATGAGTATTGCATCAGTATCATGCGTAAACTTCAGTTCCTGATTAGCAATTGGAAGAGAGATCAATCCCCAGAGTCATTTTGTGTAGAATATCTGTTTTAATGATAAATACATGATATCTGCTAACAGTGACACACACAGGTGTGTATCTGCTATTTTTGTGTTTATACTTCAGTCGTACCCTGACCTTGTTAGGAGAGATGTTAATATTCACACCTTTCTACATAGTCCCAAAAATGGTCCAGTGATAAGGAGACTTTTAATAGCGATTATTGAGCAGATTGTGCAGCTACAAATGCACAACTGAATAAGTGTATTAAAATAAATGATTTGTGAGGAGGATAATGTGATTATAAAAAGAGCACGAGTTCAACAAGTATTGGGATGGCACACCAAATGTTTCTCCAGGCTTCTATGCATGATATATAAATATACATGCATATTCTTTTTATCGTTCTGTATCTTACATTTCAAAGTCTCTATCATCCTAATGGTCCAATTGAAAATAGATCTCCTATGATTTTTCCAAGTATGAGTAACCTCTATGGGCATGTCAGGTAGCATAAAAGGAATGCTGAAGTAGATAACTAGGGGATAAAATCCTATCCTGATAATGCGGCTCACCTGGGGAATATGTGCTATCAGCACATGAAGAAAGTGAGGGAGAGAGCATCTTATGATATGTCTGCTCTCTCATCCCCTATTCCATGAATACAGTAAAAACTTTCCTTTCAAAATAGATGCTGGCGCATGATGCGTAGTGTCTCAGTCATCTAGCAGCATGCACTACCCAAGGACAACTTCAAGGGAACTGGGCAAGCTTGCGATGGAGGTCAAGACAGTCGTTTCCATACAAGGATAATTACATCAAGACAACACAAATGGAGAAAGAGCCTGAATGGAATGGACAGACAGGATGCTTGTGTAAACTGCTTCAGAAAAAGATGAGGTAATTGTTGAAGAAATTAAAATATTGAACTGTTCTGACATGACAGAGAAAACGGGAATGCCTGGATCCTGGAAATGTTCACAACTAATGATCTATGGACAAGTGCATACAAATAAAGGATGGGAAGATGGAATGATGTCCTGTGCAGCTCATCTGGTGAGGAAGGAAGCAGTGCAAGGAGTATAGAAGGTGAATGATGAGTGTTTGAAATCTTGGGCCAAGTACTCCAAACTGCTGACATGGGTGGAAGATGAGGCAGGCCCGGTGTCTGTAGTCCCATTGATTAATGCAACAATGTGCTTTCAAGGTAAAGGGATCAATTGTGTTGGACATAACAAGGGGTGCGAAAACCCCCTTGATATTCCATGAATGAGGATAGGGACAGCTGACCTAATGGATCGATACTGGGCCTGTGAATCTAGAGCATGTATGAAACTGCCCAGAAACTGGGGTGGAGTGTGCTGCTCTTTGGTATACATCCATGTTCCAGCATTGGTTATTCCACAAAGTGACCTGAAGATTGAAGAATTTCCAAAGGTGGACGATCACATGAGAAGAAGAAGGTCAATCGAACTCCAGCGGAAGAAGAGATCACATTATTTCTAAGAAATATGAAACGCAGCATATAATGGCATTCCTGATGAACACAATTTTTTCATTAAAACTGCAGTGTTGTTTACATCTATGTTCATGCCTGGTATCCAAACAGCTGTGAATGCCATATGGCCTCAGATCACCAGATGGGAGCTATTACAAACAATCAATGCCACCATAAAAGGATTTAATGCTATAAAAGAAGAGTTGAGGGCCATAAGATTGATGACCCTCCAGAACAGATATGTTCTAGACATGATTACAACAATGGAAGGAGGTGGTTGCACCAGGATCGGGCCATAATGTTGCACATTCATACCATCTCATGACGGCGAGAACGGGACTTTGAGACAAGCCATATCAATGTTGACAGATCGACACATGAAAATGGTGGACGAGAAATTGCATTCCAGTTTTCATGGATTCCTTATTGTATGGCTAACTTATTCAAGTTCCTTGGAGCAATATTGGTGATAATAATATTTGGGTTCTGTATGATGAGGATAATACTTGGACAATGTAAGAAAACTAATAAGGAAGCAGTAGGAATGAAGATTATGATTGATGCAAAAGACGAACCAGAAGACAAGGTGCTGACTGATAAAGCCATCACAGAGTACATAAAAGCAAGTATTGTGGCACCTGAAGGAACGAAATTCTGGCACCCAAAGGATCATAAGAAGTATGTGAAATGATGGGCCTATTGCACCCCGAATGTGCAATGCAGCTATATGACCTGAAGTTTGGATGAACATGTTAAAACAATGTGCACCCTGAGGGGGATGATGAAGATATGGACACCAAAACGACACTTCTTCAAGAGAAAATACAAAGGAGCAGAAACACTTGAGGAGGTGGTTGAGGACTCAACCAGAGCGGGGAAAGTGGAGGAGCAGCTGTGTAAATCTACAAGAGACCCTGCCCCCCCAGCTCCCCTGTATTGGAGACATGAGGTTGTGCCTTGCCCAACACCAGCTCCTGTACCAATACCACAGTGAGTAATTGAAAAAAGATACCCATTGAGACAGCTCTAGCTAATGTACCCTCGAAGTAATGACATCCTACAGGAGGAACTCCCTGAAGCAATATGAGAAGTAGTTGAGCATGTGAACTAATGACGTCATAAGAAAGTGTGCACGATGTCCCGAGATATTGACTGAAGATAATTTATTTATTTATTAAATTTATATAGCGCGCAGGCAGCCCAGGGGCATTGTGGCACTGTTACTTGCAGGAAGACTTAGTTACAATGTGAGCAGGTTGTGCCTTGGGTTACAGTAAGGCAGTGACCTGTGATCAGATATATCACATAATACATCATACAATACAATTATGAGGGCTAGGCCATGTAATTGTTAGATGAACAGGGTCGTTTTCAGGGTTTTCCGAAAGGCGGTCAGTGAGGGTTCAGAGCGCAGGGAGCTAGGGAGGGTGTTCCAGTGTACGGCAGCGAGGTACGGGAAACTGGAGCCCCCTGCTCTGGTCCTTTTTACCCTGGGTACTGAGAGCATGCTGGCATAGGGTGATCTAGTGGGTCTTGTGGAGGAGACCAGGTGGATCCTCTGCGAAAGGTACATTGGGGCGGCAAGATGGACACATTTGTGGGTGATGCTTAGAGCCTTGAATAGGATCCTCTCCTTTATGGGGAGCCAGTGGGAAGCTTTTCTGGCAGCGGTGATGTGCTCTCTCTTGGCAATGCCTTGTGCAGCCTCATAATGGGCCTCATTCCGACCCAGGCGGTAAGTTACCGCCTGGGTCGTACCTTTACCACCATGGCGTAAACTACGTTTACGCCATGGTGGTTGGCGGATTTACCGCCCCATTCCGAGGTTGGTGGGGCGGTAAGTCCCCAATCCCCATTTACCCTTCCCCATTCCCATTTTTGCCCCATAGAGCATAATGGGAGTGGGGAAGGCGTTAATTACGCCACCGTAAATTACGGTGGCGTAATTAACAACAAGGTCCCTTAGCGCCATGGATTTTAACACCTGCTAAAAGCAGGTGTTAAATCCTCCATGGCGCTAAGGGACCTCAGAATCAGGCGGTAAGGGTCGGCGCTGTTTACGCTGCCGTAAACCCCTTACCACCTGGGTCGGAATGAGGCCCAATGTATAGATCCTGAAGAAACTAATGACGAAGTAAAGAATCAAGTGCACACTCAAGTGTAAAAGAAGAGGATTACACATTAACCAAATGTTACAGAAAACAAAAGTTCAATGAATGTACAGACGCTGAAACGCAAGGTAGATCAAGTCATCATGGAAGCTAGCTATCATCAAGACGCTATAGCCCTATGGCAAATCTACTCCACCATCCAAGCCTGGATGGCCACAAATGGCCTATGTCTTAATGGAGACCAGACTGAGATTCTCATTCTTGGCCAAAAGTCCACTCTAGCAAAGCCAGACTGTCTCTATTCCAATTTTAACATTGATAATTGCATCATCCCAGTCCTATCTTCGGTTAAGACTTTAGGGGTCCACATTGACACAACACTGTCCATGAATAAGCAAGTTAGCGCTATTGTCTCTGCTTCCGCCTTAAGTACCAAGCGTATTAATGCCATAAAACCCTTCCTTACAAAGGACAATTGTCTCTCAATAGCCAGAGCCACCATAGGGGCCAAGCTTGACTACTGCAATGCGCTCCTAGCCGGCACCTCTGCAAAAAACATAACAGACTCCAAATCACCCAAAATAACTCACTAAGAGCAGCCTTAAGTATTCCAAAAAGAGACTATATCTCACAAATGAGAAAGACTGTCCACTGGATTCCAGTCAAAGACTGCATCACATTAAAAATTCTCACCACCACACACAAATGCATCAACCTTACAGCACCACCCAACCTTCAGACACACTCTCCAGATCCAGTTCAACCAGGCCTACCAGAACTTTCTACTCTAACCAAATCACCATTCCGCGCATCAACAGGGCGAATGCAGGATGGACAGGTTTCCCATATCTTGCTCTGAAGCTCTGGAATGCGCTCCCCTCTTCTCTCAGAGCAGAAACTTCTCTCCCTGCCTTTTGAAAAAAACCTTAAAACCTCCCTCTTTAACTAATCTCTCTCCACTTCCCACCCTTTCTAAGCCTCCACATTATCTATCAGCCTTACCGAACGCTTTATACAATTTATACTTTAAGTATGTCTGTCTGTTTTGTATATGCAACTAAGCCCTGATCACTCTCTGTAACAAGCACCACTTTTCCCCCGGGCTGTTGCGCACTTTACAAATATGAATGAATAAATAAATAAATAAATGAGTAATGAATAGAATGCAGGTAAAACATTGTACAGAAAGTGGACATTGAAACTGTGAATTAAGCAAGCCAGAAACCACGAAGGGAGAGTGGAAAACTGTGTCACAGCAAGAATGATAGGCTCATGGATCTGCGTGGTGAGGTTGCCTGACCTGAAGTCAAGATCCTAGAAACTGAGGTCAACTATCTGCTCTGAAGAAGAACAAGTGTGCAGAGGATGAATCTTCTCACATTGAGGTTCAACAAATAACACAAAGGATGCCAAGTTTTAATTCATTTAGAGCATTTAAAAGCTGCAAAATGTACCAGATCGCGGTCTCCTGTCACAGGAGCCGGAAATTGAAATAGAGCATGAACTTGAAGTTCCAGACACAATAGCAAGTGCCCTCACTCACGTGCATTCCCGAAGATGAGAATACTCTACAAGGCCAAGTACAAAGACAATTCTATGGCAGAAGGCATGGGTGATGAGAGAGGCTGGGCTAATTATGTTGTGAGGTAGCTTCATGTCCTATCTCCCTGCACCAGGGTCTGGGCTTGCGTGCTGCTAAATGAACCAAATGTTCCAGACATGGCACAAGTGTGCCAACCAATTGTATTAGTCCATATAACGAAGGACCTTATAGCTTGAAGACCAATGAAAAACTCTGTATCTAATATTTCTGAAATTATATGTTTTTAGAGGTAGACACACGTTGTCCACCTGATAACAGGCAGCCAATAACAATCCTAGCTCCTATAGAAATGTATACTTAGATGTTTCCATTAACCAATCCTGACCCTTGATAGGTTTTTCACTATTGCCACGTAGTATGACATCACTCTGACTCATTATTTAGTATAAGGATCATATTTTGTGTGGCGATCTTTGAGAGACTGAGCGTATGTCCGTTGATATTCGTTGTAACTTCCCTATTTTAGACACTTGTTAATAAAACAGAACTTGCCATATTCTTGAGTTTGTCCAGTTATTTGAACTTGGAAATATTCTGGTGTAATCCCATCCATTACCATATCCATGTTCCATAGGGTGATAAGCTCAGTATCATTACTACACATATTACTGGCCACTCAGAGAGGTGGTGGGCACATTTGGATGCCACAGACTAGGCACCTCTTTCATCTAGTGCAGTGTGCAACATGCCCACGCAGCAGTGCATGGTTGTCCAGGATGGCTTGCAGTGTGGCATGGCTTGTGCTTTGTTGAAGAGCTTGGTGTCGCCCCCTCAACACGGTTCATGTGGAGTTACAGCATTTTGTGTCATGCCTCTGATCTGGTAGTAGTGCCAGTGTAACTCCCTGTCTCCATATATGGCTCTTCCAGCTAGGAACCACTGACAGCACCTGATGATATATTGTTTCTCCTGTGGACTGGGTAAGCTTATACCGTGTAGCTTCCCAGGCAAGATCCACCGCAAGTGCTGAGTGATATATGCTTATGATTGGGTCAGGCAGAAGAGGATCATGTTGATGATGATGATGATGAGGATTGTGATGAGGGTTTGTCGTGCAGGACAACACAGGCATACATCCCTGGGAACCATCAGAGCTGCCAGGGGGTCCAGGTCTGCCAGATTGTCCAGGAGAATGTGGGCAGACAACAGGTGGTGGAAGTGGAAAATGTCGCCCAGGCGATGGACAACATGATTAGTGTAGTTGGCAAGCTGGACAGGAAGTGTGGGAGCCAAAATCAGTCCATCCTCAGGGCGATCAATCAGCTGCCAGCCTTGGACACCCTCTAGATAATGAAGGAGATGAACAGGACTTTCTATATTATCTTCCACTCCCTGAAGGCCTTGTACACTGAACAATGGAATGGTACTGGGTTTGGCAATGACTTCAGCAGATCTCTATTGTCACTTTTCGCTTTATATTTATTGAGTCCTCAGTGACAGGCAGCCCACTGAAGCTTTCAGCTAGGAAAGTTGGACTCTCTACAGCTACTTCCACATGACTTGACAAACAAACCCTTAGGAAGTGAAGACAAACAAACAACATCTAATTGAAACACCTGTTGCATGAGTCGTCTTCGATTGTTATTAGCATCAAATTGATTTTCAAACTTAGAGTGTCTTTCTCAGGATTGGTTATTTTATTAAAACAAATTCAAACTATTAGTGCTTTTGTAATACATGTTTTTCTTGCATACTCAAGGGATATATAATTCTATAGCATTTGAAATTAGAATAACAAAAAGGCAGTTGATGTGCAAAAAAAACATTTATTGTCCAATAAAAGTAATTGAAATATATTTGTTGTTTTCAAAGTGTTTTCACAAATGGTTGATTCTACAATTAAATCTTCCTCTCTAAAAAACAGTTTAATAGTTGCCAAAGGGGCATAACTGCTAAAAGTAAAACAGAAAACCGGCTAAACTATATACTGTCAAAGTAGCATAGTTCCCTAATGTCTGACCATCTTGTTTACAGAAAACAGTCATCTGGGATGTATTGTATGATGTGCCTTACCCCGAGACACACCGAATAACATGTGAGTGAGCTATTTGTTTGTCCTACTTCACTGTCACATCAGAAAATGATGAAGCAGCTGTAGTAATGTCACTGCCGGCAGCAAGAAACATGTCTAGTCTGAATTAAGTTGCCAACATTTTGGAAAATTGATCTATGTTGTTTAACAAATCTTTTCTTTTATGCATATTATTATCATGGAAATCATTGATTGAAGTTATTCCTAAATTAATACAAGACAAGAATGTTGCAGGGTTCTAAGTTGAGGGGCGCTGGGAGCTATTTAGCTCCTGCGTCTAGCATAGTAGAACCTGTTCAGCTTGAAACCAACAGCTACCAGGAGCAACTTTTGGCTCCTGGTATCAACTGTGCCTTTCAAACATGTGCAGGTGACATTCATTTTGAGAAGTATTTGAGAATGCAATACAAACGAATTAGAACACATCTAATATACACTTAACAAGAATGGAACATACAAAATGGACACAAAGTTTAAGGAGCATCCCTGGTAGCTCTTGGTTCCACTGTGGTAGGTCCTGCCTACAGGGTGATACCTGACACCCAGGAGCAGGCCTTAGCTCGTGCTCATTGAATCTCCATTTCAAAACCTGGTGTTGTTGTCATAAATATTGAGTCCCTAATATGATCACAGGAATTATTTATAAAGGAATATTTAGTAAAACACCTTAATAGTTTGTAGGCTTATCCGTGACGCCAATTTCTTTCAGATAAGAATAGTTGGAAGTAGTGAGAGCTGGAAGAAACCAATCTAGCCTATTTGCATATCATAGAGAGCTGTCAAATGACATAGTTGACAGTATAAAACATATTTGCAAAAATGCATTCATTTCAGAATCTATATTGAGAACAATTATAGTACTATGCTTATCGCAAATTCATTTGCATTCCAATCTGCATAATGTTTATTCCTAGTTATCATCTCTTGGTGGTGTTGCAATCTATTTGATCCCACAGAATGGCAATGCTTAGTTAAAATTTCATGAAATGTTTGACTATCACTGTTATATTCTATAGTGAATTTTTTTTAATTTATTTTGTATGACGTTTTGTCTTTAGAAATGGAGAAGGACTCACACTATAGCTTTCATTGTTGTATCCAGTATCTTTTGTTGGTAGCCCCATCTAACGAAGCATGGACATAGATTGCCTTGTCCAGATACAAAGATCTACTTTTCACTACAATGTCTTTTCAAAGGAGTGAGTTCTAGATTGGGAATAATATAGATTGCCTTTGATCTTTTACCACTTTTAATTTGAAGAATTGAGTTTACAGATATTTCTTTTCAATGCACTTTAGTATTGATATGATGACTTCTGATGTAAATATCTGTTCCAGCAACACAATGGATGATTGCTGTTATACATGGTAAACTTTAAGTTGAGATATGTGAGACTGAAGGATTATGACTGGAGAATTTGAATTAATCATAACCTCTGGCATTGCTCTGGCAGCCCCTCCAACCATTGTTATCTGGCCTATCAAATCATTACAGAAAGAGAAAGACCATATGCAAGTCAGGCTTGGTCCACCCCATAAGTGACAACCAGCCCAAACTGCTAGGCAACATCCCTTTTGCACAACTTAAAAAGCAACCACATACATGTTTCATCATCAGTGGTTATTATTAGTGAGATGTATCTTTGGTCTCTAAGCACAGGCGTCTTGGGCCCCTTCCACTCTTGGTGACAGTTTCAAAATGGAAGGTTGAAGAGTGGAAGGTTTTTATTTAGTCATAACTGCTGGCATTGCTCCGAGCAACCCTCCAGACCATTGGTTTTTAGCCTGCCATAACATCAAAGAAAGGAAAAGACCATGTGCAAGTCAGGCGGTTGAGGTCTACTTGGTCTAAAATATTTGACCTTTTCCAATTTTACCTAATTAGTTTTGTTTGTTTTTTTGGTAAAAAATGCCAGAACTCCCACCCACACTTCCCCACAACTTGACCTACTCCCTTACCCCACCCCATATATTTATTTAATTTAATTTGACTGAAAAAAACAAGCAAAAAATTCAGTCAAATTGAAAAGGTCAAATGTTTTTCATTCAGGTATGCTAATCTTGCTGATCCGATAGCACAGCGAGTAGAGCGCTCACTTTGACATCTGTGCAGAGCCTGCTAACGCAGGTTAGAATCTCGGCAGGGCAAAACTCAGCCTTTCATCCTTCCGAGGTTGATAAATGAACAGCACACACCGTGGGTAATAATGAGCAGCGGTCAGATGCCTGAGGGTTTGTAGCGCTATATAATGCTAAATTATTATTATTATTATTAACACCAAGTCAGGCATGGTCCACCACATAAGTGGCAGTCCAGCCAGAACAGCTAGGCCACATCCCATCTGCATGAGATTACAAGCAACTCCAGACATGTTTCAGGATCATTGGGCATCATCAGTGAGGTGTATCTTTGGTCTCTAAGCACAGAAGGCTCATGCCCATGTCAGGGAATACCCCTCTCACTCATGATGACATTTGCAAAATGGAAGGTTGAAGGGTGGACAATGTTTAATTAGTCATAACCACTGGAATTGCTCTGAGCAACCCTCCAAACCATTGTTTTTCAGTCTGCCATGCCCTTGTAACCATAAACCTCCAGTTTTGCAAACTTTTGATTTCTGATCATTGTTACATTCGGATGAATTCTTCATGTGTACTGTCCCGAATTAGTAAAATGGTCTAAATATACCTAATCTAGTTAATAGTATGTATCTTTGATTGAATTTTAGATACATGTATCTGATCAAAGAATCCCACATGCAGGTTCTTAAAGAAGGAGCATAGTGAGCCCCCATAGCCATTACCTGGGATTGTTTGTAGTATTTGTTATTGAAAAGAAATACATTATTCCCAGAGTGAATCTAATCATGTCTAATAGCATGCAATTGTGTTAAAAATGTGATGAAGATTAAGTGTTGAGAAACGAGTGTACTGCCTTCATTCCTTTGTCATGTGAAATACAAGTATACAAAGACTTTGCATCTAATGTGACCAAAATTCACAATCTTTTCATTGTTATAACTCGGTCTGTTAAGTACATCCATACTAATTTGTTTGCATGAAGGCAGTTGTATCACATATGGAAGAATAATGTATCAAAATATTGTGAAAATACTTCTGTGTGCATCCCAATGACTGACATAATAGTTCTCAGAAGGTAGTATCCTGTTATTTGTATGTTTTCAAATTGTTTTCTCCAAGAGTTCAAATCTCCCATGTTTTACTTCTGTTCTGATCTTTATTACAACTTGTAGAATCCGGTTCAGAAATCTTGATGATTCCCATCTGTTTTTAGGGGAGTCAAGGATCAGGAAGTCCGGCGATTCTTAATTATCTATTTGTCTAGGACTCATCCTGCTATGGAAGCCACAAAAAAGCCTACCGGTTTCAGTGGCAAGAGCGCCACATTCATCAGGGCTGGGCGGACACTTCTGGTTTGATGTGTCTATGTATCGGTAACTGGTTGGATGGTACCGGGACCTCCTGATCCTTGACTCCCCTAAAAACAGATGGGAATCATCAAGATTTCTGAACCGGATTCTACAAATTGTAATAAAGATCAGAACAGAAGTAAAACATTGGAGATTTGAACTCTTGAAGAAAACAATTTGAAAACATACAAATAACAGGATACTACCTTCTGAGATAAATGAACATAGGTATCCAATAGGAATACGGTTACATGTATTTCTTTTTAACACCCTGTGGACAGAGAAATTTAATAATAATATTTTTTTTCATTTTTGAAGCAACTTTTAAAGGAATCTCAAGTACCTCACAAGAGGGCGAATTGAATCTAAAAAAAGAAAAATAATATATTTTTGGAACACTTTTTTAGAATAGGCTAATCTGAGTTCTTTAATGTGTGATCTCAGGTATGAGATCTCCATTTGGTCCTTTTGTGTCAAGTGACATCATAGTTTGGCATCAAATAAAATGGCTACTTATATACAATGTAGGTAGAACATATGTATTAGCCATCACTGTATGTTCTACTTTAAGTATTTTATTTCTCATTGTTTAGGAGATCAACTGATTAAGTGATGTCCAAGAAGATAATTCTTCATGTAGTGTAAGTTTGATTTCATTGATGGAGTAATGAGATCACGTGAGGCAATATGTTGTGTTATGGAATTGCCGTGTGGCTTGTGCAGTATAGTCACACTCATCCATTACTACAGTATTACCGCATTTGTCTGTTTGTTTATTCAATGCATTCCTCTTTTGCTCTAAGTTATGAAGAGCTTCAGGTTCATCTTGGGCAGTTTATTTAATTTTTTCATAGATTTGCCATTTTATCCTTATGTTTGTAGAGGTCTTGTTATACTCCTTTATAAAAGCTGTCACTGAAATACCAATTTATCTTGGAAGGAACAACATCTCATTCAGGTTTCAGGTGGGAATCTTGGCTGCTAGGTCTTACATTAACATCCTTGATTATATTGGCAATATTTGGTTATGAATCACTCCAAGTGAGATTAATGTTTGGATAAAAATTATATAATTCGCCTTTTTTTCTTTTTTTTGCGGGGGGGGGGCGTGGCCAAGAGGGCCATGTGAAGAGACGTGTGCTGAGGGAGCTCCTCTGATCCTACATTGATCCTGTTATAAAAGTGCATGACTAAACGCCCGTTTACGCCTACATCTCCAGGTGCGGACTTATGAACAGAGCGGCTGTGCCTGCTGAAGTTTGCAGGGATCGCAGTGGAGCCGCGACGTAGAAATTCACAAACGAAGAAATCGTGAGCCGGACGGAAGAAGGAGGCAAGATGGCCACCCGACAGCACGGACAAAGGAATCGGCTGACTGAAGTGCCGTGAGATGACTACAGCGGACTGGAGGGACACGGCAGTGCTCCAGTGAAGGGCATATGCGCTCGACAGGATCCAAACACCCGCAGTGGGACAGGATGCCTTTATAACCCTTCTGAAGCGTACAACGATTAAGGAGGACCGCAAATATATGTGCATCAACTGATGGCGGTCGGAGCGTGAGAGGCCTGGAATAACCTTTCTGCGGTGGGAAACGCTGAGTGTGGGGGGAGTTGTGAGACTTTTAGCCACAGGTTCGGCGCTGTGACGGTGGAGGGGAAATGGCGGACACCCGCGGGCAAAGAGGAACACTGGGAAGAGGAGCTGCGAGTGGGCAGTGACCACGGTGCGGAGTAAGGCGAGACGGGCAAATAAATTTGGGAACTGTAATGTATCCACAGTAAGATACATTTAGACTCCAGCTAGCCCTTGAGACGTGTGTGCAGCAGCACTCCAGTACCACGCTGCACCGAAGCGCTACAGTGTTGCGGGCGGCAGCCCGAACTCCTGCAGGACAAAGCCGGAAAGGAAAAGAAGTCACCGCCGCGTGCCGGTGGACACTGTAGCAGAAAGCCCCGACACGCGATCCGACTCTACACTATCGCGGAGACAGAGGGCATGGGAGCCCTGCATACCGGCAGGAAACGAGGGAGTGATAAGGCCAACGCTGGCTGAGGAGAAAGACAGACATGGACAAGGAAAGGTCCCTGGAGCATGCGAAGGCCACGGAACACCCGCACACAGTCAGTGTATAGATGGGAACTGCGCGATAATGACACCTGAGGTGGTGTCCCAGGATAAGGCTCAGAGCCTTGCAAGGCTGCCCGCATAAAGTGAAGTAGCAGGACATTGAGTGCATAACATGCTGCATTGCAATCAGAGGGCACACTAAATAGTGCCAGTACAATCCCAAGCATAACAGCGGCACTTCCAGGGGCACAATTGCCTTGGTGACAAATGGGACTTGTCGGTGATCTGGACAGGTGACACGAAGTACCCCTGCGGAGGAATTATCTAACCACGTGGGAGAGCGCAATCCATTGCGACAAACGGGGAATAGGCCCAGGGCGCTGGGGTGAGGGTCGCCTCAGACACGAAAGACAGCAACGGGCCGCCCCTCCAGAACTCCGTAACAGTAGTGCGGACGCACTGCATGAGAGGTGGCACCACCGCATACAGGGCAAAGGCTATGGTAGATGCTCTGCACCATGAACTGTAAGCAGGAGTAGGCGAGTCCGAGACTCCAATGGAAGGGAACTAAAGACATGTTGCATATTGGTGTGTACGAAGGCGGAGAGGGTGTTGGGCAGAGAAGGCTGGCAGAGCTTCTGAGGGTTTGTGACCCCCCATGCTTGGGTAGGGCATTGGACATTGGAACGAGGAGTGTGCCCTTCTCCCCCTGATTGTGGAGCAGTAGAAGCGGGTGGACCCACGACATACAGCTGTTGCGTCATGTCGAATAAGCCTATCAGACAGAAGGTGAAGCAACCTATGCTGGACGATTTTGCCAGAACACCGACGGGCCCAGAAAGTGTTAGGAGCAAAGACAAGCCTCCCGCAGGTGGCATGGCCGCCGCAAGTCCAAATCAAGAGGTTCTGTCAGCAATTGCGGATTTGAAAGCAGATTTGAAAGCTGCCTGGGAGGCCAAGCTTGAAACAGTAGTGGCTGAACTGAAAACTGTGTTGGACCTTAAGGTCGGTGAAGTGCAGGAGGAGGTGAACCTACTTCGACAGGATGTGAGGTCCATGTCGGAGCGCACAGAGAGCCTGGAGAAGGAAGGGAGCTCGAACACAGCAGACTGCGCCACACACAAGTCGGAACTGCATGCCCTGGTGCAAAGAGTGGGCAACCTGGAGAGCAGAGCGGAGGAAGCAGAAGGGCGCGCCCGAAGGAACAACATCCGCATTGTGGGCATACCGGAGGGAACAGAGGGCCACAACCCCACGGAGTTCATTGAAAACATGCTGTTACAGGAGATCACCGGAGGAGTTCTGTCTCAAGGATTCGCTGTGGAACGAGCGCACAGGGCTTTGACGAGGAGGCCGCCGCCAGGCAATCTGCCCAGGCCAGTGATCGCCAAGATCCTTAACTATCGGGACCGGGAGAGGATTCTGGAACACTTTCGCAAAGGTGGAACAATTAAGCGAGGGGAGGCAAATATAACAGCCTACCCGGACTACACCCTGATGGTGCAACAGAGCTGAATGAACTTCGGGGCTGTTAAGAGGAGACTGAGGGACGGGGGGGTAAGAAATACATGCTACTTTACCTGGCGAAATTGAAGGTTTTTCATAAAAACAGAACTTTATTTTTCGACACTCCAGAGGATGCCATGGGATGGCTTGATACGCAGGGCTGCCCCCAGGAGCCAGATGTCCAGGCGGAAGAGATAAGTAAATAGTGATGGGAGCACAGTGAAATTGTGCGGTTTAAGACTATGGGACTTGATTATAGTCATTGAAGTGGCCTGTTCGTAGACGGGCCTGGAGTGGGATAGATAATGCATTGTTTGCACTATAGCTGTTGCTTTAGGAGGGAGCCTTTCGGGGCTAGTCCTCACACCCCCATTTAGTATTAATAGTTAAGTGGCCACTAGGGCGACTTCACCCTACTGAGCTCTGAGAGTAAAAGACAGGGCTAGATGTGGGGGTGCCTGAGATCCAGGGATGGAGCTGGGCAACAGTTGGGGAGGAAGTTGTTGGGGAAGGAATGGGGGGGGGGGGGGAGGGGAGTTTGGTGTGTATATAGTTTTGGGGTGTTTGAGTTTAAACGCAAGCCTAAAGGGAATAGCCCTAGAATTGTATCTGTATTGCGCAGTTGAATGGGGGAGGCTGGGAGGGAGGAAATGGGTATTGATGAACCACGGGGGAGCTTAAAATAGTGACATGGAATGTCAGGGGACTCAATAGCTATCTTAAACGGAACAGGGTTATGCTGTACTTCAAAAGACAAAAGATAGATATTGCATTGTTACAAGAGACGCACTTGACCCGGGAAAAACTGGAGCTGGTGAGGAGAAAGTGGAAAGGTACTGTAGTGGGGTCTTCGTACTCGGCCTATGCAAGGGGTGTGCTGGTCTGGGTGGCTCCGCATGTCCCGTTCCAACTGATGCAGGAAACAATGGATACTGAGGGGCGTTTGGCCATAGTGAGAGGGGTGGTAGAGAATAAAGAGGTGTGCATTGTAAACACGTACGCCCCTAATCAAAACACGGCGGAGTACTTCCGCACTATGTGCACCAACCTGAGCTTGTGCGTGGGTAGCGCAGTGATCTGGGGAGGGGATTTCAATTGTCTGCTGAACGCCGCAGTGGACAGGTCGGATGACAAGATGGTCAGGCCTGCCCCAGCAGCTAGGGCATTGCAGTCGTTGTTAGACGACTTTGGACTGGTAGATGTGTGGAGAGCAAAGCACCTTAATGAGAGGCAGTATTCACATCACTCGGCCCCACAACAGCTACACACTAGACTTGATTATGTCTTTGCCACGTTGGATGTAATGATAGAGATTGCTCATATAGAAAATAAAGCGAGGGTCCTGTCAGATCACTCGCCCTTGGTCGTGGGGTGGCAATATGGCCGCTCTAGGGCACGGATTCCGACGTGGCGCCTCCGAGCGGAGGCGCTCAAAGACCTGGCTTTTCAGGAGGATATAAGAGAAGAAATCATTAGTTATTTTGAGGTGAATTCAGGCAGCGTTGACTCGGCGGGGACACTGTGGGAGGCTTTCAAGATGGTGGTACGGGGTGTGGCCGTTGCTAAATCAAAAGGCCTGCAGGATGGGGTTCTGGCTGATTTACAAAGAGTGGAAGGCGAGTTAGAGAGAGAACTAAAACATTAATGCATAGACACCGAGCTGGTGCTTAAACTACAGCAACAGTGCACGGAATACTGGGAAAGGCTCTGCAACCTCAATTACAGAAAGTATGTTGAGAGACAACATGCGGGTGGAGAGAAAACGGGCCGTCTCTTGGCATGGCTATATAAATGTGAAACCCCGAGGCCCCCGATTAGGACAATAATCAGGGAAGATGGGGAGGTGACAGACACCCAAGAGGGAGTCAATAAGGAATTTTCGGATTACTATAGATAGTTATATGAGGATAGAGGAGGAGGTAACCGGGACGAGATGCTGGAAACTCTGCAAGACATTGGGTTGCCTAAGATAAGCACACAGGAAAGAGAAGAACTAGATGCTCCAATTACGTTGGAGGAGTTGGAGGAGGTTGTTAGGCAGCTACCTACTAGTAAGACTCCGGGAGCAGATGGATTACCTAGTGAATTTTATAAAGCATATGGGGCGGAAGTGCTCCCCCCAATATTGGAAATGCTCAATGAGGCGTTTGAGGTGGGATGGTTCCCGGAGTCGCTCAGAGAGGCGGTCATAATACCGCTCCCTAAACCTAATAAACCTGGGCATAGCTGCGGATCGTATAGGCCGCTGTCGATGCTGAACCAGGACAGCAAGATATTAACGGCTGTCCTGGCGAATAGACTGCAGAAAGTAATTGGCAAATTGATACACCCGGACCAAACGGGCTATGTCCCGGACAGGAATATTACTCACAACCACAGGCGACTCCATCGGGTGATCGAATGGGGCTGTGACAATGAAGGAGAGATGGCAATCGTGTCTTTGGACGCGGTACAAGCTTTCGACTCGGTCAGATGGGTGTGGCTGCTGGCGGCTTTGGGAGAGTATGGAATGGGGCCGGGGTACATTAGGTGGGCGGAGATGCTGTATAGTGCGCCACTGGCCAGGGTACGGACGGGTTTAGTGATATCCGAAAGATGGCAACTTAGCAGGGGCACTAGACAAGGGTGCCCCTGGTCCCCGATGTTGTATATTTTGGCTCTGGAGCCTCTGCCACTGTATCTGAGGCAGCAATACGATCCAATAGGTATCGAGGTTGGGGGGGAATGGCACTACATATCCTTGTATGCAGATGATTTGTTATTATATTTGAGATACCCGGAAGAAAACCTTCAGCATATTCTGGAGGTGATGGAAAGGTATGCAAGGTTGTCCGGTATAGCTGTGAATCCCCAAAAATCTAGCATTTTCCCTCTGGGCAGATATAAAGGAATACCTGTGGAAAGGTTGCCGGTGTTGCAGGTGCCGTGGACTGTGGGCTCTTTCCGCTACCTGGGAATAGATGTGTCCCATAAGGCGGAGGAGGAACACAGGTGTAATACCGAGATGGCCGTTGAGAAAATCCGCAAATGCATGAGATTTTGGGAGAAGTTGCCCTTAGCGATGATGGGACGGGGAGCGATGCTTAAAATGGTGGTTCTGCCTAGGCTCCTGCACTATTTTAGCAATATTCCACATATGATTCCTAAGAGGTTTTTTGTTCAATTAAATGGTGTGTGTAGAGACTTTCTGTGGCATGGTACCCGAAACAGAGTAGCGCTCTGGAAGTTGCAGAACTTTCACGAAAAAGGGGGCGTCAAGCTACCTAATTTTGAGGCCTATTATATAGCGAGTCAATTACAGTTTGTGGCCAAATGGCTCTCCGATGAAGCAACCCCGGAATTTAGATTGTTCGGGCATGACTGTGCCCCGTTTTCCTTGAAAGAAATTATCTGGTTGCCTGAGTCAGAAATAAGGGAGTACTCGGGGATGATGAGGCTTGGGTGGAAAATGTGGCGACGAGCATGTATAATAATGGGGGACCCGCTCCCGTGTTCCCCGCAGGTACCTCTGGTTGCTTTGGTGGGAGGAGATGAGCAACTGAGGGTGATTATCAGAACCTATTGGGAGTCAGTGGGACTGGCAACGTTGGGTGATGTATGGCAAGAGGGGGCCATCAGGAAGTTCGAAGGACTTGGAGAGGAGGCGGGGCTACATGGGGGCCAATATGTTACGTATCACAGGCTGGTGCAGAAGATTCGGATAACGTGGCCTGAGACAGTTCTGGCGGAGGAACCGGACGCCATTATGGGGGTGATATATGACACAACTGAGGGGGGACATGAAATCTCTAGATTGTATGAGATGGTAATGACTAAGGTTGGAAAAGAATTGACACATTTGAGATTGGATTGGGAAACAGAGGTGGGAGCCCAAATGGAAGATGGGATGTGGGAGCGGGCCCTGGGATACCATAAGAAAGTATCTAGGAATGGCAGATTGCAGCAAATACAGTTGTACGTAACGCACAGAGCATATATGACCCCGCTGAGGATATCTAAATTCTAGAATGCCGGGAGACAGGCGTGCCCTAAGTGCGATGAGGAGAATGCTGATATGACACATATGTTCTGGGCGTGCCCAGTGATCGAGGGGTTCTGGAGAGAAGTTGCACAAAAGCTAGCAGAAAAAGGGGTCACGCTCGCCGTTGATACGGCTTGGGCCTGCTTGTTGGGAGGGTTTCCTAGGCCACGGAAGCTGAAGCATGTTGGGAAACTGAAAGACTTAGCGTACGTGCTTGCAAAACGAAGGATAGCTATGGGATGGAAAAAGTGTCATAAGCCACGGGTGGAGGTGTGGTGGAAAGATTTACAGAAATGGGCAGAGGCTGAAACGGTGGTGTGGCTGGAGGCAAGTTCCATGTCTTGGGAGGAGGAAGTGGGTACCCTGATGGCGTGGAAAACATTGATATCTGGCCTATTTGGAACAATGTCAGATCCAGAGGAATCTGATGATAATGACGCCCATCCATGTGTGGCAGATACTGGGTGTGAAGGATAAACAGGCTCGCGAAGGGGGGGTGGGAGTAGGGGGGCAGTGAATAAAGACCAATTGATGTTAAATGTAATGATGGTGGATCGCACTGCGTGTTTGGTTTGTATTGTTGGTTGTATTGAAAAATTAATAAAATTCTTTAAAAAAATAAAATAAAATAATTTGCCTTTTGAAGATAAATAGGTATTTTCTCTGTTTCACATTGATGTGTAAATTTTCTGTTTGGGAACTATTTCCCAGGTTTTAAGTTTCTTCAAAAAAAGTATATAAATCAATATGTACATTTACTGAATTCAACTTAGTTAGGGGTGGATGGATAATCCTTTATTCAGAAGTGATATCGCTTAGGTATTGAGAATATGGACAAATGTATGATTCGGTTCTCCTTTATGCTCTCTTCTGCAATCATGTCATGACATTTAGTGAAGAATTTGCATTGGTTTTTGATTCTTCACTTTCACTTCTAATCCCTATTTCTGTATCTTGTTTTAAATTAATTGATACATTTGTGTTGTTGAAATGTAACTTGGTTTTGCTTGTGTTTCTAACCTTGCAATCAATTGACATTTCTGAATTTGTTCTAAAAAATAAATGTTGGGGTCTTTGGTTTATGTCACACTGCTTGTACTGTCTTCCTCACTGGTGCAGGATTTCCCCACTGAACTCGATGCTGATGTGACTGGTGTGTCTGTTTTGGATATAGTACTGTGAAGGTTATCATATTAATTTTTAAATGAGTAGTCTCAATTTTCCCTATAATCTTTTTTTTTGTCTCTGAGGAAATGGTGGCCCTTTCTTACATAGTTGGATGTCATCCTGAACGTCCTTTAGTATCCCATTAAGACTTTTATTATCTTTTTCATTCCTTCCGGTGTATTTAACTATTCAATTTCTTTTGCAATTGTTTCAATTTCCTGTTCAAATTCTACATTAGTAAGAGTGCTGCTCTTATATATAATGCACCAATGAGAGGGAACATGGTGTAGAAACATAGGGGTGTGCCTAGGTATATACACAATACAGAAACAGGACTCAAATTGAACAACACTGATGAATATAGGATTATACTGGTAGAAGATAATTTCAAACCCAGTTTCAGTTGTGTGTTAAACAAACATTCTAAAATAATTTTTAATTACAAAATGAGTTGTCGAACTGTGTAATGATACCAATATCCATAACACAGGCACATACAAAGGTAACCATATAAACATCCATTGTGTTTGTAGACAAAACTAGTTGTACAGGGAATAAGAAAGGTGATATTCCCAGACAATCACAACGTTATATACTTCAAAAAAACAAATCATGATGGGTCTCCTGACAAATAGTTGTATTCATTGAATGCAGGGCAACCCCAAAAAAGCCCTACATGTTTCTGTCCTCCTATTTGGAGATTCATCAGGGGAAATGTGGGGATTGGTGTATCCTACAGAAATAGAAAATGAATGATGTCCCAAAATTAAGTCTCCAATGGTTCACAGTTAGTAAATATAAACAAAAAACATGGAATACATCAGAGCACAGTGGTGAAAAGTGACAAACTAGATAAGGGATATTAAAAGTGACTTTAAGAATTGCACTCAATGATATAGTGAGAAATTCGTATTGATTGTATCATATTGCTTTTAACATTTAGATATGGTCAGTGGGCAACATCTAAGAGTAGGGTGCGCAGCACACATGGATATTTGTTAAGGAAAATTCTAACCATTGGACAGTTTCCACTCTTTTCCTAAAGCCCAATGTGTTTAGAGTGATGCGAATAACAACTACAGAGCTGTCTCATAGGCGCTAATGCTCATTGCATGAAAACAAGGATTAGGCATTAGCTCAGGTAATACAAGCAAATGAAAAAAAGATGTAGTAAATTATAAGTACAAAAAATGGCATGAGCTAATGTTGGTAATATCAGTAGTCTCAACCCTCTAACTTAAAATGAAAGTATGCACTTACTTAAATCCAGGTCTAAATCCAACAGAGAGATCTGTTATGTCAGTAAGCATATAATAATTATAATTATTATTGGTCATTTACAATGCACTTAATACCCAGATGTTTCTAAGCACGGACCCGGGGATCGAACCTGTGTTGGTCCCCTTCGTCTTGCTTTCAAGGCGAGCCCGTTGATGGGCCCTTGATAGGAAAGAAGGACCTATTTTAGGGCTGTTCTCCATTCAAAGGAACACCAGCATTTTCTGCTTCTTCTGTATTTTGGAGGTAAAAAGAACCCAGCCTGGAAAGTATGCAGCCATAGGGCAACAGATTCCATGCTCTCAGGTAACCCATTTCTTAGCAAGTAGGACGTGACTGTGGTGTTTGTTACAGGTTTTGCATGAAGGCGGAAGTTATTGGCAATTGGGGTGTGTTACAAGTCTTCAGTCCAAAGGGGGAACTGGGTATGAGCATTTGGTTAATTTATTACAAAAAGATGGTGTATTTTGTGTGTTTTCAGTAAAACGATAACCACACAATGGGAGTAAGAACTAGATTGAAAGGCAAGCCAATGCATTCTGTCTGGTCAGTCTTGTTGGTTGCACTTTGAGATCCACCGTAAAAGAAAAAAAATGTCCACCCAGTGACTCAGCCATCATGCTCATCCAGATTGTTTGTGGATCAGACAACACAGTTGTTTGCGATTTTGATGCTAGAACTTTGTTTCTTTTCTTTTTAAAGTGAGTATGGTTTACAAATACATATTAAACCTTTTACACTTGTCAATAAAATGCATATTTAAAATACATTCCATATACAAGTAAAAAAAGAAGTAATAACTGTAAGAAATTAAAAACAATTTAAGAGGTGACATTCAAATAACACATTATACCATAATTTAATCAAAGCAATTCATGCCAATATTTGCAAATGAAAGAGACTATCTATCCTACCCCAATGAGCGTTGTTCTGCTTCACACCATTTATGGAGTGACGCTGTTAGCTGAAAACAAACAAGACATGCATTGGTAAATCGGAACGTGGATACGATTATAGGCAAGTTTCTCTTATCGACAGCTTAATATTTACTTGGTCTTGTACATGTAGTTAAGATATGACGTGGCATTTCAATATCTTCATTGCAAAGGCGGCATAGTTTAAAGCTTACGGGGTACCTTTCCATCCACCTGTATGAGATAATGTTGGTAATGCATTAACATGTAGTTGCATGATAAACCTTCTTAGGGCAGTGCAGTTAGACTTGACAAACTATTCGAAAGGTTTTAACAAGGCAAATCCATGCCTAACATATTCAATGTCATTTTTACTTGGTTGGCAGAGTCTCCATATTATATATTTGATCCAAAACGAGTGCTTTAATTCATAGGTCCTTCATACATGCACCTTGGTTAAAAGGAAAAGACGGGGACCAACTGATTTCCACATGAAATCTCTCACAAGTCACTTGTGCTTCTTAAGAACCTTGGGAGCTCCACCATTCATATAAAATAATCTTGCAAATAGCCCAAGTAAAGAGCGATAATTATCTTGCTCTGCCAAAATGTTTAGAAAAAGACTGCTACAAAGGGTGATCAAGGATGTTAGACCTAGCCCGCCACGTATAGCGACAATGCGAACAGATTTAGATAGTCACAAGAAATGGCTGCCAGAGTTTGCCTTCAATAAGGTTAAGCCACTTAACCTGTTTTTCAATATAGATCTCAAGACTGAACAGTAAACCTGATATAATGCTTGTCTTACATATCTTTAGTAAACCTTCTACAGTTACCACCTTTGAGGGCAAAGAACATTCTTTAAGAACTATATTTAAGTAATAAACCTTGGTTTGGGTGGGCATTACCTGTCAGGTAACGGCCAGAGGCCTATGTTATACAGGCCCCAGTGCTATTACTTGACTGGAAATACTATCAAAGGGAGGGGGCAATTGCTGTTAGCACTCTGGCATGCTGCTAATAGTGTTTTCTTAAATTGAGAAATAGCCTAGTTTCCATGTACTGCCTTATAGAAACTACAAACCAAAATGGCCGCTGTGGACGTAGGAAGAAGGAACAACAAGAGCCTAGTAGAGTGAGTATTCTGGTAAAGGGGCAGGACAAGGCAGCCACAGGTAAGTGAGGCCAAAGTTGAGGTGAAGAGGAGTTAGTGGGGAGATGGAAAAGGTGAAGGGGTAAGGGGCACATGCACCAACAGTGACATTTCTGCTTGTCAGGGAAGCCCCCTGGCCCACCCTGCCAGGTGCTAATGGTGCATAAATAGTGTTCATTTTTTAGATTGCTCAATGTTAGACATGAAAGGAGAAAAAACACATTCCTCTCAATGGCCCTCATTACGACCCTGGCGGAAAGGGTTTTACGCCAGCGTAATGCATGGCGTACCTTTCCGCCAGACTACGAGTTCCCGTAGCGCCATGGCGATTTTTACGCCTGGTTTTTCCGGGCGGAAAAATCCATGGCGCTACGGGACCTGTTGTTAATTACGCCACCGTAATTTACGGTGGCGTAATTAACGCCTTCCCCACTCCCATTATACCCTATGGGGCAAAAATGGGAATGGGGAAGGGTAAATGGGGATTGGGGACTTACCGCCCCGCCAAGGTCGGAATGGGGCGGTAAGTCCGCCAACCCCCATGGCGGAGTTGGCAGCTCTGCGCCATGGACCATGGTGCAAATTGCACCATGGTCCTCCGCCAGGGTCGTAATGAGGGCCAATGTTTTTTCTACATGCTGCTCTGCAGTCTGAGGCAAGCTGAAGTTCTTTGTGCTGTGATGCCCTCCGAAACGACTATATCAAAAGATGTTTCTACAGACGTGTACTTTCTCATTATTTTGCATGGGTATTTCTTTTGGCTGCGTATATCATTCCTACACTGCGCTTTTGCCCAAGGTGTCGCCCTCACGCCACCTCCCTACTGAACCACCAGTCCAGAAAATCAAATCCATCCACTTAAAAATGCATGTCTGCAATTCTCTCCACCCCCAGTTGCACATTTGGCTTCCCCCTGTTCTCGAATCTGAAGCCCGGAAGTTGCTCGAAAATAACTCCAGAAAACCGGGTGTTTGTTACCCTGTGGAGCAATTAAAAAACAAAACATGTGGAGCCACGTAGGTAGCTGATGATTTAAAACAACAGGGAGAAATATAAAATGTTGACAAAATAAAATGGCACCAGCATTTTGTAGTCACTTTTTATGCTTTGAGTGTTTAATTGAACTTTAATATCACTGTGCGCCTTACAGCATAATGTGAGAGTTCACACCACCCTGTTCAGATTGTAGCACACCTACTATTGCGTGTGGAATATCTATGAAGGCCCTGTTGCCCTGAATCTCTTGTGCCGTCTGGTGGCCAGGAATAGGTGTCATGATTCAGATAGCACGGGCTATCGTGATTCGCCAGAAACATAGCAGATGAGGAAGAATTCAAGGGGGACAGAGACAACTGTACAGATGGATGCTTTATTAATTCTGGACATTACTAGTTTAAAAACAAATATTCCACCAAAGGGTGCTTTAAGCATCAGTTTAAATAGACCATGAAGCATCAGCCTTGCCCATAGATAGTTCTTCATAAATAGTTATTTCAAGTTTCTAAATTAGCAGCAAAGAAAAATCATTTAATCTATAAATATCAGATCCAAGGAAAAAATAAAGGTGTTTGTATTGGGCTTTATATTTGTGTCCAATGTTGCTAATTTGTCCATTTCCGATTATGAACATAGATATCTCAGAAATAATCTCAACCCGTTTGGAAACAATGTTCAGTGTTTGAATAGATATATTCATGATGTGTTTATGGTCTGGCCAGGTGTCTTTGATCATCTATCAGCTTTTCACACACGTGTGAACTCAAGTGAGCAGAATTGTCAATTCACATTAGTCCAGTTTCAAGTAGACATTTTTAGAGTTGTGGATGAAATAAACATTGAGATAGACACATAGTGATTGGTGTACAAAAAAGACAAACAGCTATTTGTTGTTACATCTGGGCAGTTTTTATTCAGCCAGGTTTCCCACCAGCATGCATCTCTCTCCCCCTCCCTCCCTCTACTCCCTGTTCTTCCCCTGGCCCTTCTTCTGCCACCTCTCCTCCCTCTCTGCCTTTCCCCTGTTCTCCCCAGATAAGGTTTCTAGAGAAGTCCGATCTATGAAAGTCTCGTCAAAACAGGTTCATCCCTGTTCCTCCAAAACCATGAAGGACCACATTGACGCACTGGCTCCTGCTCTGGCTGACTTCTGCAACCACTCCTTAACCACTGGAGTCTTCGCTTGCCCCCTGAAGCATTCCCTTGTGCACCCTCTTCTTAAGGAACCCTCTGCCGACCCTTCCTGCCTGGTTAACTATCGTTCAATCTCCATCACTGCTTTCCTGGGCAAACTCCTGGAAAAGCTGGCAATCTCCCATCTTAAACTTCACACTGATTCTGTTGGTTGTCTCCATGACTATCAGTCTGGCTTCAGAGCTGCCAGAAGCACGGAAACTGCTCTCCTGAACATCTATGCAGACCTGCTCTCCAACCATGATTCCAACATCCCCTGGGTCCTCATCTTACTTGATCTCTCTTCTGCCTTTGACATGGTCAACCATGCCACCTTGCTCAACCATCTCCTTGATAACCTGGGTATCACTGATCAGGCCCTGGCTTGGCTGACTTCTTTCCTCTCCGATCGACCGTCCCAGGTCCAACTTGGGTCCTTCCTCTCCTCTATCTCTATCTCTTCATGTGGTGTTCTCCAGGGGTCTAACCTCTCTCCCTGGCTGTTCAACCAATACCTGGCACATCTTTCTCACTGCATCGCCACTCTCTGCCCCAACTTTCAGTGCTATGCGGATGACACTCAACTCATTTTTAGGCTTCCTTCTGCCACCTCTTCTCCTTTTCTCCTTCTCTCATCTGTGACTGTCTGTCTGCTATCCAGGAGTAGCGTTCCACAATGATCTCTGCCTTAATGCCAGTAAGACCGAGATTCTCCTCATCGGCACACCTGCTCCCTCCTTTCCTGTCACTATCTGGCTGGCCTCTCTTGGCCCTCTATCTGCTCCCACCTGTGAGGGTAAAAACCTCGGGATCATCTTCTACTCCGCACTTTCCTTCCCTCCTCATATCTCGGATGTCTCTAAGAAGTCACACTGCCAGTGGCACCTCCTCAGAGGTAGTCTGCCTTTCCTCTCCTTCCCCCAAAAGCTCACTGTCTCCAGAGCTCTGGTTCTCCCTATGCTCGACTAAGGCAACAGCCCTTTTCTAAATCTGCCTGCCTCTCCTCTCCGCCCTCTGCAAATCATTCAAAACAGGACGGCGAGACTTGTCCTTGGCCTCAAGCCCAGGGATCGTATCTCTCCAGGACTGAAATCTCTGCACTGGCTCCAAGTGGTGGCAAGGATTAAGTTCAAAATCCTCTGCATTGTCCACAATGACTTCTGGGCCTGGGGCTTCAATACCTAAACTCTCTCTTCCTCTTCGCTCATCTGCCTCCAACTCCCTCAGGGTAAGTCGCTTCTCCAAGCAACAAGTTGGTGGTAGATCTCTTTCTTCTGCTGGGGCCTCCCTGTGGAACAGCCTCACTGTCTCTCTGAAACTTGAGGCGAATCATCTCAGGTTCCGGAAGCACCTCAAGACCTTCCTCTTTGCTTCTGCTTTCTCTCCTCCTCTCCCCTGCTGATCTCCTGGCCAAAACTGAAACTGCACTGGTTACCTGGCTACCCTCTGATCTCGGGCACGGGTTCCCTCCCCGCCAGCTGCACACCTGCACTGCCCCCCTGCATCCCTTGTAATCAGGGACTCCCCCTACCAGCACTTGACACCTGATGCCTGCACTTAGCCTTGCACTTGCCACCAGCTGGCCGCAATTTTATTTGTCTTTATTTATTTTACTTTTACCCTATGTACTGCACTGCCCCTCCTTTGCCCCACACTTTTCCTTTCCCCCCTTCCCTGCACTTGCACGATATCAATGCCACATCGCCTAGTAAGATCGTTGTCTCTTACGTCCCTCTTTTCCCCCTCCCTTGCCTCGTCGTGCCTTGAGACACTTGTGTATAGGTGCGTTATAAATGCCATATGATATCATATCATAGCATATCATCATGTTGGGTCCATTTCTAAGAACGTGTTGCAATTGTGCAGATATCAAAGACTTCATGGAGGGACCCCAAGCATGGAAAAAGAAACTTTTATGCGAGTATTTACAAGAGCAGCATTTTCGGATTGTGTTTCCCTATTACCAACCGCTTGCAAATAAATGGAATGGACCATCTGTGTGAAGACATTTCATGCAGTAAAAAAGTGGGTTAGAAAATGAGTTCAACAAAAGAGTCACTTACTTCCGGAAGCAATCAGTGGTACTCTTTCTCTTTGATTTACTTCGATAAAAGCTAAGAATTTACACCAAATGTTGGTGCATAGGTACTGTGAAGCGGAACCACAGTCTATTAGGATACAATAAGACCTACCCACAGAGGGTGGCCATTTTAAATAATGCATTTGAGGCATCTCTTACCAAAACACATTAGAATGCAAAGGTTCAGACATGCATTTTTTTTCAAGTTGTAACTCCTCGAATTTGAAATGAGTGCTGCAGTGCCCCTGTGGATCGATATATGTTGCGAAGACTTCACGTAAGATATCCGCGCATTTGAGTGAACACGCCACGGCACCACGGATACGACTGGTGGAGCATTTTGCTTCACATTCTCGCCCTGAAAATAATTGAAAATGGGTGGTAGAAGATTGGGTCACCGCATCAAGAGGAAGAGATAATTCACAGGATATGCAGCCTAAGAAAGAACAGTACTGGATACAGACCATGCAAGCCATTGAAACAGGACTGAATGAGTTAATAGATGTGCACATGCTTTAACAGTAGAAGTAGCAATCGCAAGTTTCTCTCCTATTGTGCTGTTTTGATTCAAATGCACCATTTCAAAGAATGGGTACTTTAAAAAAGTGGTTTGACAACCGAGGAAAGAAAAATCATCTCAGGTACAAGTGCCAAAGAGCAGATTCAATAAACTTTTTCTGAACTCCTATTGTTTTATACCAATTCTTAGGGTTTATCAATCCCTCATTTTAACACTTGAGTTGCATCCTAAGCCTGAACACATATTTTCCAGGACTACAGCCCCTTACTTTAAAGAGAAGCAGCTGAGAGATGGCCCTGCAAGTTTGTTGCAAGTTCAAATTGAAATCTACTTTGTCAATTATTACCAACAGAGACTTGCAATGGGCTTCTTTTTGACCCCCTCCCGCTCCCTTGAACAAGTGTATTTTTTACCTGCAGCCTTTAGGAAACTACAATTCTCAATATATTACTTTGCCACCATGTTTTCAGCAGACTACACTTTATTCTGGAGGTCACATAACATCACATGATTGCATAATACACCTCTGAGCAAATGATAGCGGCGAGGCACTGCTTTACCCATAAAGAAGCTGCCAGTGCGATGGAGTCTGCCAGCGGTGGCGTCACGCTCATAAGACCGCTGGGTGGAAATGTCTAGCAAGGCTTACAAATATTGCTTTAAATGTCAGATAAAGTGTGGGAATTCACTGTATTCTGTTTACGCCGTTCTGAATAAATTTGAGGGGCGGCTTCGAGTACTCTGGCCACACCACCATGTGAGCTTGTGGTGCACACTGAGTAATGAAATTGACAAATCTTCACTTGTAGGTTCTTTTAAAAATAGAGCTCAACTACATATGGCATATGGTTTGATTAATTTGTAACATTGGACTAGAAAGTATATGTATTAGAAATGGGGTGTTCTATGGCTTATAAATAGTCCCACGAATAAAATAGAGGGCTCCGACCGCAATGCCCTCTAAATGATATGCAGAGCCTCCTTGTAGGTCAGCATGGATCAAGGTCACTCATTCCAAGGCCCGGAATTATGAGGACACAACTCTCACTTGGCATCAGATCAGAGTAGCTGGTTGTACACACCCATGTTATCTTCTGAACCAATCCTAGCGCCCCCCATAGCTACTGACATGAGGATTGGCTGAGAGGTCTTGCGGTCTAGCTGCTTTTGGCAGATGAGGGGGCTGCGGAATTGGCACACTTGAAGTTGCTGGACCTAGCTAAGGGATAGGATGAAGCCTCTGCTATATTAATAAATGCAATTTGCCATTCATTTAAATGACCAATGAATACAGTAATTAATCACGAGACATCCTTTGGCAAGAATGTCCTGTAAAGTCTTTTCTCCCAATTGAACCCCGCCCCCTTCCACATGTCTTTCTTGTCCGTGTGACAGGCTTAATTATGATTGAAAGCAGGTAAAGGCAAGAACCTTCACTAAAGCTGATGGGGATTATGTGATATAATTGTGGCACAATTCGAAGTGATACTTCGTTTAGCATTGATTTTGCTTTTTTAGGGATTCTTGGAATTACATTGGGCATCCCCGGTATAACTACATTTTGTCCTGAAGAAGACAGAAAGTATCCAAATAGGTGCTTTATAGCTGTTGAAACATGTCGACTGTAAATTGCAAACCCAATAAGATACATGCAAACGTGTTCTATGATATTCCATTGTTACTGAGACGAGGAATAGAGAATAATATGATCCCTGTTCCTGTATTGTCTCCATATATCACTACAGTAAGGAGTCATTATGATTGACGTTTCATGTTTGTGAACGCCTTATTTATTACAGTCGGTTTTCTAGTGAATTATGTTAATGTACCTTTAAAGGTGGCCATAGTTGTCAATTCTTTATCTGCCATTGACCTTGTGCTTCATGTTGTGTTAAATGCATATTATGAATATCTGATGGGTTGCTTTTTGTTACCATTTATGTATGTGGAGTTATATGCTCATGAACTCTTGGACACGTGATGCATGTTTGAATATGTTTTCAATGTTTAAGGTGCACAAATAAATAACGCTTAACATGGTGTAAAATGTATTGACATCTGAGGTGTCAAGAGAGTGGGTGGCTTATCAAGTCACCATGAGCTTAGGGAGGTGACCCAGGCCTGTGTTAGACAATCCTTTCCCCTAGGTTAACCCATTTTCTTTTTATCGGACACAGACACATGTTCCACAAAAGGTTTATTTATTTATTTCTGGGTCATTCATATAGGGCCTATACACTTAAACAAGCGTTTCAAAGCGCTCAATCTATGGAGGGTAGTAAGTTAAGCAAAACAAGTTGACATTCTTAATAGGCATTGGAAATTCAGAATGGGCAAGTGCTACGTGTTCAAAGGTACAACATCCAACAAGGAGAAAGTACAGACTGTTTACAACATATGACATAGTTCTTGTACGTGCCTGACGGTCGTGTCAATAATGCAAGAGCTATGCATAAAGAAAGGAGAGGGGGCGGGGAGGTAGGGTAGAGCAAGACAAACAGGGAAAGAGACAATCATACGTGTCAGGAAGCGTTTCTGCTCGTGAAAGTGCAGAAATATGAAGTAGGAAAGGATGGAGGAATAGAGGGGTGGCAGGGATAGGCAACCTAAGCACACCAAAGCAATGCCAAAACACGGTGATTCGAAAGTCCAAGAAGGCATGCAATTGTAGCACAGGATGGAGGGTGCAGGGATGCAAGGCACCATTACGATAGTCATACTGGGCAGAGCATTCGTTGCAGTTCATGAGGACACAGTGATGTAGCCAGAGAGGTACAGAACACCATGGAATGTTGGGGGTCATGGAGGCGGCCTGAAAGATGAATTGAGGGGTGCAAGTGTGGAAGCCACAATGGAAAGGAGTGGGATGCAGGGCTTAGGGGGGCACACACTGAGGGTAGTGGTGTGCTGAGGGTATACAGGTAGTTAGTATGCATCATGGTAGAAGGCACACGCAGCACTCTTACCTTTGAAAGTGCATTGAAGATGTATAATGCACAAGGAGTGACCAGACCCATTTGAAAGAGGTCAGATAATAGACACTGACAAAGAGGAGCGGCTAAGGCCTTCCCAGACTCCGACAGGATCAGACAGGGACTTGGCCCTTAGATGGAGGCCCTTTAAGTGGAGCGGCGATCGCCTTCTGGCTCCAACAGAGGTCCAGTGGAAGTAATGGAACCTGTCCAAACCGAGCTCCTCCACAGGTCACTGGGCCTGCAAGGATCAGCTGGTGCTGTAGGCTGCGCAGGGCCGCCATCATTGAGTGCCCTGAAGGACCCGGGAAAATCATGCTCCATCAATGGGGGAGTGCGGGCAGGCGGATGATGTGGCACTCTCAGCAGCGCTTGAAAGAAGAAAGAGAAAAAGAAAGATGCGCTATAAGCATCACCCTTATGTAGGTGGGCCCTTGAGTGGGGTCCGCGATCGCCTTCCGGCTCCGGTGGAGTTTCTGTGAAAGTAATGGACACCATACAATCTGAGGTTCTCTACAGGTCAAAGGGCCTGCAAGGATCAGCTGTATATTGCATATGTGGTAAATGCTAAATTCATATTGGTAGACAACCTCACCCCTGACTGTGTACATTCCACTCAGGCCACTTGTGGGAACCAAGTGAAATGGGAGTGGGTGGAAAATAGTGAACATCATTTCCATGGTGGAGATAGGGAGGTTTATCGCATACCTCCCTGTTGTGCCACCTGACTGTGTGGGACCTCATAAATCGAGGGAGACTGCTATACTGCAGGACCATTGCATTGTGTGCAGACCTTGGAAATGGGTGCAGGAGTGGGTGCTGCAGAGGTTTTCATTGTGTGTGTGGCATCTAGAGAGTCTTCATGAGCTTCTCTATCCTTCCAGAGCATCTTCTCCCTTTCCTGGAGGGTATCGACAGACTGTGGGTACAGTCCAAGGGTCCTATCATTTAAGAAACCTGAAATGACTTAGAGACTGCCTTTGGCAGCATTGACTGCGGCCTGGGTAGTCGTGGGGGAGATGGGTTTACACTATGGGCCACAAGGGTATCAATCATCTGATTCAGAATGAGTGAGAAGGGGGTCTATGATAGCTTTGCATAATTTTCACCATAAGATGGAATAACCCTGTGGCACGGAAATGCAACAAAGACACAAGTGCAGGGGGTAGGGGATCTAGGCAGTCTTGATATTGATGTTGCTTTGAATTTGGACATCCATTAATTGGACTATGGAGGCAGTGGTGGAGCCGTCCTTGTGATTAAGGCTCATGGGTTTGTTAGTGAGCAGCCAAGGAGATGATCTGACCCAATAAACCGTTTGCGTATCCCACCTTGATGTCCCCCTCCTTTTCTGTGCTAGCTGTCTCCTCGCCTCTCTTCTTTCCTTGCTTCACCTCTCCTCTCCTTCTATACCCTGCCCCTCTTCTCTCCCCCCCCTCCTCTACTCTTCTCTCCTCTGATACCCTCCTTGGCACTTTTGCACCTATGTAAGCAACTGCCAAAACATACACCCAAGCTTAAGCAACATAGTGCAGAATGGGTTAAGGGCACGGCAGATAGAATGTTCATGCCATGACCACAAGGGGGATTGCTGTCAAAAATGGTTTTGCAACACATGACCACATACTTGCACGCTGCGTACGCGGGAAATAAATTGGACAAAAGGTTAGATAGCCTAGAGCTTTGGAAGATGTATCAGGAGGAACAGGAAGACCCACCTTCTGAAGACTGGATGCTTAAACAGTGTAAAGAGGGGGTGTTGAGCCTTCTGCTCCCTCTACTGCACCTGAAGTAAATGGCGATAATGCGAACGATTGTATCCATTAAAAGAAATAAAAGCAGCAACAGGATATAGTAATCCTATACATGAACCGCCTGCATATTGCAGTGACGGGATCCCATATAGAACTTCAGAAAAGGATGTGAACTCTAAAGTCCTACAGGATAAAAAGAAAAGTGAACGGCCAAATGTGACCTTAGACATAGAACACGAAATTAAGAGATGGAAAGGAGAAAAAGACAAAGCTGACGAGATAGCGCTCATACAGAACAAATGGATGGGTGATCAGATATTGCTTAAACTTGATGGGAAGAACATCGAAGAAGTAAGGCAAGATGAAAATCAAGATGAGCAGAGTAAAAAGGACAGGGAATGGGGGAAACGATTGAAAGAATATGAGTGTAAAAGAAGGAGTAGACAAAGATGAGAACAGATGTATCAGGAAGAACAGTAAAGAAAGAAAGAAAGAGCCATAGAGCAAAGAAGACTTGACAACAAAGAGAAATTGAAGAACGAGATATATTAGAAAAGAAGAGAGAAGAGGAGGAAGAACAGAAATTAAGAGATAAAAGAATGCAAAGACGAAGAGAGGAAGAGGTGCGTAGGGCAAATGAAAGGAGAGAAGCAAAAAAACAGGAAGAAGAAAGGGTTAGAGAGGAAGCAAAGAAACAAAGGGTATTTGATGAGGAAAGGGAATGAAAGAGAAGACAGAGGGCACGCAATATTGATCGCTTTGACAAGGAGTTAATGGAACCAAGTCCAGTAGTATTATGAGAAGACATAGAGGAGTTTCTCCCATTGCAAGAAGCAATGCCAGGAGCCTCTAGGGTAAACCTAGAGGAGCATTTTGACATAGGAAGTATCTGAGACAGAATCGAGAAAGCTTATCAGGAGATGAGGAAAAAAAGTGAATTGAGAAACAGAGGGAAAGAAGATCGATCTGAAATTGCCCAGTCACGAGGCAAGAAGGGAAACCTGTTTAGTCTTGAGCATAGAGCCTTGTCTTTGGACAGGCTGTCTCTAAACAGAGACGGGAAATATGACAGCCGTACTAGTTGGGGACAAGATATGGCAGATGAATACAGGGGAAACTTCTGTGAGTAGGAACGTATTAGTGCATGTGGTACTGAGGGATACATCCAGACAGATAAGGAAGTAAGATGGTCAGATTTAGACCAACCTAAAGAAAGGACACCAGAACCTTTGGCGTACCCAGAGATACCTAAAAGGTGTTCTCATAGTGAGAGTGGGGAATTGCCACCATATGTGAGCAGGCTGAGGTCATTACCAGGAAGAGGGCGATTAGGAACTGTTGTCCCTACTATGGATTGCAGGATAGCTCTAGGGTAACGTGCTCACCTTTGAAGCAAGACAACACGGCACAACACAGATTCGATGCCCGGGTCCGCACTTAGAAATCTCTCGGTATTAAGTGCATTGTAAATAACCAATCATAACTCATAACTCAAAGGCAGGCGATGGGAGCCGATTGTGATTTGGGGATTTCGCAAATCCTTTTATTAGAGCAAGGAGGGGTCAGACCGCAGTATATCCATTGGCCCCAGATGGATAAAGACAATTTAAAATGCAAATTTCCCAGCTTAATGGTGGGGGCGGGGAAATAGATTTACGAATTAAAAAAAATGACAGGAGGAAATATTTTAGCCATTGGGGACATTAAGGATCTCCCAGCAGCTATCCTTGGGGAAAGGGCTGATAACATTTTGATGAGAGCAGGATAGTCAAGTGTGACAGCACAGAACACAGTGCACAATGGAGCACTATTTAATAATAGTAGAGTGGCAGTCTGGAAAGCGCTTAGAGTACAATATCCTGATACGTCAGATATGGGTGCAATTACGGCAAATAAAATGCAATAAGGCGAAAATCCGCTTGCTTATACTCAAAATTTTCAGTAACATTGGTCTTTGGAAACTCGAGAGCCTTGGGGAAAATCAAACTAGCACTGTTTATTGCCCCCATTTTCTATTTATTTTTATTTATTATTTATCTGCTCTCCTCTGCTCCACACTTTCCACTCTCCACCTTCCATGCACTTTTTCCCTTTCCCATTCCCATGCACTTGCGCAAACTCAATGTCACTGGGCCTAGTAAGATCGTTGTTGTTGTTGTGTTGTGTTCTCCCCTGTTACCCTCCCTTGCCTAGTCGCGCTCTGAAACACTCGTGTACGACCGCGATACAAATAAAATATCATATCATATATCATATCATACCTGTATTCTAACATATTTTGTGCCAGGGACTGCCAGAGCAAGTACAAAGAAAGCTCAAGAAGCTGGTGGGAATATAAGCAAAGCCATGGGCAGAAATGCAGCTGACCATTGCACACCATTGCCGATTGTTACAAGAGAAAATTCGGAAAAGGGAAGATGCTGGGAAGCTTGAAGAAGCCAAGTTAGTTCAGAAGAAATTGTCAAAGTACTCTATAGAAGGAACAATGCTGACAAGTGGAGAGGGGCTGGGAACACCGCAAGCAGTGGGTGTGTCACAGGCGAACAATCAACGACAATCAGTTCAAGGAGGGAACGGGTTCATACCGAGAGGCAGGGGAACAGTTTTCAGAGGAAGAGGAGGCTTTCAGAATAATCAAGGAAACTTCCAGAACTACCAAGGTGGTTTTCAGAATGTGCAGAATTATAATCAAGGCATGCAGGGAGGGCAGATTAGAAGACTCCCTCCTGTGTGTTGGACATTTGGAATGACAGGGCACATTGTGCGAACATGCGGGAGCCAAGGGTATGTTCAAAATGGGCAATTCTCAAGAGGGGGGACAGCTTATCTTCTAGCATATAGCCCACAAAGTAGGGATGTGTTTGCCCATGATCAGATAGTGTATCAAGCACAAGTACCGCAAACACAACAGGCTTTACAACCACAGAGCGCCATTGAATCCACCACAAGGGCAGTCACAGCGCACACCCATGTAGATACAGCAAAGTGCAAACACAGAACAGTTATTGACTCCTAGAGTAGGGGGTGCCACTATCACAGGAGGGAAACCTTTTACAGGTACGAGAATAAGTATGTACTCACAATAGGACAGCTCACAGAGTGACTTGATGTGTTCAGTACCATTGGTTATGCCAAATCCTCAAGAAGAACCAAGGGTTGATGTTACCATAAGAGGCAAATCCTCTTCTTTTTTAGTAGACACAGGGGTAACTCGCTCATGTATATAAGAGGGAACATTTTCATTATCAGGAAATGCCATGAATGCTCAAGGGTTCTCTGGAGCTACAAGTAGAGTTCCTGTCACTGAGACATTACCAGTCTCTAAAGGAGAATGTGTTATGTTTGTCCCATTGTTGAATTCAAGACAGACACCAGTTAATATTTTGGGCCGAGATTTAATGACAAAGCTAAATATGATGCTTTTCTTCAATGATGAAGGCATAGTGTGTTCCACACCAGTAATACATTATTTAAATGTGGGCGAATTTATCATGGCATTTACAGGACAAATGTGAGGAACACTGTTAGAGCCGGATGTTTTTCACTATGGGGTATGCATTTTGTTTACATGGTTACCCGGTTTAGTGTACAAGATTATGAGAATACCTGACAAATTTCTGTAAGGCCACAGATACTTATGGAAAGGTTTTTCCCCTAGAATTGCACGCAGACATAGTATGAGGAGAATTGCCCATGCTCAAAGGATTTGATGATCAGGGCAGGCCATGGACAACAGTGATTGTCATTGGGGAAGGGTACAGATTGACTGACGTCACTGACAGGGATATGTTTAAAGACGACCCATCAGATGATGAAGTGGTGTTTGAGATGAGCATTACTTATTGGATCAGGATAGAAAGAAGAGAAATCCCACAGCGAATGATGACATTGCGGCAGCGCCCCGCATTTTTTGATAAAGACATGGAAAAGGTGCCAACCTCTTTATGGACTATGAGCCGCTATGACATGGGCCTGTTTAAGAGGGTGTGAGATGTTAAGATTAAGTTGAAACCAGGAGAAATTTAACCTCAAGCAAGGCAATATCCTATCTCTCGAGATGCGGACGAGGGCATTTTTAAGACTATACCGGCCATGATGGAGCAAGGCATCTTGGTGATGTCAGAGTCACCATGTAATACTGCAGTGTATCCGATTAAGAAATCAAAGGGAGGGTTGTGGCGCTTAATTCAGGACATTAGGCTGATTAACCAGATTGTAAAGGCAGAGTTTCCCCTGGTTCCGTATCCTGCGATGATTGTATGTAGTATTCCCCCAAAAGTATGATATTTTACGGTGATTGACTTGAAATATGCGTTTTTCTCAATCCCGTTGCACAAAGATTCCCCAGATCTTTCATCATTTACATTCCGAAGACTAAGCAGAAAAGCACACGCATGCCCCAGGTCTACTGTCAGTCTACATCGATCTTTAATAGGGTACTGCAGATGGACCAAAGCAATATTGTTTTGCCAAGCATCGTGCTGCAATACATAGACAATATTTTAGTGTAGTACAACAGAGGAAGAGTGCAGACAAGACTCAATTCAGATAATGATTATTTTAGCAGACAAAGGAAACAAAGTGGATAAGGAGAAATTGCAATATTGTCAGGAAGAGGTGTTATACATAGGTCAGTTAATTTTGCATGAAGGAAAGAAAGTTACACCTGAAAGTGCTGAGGCAATCATGAAAACGTCAAAAACGCACAGGATAAAGCAAATGCAACCATTTTTGGGACTGTGTAATTATGTCAGAGTATGGGTATTTGATTATAGTTCATATATGAGACCCCTCTTGCAGACTCTGATGAAAGCACAGGTGACTAAGGAAAAAATTGAATGGACTGAGGAGATGGATGAAGGGTTTGATGAATTAAAAAAAGCAATTTGCTCTTCTTCAGTTTTATGAATTCCTAATTATTCTGAGGAATTGTACTTATTTTTGCACACAAATGGAACAGTTATGACAGCAGCCCTCACACAGAGACCCACATTGGGGTACAGACCCTTAGCATATTAGAGTGGGATTTTAGACCCAGTTATGAGAGGTCACTTCCCTTGCGAACAATCGTTGGCAGCAGCCACGCTCACTATTGACAAATCCACTAGCATAGTAATGGAGTGTTCCATGACTTTATTTGTCGAGCATGTTTTGTTTGCTGTTCTGTAGAAACCTAAGGATACACTGACATCTCAAAGGGCTTCTGCTTATGTGATAGTTATATCGAATCCAGTGATCAAAATAGCCAGGTGTAGAATAGTGAATCCTGCCCTGTTTGTAGCTGAACCATTGGCAGTGGATGAGCAAGTGCATGATTGCTCTAACTTTGAGGAGTTCTATGGCGAGATCAAGAGGGTAAAGGAGAAAGCTCTAGCAGCGGGGGAGGTTCTCTTTATTGATGGGTCTTGGAAAATTGATCCAACTGATGAAGGAAGGCATTCAGGTTCAGCTGTGGTAAGGCACAGAGGATACAGGGAATTTGAAGTGGTAGCAAGTGCAAGACTACTGTCTCATTTTTCAGCACAGGCTACAGAATTGGTGGTGCTTATTGTCATGCTCGAGAATCACGCAGGGCAGGAAGTGACCGTGTACAGTGACTCCGTCTATGTGACGTCAACCGTACACGCAGGGTTAGCATGTTGGAAAAGGAGGGGCTACCTCTGAGCGGACAGCACTCCAGTGCAACACTCAGCATTCTTTGACAGGCTTATATAGGCACTACAGCTCCCCGTAGCCACTGCAATAGATAAGTGCGCAGCACATACTAAGAGAACTGAATTTATTTCATGTGGAAACCAAGCCGCAGATGACGAGGCCAAAGGCGTTGCATATTCATCTGATATTTAATCATTTGTCAAGAACGCAATTGATGGACATTCAAGGTGGGGCTCCACAGGAAGAGAAGGAATTTTGGACACAGAGGGGATGTTCTCAATCCCCTTCCGAAGCACTGTGGTGACAAGACAGCACTGGTAAACCAGTGATGCTTGCAGCCTTATTAAGGATAGTGTTAAAACAGCTACACTTCCCCTCGCATGTTACTAGGGAGAGCTTTGCAACAACCATTGCTGTGGACTGGTTCATACCGAACCTGTTATGGACCTCATTTTGTGAATGAGGTATTCAAACAGATTAGCTTATTGCTTAGCATTAAACACAAGTTTTCTTCTGCGTATCACCTCCAAGTGAACCATATATCTCAAAGAAAGGATAGAAAACTTGAAATTGACACTGAAAAGGGGGTGGCTACATTGCCTGCCCCTTGCATTATACGCATTGAGAAATCCACCTGGTTTTGACCACCACCTCACACTCCATGAACTGGTTACAGGGAGGCAGATGAGAACGCCTCTGTCTCCTCTATAGAGGACTAGGAGTGATGCCCAGACAACTGCAGAATTGTTAGGAAATGAGCTACATGCGTACATAACATGTATGGCTGCTAGTATCTCTGTCATTTCAGATCAACTCAAGCAGAAGGGATGTCGGTCTCAGGACGCAGATGAAGACAATACAGCAACCAGACTTGAAAAGCTACGTGTTTCTAAACTATTTGCCGGAGACACTGATCTAGTTAGGAACTTCACAAGAAAGTGGCACAAACCCAGATAAAGTGGCCCTTTTGTAGTGGAAGACATTAGTCCTTCCGCAGTTAAAGTCCAAGGGAGGCGAGCTTGGATTCACTTAGGAGATGTGAAGGTCTACGCTGGTGAGGCCAATGTACACCCAACCCATTTGGAAGCAAGTCAAGAAGAAGAAGTTCAGCAAGTGCAGACTCAATCGATGATGAGGAAGAAGGATGCAAAGACTATGGTGTAGTGTACATTTGGACCATGGCTCCCCTGAAAAACTCCTTATAGATAGTATAGCAGGAAGTGGGAAAGTTACTGTTCTTGAACCACAAGAGCTTGTTGACATTGGACCTAGGAGTGCTGAAGCAAAGGAAAAATGCCCGATTTAGACTTCCTTTTTGACAACTGGAAAAGAGAGCACTTCCCCGACTCGTTTCTCACTGAGTTTCTCTTTGGAGATGCACATGGTTCTATTAGATGTTCACATGCACAGACTACTTCTTGCTGTCTTCGTTTTTATACTTCGAGCATACCCTGCTCTTGTTGGGCGCAACACTGATGTGCGCACTTTAGTCCAAGATCCTAAAAATGGCCTGGCGATTAGACAATTATTGGCAGCAATTATAGAGCAAATCAGACAACTACCTGAGCATTTAACGATATTGCCTCATTCAAAATAAATGTTCCTTCCTTAAAAGTAATTACAGACAAAATGTGGTCTATTTAACATATTGCAATTCCAGAGAGTGAGTAGAGTCAATGATGTGTGGAGAGACACCAATGATGTTGGCTTATGTATTGGTACATAATATATGCCTTTTCAGCATCCATTATTGTTTTTCTGTTTCTATTGATCCACACTGTCTACTTCGTTGGTCCCAAAAGGGAAAGACTTCTGTTACGCCTTCCCACTCCAGTCACCATTGCAGAACTAGGCAGTGTAAGAAGGCCAAAGCCATATGTAATTGTTCCTACCCCAGTGATACATGTGAAGGCACCAATTTCTCTGACAAGTGTCCCTATGATGCCCCCTGTTGGAAGAATGTATACTGATATTCAACATCTACATGTACCTATTAATCAAACTCATCAAAAAACACGGCCTAACATGCTACAACTACGTCGACGATACTCAATAATCTTCAACATACAAGACACCCGAGAAGAAAACACCACACTAGAGAATTGTCTTTGTGACATATTCAACTGGATGAACCTCAATCATCTCAAAATCAACCCAGGCAAAACAGAGATAATGATTGTTTCAAAAAAGGGAGGAGACATCAACTACATCCCCTCGCCAAGAGAGCTCGGCAAAACACCAGAACCATCATCAACTGTAAAAAACCTAGGGGTCCTGATGGATAACAATCTCACTCTGGAGCCACAAGTAAACTCAGTAATCAAGAAATGTTTCTTCCTCCTGCGAGCAGCGAAAAGGATCCTACCGTTCCTGTCGTTCGCCAACAAAACACTTACCATCATCGCTCTGATCATGTCCAGAGTAGACTATGCCAATAGCCTATACTTGGGCATGCCCGAACGACTTCTAAAAAAACTGCAACGCATACAAAATGCAGCAGCCAGACTCCTCCTCAAGCTACCCAGAAGAGAACACATCACACCCGCGCTAAAAATACTACACTGGCTACCACTGAAACAACGAATAAAGTTCAAGGCCATGTGCATCACGCACAGAGCAATACACAAACAAGGCGCAGAATTCCTAAGCGACAAACTACGCCTACATCAACCGACAAGAACACTAAGATCAAGCACCGATATACGCCTGGAACCAAAACCCTACAACAGAAAAAAACTTGGAGGATCATCTTTCTCACACCAGGCACCCAAAACCTGGAATGACCTACCTAAGACTACACGGAATACAACAAACCACCTAGCATTCAGGAAACTCCTCAAATCATGGCTCTTCAAAGCATAACCACAACGGAGATGCACTACAATGCCCAGACATTAAAAAAATGATGAAAATAACTGCAACCTCGGCCACTCTCAAATTGGACAAACACTCAAACCAAAGAACCAACCACTCGACAGAGAATAAGACATCATGGAAAATAGCCACAAAGGAAGGCTGCAGAAACTGACCACATACCTAGACCCAGACGAAACCCCTCAAGTGACTCTCCCACTCGTACTTACCGGACGAACATATCCAGACCGGCAGACGCACCTAGATAGACGTTAGCCTGCGTCACATCTGGATAGGATTGACTGAAGGATAACATGCCCGCACCTAGAAAAAACGTGAATGCTAGCATGTGCCACACTTTGAGTTGTGAACACCAGCCTGCGTGGCATTTGGATGGAGTTGTGAATGTTGGCATGCCCACACCTGGATGGAGTCCTAAACATTGGCTTACTCCGTGTCTAGATGGGAATGTGAGGGCCAGCAAGTGCCACACTCAGACAGAACTGTGAATGTTAGCATGGTAAAGGTCAGGTAACCCACTAACCAATATAAGCTCAAACTCTGCATACTTATCTCACTCAAAAAACTCACACAACCATCTCACACACAACAAGCCGCACACACTTCACAACACTGCAACAACACATGAGCCGGAACAACAGCACACGCGGACTGACTCCGAACCGATACCCGCACCAAAGCTCAGCACCTGGTGTATACTGAGTTGAAGCTGCCAACAGAACACCACTCCCCTCACTATCCTACTCCCTTCTTCACCCTACTAACCCATCCCACCTTTATCATTTACAGATCCGCCTGAGCGCCTGGGGACCAATTCCGTTGGTGACGGTGCGCGGTACAAATACCTTTAACATTTAACATTTATTTCATGAGTTGCTTATACAAGCTCATCTGGCAAGAACGAGACCTAAGAGAAGTGCAAGGAAGGATGATTATGAATTAAATGAGTGTTTAGACAGTACAGCACATTTGGGGAATGCCATGTGGTATCAATACAAGAATGAAGTGGGAAAATGAATTTCTAAGGAGGATTGCTATGTATGTGCTCTCCTGCCTTATGCTATGGGAAAGTCTAAGATGTTCATAGCTATTGAGATAGATTTCCAGACAGCTCATTGCCTGACTCATCTTGCACTCTGTCATAAAAGGGGACAATTCCAGGGTTGAACGGCATCCTTGGTATGGGTGACAGAATGGTCAGCCCCAGAAGAAGATGATTATGTCCAAGATTTGAAGACAAGAGAAAGAGCACACACCAGAGATCATGCGATAAGAAATGAACAGCCTGGCATGAAGGGAGCTGGAATTAGATGGGAGATAAAAAGGAAACTCAACTGCCAAGGAAAAACTGATGAGGAAATGCAAATCTGGGGAAAAGTACTGTCTCCAGACAGCTGGGAAGTAGGCATAGTCGTATGCAGAGCTGTGGCAGTAACTGGTCATCACAAGCCAGTTATCGAACAATTGGAAAAGGATGCAAACCTCTCTGGCCGAGGCTTGGAAAGCTTCTGATGTGGGTCGAAGGCAAAAGAGGCCCATTGCAGATAGTGCCTTTGGCTAGTGCAGAGCTATGGTTCATAAACAATGACACGAGAAACGTTGGAGAGAACCAGCAGTGTGGTCAAATCTCCGATGTGCCCGGAATGAGAGATGGGACAGTAGTGATAATGGATCACTACTGGGCCTGTGGATCCAGAGCTTACATGAAACTGTCCAGAGATGTGACCTGAACATTGGCAAGTTTCCAAAAGAAGATGCTCACCTGAGGAAGAAGATATCTGCTGAACTCCTTAATCGAATGAAGATAGAAAACTATTTCTCAGCCAAATCGATAGAAGCCATTGATGCTATCCCACATGAACACAGATTTTTCAGCAAGATTGCTTCAGTTTTTACTGTTATCTTCATGCCTGGGATCCAGATGATGGCAAATGCCAAGTGGTTGCAGATCACCAGATGGGAGCATCTGCAGATGATTAACACCACCATAAAGGGATTCAATGCTATCAAGAAGGAGCTAAGAGCCATATGTCTGACGACTCTTCAGAACAGATGATTACAGCTATGGATGGTGGTGTTTGTGCCAAAATCGAAGAATCATGTTGCACATTCATACCCTCTCACGACGACGAGAATGGCACCTTCACTGAGGCCATAATGATGTTGACAAACTTGCACGTCAAGGTGGAAGACGAAGTGGAAGACATTGCTGATGACAGCTGGCTGCGTCAATCTTCTCATGGGTTCCACAATGTATGGCGAACATTTTTTCAAGTTCCTTGGAGCCCTGCTGGTGATGATCATGTTTGGATTCTGTGTGATTAGGATAATAATCACACAATGCAAGAAGACTGCAAAGAAAGCAGTAGGAATAAAGATTGTGATTGATGTTGAATCAGGATTCAAACCTAAAGAGTTGACATATGAAGAAATTAGAGACTATGTAAAGGCCAGTTTTCATGCACCTGAGGGAACAAAGTTCTTGTATCCGAAGAACCACAAGAAGTATGTGGGAAGGTGGATCTACTGCAATCCCAATAGACAATGTAGCCTTATGACCTGGAGTGTTGATGAACATGTGAAATAAGCAGGATCCCTGAAAGGAGTCATAAAGATATGGATTCCAAATAAGCACTTCTTCAGACGAGGATGTCTCGATGTGAAGATTGATGAGAGAGTGGTTGATGATTCGCCCAGAGGGAGGCGTGTAGAAGAGTAACCAAATACCCCTACCAGAAGCTCCGCCCCCATGTTTCCTATATGTTGGCTTCTGGAAATTGTGACATGCGCAGTACCAGTGAGGATGCATTTATCATAAAGAATCCTCGAGGCAAGGTATCCACTGAGAAAACCCTGTATGAATTCACAAAGAAGTAATGGGCTTCTGGAAAAGTCCCTGAAGAAGTATGAAAATGGATGAGAATAAGACTGGTAACGTCATAAGAAGAAACACTGACGCACCAAGAAAATACATAAATGACGAAAGAACATAGATATTCTATAGGATCTGAAGATGAGGTGTCGAAGTAAAGCAACATTTCGGGATCAAAATGAAGAATGCTTTTGCGAAGGAAAACTGAAGAAAATGCAAAGTCATTTTAAAATTGTACAGATGATGTAACGCAAGTAGAAAAAAATAATCCTGAGGATGGATACGTAGTGAATTGATTGCGGCGATGCAGTGGAATGTATAGAATCTGGATGTTCCACAATGCACTTTAGCAAACTTGAACCCTGTGAATGAATAGGACTTGGTTATGGCACAGTTGATAATAGCTGATGGCGAAGGAGAATTCAAGAAAGGCTGGCTGGCCAAGCACCAAGAGTCAAGACCACTGTGAGCCTGGTTGTCTGTCAAGAAGCTACATGAACATGAGAAAGAAACAAACTACTGTTTTAGGTGAAATGGAAAAATACTGAAGGTGCCAAGAGTTAATCATTTAATGTTATTTTGTGCAACATAAAGCTTGTAAATGTGGTCTCCAGTCACATGGTAAGATGGAAATAGACTTTGTGTCGAGCTACACCAAAACCAGAAGATAAGACCATGACACGCTTCCTTTTATTCTCAGGCACAGTGAGCCTCTACAAGGCCAAGTTCAAAGTTAATTGAATAACAGACCGCAGGAGTGATGATAGATGTTGGGCTAATTGGGTGGGGGGGGGGTTTCATGACCAGGCAATCGTCCTAGCACCTGGGATACCAGCTTCCGTGCTGCTAGCAAGTGGAATATTCCAGAAGGGTACAAGCGTGCCAACCAATTATAGAGGGCCATGTCCCAAAGAGCCCTATAGCTTGTGTAACCAATAGGGTGTTGAGTATTAGTATGACACGGAAGATGACTTGCACTTGGGATGGGTTTAGTTGTCCACCTGATTTTAGAGACCCAATCACATCCCCCGTCAGTATGAAACATATACCTAGATGTTCCCTTTAAGCCTATCACATTCCCTAGTAGGTTTTTCTTATTTGTCACATAGGATGATGTTAGTAGTGACAAATTATTAATATAAGAATGTTATTTTTTCGTGAAATGTTTTGAGTGGGAGAAATCAAGTGAACATCTGTTGAAGTCCATTGTAACTCCCTGTCTAATTGTTAATAAAACAGTACTAAGTGTTGCCAGCTTCCTGAGTTGGTTTAATTATTGATGTATGAGTAAGTTCTGCATCCCCATCCATCTCTAAGTATTGCTATCTCATCTTAAAGGGCTCCAGGTCGCGGGTTCAATTACACAAAAATAAATAAGTAAAATGCAGTGATAACAACATTTAGGCCCGATTAATGGAAAAGCACGCATTAATCACACAATGCCTGTGCACGAGAAGGACCCTGCACGAGCCAGCATGCAGAAGTTACTCTGAGTGCTCCGTGTATTCATGGAATCCTTCACGCAAATGAACTGTATTTGCAAGTCACGGCCGAAACGCCGCTGACTTGCACCCACAGAAAGCCAAAACAGCCAGAAACAGCTACATTTGCGTGCTCCTCAGACGCACATACATACACCCTGTAAAGAGTGTGTGGGGTCCCACAAAAGTAGGCCTGCACCTTGGAAACCCTTTGTAGGGTTCCCGGCAACTGTCACTAGCACCCCGACAACATGCGTAAGAGTTATCGTAACTCAGTTATCACTCAGGAAAATCAGCATGCCAACCCCCGCAAACCGTTACTGCACCTGCTACGTTGCATACACACTCCCCTAACTATGATCGGGACCCTGTCTGCATGCACACACCCCTAAATCCAACATGCAAACTCAACTCCAAAGTTGTGAATCCTCTGCGCCAATCTGCATGCCCTCATTCAGGTGGCGGAGAGATGGAGGGCTTTGAGTGGGCATTTTTTTAGGTGAGAGGTTGCGCGGTCACATCCATGAATGTGCTTTGCCGTGCGCACTTGTGGGTATGCCATGTACTGCCCGCGTTCCGTCTCTCGTAACGCCCACTTTTTGGCATGTTGTTTCCCATTTTCTGTGTTTCACCAACATATTCGCCATATGCATAGACCTCGCCCATGTCCTGTGTGGTATCTCACGCAAGGCCCTTGGCCACTCACAGAGATTCACAGAACATTCTGGTGATCCATGCAAGCTGGCAAAATATGGCGCACAGTCGATTCCATGAATCGACAGACAGGATTCTGTATGCATTTTGTCACTAAAATCCGGTATTTTACGCGCAAATAATACCATGAATCGGGCCCACCGTCTTTTTCAAATACAATATTTTCAGAATATTTTTTAAATAAGAATGGACATGATATTGCAAAAGCTACACACTCAAAATTGCGGTGCATGGCAACAACAGGCGTTGATAGAAATGCCACCTGTTTTTACCGCCCAACGTATGATGTGACCAGTCACACAAGAAATGCGGCTTAACATTACAAAGCCAGAAACATTCCACATAGTAACAGAACACCATCTATTTCGCAGTCGCTCCCTTATACAAAAGCAGTTACCATTATCACACATGGGCAACCAATATCTCACATACAGAAGCAATTATTGTCACGCGCACACACAGGAGAGAGCAGGGTTATAGAAAGGCGCATTGAAACATAAAGGAGGGAGCAGTTTCATACATTCTGCCCTAACAGGGTTCCTTTTATTGTAACAATTCAGAAATAATAACCCAAGATAAAAATAAAGAAAATAAAATGAAACAAATTATCTATGATAAATAAACACGTTTAAGCTGTGATACTGCACTAGTAAAAAAAATAGTAGGCAACATTGAATTAAACAAAATGACAACCTTTTATAATAAGAACGGCACACACATGTAATTGGTTTTTTTTTTTCATTTATGCAAATTGCAGGGAAAGCAAGGCATTTTTGGTACAAAAATGCTTACACAGAGTGGATAACATATGTCCTTAGAAACAGGTGAGAGGATATGGATATAAGACCAGATGATGCAGGAGAGGTAGACACTTGAACCAGGGACGAAGACAGTAGAGCATGATATAAGAACGGGATAGTGCAGGAAGTGCTCATTGTCGGATGATGGGGTGAGGGATGTGTAAGGGACGTGTAAGGGATTTCAATCAGGCACACACCGAAATCTCGCCTAGCATGTAGCGTGCAAATGAAACCCTTATTTATTTTTGCCTATAAGTTCAATATTCTGAATGATATACCACTCATATCACACCCTTCCCAAAATAGCCCCCAGGTCACACTGAACCAGGAATCAGGCTAGTTTGCAAAGGTAAATATGTATTTATTTATTTTAATATTCAAATCACACATAGGTTTACTATAGATATGTATAAGGGGCAGCAATCACCCAAAGGCTGACAATACAATTCAGAAATAAGCAAAGCAATTGAATTTACTTATAGGGAGGCAAAATAGAAAACACAGGGAAAAAGAACAGTTTGTTTTGCACACAGGTAGCGTTTAGGTTAATGTTCCCCTGCAAAGTTTTGTTTACATACAAATGAGCAATTCTACACCAATGTGAGTAATCAGCAGGTTTTCGGGAATGAAATACAATGTCTAGAGTTATAGGCAATCCTCCCTGCCACAACCTTATTTTGGCAAATGACACTTTGAAATGACAGGTGAAATTGGCTTGGTGAAATACTGTAAAATGGTGAAAATGCTAAAATGGAAACAAATTCTAAAGAAAGCAACACTAATCAGGTCCTAACATGCATGGGTTGTAATATGAACCACAATATATACTTCAGATCATGATGGGATGGAAAAAGCACTTTGAAATGTGCAAAAGACATGTGCACTTTGGCTGAAATTCCAAATTCGAGGCCAACTTTTACTATGCGATATTGAAGAACAACGGGTCAAATACACTGTTGCAGGGTGTAGTTGTGGAGATAGCTAACGATGTTAGGTATCAGTGGGAGTTAAAATTGTCTTTCTATCTTTAAAACTGAGGGAGTTATAGAGGTTTTAGTGAGAGGTGTTTTTCGAAAATAAAGACACAAATTTGGACAAGGACTTCAGTTTAAAACCAGAAAATATGGATTATGCTTTTACTGAAGACTAGAACCTTCAAAATAGACAACCAGGTTGGGACGAAGTAAGCTCTGAGACTTATTCATGGCTTCAGTAACAGATCCCCAGCGCTTTCCCAGGCGGAACCAGTGGGATTTATGGATAAGAGTTACACAAATAAAAATGACTATGAAAATGACGCTTTAGCAAATAAACAGGATAGGATAGCATTAAAGATTTCGACACTGTTACTGGTTATGAAAGCAGTGAGAGTTCAGAGACTAGGGTGGAACAAGATAAGGCAAGGTATGCAATAGTTCTCTAGCGTCCTGTTAATACTCGCAATCTAATGGGATTTAAGATTTTTGGACCGTCAAAGTTCTGGTCAAATGGGTCGGTCTATCAGGGAAGAACAGCACATCAGCTAGGCTGGTCACTGGAACTGCACAGGATCTGCCCTTCTTGTTTCTGGATTTTTCAGATCAGCGGGATGGCGAGTTCAGCAGGCAAGCATTTATGGTAGCAAGCCAGACAGTTTCAGGATGCTTCCCCCCTACCACAGCGCTTCACTGAGTTGTGAGGATTAGTTGAGAATTGAGGCCTAGCTGAAAATGGTGCAGCTACTGCTTGGCCTGGTGGTTGGCATCTGGATCTAGAAGGATGTTGAAGGCTGGATGTTGAATGCTGGATCAAAATGCTTCGCTGGAATCAGAAGAGCGAGTCTGTCTATGTGTTGTCAGATGTCCCTATTTATCCTGTCAAATGACATCACCAAATGGGGATATGGGCCGGCTTAACTAAACTTGCCCCTGTGAACTGGGATTAGATCAGAGCCTCATCTCCACCTTGCATCCGGATGATTGGATCAAAGACAGATGATGTCATGTTTATGGTTTGATTTTTACAATACTTAGAAACCTCCCGTAGCCACTAGTATTAAAATCAAATTTTGTCCTAAATACATATTTACACATTTGTAACCTCTACAAAAATCACATACATGGCTTACATATTTTATGATGTATCTGTTCATCAAAATCCCACAGCTGTGAGACCTTGTTCCACCTTTCTGCAGCATTTTGTCCATTTTGTCATGAAAATGTTTTCCAAAATGTCTCCAAATTTCCACAAATATGCGCATTTACCATAGGAATCTGTGTGCAAAGTTTAACAATTCTAGCATAAATACAGTTCCCATAAAACCACATATATTGCCATTCCTGTTCAGAATATGCTGCACAGTTCCACCAAGTTTTCAACTGTAGGGCAAAAAATGTGATTAACAAATCTGCCCGTTTTATATTTTTCACCACTTCTGATAGTGAGTTATAAATCTCTAAAACATGTTCATTACATATTCTTTAGCAGCAAATGGTCAGCCTTTTGTCTGTCTCTGGAGGCAAGGAGCAGCCCCCACCTTTGGGATTTCCTTCAGCAAGCATAGTTTATGACCTCTTCACACGTCCATTTCCTGGCCTGGAGAATCTGCCATTGTTCAGTCCCTGGCAGCAGACACAAGTCTGGCATACCCCACAATTGTCAGTGAGTTTCTGCTGAGAGCAATACCCTCCCCTTGGGGGAAAACCTGTTTGTCAACCCCTTGCAGGCCCAGACAGCCTAGGTTAATTCTTAATTTCTTGACCTGAAATGCAGCATAAAACAAACCTGTTGCATCAGATAACATATATAATTTACATTCTTGATTTAACCTGTGGGATCAAAACAACTGAGATCTGTGTTCCTTTCAGCAACAGTCCTTTTATATTTGCTAATCCGGCAGACCTTTAGTTTAGACAACCTTAAAGTTTAATCAGGAGAGCCCATTTAACAGGGGCTGTCACTCAGAGGTAGCCCAGTTTTGCTGAGAAGGTGTTTTGCTCTTAACATTTCAGGACCTTGTAAATTCACAGTGCTTCATTAGATTAAATGAATTTTAGTGCCAAGCAAGATTTTGAGTGTTGGAAATTGTTATGTATAGGCATTTTGAAGTTTCAGCAGCAAAGTAAATGTCATTTACAGACACATTTTGGAGTTTCACTTGCAAAGCGCTGCTTCTCCCTCTGCATTCTATGTTTACTTGTCATGGAGCCCACTGGCACTTTTTCTGCAGCGTGTGCTCTGTTCCACCACACATGCATCATGGGTGGCAGGTTTTGCAGCCATCGTTTTGTGTGTTGAAAAACACGGTTTAGGAGGTTTTGGCGGGCACAAGGGTTTTGCCGCCATTTTACTGTTTCTCGCTCCATAGATAGCAAAGTGAGGCCGCATAGTATAGCAGAGTGGGTCAATACATCCCACAGATGCGTGCCATGGGGTTATCCTAGAGCAATATGGGGAGAGGAGAACAGGAAGTGGGGTGGCGTAGAATGCTATGAAAGTGATTTAGGAGAGCAGAGGTTGGATTTAAATTGTCGAAGCAGTGCAGAGAGGGGGAGGAACATCACTCCACAGCAAGAGAGTGAGGAGAGGGAGAAAGCGGAAATGAGAGGGAGCACAGGGGGCACGAGAGGTGGCCAGAAGGTTAGACTTGAGGGGATGAGGTTGTAGCACTAGCAGCAACCTCCAGGACCGTTGACCCGAGATCCTCTTCCCCTCCACTCTAACGCACTTCCAGTTGCCTTTATTAAGCAGTAGCTCTGCACATGGGCCCTACCTGCACCCTAAACACCTTAACGTCATTGCAAGAACGTGCTTCACTTTTTATTCTGCAGTTTAAATAATCTAATTTAATTGTTTACTTATTCTAGTTCCTAACTGTGAGTTATTTACAGTTCTTGGTACGTAATTGTACATGTTATGAGGAAATTAATACAATTTTTGCAATGCATATTTTTCAATTAACAAAATAACATCAGGTAGATTAAATCTTTTAAAAAAACATTTTTACTGCAAATAATTTCAAGAAACATTATTTTTACGTCTTCCATTTTACTGTGGCCTATTTTGGGGGGAGGGTTTTTACTACTCTCTACTGCCAAGAATCCATGTAAATGTGAGATGTTGTGCTTTATAAATGCTGCACAGCATGAAGTTACATGAAGAAGCTGTCCCGGACACACCCACATGTGCACATTCTATGTAGCAGGGTCTGCGACCAGTACATCCTACCAGTGCTCAATAGAGGGTGTGCCATGGTTCTCCACAACCCAGACTTGTGCCCGGCAGGGGTTGGAGAAGTTGTCCCCAAAAGGGTGAATAGCTCCAACGCGGGGTTAACGATGGGTGGGGGGTCCTGAGGCGCTAGGCCCAGCAGAGTGTGCACAAGGGTTTTCCCAGAAGGAATTAACATTCCAGAGTCCGGACCATGGATCACTGCAACAAGGGTCCTTCAGTGGGGGTCAATATCTTTCTCAGCAAGCATTTACACTCCATTCCAGCTTCATTTCAACTGAACCATACTCTGATTACTCATTACGGGAGTGGACTAGAAACCAAAAGAGGCCCTGGAAATCCTTTTCAAAGTAGCCCAATATTACACATTTTCAGCAAGCCCAACCGTTTTCCTATGAGAAAATGTGGAAATAAAATGGGTTACCACACAACAGGCTCACTCCAGAGTTCCCTATAGGCCAGTCCACCACTGATTATAGCACAAATCTATTTTTATCATGCATTTTGCACATACAATGCAACCGCATTAGATGCACATTCGACACTAAGGGCTCGATTCATAGAAAAGTGTGCATTTCTCTCGCATTTGCCATGAGCCGAGAACGACACTGCGCGAACCTGCACGAAGCATAAAAAATGCACGCTACGTGTTTTCATGGATCATGCATTTCCAGCAGACATGTAAAGGGAACCGAGCTGCGTGAGGAACACCCACAACACGTCCCCACACAAACCAAAAACATGGCAGAAGAGCAACATTTCCAACCTTTCCGCAAAGCTTCATGTCCACCTCTGACACAACATCCAGCACCCCAGCAACTCTGCGCGAGGTTCTGCATAAGTGAAGACTGCACCCCAGCTACTCTGCATGCGGTTCCACGTAAGTAACTGCTGCGCCCCAGCTACTCTGCACGAGGCCCCACGTGAGTAACGACTGCACATCAGCTACTCTGAGCAAGGTTCCACGTAAGTAACAACTGCACCATAGATACTCTTCATAAGGCCCTACGTAGGTAACGGTTGCGCCCCAGCTACTCTGCACAAGGTTCCATGTATGTAACAGCTGCACCCAGCTACTCTGCGCAAGGTCCCACATAATTAATGGCTGTACCCCAGCTACTCTGTGTGAGGTCCCATGGAAGTAATGGATGTCCCCTAGCTACTGTGCCTGAGGTCCCACCTAACTAATGTCTGCATCCCTGCGAATAGTCCCCACTACTCCCACCACACACAAAGTGCTGAAACATACCCCGGCTGCACATCAGCCCCTCCAGTTGCAGACATCACCCACAAGCTCTCCTCACCTCAGCCACTAACCCAGGCAACCCTTACACCACCCACCAGATCCCCTCACCTCTGACACTACCCCAGGCAGCCCTCACAACATCCACCAGACCCCTCATCTCTGACACTACCTCAGGAAGCCCCTCGACAGTACACTCCCCTCCCCATATCACCCTCACCTCCGATACTTACCCAGGCACCACCCTCACAGTACTCCACCATCCCCAAACCGTCCTCACCTCCAACACTGCCCCCAGGAAGCCCCCTGACAGTACACTACCCTCCCCTCCATTCACCTTCAACGCTACCCCAGGCACACCCTCACAGTACTCCACCCTCCCCACACTGCACTCACCTCCGACACTGCTCCCAGGCAGTCCGTTGACATTATCCCACCCTCCCCACACCGCCCTCACCCCTAACACTGCACCCAGGCAGCCCCCTCAAGTCCAGACACCACACACCAGCCACCCCTCACCTCTGACTCTATCCCGGGCAGCCCCCTGACAGTACACTCCCCTCCCCACACCACCCTAACCGCTGACACTATGCCAGGCATCCCCCTGACAGTGCACTCCCCACCCACACCGCTCTCACCTCCAACACTACCCAAGACAACCCCCTGACAGTTCACTCCCCTCCTCACACCGCCTTCCCCTTGGACACTGCCCCCAGGCAGCCCCCTGACAGTACACTGCTCTCCCCACACTGCCGTCACCTCTGACACTACCCCAGGCACCACCCTCACAGTACTACACCCCCCCACACCACACTGACCTCCGACACTGCCCCCAGACAGCCCCCTCAAGTCCAGACACCACCCATCAATCCCCCTTCACATACCACACTGCCCAGGCAGACCCCTGAATGCACACTGCCCTCCCTGCACCACCCTCACCTCCAACAGTACCCCAGGCAGTGCCCTGACAGTACACTTCCCTCCCCACACTACCCTCACCTCCGACACTGCCCCCATGCAGCCCCCTCAAGTCCAGACACCACCCGCCAACCCTCTGCATCCCCGACACCTACCCAGCCTGGCCATGCCACATCAGTGCAGTACTGCACAACAGCTTACCTCAATTCAACTGTCCTCCCCCCAACATGAAGCACACATGCCACATACCCACCCATTTCCCCAACAACCACCGGGTGCTCTGATGCAGAATGCAGGTTTTCACCTCATCACGGGAATCCCTGGTACATCACACCCAGTGGCACAGCAACAGGACAGCTGAATTTAGCAGCAGCTAGACAGTGAATCCACCATGTACATGTAACACAGTGAAGCAATGTGCTGCAATGTGATTTATCATTGTGCACATGTGTCATTGCAATTGCATCAAACTGCTGTAGGTGAATGACCAAGGAGAACACTAGTCCAAGACGTCACTAACAGGACAGTGGCATATGTGATGTCAGTGCATACTAGCAAACAACATAAGATGAATCAATGGACTGGGGTGGCAAAGCACAGCATTCTAGTCTAGCCCCCACAAACAACATCATTTTAACAGGTATGTTTTGGGGTGATGCAATTTAATTCTGAGAGTGTGTGAGCCAAGCAGACGTATGATGTGCACAGCCACATATAACCAAACTCGCATAGCAATACAGTGGCAGAGGTGCTGCATAACATGAGACCACTGTAGGGACACTGTGAGCAATGACATTACACTCAAAGGAGGCAGTAAATAGTGGCACGGGGATTCATATGGAAAATATAGACATCAAATGGCTGGTGCACATTACAAAGGGAAATGCATATTCTTGCAGTAAGCACATGTTTAAAATGGACTAGTTCAAGGCAACAGATCATCTGTCCGATTTGCACTGTATACATACTAACCCAAATTAATCAATTAACACCCCTACTCCTATCCCATAATTAGTAACATGTCATTAACTAATCAGTGAAAAGCAGGATCAGATGAAATGTCAAAAGTGTGCTTTTCGGCAATGGAATTAAAACATGCAAATATTTTACTGGCTATGTGATCTCATTCAGCATTCCACAAACTGCGAGTTTGAAATATGCTGTGATTGAAAAGCACTATTGTGTGCGCAGGAAGCGATTGTTGCAAATAGTTTGGGCAAAACTATTGTGCTGGAAGGAAAAATACAGAGGCAGCTCGAATTGTGGGCATGTACAATTCAGAGGGGCAGGTCCAATTGATTGACAGGGTTAACATTTAAAAGCAAGGGACAGAGTGGGTTTAGTTAGTCTGGCTGAGGAGAGCTGAAGAAACTTTCTGGAAGATGGCAGACCGAGCAGACAGGCGGTAGACTGGGGGAAGCTGAGGTCCCGGCATACAACTTGTGTCCTTCATTTGGGCGGTTGGGCTTTGCAGAGTTTTCAATACTACAGTTTGCTGTCAAGCCAATTCAGAGGGGTTCCCCAGAGATAACAGTGCAAGAGTGCTGCTGGAGTGCAAGGTGAATGTACTTCTAATAAGTGAGGTGCATGCCCGAATGGATGCATTTTTAGCCAGCCAGGAGATGCTCATTACATATGTAAAGTATCAATGTAAAAAGTGAATGCAACTCTGAATTTACAAATTTTATTAAGCATACACATTGGCAAGTCTTGCAATCCAAGGTCATGTGTTTAGCTGATTACAGCCTGTTCTATTATTGAGTGGTGTATTTTGAAATAGTTTTTTCTCTCTTGCTTTTTGCTGCTCCACATTCGCTATGGTAAATGCCTTCCATGCATAATTGTTACAGTGTATGGTTGGTAAGTTTATCTGCCTCGATAAAGACACATTAGAAAAATCACTACGTGTTCTGATACATTTTATGGGATTTGGGTCATATTGTTTAATCTGCATGCACAAGCAAGGGCGAAATGGAAAATGCTTTCATAAGAATGCTCTGTAGTTAGACAGCGGCTGAGTGTGCGGTGTGTCAGCTGTGCATGTTTACAGCTAAACAGATCTGCCAAAGGCAATAGCCCAGCCTCATAGATAAGTGGCTGGGAACCACAAGTGTCACTGTCAAAATCAATCCAAGTGTAATAGGTCGGTTGATTTCCTTTAGAGTTGACCCGGGATAAAATATAAGTTTTAGAGTATTCTCAGGGGAGCAGTGTCACTCTATATCGAGCATTACCACCAAAACGCTATACATTTTAACACCTAAAGAGAGTATCACGAGATCAGGTGAACCTTCCTATACGTAAATCTCTAACACCACACACTGTTTGGAAGTTGATGTGTGCTGGTGGGTGGCCATTAATTGTGAGGCCCCACTTACCACCCCCATACATAATTTATGATGTAGAGAATCATTGTTTGAATCAACCTGAAAATAGAGTGCCAACACCTGCAAAGACATCAGGAATGCCGGACCTAACAAAATCCTCTAATGCAGTGGGCCCTTGCAATGAACAAGATGATAAGATCAAATTGATAATCGAAACATATTTGGCAACTCGCTTGGAGTCGTCAGTAAAATCTCCAAACATCACGACAGAAAATCAGGCGAGAGTCACTTTTGCTGAGCAACCTGAATTACAGAAAAATAACAACCAATTCCAAAAAACAAAAAGAATGACTAGTGAACTGGGTCATAACAATTCCTCTAACATTGAAGACCCTTTAATGAAGTCACGCAAAATGGAGCAACAACGTAAAAAGAAATTCGCAAGTTATCATACTTTAATACTGAAATGTCGCACTGCTCCTCACCCACAATATGACCTATCACGCGCTAGCGTACTTAACATCTTCAGTGATGTGCCGGAGCTAGGTGATTTAACATCATTAGACATTGACCAAGTCGAATGTATTTGTGACGCAAACCTAGGAATTGTCCGATTATGGATGAAATCGGGGCTTGTTATGAACTCACTGTGGCAAGTACGACTAAAATTGTTCTCAATGGGATTTCTATTAGCTCAAGATCCGGAAAGGAAAAATGTAGACACGTCAGTCACTTCTAATTCTATTAACACTGTTTGTCACTGTTCTAACTGTAATTTGCCTATATGTGGGATTGAAGACCCTTTTTCCTCTCATTTATAACCATCATTTCTTCAAGAGAATATAGAGAAAAAGCCAGATTCTATAAAATTAATAAGTTGGAATTTGAGAGGACATTCTCATTTACTTACAAATTCCAATCCAATTTTAGAAGATGCAGATGTTATACTACTACAAGAAACTTGGATATCCACTATCCCAGTATGGGACATCCATGAAATTGTGATTAATCCAGCCATCACAGCTCAAAAAGGACGGCCAATGGCAGGGCTTATGGTTGCCGTCAAACTGCGATCTAAAATGACACTTCATGCGTGGAATAACCCCAACAAGTTTATACAAATGGTAAAAATATCCTATGATCAAGAAACGCTGGCAATAATAAATGTCTACAGAAACCCAGTAGCAATTACGGATGACTGTTTCTATAAAGCTCTATCAAAGATGTTTGAACTTATTGGTAAAACGAAAGAAATAACAGATGTAGTATTAGCAGGGGACCTTAATCTAAATGCCTTTAAATGTGACGCTGTGAAGAAAAAACAAGAATTCAAGTGGAGTAATTTTATGAAGCAATTTGGCATGCAAATGGTCAATCGTTCTCTCCCTGGAGATATCCCTCCACCAGCTTCATGGCAAAGAGGTTCCTCAGCAAGTACCATTGATTTTCTATATTTATCAAATAAGAAATATATGACATCAAAAGAATTTAAGATAGTGAAACAAACTAGCAGTGATCATCATATGCTTCTACTCACTTGGTCGAGAGATAAAGTAGAAGTAGATACCAACTGTCAATGGATGTCACAAAAGTTGATAGTAAACAATGCCAAATCACGTTTTAAGTGGCACCCAACGAAATTATTAGATCTAAATAACAATTTGCTACAACAAATGGATTCACAGACTGCAACATCATATGTAGAATTGTTGTCTAACTATAGAACACTCTTTACCCCTTCAGATCGTGTTCCGGTCCATATGTACGATCATTTATTGTCTAAAAAAAAAAAAGAACACAGAAAAGAATTAAGATCTGCAAGACAACTTCCTTGGTCCGAAAAGTCTGTTGCTTTCAAATTGATAAAATCTTGCTACAAAAATTGGGTTTGCTCCTATAAAGAACAGTTATTCCAAAAAGATGGGGAATCCTTCCTGGACGCTATAACGAACAAAAACTCAGCGCAAATCTGGCATTTACTTAATTCAACATCGCATTAAAAAAATCAAATGGCACAATTAAATGGAGTATCTGAGAATCAATGGGTATTGCACTTCTCCAACCTACATACAGATAAATCCTCTCAAGTACATGAATATGAAGGTCAGAGCTCATTGTCCTGGAACTTGGATTGTTCTGAAGACATCATTGAAGAATGTATTATTAAATCATCATCATCAAGAGCTGCAGGCCCAGATGGTATTACCAACTTTATGCTGAAACAACATCCATGGCACTGGGCAAAAATGTTGAATAATATATTTCATCAGGTATTACAAACCCGGAGAATTCCAAATTCATGGCGTACTTCTATCATAGTGCCGATACTTAAAAAAGGAGATCGTACCATACCATCGAACTATCGTCCAATAGCGCTATTGGACGCTCCGGGAAAAATGTTCACTCGATTGGTACCATCAGCATTTAATAACTGGACACAAGAAACCAAATGCCGAGACCAAAATCAAACTGGATTTGTCCGGGGGTTGGGGACGTCAATCAACCTTATGATTCTCAATTCCTTAAAAGCTCAAGCACGACACACCAAAACCTCATTATTTTTTGCTTTTGTCGATTTAAACGCTGCATTCGATTCTGTCTCCAGCGTTAAATTGTTTCAAAAGCTAACTAGAGCTAACTGTCCACCAGACATATTGGACATAATACGTGCTTTACACTCAGGTACGTCCATACGGGTTCGATTATCTACCATCGGCCTGTTATCCACAATAATTAAAACAACAAGAGGTCTGAAACAAGGCTGTATTTTGGCACCGGCATTGTTTAACTTCTTTATTCACGATGTCCAAGAAGTTTTCTCGTCCATCTTAACAGATTCACCTAAAATGAATGGCACAGTAATACAAGCGCTGTGGTATGCGGACGATTTAGTCCTAATATCCAAAACACCCATAGGCCTCCAGAGATTAATTTCTGCACTGTCAATCTACTTTGAAGAGAATGAGCTTTCTATGAACATCAAAAAATCTCAGATATTAGTCGACATCCCAAAATGCTCATCAAGATCAAAGTTTGTATGGATGGTTAAAGACATTACCCTAGACATTGTAATTAACTACAAATATTTGGGAACTCAGTTTGAATCAAACTCAATGCCTATTGAACATCTGCAGTTACAACAAAATAAACTGATTGTTGCAATTGCCCAATCAAAGGTAATCCTATATAAATATGGTACATTCTCCATCAAGCCTGCTCTATACTATTGGTTACAAAAAGTGACTCCTACACTTCTATATGGACTTGAAGCTCGAGATATCACTGACGCTAAAAACCTAGATAAATTGGAAGCTAAATACTGGAGAAGCTTATTGCATTTACCTCAATCAACCCCGATTTCATGCATTCGTTATGAATTGGGACTTACGTCACTCAACGCCAAATACCAATGGCAACTTTGTGCACTATTTAGAAAATGCTTAGTAAATATAGCTGCTGATACTGTTATAGCCATTTTATCTAATTATCTGTTTTCAACTAATCACTGTTTTGTTGTAAAATGGACTACCAATGAGTATCGAATTCTGGCTACAGCAGATGTAGATGTTGAAACTGTGATGCTGGAAATGCATCAGAGGGACAGGGCCTCTGAATCCTTGTCCTTTACTGCTTTTTATCGTGTGTTCTGTCATGTTTTCTGCCCAGGAGTCCATGTGGGACTCCTGGCAGTGCAGCTCACTCTTTTGGTTGGGTGAACAGACCCATGGGATACCCTTATGGCACCCATGGGTAGGGGTACAACCCTGTACCCCTAGTGTATGTTTTTGGGCACCTGTGGGTGGCCCACAGAGCAGGGTATGGGCTGGTGGCAGCTCCATGCTGAATTTGACAGGTGCTCTGGGTGTCCTCCATTTTGGGATACCCAGGCCCTGCCATTGGGATCAGTTGATTCCTGATAGGAAACAAGATGGCCCCTGTGGCCTCTTGCTCTCTATTGCCTGTTACCTTGTTTCCCAAAGTCCTGGGAAGCCCTGACTCTGTCCCTTCCCCCTGACTGGCTGTTGGGTGGAAGTTCCATATATGGTGTTGTTGTGAAGGCCCAGCTAGACTGACTGGAGCCTTCCCAGTGACTGTATGTTGTGGGTACCTCCTGTGGGTGGGACCTGGGTGAATGGAGTGTGTGACCAATATACACTCCTTGTTGTGGTTGTCTGGTTTCTGGCATGAGAGACAAAGACTGAGACAGCCCTGCCCGAAACTGGCCTGAATGCAGTGTGTAGTGTTGAATGGCTGGGTACTTGTCCCAATCCACATTCCTTGTTGTGAGTGTCTGAAAGGGAGGAGTGTGGCCTGAATGCACTGTGTGCCTGATTGGCTGACTGACTGCATGAATGCCCTTCTGTATGATTGGCTGCTGAGTGTGTGCCAGCAGTGTGGATGAGAGACAGAATAGTATATCTGGGGACCTCTCACCACTGTTCAGAAGGTTCATGGAATGTTCAGAAGCGTTCAGAAGCGTTCTGGAGCTGAGTCTCCACTCTAAGAGTAACTGGAACTGCTGATCCTCTACGTCCAGCTGGAAGAAGAAGACTTGCTGTGGCATTTGCTTCGACCGATCCGAAGGCTGCCGAAATCGTCGAAGACTGACCCGAGAGAGGACCTGGTAAGGCGCCCTCTTCCCGTGCTCCGAGGGACCATCGAGCACCGCTCCATCTTCGCCGAAGCGCCCTGGAAGACAGACCCTCGAAAGGCTGCCGACCCGAGACGGGACCGCCGAGGAGATCGAAGTGAAGCACCCGGACATCGCCACCGTCGAAGTCCATTGCCGTCGACCAGGGTTCGCAGGTTTGTGTAACCGCTGGAGGCCCGTCGAAGTTGTGTTGCCCAGCCGTGGGAACCACTTGACGCCGTGCCGCCGACGACCGGAGCCGTCCGCTTCTTTGCCTAAGAACATTTGAATCGAAGGACTCCCTCGTCCGCACCGTCGACCGCTTTATCCTGCTGGAGAAAGTCGAGAACAACCAACGCGCTGAGGAGAAACCTGCCGGTGGGTTTCCCGCCACCCGAAGACCACAAAGACTCGAACGACTCGACGCCCTTGCTGGGCCTCCGTCTCCACAATCTTTGCGGTCCAGAACTATTGTCACCGAGGTGCCCCGCACGCCTCTGCCTTGCAGGACGCCGACGCTCCGACGCCGACGAGCACCGCTCGGACGAAGCTGCCGCCTCATCGATGCCGTTCTACCCTGTTTGTCGACGGACGTTCGACGCCCCGTGTCTCCCACTTGAAAGGGAAGGCATTCAAGAAGGGCCGTCGATTCCCCGTCGCCGAACACCGGGTTCCTCGACGCTTCTCGACGCCTCTCGACGATCCGTGACTCCCGCTTGAAAGGGGGTCGCTCAAGAAGGATCTGTCGACGCCTCTTCGAAGAACTCGACTCCACCAGGTACATTGGGGGGTAAAAACATTATAGGAGGGAATAAGACTTGCAGAACAATATTTGGACTGGGCTTCTGCTATATCTTTATTTTACAGGTTGCCCAGGTGGGGGGATCTCCACACAGAACTGTGTCTAGTGGTAGGGGCCAGTATTCTGCCTATTGCTCAACCATCTTATTTTCTCTCCTCTCTCTATTGCTGGTTTCACTCTATTGATCTGTGTGACATTGTTACAGTATTGTTGATGCACTTTAATGAGATCTAATACAAAGGGTGGTACCACTTTAGAATTGTATATATTTGCCATTGTTGATTTTCCTAAGTACAAAGTGAGTTATTATGATAAGTGTACATAACCTTGAATATTGATTATATAAAGACGGTGTACTAACCAATACAGTGTGTGGACATTCCTTTGTGGGGGCTTGGGGACTACACTGTACTTAAGAACCAGCCTGCATCACCTCCTGAGAAGCTAGGCCTTGATTGCTCGTCCATTGCTACCGTAATAGAGAATCTTGGCTGGGGTCTTCTGTGCCTCTCTTCTACCCTATAGAGAGCAGAAGTACAGACACCCCCCACCGGTCTTCTTCACAGAAACTTTAATCCAAAATCCGGAACGAGCTAAGAAAAAGATTTTTCTTCAAGATTGGCTACTTAATCGCGATCTCTGTTTAAGTTCTAAAAATTTTAACAGCCAAATATTCCCAGATAAAAAAATGGGAACAGTAGCAAGTTACCTGATCAAATCGCCTTCACCACAAATTCGTATAGCGATTATGAGATCGCGTTTTAATTTGTGGCCCACAAGAGATATCTTAGCCCAGCGAAAGCAAATTGTTATTTCAGAAAACTTTTGCAGATTTTGTAACAATACGTTACAAAAGGAAACCTTAGAACATCTAATCGTTGAATGCTCTGCACTATGTTCAAAAAGAAATAACATGTACAAAAAACATCTAGCTATTGTTGCTAATGTCCAACCTAACCTGAGATGGTCGTGTTTACTAAATTCAACTAATATGAGTTTACTTATTGCCTGTGCAAATTTTGTAAAAATTCTCTGCTTATCTGTGATAGCAGACAATTAACTAGTTTTGCACATAACGATAATTAAATAGCACGAAGGGGCACTTGATGAATTCACTTGTTAATATGAAATATACATTTTTTTTATCTAACTCTGTGTAAATTAATACATTTTTAGTAATTGTGTAAAAATGGTTTTATAACAGTCTTGTAAAAATCATAAATGATTAAAAACAAGAATAAATAAAAAAAAAATAATAATAACTGTATAGCATATGCCACCACTCCACAGTTTTTCACCCAACCCACATAACAGTCACACAATAAATTCATAGCAAAATAAAACTAAAAGACATGAACAAAGAGACAACAACTGTGTGATGAACAACACAAAACTGTATTTACAATATGTACACTAGCAAAAATGTGGAAAGGGTGAAATGTCCAAGGGAAAAAAACAAACCGAACCAAAAAAACACAAAATCAACTATTTACATGGGTAATGGGCTCAATACTCTGCCATTACGTCCTCCAGTGCAGAGTCACATTCATCATCCTCCACTAGGAGGCGAGCGACTATCTGGTCCTGGGTGGCTTGCAAGAGGTCATTCATCCTCCTCTCCTCCTCTCCTGCATCCCTACAAGCCTCCACCAGAACCTCAACCTGTCTCAGTGTCCTCCTTTTCACCACCTCTGCCCTGGACCTGGCAACCCCTGCCACTCTAGCCCGCTGCCTCTCTGCCATCATGTGCATTTGCGAATCCATATGGATGCACACCAAGTGCCTCAACCGGTGGTGCTCCTCCTGCCAGTTGTCCAAACATTGCTGATTCACTTGCCTCCCAATGTTGTTGGTCCATGTGTTGATGCCCTGGACAGTCCTGTAGGGCTGCTGCCTAGCCAAGAATATCCTGTGCATGCACCCCCTCAATCTGGATGTTGCCTGGTAGGGGGGTACAGCACAAGCACTGTCATGACCTGTCAGCTGTCCCACTGATGCCTCTTCTTGTGCATGTGCCCGGGCAGACATAGCTACCACATCTGCTGTACTTTTTCTGACTTCCACCATAGGCAGGTACATGCTGACCACCAGAATTGGTGCGGTGTGGGTAGGACAGTAGGAGACGGGGCTGTGATGGGAAGTGGCAAGGAAGGCCCCCCGGAGGATGACTGGGGCACAGAGGAGGCATTGGAGGAGGGAGCAGCTGAATGAGTAGAAACCGAGACCAGCACATGTGACAGCTAGGACATTGAGATGCCAAAGGTTTTGTGATGATCTGAGAGGAGGTCACAAATCTCTCTCACATCATCACGAATTCCGTACATACACCTCACAATCCAGGCCAGGAGGACATACATCTCAGAGGTGATCTCCATGGCCCCAAAGGCAGGCCCGGCCTGGGTGGAGGCATACACGATGGTGGTCACGGCTGCATCAGATGGAGCAAGGACAGGAGGTTCCTCAGCTCCCTCCACAATGCACAGCACATCCTCCTGTCCCTGGTGCAGGGGTGCAGCCGAACACCCTCCTGAATGTCCCTACCCAACTCTGTGCGCTGGCCTTCATCTTCCTCCTCCTCCACCACCACCACCTACATCTCCCTGGATAACTCCAGAGAGCCTTCATCCCTGGATGGCACTTCCCTGTCCCCGTCCCTGAACGTTGTCCCATAGGCACTGAGGAGTTCTCCTCCACAACAACCTTCTAGGAAATACCCCCAGCAGCTCTGCTTGATGGAACTTGCACTCCCCCAGCCAACTCAACCTCAGAAGATGTAGACTCCAGTTGGGCAATCCATGGTCTGCAATTTTGCCTGGTGGCTATCTCTCTGCCCTTGTGCTTCACAAAACTGCCTCCACTCTCTACACAGGGTGCAGTAACTGTAGAACATTTTTTTAAAAAAACATTGACATCAATAAACGTCATCAATGGATGTCTTGCATACACAAAATTAACAAGTGCAATCATGCATCCTGTCACAACCATGAAATGACACACACACACAATTCACACATACGTGTATGTACCCTGGCAAACAGCATTGAAAATGTGGCATAATTGTAGTGTGAAGACTCAATCACAGTCAAAACCCATGCATGCAGATGTGAACAGGGCACATTGTACAGTGCCCAACAACACATCCACTACAACAGGCAATGCCACCTTACCAATCATCAACCAACACAAGAACGATCTTCAGCTAACAACAATCCAAGAATGCACTATCTGGCAATCCTCAAGCAAATGGCTGTATACAATGTCTGACGTCACACATGGCCTGCATTGGCATGAATCAACAATTAGCTGGATCTCACAGCACACACAAGCCACAAACATGATATAGAATCTGCAAACATGCATGCCACACAGACCCCCTAGAGCATTGTCCCACATAGGTACTCACCAGCGGCATCCAGATGACTTTTCCAGGCAAAGAGAGGGGAGTGGAGGTCCAGATAGAACATCTCAAGTACCCACAGCTGTATCTGGGTGAACCGTTGGCAGCAAGCATTGCACACCTCCACAGTGTGTTCTGTGGAGAGGGCAGCCAGCGCCTTGGTATGGCTGCGGGTCTTGAGGTTGTCCCAGCATTTCCGGACCATCTCCTTGGGTAGGACGGCCACCACCTCTGGGTTGATGGCATCTGTGATGTCATCCCAGATCCTTTGCCTTGTGTCGGTGCCCAACTGTGTAGCTGGGTTATAGAGGGCATCATAGGCACCCAGGACCCGATCCGCCAGGATGCTAAGCTTGGTGTTGCTGAAGTTGGCAGCCCTCTGCCTCAACATGGGGGTGCTGCCTCTCCAGATGAGGTGGATGGGGTTAGACCTGGCATATGGGTTTCCTGGGTCCTGGGTAGGTCTAGTGGGACAATGGTGGTGTTGGTAGAGGTGGAAGTCCTGGAAAGTACAGAGGAGGTTGTCGCAGGGCCAACACAGGAGTGCAGGCAAAAGTGGTGCAGCTGGTACACTAAGACAGTGCAAGTTGCAGGCAGGTACTCACTCTTGAGCAGGCAGCAGCACTATAGGATTGAATGAGGCCAAGCAGGGCCAGAGGAGGCAAAATCAACAGCGGTTTAGGCAAGAGGAACAGTGGTGTACGTCTTGCAAACACAGCCGCCGATAACAGAGTAACGGTCCAAATCATGTAACTAACATCCTGCATGCGGTGATGCTGTGCACCTACGCGACATGCCTAAGTGGCTCACGGAAATGATGCCGATAGATAAGTAAAGCGACGCGCATTACTAGTTGTGCACAAAGGTTATGATCTGGATGAGTTACGGAGTCATTTGTGTATTTTATACTGAAACATTACCATCAGGTATCGCGTACCCAATTATCTTTTTGGGGGTCTTTGCCTCTGCACATATGCGCATGTTTTTGTGTACTTTCGGAGGCATACAGTGTGTCGTGTAAACACATTTGTTATATTTGGGTGACACTGCATATCACGTGCCACTTTTCCATTTATCGGAATCTTCACAGGTACTGCGTATGCTATTTTTGTATCTAGGGGTGCCACTGCGTATCGCATACTGCTTTTTTAGTCAGTCATCGGAAGCTTTCCGGGTACCGCGTATGCACTTTTTGTGTTTTTCTGTGCCACTGTGTATCGCGTACAATTTCTTTCCCTTTTGGGGTACATTTGAGCTTTGCTGGACCACACATCTACGTCGTACATCACGTAGACTGTTCCCTGACTCACATTGCCCAAGACAATAACTTGGCGTGCCTCCTATTCATCCCTTACACCTGTGAAATGAATGTAAATTACCCAAGAGGGAGATAGGGCAGATGGGTTCAGGGTGTGGGACATGGCGGTGGAACACATACCCCAACCCCAGGGGGTCAGGGACATGATGTGGAGACATCTACCCCAGCCCCAGCAGGACATGGCAGGCCTCAGTCCAAAGGTGGCCCGGCACCTGGATGCCAACGTGTTTCCAGCCAGACGGGGGTAACTCAAACACCCTGTGCCACTCATGGCAGGAAAGGGTGCCCTGCACAGCAGGAAGAGGCTCAACCCCAAGACACGACACAGGACACTGGCCCACAAAGAAAGAAAAACTTCACTGAGAGGAGCTCCAGATCCTCATTGACTACGTGACCCATCACCATCGTGACATGTGCCTGTATGCGGGGAGCACACATACATTTGCACAATGTATGGTGCATTGGCATCATGTCACAGACCAGATAAACCACTTAGGGGTGAAGATGTGAACAGCGGAACAGGTTATGAAGCGCTGGAATGATCTCACCCAACGCACCAAGCACAAGCTGAGTGTCAACCTGGCCTCTGCAATGGCAATTGTAGGGGTCAAGCCTAGGAGGAGCTGATAACACCACATGAAGAGGACACAAGCCATTTCATCCTCATTGAGCAGGTGCAAGGTGTGGGAGGCCTGGAAAGTATGAGGACACATCAGGTGAGTGTCTGTTATTGCACATCCTGTGTTTTTCCATTCATGCATCACCCACATTAATTGTGTATTGGCACATCTTGCTGCATTCACATGACAGCCCTGGGTGAAGCAATTCCTGTGACCTACAAATTCATGTCAATTGGCCACCATACTGTGCGTAGCCCTTGCGGCAGCCATTTACGGCACATGTCTGTGTGACAGGACACATCCCCCACAGGGTAACCTCCGGCACATGTGCACAATGTGACAACTGCCAGTACTGTTCATTGCTACATTCATGTTGCGTTTCACTGTCCAGAGACCACATACACATTGAATCAATTCCAGTGACACAGAGAGCCTACTCATTGTGATGCATACTCCATCTTACCCTCCCACACTCGGGGCCCACTCACCCTTGTGTGGATCCGCGGACCTTGTTTACATCGCCCAATCCACTCTCCATCTCTCTGCACTTCACGGACCTTGACTAGAAGGTATACTTTAGGGTGTACCTACTCATGGGCTTCTTCCCTATCCACGCATTCATGCAGGTCCTCATTGTCTTAAGTTCCCTGTCCCAGACCTGATTAGTGTGTCACGTGTTGACTGTGGTGTTTTCTTTGAATTTGGATGTCTGGCTCTTCCCATGTGTTGTCATTGAACATTGAAATGTCACATGTGCATTACTTTTCCCCTGGTATGTATGGCGACTTGACAGTTGAATGTAACCTCATTGTTCATTCACACCACTGTTGAATGTCAGTGTGCCCAGTGCTGGCATGTACATTATGAGGGGTGTGAGGAGGTGTGGGGGGTCACTTGTCAGTAACTGCCATGCATCTGTTGCTTGCTGGACCAAGTGTGTGAATGTGCAATGTCTGATGGGTGCGTGTCCTGCCATTTCTTGTTAGAGTACTCCTTGAAGCGTATGTGCATTGTTGTCTATTTCTTTCTCTCCCCATGTGCAGGTGAGGATGCACCAGATGTTGAGGAGGAGGAGGAGGAAGAGTTGATGGTGCGTCAGACCACCAGTGGGGGACGTGGTGTGGTTGGCTGTGAGAACCCACTGGTGCTCCAGACCATCCTGAGTCATGCTGCAGACTCTTTGGACTCTTGTGACTCAGCTGGCTTTGATGCAGAACCTGATTTGCATACCACAGAGAGGTCTAAAGTGAGTGACCCAATGGGTGGAACAGGTGGGGCCTGTGAGTCTACAATGGGGCAGCTGGCTTCTCAAGACAAGTCAGTGGTTGTTACCCCGTCTGCGGTGGTTACGGCTGCAAGGACACCCTCCCATTAGTTGGGTTCAGGTCCTAGGGCTGATGTCCAAGGAAGGGTTGCAGACCTGTATCTAATGACAGGGGTGCCACAGAAACAGGCTTGGAACTTTGCATCTGGCTGCCGTGGGCCCTGCACACGTGGGGGGCATGTGCAGGCTCGGAAGACAGAGTTGGAACAGCAGATGTTGCGTGCCACCCTCTGACATGGGAATGTGTTGGACAAGATATATGAGGGGATGGGTAAGATGGCCAAGTCCATGACCCCACCAGCGGCCCGGGTAGAGCAGCAGCTGCAGGTCATGCGGTCCTCATGCCTTTGCCACAGAGGTCCAACCTCACCTAGCTGGTGCAGTTATCTGTGTCACAGTTGGCCTTGGCGGTAAAGACTAGGTCTCAGCACTCTATGGGGTGCATCCAGCACCATGTCTTCCTGCAGATCAACTACAGGATGGGGGTCCCAGCACAGATCAGCCTCTTTGTCCACTGCTGCCATGAGGTCCATTAGCACATGGAGGTTTTTTTGGTCTAATTTGTGGATATTGACATGCACCCTACCTCTCTGCTCTCCTGGTTGAACCCCCTGCATGCCTCCCCACTCCTATTTTTTTTTTATCTATGGCCAGAGGTTTTTTATTTGGTTCCCCTTCATTCTTCATGGACAATTTTGGTTGGTGTGTTACATTCCCCTGGCCCAGATGAGGGCTTATCTAGTTTGTTTCATTTTCCAAGGTGGATTTAGGGCCTCATTACACGGAATGCGGTATGGGTTTACCGTAACCGGTAAGGGCACCGGTACCGGTAAACCCTTACCGCCTTACTACGAGGTCCCTTTGCGGGACCCGACCTCAACGGCTGGTTTTATCAGCCATTAAGGTACGGGCCCGCAAAGGGACCTTGGTGCTAATGACGGTACTGCAATTTGCGGTACCGTAATTAGCTCCTTCCCCATTCCCATTGAGCCCTATGGGGGCAAAAATGGGAATGGGGAAGCTTGGTGAATGGGGAATTACCGCCCCCACTCACCTTGGAGTAGGGCGGTAATTCCGCCATCCACCAAGGCGGACACGGTAAAATACCAGAGGCAACCATGGCGCTAATACCGTGTAATGAGGCCCTTAGTCTTTTCTCGATTTTGGGTCCCTTGACATGTGCAGTTGCACTCTCAGGGGCATAATGCATGAAGTTAGGGACAAGCAGCCATGTACTCTGATGTCATGGTTACATTGTGGAAAACAGGAGGGCATTTGCAGGTAAGATTGCGTTAAGTGAATCTTAATACATGTGTGCTTGATGCATGATTGTGAAATATTTCTGTAATGCATAGTCCCATGTTTTTGCAGTGCTACAGAATTATGCAGTGACTGCACTCTATAGGAGGTCCACCATGGACACTTTTGCATCCGTAGTTCCCATGTCCTCTGCCAGGCACTGGCCCTCCTCTCATGTATTTGGAGGCACAGTTCCTGGTGTTGACGATGAGGGAATCACATCATGCCAGCTCAGTCAACAAGTAAACATGTGCTAAGTCTCGCATGTTGTGTGGGTGTTATTGGTCACCATGGAATTTGCATGCAGTGCACATCTTCCCATAGTGGTGGCTTAACCTTGTGTCGTGGGGAATGTATGCGCAGATGTGTGTCTGTACACATGTTTGTGTGTGTATGTGCAGTTACACTTCTATGTGTCTGCATTGTTTGTGTGGATGTGCTGAGATGATTGATGCCATCATTTGAAGTGAATGGATGGCACTCTACACACTTTGCCCATTGGCAATGTTTTATTGAGTCTGGATATACGGACTGATTGATTGCATGCATTCACTGTGCATCTGCATGACCAACCGTGATGATGTGTCCTTACTGCCAACCTTCCACTCCCCCTGTTCACATTTTTCCTACCATGCCCAGCAGGGGTACTCCCTGTGCATACTTCTCATTGACCTGTGCCACTTCACAAACCACTCCCTTCTACACTTGCATGACCTGCCCAGACATGCCACTCTTCTACATGTGGCATACACATTGATTCTCATGTATTATCATGTTCCACCACAGTGGTTCATGACGTAGACTATGGATGATCATGCTGGCCTCTTTTGTGCATTGACTCCACAGAACACATTTGTCACGCTTGATGCATGTCAGGTTAGACAAATATGCGCATGTGTTCCTGTGACTGACTGATTCTGTGTTACACAATGAGGACGCTTGTATTACAGTGTTTGATTTTGTTTGTTATTTGCACCAGGGTGTGTTACATGTCCTTTGGTTTTGATTCCTTCTTCATGTCATCTACCACTGTCAGTGAGTGAACATTGCGTGCCCACATTGTGGACCCTTGCACATGTATGATTGGCCACTCCCCACAGCATGTCTTCATCTGTTCTCCAAGTGAGTTGTAAGTACACCCTTGAATCCAGGCACACTTCCTGGGACAGTTTCAATCAGGGTGGGTGGGGTTTGGGGGTTGAGGCAATAGCTGCATGTTGTCCATAGGTCCATTTGCAGTGTTGTAGTCTCAGGGTGTATGTTTTTTGGTGTTGGGTCTGTGTATATGATTGGCGTGCCTTCTTTGCTGGGGTGTAGTATACATGGGTATTTGGGTGATTTCCAGGCCATGGTGTGTGTTGCAGGTGTTTTTTCTGATGTAGAGCTGAGGATTCATCTTTCACATGTGTCCATTCTTTGCCAGTCTGCCCATTCACTGCCACCCACTTTTGTCCATCATATACCTCTAGATGTGGTTCTTGTCCATCTCTGTTCCTTCTGTGCTCTCCGACCAGGATGCTACTTAAAGAGGTGTTCATGTCTGTATCTTCTTCCCTAGGCTGCATTGTCTATGCCCTCACACACTGTGATGGCAGTCAGGTCAGTCCTCGTGTCCTCTCCAGACAGTCTCCTCCTTGCAATGTTTTTTCCTGTTCCTCTCTCTCAGTCTGGTGCTTCGTGCCCTTCTGGGGCTGCTGTCCCTGAACCAATCCACGCACATACCAGCATTGATGCACATTGTTGTGATGCAATGTACTCCACAGACACCAGGCACACGGGGTTGTCCATTCTTTGTTGGTTGCCATGGAGACCATGTGCCATGCCGGGTGCACTGTCACTTAATATGAGGCATGTTGACAGCTGCTGGGTGCATTTCAATGCTAACTTCAGTTCTATTCACATTTCACCACATTCAGTCCTTTACCAGTGAAGTCTGACTCCCCTTGCACTTTCCTTTTGCATGCTCGCTTTTGTGTGTGTTTTTCCTTGGCTTCTGTTTGTCATTGCTTTCTCATGTCTGCTTGTGTGTTTCATGCCTGTTGCCTCTGTGACCCGCTTTTCAGTCTAACTGCTGCCTCTGTGAAGTGCTGCCTTCTGCAAGATCACGTTTTGTGTGTAATTGGTGAGATTATTGTTTAACTTCTTCTTGGGCTTAGCATCATTGTCTAGTCTGCCAGTGTGTACTGCATTGTCACACTATCATGTTGATAAGGGGATGTCATATCATGGCATTGACAATACTACAAAGGTGCTCCTGGCTTTTCATCCCATTAATGTTCTTTTTTGGGGGGTCATCTCAGTGTCATGCTGACTGTGGCCAGATGCATGTGTTGGGAAGGTCCCATAAACATGATGATGGGTAAGTGTAACATGGTCATTCACTGCTTGACACTCAGCAGGGGCATCCAGTGTTGAGCTTGTGGGTGGCTAAGGTGTAAGTGTGTGGGTCGTTCATGTTGCATTGGTGTGAGGTGGGTGGAGGTGGCTGCATGTGTACCAGGACTCATGGTGATGGGTGGCTGGTGAGTTGGTGTATGCATTTGTAGCATGTCACTTAGGGGGGCACGTGTTGGTGTATGTTTGGGTGCATGGATGTGTTGCCGGCAGTCACATAGATTTGTTTTTCTCTACAAATGATTTTGGCATGGATTGATGGATGCAGAAATTGTGATGGGAATAGGAGCTCTGTGCATGCACATGAAACAGCATGAGGGTTTGGCGGTTTCCAGGCTAACAGAGGGTGATTTTGGTGGACTGCACAGTCCCAATGATGCAGGCTCACACGAGATGAGGTAAGATGTACATTTCTCTTGCAGTGTATTTCGGTTTCAGCATGACTGCTTTGAGGTGATTGTGTGTTGTGGGCATAGTGGTTGTAAGGCAATGGTTTGGGCACTGAACCAGTTTATTGTTGTGTAACACACATTGTGGGTCCAAGGCTGTCCTCACTTGACTTTTTTATAGTAATATTCCTTCCTATTTGTGGTCTCATGTGTGTGGTTGGGTGTCTATATGCAGTCAAGTTGTACAGGTGACGGGGCTCTACGACTTTGTTCCTTTTGCTGTGCGCTTCTGTGTTTACTACATGGACACTGTTGTATCAAGTTGATATGCCTGTGTGGTTCAGTTGTGCACTGCCATGCAGGTAGGGGCATGCGTTACAGGCTGCTTTGATGTGTGGTTGCAGCATTATTTGACTGACCTCTGAATGTGACCCTTGGGGTGTGTCAAACACTTTTGCTCTACTGCAAATTGCCTCTTTTTCTGATGTTTTGATATATGGGCAATGTATGCCTATTTCCAATGTGTATGTTACATATTTAATCTTGCACCCCTGCTTTGACACTCACAGCAACATGGATATGTTTTTGCCTGTAGTGCCCATGGGCACACAGGTCTTTCATCAGATTTTGGTTTACTTCTTGGAAATGATGGATTTGGTGCCCATGAATGGCTAGGTACTAGAATTTGATCTTTGCCTATTTCATGCATTTTTCTATTGTGTCATATTTGTACTTGTGCCAGTATATTTTGCATTTCTACAGTTGTTCATGTTCAAGATTGATTTCACTACATACTGATTGATTTCACTACAAACTTCACAGAGTGGTAGTGGTATACTGCCTCTTACAAGTATTTTCAGGGACCTCTGATTGGCCATCTTGTGTTATGTGCAATGGATACTCACAAATGTGCACTCCCAGTGGCACATTCTCAGGGTGTTACTAAGGGCACCAAGGATAGTCCCCAATTCATCACTGAATGGCACCTGGGATGTGGCTTCATTGTGTGTACTCCACAGGGGCTTCCTACTGCACCTCCTCAGAGGTATTCTTCCTTTCCTCTCCTTCCCCCAGAAGCTCACTGTCTCCCAAGCTCTGGTTCTCTCTCGGTTGGACTTTTGTAAAAGCCTCTTTCTAAATCTACCTGCCCCTACTCTCCGCCCTACACAACTTATCCAGAACAGGACTGCAAATCTTGTCCTTGGCCTCAAGCCCTGGGATCGTATTTCTCCAGATTTGAAATCTCTCCATTGGCTCCCAGTGGATGCAAGGATTAAATTCAAAACCCTCTGCATTGTCCACAAGGCTTTCTGGGGCCTGGGTGCAAAATACCTTCAGCTATCCCTCCGCAAATACCTCCCTTCTTGAGCTCTTCGCTCCTCTACCTCTAACTCCTTCAGGGTCAGGCGTTTTTCAAAGAAACGAGCTGGGGGTAGATCTCTATCATCGGCTGGGGCCTCCCTCTGGAACAGCCTCCCTGCCACTTTAAAACTTGAGGAGAACCATCTCCGGTTCCGGAAGCACCTCAAAACCTTCCTCTTTGCTTCTGTCTTTGCTCCCCTTCTCCCCTGCTGATCTTCACTCTTGGCACTGTGCACCTGGCCACCCTCTGTCCCCTGGGCCCAGGTACCTGCTCACCCTGCCACCTTCCTGCACTGCCTCCTGGCCACCCCTTGCACTGGGGACTGTATCTTTACCCATACAGACCCTCCCCATTCTTCTTCTTTTTCTGCACCTATTCAGACTTACCCAGTCTGCTGCCTTAATCACAGCACTTGCCACCTGCTGGCTGCACTACGACAGTTTGCCTCAATTTTCTATTTATTTTATTTATCTGCGCTCCTCGGCTTCTGCACTTTCCACTCTCCCCTTTCCATGCACTTTTTCCCTTTTCCCTTTCCCATGCACTTGCGCGTTCTAAATGTCACTGGGCCTAGTAAGATCATTTTTATGTTGTGCTGTGTTCTCCCTTGTTCCCCTCCCTTGCTAGTCGGGCTCTGAAACACTTGTGTACGAGCGCGATACAAATAAAATATCATATCATATCATATCATAGAAAAGGCTACATACATAGTGATGGGATGTTCCATGACATTATTTGTTGAACATGCATTATTTGCAATTTTAGAGAAACTAAAAAGCACTTTGACTGCTCAAAGGGCATCTGCCTATGAGGTAATCATATCGAATCCAGCGATTAAAATAGTCCGATGTAAAATGGTGAATCCAGATATGTTTATAGCTGAGCCTATTACCGAAGGAGAACCTCTTCACGATTGTGTGAACTAAGAAGAGTTCTGTGATGAGCTCCCTAGAGTAAAAGAAAATGCACTAGCAGGGGGAGAGATTGTCTTCATTGACGGTTCTTCGAGAATCGATCAAAACGACGGGCAAAGATATACAGGCACCGCGCTAGTGAAACATTTGGCAAATGGAGAATTTCGAGTGCTTGGAAGTACTCAATTGATATCACATTATTCAGCTCAAACTGCAGAATTATTGACGTTGATTATTGACATTGATACTTGCAGTCGAGAATCACGCAGACCAGGAAGTGACAGTGTACAGCAACTCCGCCTATGTGACGTCAACGGTGCATGCAGGATTAGCGTGCTGGAAAACAAGGGACTACCTCCGAGCGGACAGCATGCCAGGGCAGCATGCATCTTTATTGGACAGGCTCAAAAGGCACTACAACTCCCAGTGGGCATAGCAGGCATTAAATGTGCAGCTCAAACAAAAGAGACAGATTGTATCTTGCGCAGAAATCAAGCAGAAGACGCTGAAGCCAAGTGCATAGCAAATACAGATACAGAAATTATGAATGTTCAAACTATTGATGTGAATGAAAGAATGACTGTAATGACAAGTGTGGATGAGGGATACAAACATATGCCTAAAAGACAGATGGTAAAGCTCCAAGGGGAGGCACCACAAGAAGAAAAGAACTTGTGGAAGCGAAGAGGGTGTGCTTTAAACCCCTCTGAAGCATTGTGGCGACAAGACAGCACTGATAAACCACTAATGCCTATAGCCTTGTTAAAGATAGAGCTAGAACAGTTACACTACCCAGTGCATACAACTAGGGAGAATCTTGCTGTAACCATTGCTGAGGATTGGTTCGTACCGAACCTAATGGAACATGTTGCATTTTTTATGGTAAATTGTATTATTTGCCAACAGTTCACGGCTGGGCATACACTGCGCATAGTGAGGGGTGTCATCCCAAGACCCAATGGCCCTTTTCAGCACTTGCATATCTAATATGTCGACATGATACAAGTTTGTAATGGAAACAGATACCTGTTAGTTGTAGTATGTCCTTTCTCCAGATGGATAGAGGCAGGTCCATGTACGGACCCAGACTCTACCTGTGCAGCTAAGTTCTTGGTACGTGAAGTGTTTCCTAGATTGGGAGTAGGTGAACTAATGAGATCAGATGATGGACCTCACTTTGTTAACACAGTTTTCAAGCAGATCACCTCGCTGCTTGGAATAAAAGACAAGTTTTCTTTGGCTTATCATCCGCAAGGAAATGGTGTCTGTGAAAAGCTCAATGGCCACTTAAAAGAAAGAATAGCAAAGTTGAAGCTTACTTTGAAAAAAGGGTGGTTGCACGGCCTACCACTGCCATTGTATGCATTGAGGAACCAACCAGGTTCTGACCACAATCTTGCACCACACAAGATTGTGACAGGGAGGAGAATTAGAACACCTTTAATGCCTCCATCCCGAGTTAGAAGTGATGCTCAGCCAACGTCAGAAGTGTTAGGACTTGAATTGCAAAACTGCTTGAACTGTTTAACATCTAGTTTTTCTGTAAGAAGCTACAAACATCGGGGAAGAATCACAGCACGTGCAGACGAGATCTATGATGAGGAAGAAGGATGCATAACCTGACAAGTGGAAAGCTTGAAGAATTTTTAGTGGGCTGTGGCTTAACTTGGACATTTTCTTTTCAGCTATAAATAAAAGGGTAATAGGACACATTCAAACACTCGGTGCATCCTAGTTGAAGAGTTAAATGAGATTTGCATTTGTGAAAGCCACAGTAAGTTATTAACTTTGGAATGAGGCATGCTTAAAACCTTGAGAAGAAAAGTGAAAAAGGTTTATTAACTTTGGATTGAGGCACACTTAAGCCTTGCTAAGAATAAGGATATGCCAAACTTTGATCGAGGACACAGCAATTGGAAAAGGATACAGTATCCTTATTCCTTCCATTCAGAGCTATTGTTCGGTGTTATTCATGGTGTTACCCAGTGATGACCTTTCTAGGCACATGCTTACGTATTTTGAGTTGGTATTACATTTGAATCTGTCACTGGTGGGGAGAACTTACCGCAATCCAGATTTTATTGGTAATACTGACAACTGAAAAATCATTAGAAGATTGCTCATAATCATCACTGAAGAGTTTTTGAAGTTGCCTGAGTTCAGTGAGGAAAACACAAATGCCCCTATCATCTGATGCAGCACATAGACTGGTCAGTGTGGTGTTCTTTCGTTTAATTGAAGACTACCCTCATCTCGTTGGAATACACACGGATGTGGTGACATTCCTTAGGGACCAAGAAATACTACAAATTTGAATGTGATCCTGGAAGGTTTTATAATCCAGGTAGCGATCTATTCTGTACAAAATCACAGAGCTGTTTAGAAACTTTCCTCTGAGGGACAGATCGAGGAGGTGGTTAAAACCTAGAACTTTGTTCATACTGACGGGGAAGCTACAATGTCATCTGGACCGAGACAAATTCGAGGCATCGATTGGGAACTGGTCAATGAAGCAGAATTTGTAGTAGCTCGCAGAGATCATTTTTTTTCACGATAACGGAACATTTGCACCGCGACTGGTGGAGGAAGTGGTTCCAGAAAGCAGCTAGTTTATCGAGGACAAATGCTGAAGAAAACAGCAATCTTCCAGAAACAATCTAAAAGGAATTGTCATTAAAGAAGTGTTTTTCCTTCCTTAGCATTAAATGATCGAGATGGGTAATCTGAGTAGTAACTTTGTGTTGCCCCAAGAAGATAGACTTTCAAATTGTCCCAGGAGTAGATGCTGTCGCATTACATATCATTGCATTGTTTACACATGCATTGTATTCATACTCATTTTGCTTTCACTGACAGTTAGACCTGCTTTCTATACAGGAGCACATGATGCAAAGATTCCTATATATGTGTCTAAGCAGAAAGAAAAGGTATATGTGGCAACTACAAAGCAACCCAAGCCATTCATAGTGCTTCCAGTCCCTAGAAAAAATGGACAGATACCTGAGATTGAAATGGATGTTATTAGTAATACATCACACACAGCACATGTTTCAAACACTACTGTTGAACACCGGAGACCGGGTCAGCGGAACAAGCAAAATAAGGTATTATGACAAAGGTTGGGCCCATACAGATAATGCATGCAGACACATCTGGTCCAGTGACAAGAAGGCCAAGCACAAGTCCCACAAGACAATCACGTGCAGAAATGATAGCAGAATCTATATGGCCATTCTTGCCAGAAAAAGACAGAAGGATAAAGAAAAACTTGCTAAACTTTCTTCTGTGCAGATAGCCAGGATGGATGTTCCTGCAGATCAACCAGCCAGAAGAAGTTATACTGATGTATTCAGAGATGTGGTTATATAAAACTACAGGAATACCTTGAGAGTTAAAAAAAGCATCCAAGAAGACAATTATGAACTGAATGACTATCTAGATACCACAGCACACTTAGGAAACAACATATGGTACCAACACATGAAAGAAGTTGAAAGAAGGACGTCAGATGAAGACTGCTTCGTATGTGCACTCTTGCCATACAGCATGGGGAAGTCAAAGATCTTCATAGAAATTGAAATTGATGTCCAGACAGCTCATTGCATTTCGCACATAGCACTTTGCCAAACAAGAGGTCAATTTATGGGAAGTGATGTTTCTCTTAAATGGGCAACTGAAAAGACAGATCCAGATGAAGATGACTGCATACAAGATATAAAGACAGGAAACAGAGCCCATATGAGAAATCATCTGATCAGATATGAGAAAACAGGAGTGAAAGGAGCTGGCATTAGATGGGAAGAAAACAAAAAAACTTGATGTCAAAGGAAAATCTTCAGAAGAAGCTTGCAGATGGAAGAACAGAGGACAAATGCAAATTTGGGGAACAGTACTATCACCAGACGGATAGGAAAAAGGAGTGGTGATCTGCAGAGCATGGGTAGTTATTGGCTATTACCAACCTACTATTGACATAGTACAGAATGGATGCAAGCCATTATGGCCAATACTTGCTAAAATACTGACATGGGTCGAAGACAGGGGAGGACCATTGCAGATAGCACCATTAGAAAGTTCTAGGTTATGCTTCAGGAACAATGGTACAAGAAAAATGGGGGGAAATCAGAACTGTTGATGAATATTCGATGCACATGGGATGGTCCATGGAACAGCAGTAATCATGAATCACTATTGGGCTTGTGGATCAAAAGCCTACATCAGACTGCCTAAAGATTGGGGAGGAATTTTCACATTGGTGAATGTCCATGTTCCTGGATTGGTGATTCCTAAAGGTGACCTGAGCATTGATAGTTTTCCAAAAGAAGATGCTCATCTAAGAAAGAAGAGATCTGTGGAAGTGATACGTCGAACAAAGACAGAGAACTACTTCTCTGCTAAATCAATAGAAGCCTTTGATGACATCCCGTATGAACACAGACTGTTCAGCCAGACCTCATCAGTGTTCACAATGATCTTTATGCCAAGAATCCAGGTTTGAGCAAATACCAAGTGATTACAAATCACCAGATGGGAATTTCTGCAGACAATTAACACAACTATAAAAGGATTAAAAGCAATCAGAGAAGAACTGAGAGCTGTAAGACGAATGGCTCTCCAGAACAGATATGTCCTGGACATGATTACAACCATGGATGGAGGAGTTTGTGCCAAAATTGGAGAATCATGTTGCACATGTATACCTTCTCACGATGACATGAATGGAACTTTGACAGAGGCCACAGACATGCTGACGAAACTCCATGGCTAGATGATAGAAAAGTAGAAGATATTGCTGATGACAGCTGGTTTGGAAATCTTTTTCTCATGGATTCCACAATGGATGGCAGATATGTTCAAATTTCCTGGAGCCTTGCTATTATTAGTGATGCTTCGATTTTGTGTGATAAAGATAATAATCTTGCAATGTAAGAAAACAGCAAAGAAATCCATAGGGATGAAGATCATGATCAATGTTCAACCAGGATGGAAGCCTAAAGACTTGACTGATGAAGAAATCAGAGACTTTGTGAAGTCTAGTATCCATGCACCCGAGGGAACGAAGTTCCTGTATCCAAAGGACCACAGAAAATATGTGGGAAGATGGGTCTTCTGCAGTCCAAGTGGACACTGCACTCTCATGACATCGAACAAGGATGAGCATGTGAAGTCAGCTGGATGCCTGAAGGGAGTCATAAAAATATGGGACCCCAAGAGGCACTTCTTCAGACCAGGATGTCTAGGGATAGAAGACGCTACCAACTCTTTTATCTTGACTACATTATCTTCCACAGGTTCTGCAGTGTATTGGAGGAGCAAATTACCCCTACTCCCCCTTCCCCGCCTTAATTACCTAAGAAGTATGAACCAATGTATGTGACATATACTACACCAATCAGAAAGCAAGAAGAAGAGCAACGACTCTGTGCAGAACCCATAAGAATATCTATATCTAAGAGAATATGGGATATAAAGTATCCATTGAGGAAACCATACCTACATTCAAGACAATATGATGGCCATTTGAACGCGATTCCTGATGAAACAAAGAAACTGAATGACCAGGATGAATGGTGACATCATACAAAACAAAATCAAGCCCATATAGAAGATAACCAGACCAGAGAGGCGACAATTTATGAAGAACAAAGAAGTACCAAGGATAAGTGACATCTTGGGATCAAGATAAAGAGACTTTTGCCATAAACATGATGAAGATGCGTAGTTAGTTTAAACGTGTACAGATGCAATGAAACACAAGCAGCAAAGCAATCATGAAGCTAGCCAAATGCTTATAGTGAATAGTTTGCGGCAAGCGCCAAAATATACATACTACATATGGATTGAATAAAGAATTAATGTTCCACTATGTATATAGCAGTCTTGAGCAACGAGGAAGGCCTCAATTTAGTGTCACAGTTACAAAAGCAATTGAATTAAGCAGAATATGTTTCAGCTAAGGAGTTGGATGAGCCAAAAGAGCCAAGGTTTTATCAGAACTAGAATTGGCTAACATTAGATACAATTAACGTGAAAGAACAGAAGTCCTGTTCAAGAAGGTCAAAGTGAAAACAAAAGATACCAGAGGACCAGTGGAGAATGAAATCAAAAACACAGAAAGGCTCAGGCTCAAATCGTGGTGTCCAGTCACGTGATGGAAGAAAGCTGGACGCATGAAGAGATCACACCTACGCACGGAAGCCAGACTGTACCCGTACTCCTTAAAAAATCTCAGAGAAGAGAACAGACTCAAGGCCAACTTCAAACATTAATTGAGACTGAACCATTGAGGTGATGATGGAGTGTACTTATAATTGGTGGGAAGCTGGTATCGAGACAACCTCACTCGCACCTGGTTGTTCAGTCTGCATGCTGCTCACATAGGTAGAAGGTTACTGACGGCGGTAAGTAGCCACCCAATTGTAGAGGACCATGTAGTTGGGGGTCCTATAGTTTGTCTAGCAATAGGACGTCGTACATTTAGTGACGTTCATAGTTCACTTAGAACCAATCCCGCTTCCAGATAGGTTTTAGAAGTTTGCCACATAGGATGACGTTAGTGATGACGCAGGTCAACACGTCAGCTGTGACCAATTTTGGGTTTAAGAACCCAGCTTTTTTATGAAATGATTGAGAGTTGAGTATCGAGCGATTGCTGATGTTCGTTGTACTCCCTGTTTTAGTTACTTGCATAAAAACAGACAAACTTTTGCCAAGCTATTTGGGTCATCTGAATTATTGATGTTTGATTAAAATCTGCATCCCCATCCATCTCAAGGGTATTGCTACTCATCTAAAAGGGCTGGAAGTCTCCAGTTCAGCAGGTTCTTGGTTTGTGCCATAGAATCTGATTCTGTGTAGTACGATGTTTTCATGGCTATTCTCTGCTTTGCCTCTTGATAGGCATTGCTGCCTTCCCCTGTTGGGGCTTCCGGGTTCAGGCCTGCAAAGGTTCTTTGTCCTTCCACGTCCAGTGCATTTAGCAACATGGGCTTCTTACGTGCCGCTGGGTAGCCTGCTCCCCCATTGCTTCCAGGTACGTTTGAAACAAAGGCTCCCATTGAATGCCTGGGACTTGCAGGAATGATGGCGGTGGCGTTGCCCGTTGACCCAGCACCAGAGGACTAAGCAGCACCACATGCAAGGTGAGTAGGACTAAATCAATGGGTTGTGAATGGACATGTGTGTCATGATGCCTACCCCCGGGGAACCAGACCAGGTCCAGCAACCCCGGAAGCAGGCATCACGTTATTTTGAGCAAGCCCAAAAACCCCTGCTAGGGGCTGTTTGGGTGCGGTCCTGGCGCCTATGGCACCAGGCTCATATGGAGAGTCAGTCCTGGCGCCATAGGCGCCAGGCTCATAGAGTAGAACTTACCTGATGTAGACCATGCTGCAAGCTCCAAGCCAAATGAGGCTTGGAAGGGACTATTTTACCTAAGGACTATTTTTTACTCAGGTGGGGCTGGGGAGGAATACTTACCTGGGACTACTTTGGAGGCTATTTAAACCACGCCCGAAGAGCAGCACACGCTTTGTGTTATTCTGCATCCAGCAGCGTAACGCTCACCGTGTCTGCAAGCCTGCATCCAGTCTTCTGCCACGCCCGCCTCGAGTCTGCAGCTCCTAGAAAAAGGGAGGAACAGAAGGAGAAGAGGTTAGAATAAGAGCAAAACCTTCGACCCTTACCTGAATTCCGGATCCACCGCGCCTTCGAGCTGGAAGAAAGGAGCATTTTACGCGCGCTGCCTCGCCTGCTGCAGCGCCGCCCTGAACTCACCGGCCTTCGCAGCATCTTCACGATCCACCGCATCCTTCTGCACGTTCCCGCCGCACTCTGGCACCTAAGGGGAACACAAGAACAGCAAAGGGGAGCCAAGGGAATAAACAGAGGCAATAGTAACTACCCCCATAGACTTACCTGATTACCGCAGGCGGTACTATTCCTCCTCACTGGTTGGCGCAGTCTCCATTGCATCCTTGCCGTACCCCGGCCGTTATGGGGAACAAAAGGACAACAAGGTGAGACAAAGGGACAAACAAGGGGAACTCTTCTCACCACAATACTTACCTAATTTTACCGCCTGAGGCATTATTCCCCGAACTTCATATTTTCTCTCCACAACTGAATAAGGGAGCAAGCAACAGGTTACATTCTGGCCTTATTTTATTAAACTGTGTAGGATAAGCCAAATCCTTACCTGAACTTCGTCAGCTACCACGAGGAACTCTTCGCTGGGGTCAAACTGCAAACTGCAAGGAATCGGACAAGAGTGAAAGTCAGGCATGTGAACTCTTACGAACTACATACTTCTTGGAGTCAATATTGTTCTGGAACTCACCAATTCCTTCGAGCCAGGGAAGCAACTGGTTACCAACGCGCCCCTGCGCTCAATGCAGGATGGAGAGCTCATCTTTTCAAACCATCAGGTGAGACTATTAGAGGGGACATCAAAGGTGATGTGTGGGGAGAACAGCAGGGGTGGGGTGATTTACGCTCAACTCCACGGGTGGTTAATCCCCTTTCTCCATTTGCAGAAGAATATTCCTACGTGCCAGTCCAGTCCATCATCTCGGCCCTACGCGTCACATTGGTGGAGACCGCAGCTGTCCAGTTCAGATCGATGCCTATGTGGGAGCCAGGTGAGCGTAACAGAACGCGAAGCCTACCCACAAATTCCCACCCGGGCGTTATGGATACCTCAGAGAATGACCAATTACTATCGGAACTGAGGGCTGAAGTGCATTCCGCCCGTCAAGAAACCAATGCTCTTAGGAGAGAACTGATTTTGTCAAAGGAGCGAACTGATGACCTTGCTAGGCAACTATTGCAAAGCCAGGCTGGACAAGCACCCCTACTTGGTTCTGGGGGAAATCCAGCTCCTTTGTTATCGAGTAACCCTGTGCAAATAAACCTGCCAGGAAATATTCCATTAGCTCCACCCGAACGCTTTGCCGGAGATCCCAAAAGGTTTGCCGTGTTTATGAACCAATGCCGCTTGCACTTTTTATGCAGACCTGGAGCCTTCCCAAACGATGAAGCCAAGGTAGCCTTTGTATTGTCATATCTCAGCGGCAGTGCAGCTGATTGGTCAATTCCACTAGTTACTCAGGATGACCCAATTCTTTGGGATTTTCAGGGCTTTCAAACTAGCATGGAAAGACTATTTGCTTGGCACTCCCAAGGACAGGCCCTGGATAACAAACTTTTGTCCCTACGACAGGTTAACCAGGACCTTTTATCCTACATCGCGACCTTTAATAGGTTGATAGTGGAAACTGGATGGCCTGAGGTAAAGCGAATCACATTATTTCATCGAGGGCTTTGAGGAGAACTCAAGGATGTCTTGGCTCAAGTTGTGAACCCACCTCAAGACTGCGCTGAATATTTAGACTTAGTGGTCCAGTTAGATCACAGACTTCAGAACAGAAAAGCTGATCGAGCCAACTTTGAGAATCGGGTGTTGGTCAAAACCCACGCTAACCCCAAAGGAGCAGATGCTTCAGAACCCATGCAAATCGGAGGGGTTAAAGGACCCTTAACCCAGAAGGAAAGAGAAAGGAGACGGCAAATGCAATTGTGTCTATATTGTGGAACTTCTGGGCATTTTCTACGGGATTGCCCTGTAAAACCACCCAAGAAGGTGGTAGGAGCTGCTGATAAAAGCCATATGGAGTCAGACTCGGGAAACGACCATGCATGACAAGCGTAGAGGTCTGCTTGCCGAGCTTCAAGAAGATTACTCAGACCTCGCATTTCATCATACCAATGGTCCTCGTAGATCCAGAGCAGCCATCACGTATGCACGCAGTAAGGGCATACATTGATAGCGGGGCCATAGGAAACTATTTGGACGATGAATTGGCTTCCAGGATGAATCTACCTCTCTGCCGAAAAACTACCTCAGATGTCATCACCACAGTCGATGGAACTGAAATTGCCTCTGGGCCTGTAACTCATTCCACCGCAGAGATGACACTATTGGATCAGGATAGGCAATGAGAGACTATTGTGTTTGATCTAATCAAAGTCCCACAGTTCCAAATAATACTGGGGATACCTTGGTTGGAAACACATAATCCTTGATTTGATTGGCGAGAGAAGTGAATAACCTTCCCGGATTGTGCACAAAGCTGTTACCCAAAGAAAAATCTGAATGCAGGCCTGGCCACAGTAACCACAGCAGTGATGCAACTACCTCCAGAAATCAAGAATTCCAGGATGTCTTCCAAAAGGAACAGGCAAACACCTTACCTCCTCACAGATCGTACGATTGTCAAATTGATCTCATACCCTTTGCACAACCTCCTTGTAGCAGGATCTATGCCCTTACGGGACCTGAGAACCTTCACCTACAACAATACTTAGACCAGTACCTTGCCAATGGCTTTATTTGCCCATCCAAGTCCCCTGCATCTTCAGCTTTGTTCTTCGTGCCCAAAAAGGAAGGTGACCTCAGAACGTGCATAGACTACCACGCATTGAACCAGATAACTGTTAAGAACCGATACCCATTGCCTCTGATCCCTGAACTACTAGACCAAGTGAAGGACGCTTGTATATACACTAAATTAGGTCTCCGGGGGGCATACCATCTGGTACGTGTAAAAGAGGCCGACGAATGGAAGACTGCTTTCCGCACTAAGTATAGGTTATTCGAATAGCAGGTGATGCCTTTCGGGTTGTGCAATGCACCAGCAGCCTTCCAATACTTCATGAAAGATGTCCTTTGTGAACTCATTGACGTTTGTGTTGTCGTGTATATCGATGATATTCTAGTATACTCCTCTTCAGAATCTGACCACGTGAAGCACGTTCGAGCAGTCCTGGAGAAATTGCGCCAGCACAAACTATATGCAAAACTAGAAAAATGCGTTTTTCATGCCACAGAAGTTGAATTCCTTGGGTTTATCCTGACCCCAAAGGGAGTCCGAATGGACTCACGAAAGGTGGACGCAATCCTTAAGTGGCCATCACCAAGTTCAGTTAAAGGAGTACAAAGCATGCTCGGCTTTGCCAATTTCTACCGCAGATTCATCCCAGATTTTTCACATGTCGTACATCCCATCACAGCACTCTTACGAAAAAATAAATGCTTTATGTGGACTGAAGAAGCTGAAAAAGCCTTCCAATAAGCTGAAAGCGAGATTCACGTCTGCACCTGTGTTAAAGCATCCGCGCCCTGAACTTCCATACATAGTGGAAACTGATGCATCCAGTCTAGCCATGGGAGCTGTCCTGTCTCAAAAGGACCCTGAAACTGGCCAGCTTCACCCAGTAGCATTTTGGTCTAGAAAGTTCTCGGCACCCGAGTTAAACTATGCGGTTACCGACAAGGAGTAATTAGCCATTAAACCCGCCTTCAAGGCTTGGCGGCATTATCTTCTTGGTGCCAGGCATACCATTACTGTGATCCCCGATCACCAGAACTTACAGTATTTAAAAACAGCCAAGGCCCAATCGTCACGTCAACTCCGATGGGCATTGTTCTTTGCCGAGTTCGATTTTGTGATAACCTATCGACCAGGTTGTAAGAATGGTATAGCAGACGCCTTATCCTGGATAGGGATGGGAGAGGCAGAAGTGAACCCAGAACCAGTACCTATAATTTCCGAACAAAGGATTCTTGGCATGACTACTCTACAGAAACTAGAGGACATTCAGGTAAAGATCCAGCAACTCTTTGATCCTACAGCCCTGCAGGACTGGGTAAAGAAAGGCCCGGACTACTCTGTCACCAGTGATCTTCCTTATTACCAAGGGCGGCTATTTCTGCCACATAAGGAACTACAAGAGCTAGTCATTTCCCTTTATCATGATACCCTAATGGAGGGGCACCCGGGTATTGCAAAAACTGAAGCTAAAATTAAAAGACAATTCTGGTGGTCCACCTGGTGAAAGGATATTAAATCATTTGTGATGTCTTGTATCATTTGCGCCCAAAACAAAAGTCAAAAGAAAAAACCAGCTGGACTCTTACAACCTTTAGAAATTCTGTCTACACCATGGCACACCTTATCGTTAGACTTTATTACCGATCCACCTCCTTGTAATGGGTTTAACACCATTCTAGTTATTGTGGATCTTTTTTCCAAGATGGCCCACTTTATTCCTTTAAAAGGACTACCTTCAGCCTCAATCCTGGCCAAAGAATTCCTCGAAAACAGTGTTCGCATACATGGATTTCCGTCCGTGTTGGTCTCTGACCGGGGCAGTCAATTAATTTCACATTTTTGGAAGAAATGTCAATTGGCGCAATTCGACATGAGATTATTGACCAGTCACCACCCCGAGACTGATGGTCGAACGGAGAGGACCAACCAGACTCTTGAACAATACCTGTGTTGTATGTTACATCAGATGGAGAGTAATTGGAAGGACATTCTTTGGATCGCCGAATATGCATACAATAATTCAGTACATTCTGGAACTGGACAAAGCCCCTTTTATACCCTATATGGGCACCACCCTCGAACCTCAGACTTTGACTCACCCCAACACTTAGAAATGCCCGCAGTGGACCATCTACACGCTACGATTACACAAGCCTTTAAGGAGGCAACTGCACATTTAAAACAGGCGAAGGAGAAATATAAGAAAGATGCTGATGGGCATAGAAGTGATACTCCACAGTACCAGATAGGGGACCAAGTATGGTTGGCCACAAAACACATACCTCTCAAGGGAATGCGGACCTTTAACCCTAGATATTTGGGACCTTACTCTATTAAGGCCATTATCAACCGAGTGGCCGTCAAGTTGGAATTACCTGCTAATATGCAAATTCACCCCGTCTTTCATGTGTCACTTTTGAAGCCAGTGCAACCAGGGACAAGACTAACCAAGCCACCAGATCCCATCCTCGTAGACTGGGAACCCGAATTTGAAGTTAAGAACATCCTGAACTCCAAGAGGGTGAAGTCAAAACTTTTTTATTTAATCGACTCGAAAGGTTACGGACCACAGGAAAGGTCTTGGGAACCTAGTGACCACATGCATGCACCTCAATTGGTGAAAAGATTCCACCGAAATTTCCCAGACAAACCAAAGCAATGGGGAAGAACGACTTGAGGAGGGGCCTTGGCGGGGAGTGCTATGTAGTTGGGGGTCCTATAGTTTGTCTAGCAATAGGACGTCGTACATTTAGTGACGTTCATCGTTCACTTAGAACCAATCCCGCTTCCAGATAGGTTTTAGAAGTTTGCCACATAGGATGACGTTAGTAATGACGCAGGTCAACACGTCAGCTGTGACCAATTTTGGGCTTAAGAACCCAGCTTTTTTATGAAATGATTGAGAGTTGAGTATCGAGCGATTGCTGATGTTCGTTGTACTCCCTGTTTTAGTTACTTGCATAAAAACAGACAAACTTTTGCCAAACTATTTGGGTCATCTGAATTATTGATGTTTGATTAAAATCTGCATCCCCATCCATCTCAAGGGTATTGCTACTCATCTAAAAGGGCTGGAAGTCTCCAGTTCAGCAGGTTCTTGGTTCCTTCCATAGAATCTGATTCTGTGTAGTACGATGTTTTCATGGCTATTCTCTGCTTTGCCTCTTGATAGGCATTGCCACCTTCCCCTGTTGGGGCTTCCAGGTTCAGGCCTGCAAAGGTTCTTTGTCCTTCCACGCCCAGTGCATTTAGCAACATGGCCTTCTTACATGCCGCTGGGTAGCCTGCTCCCCTATTGCTTCCAGGTACGTTTGAAACAAAGGCTCCCATTGAATGCCTGGGACTTGCAGGAACGATGGTGGTGGTGTTGCCCGTTGACCCAGCACCAGAGGACTAAGCAGCACCACATGCAAGGTGAGTAGGACTAAATCAATGGGTTGTGAATGGACATGTGTGTCATGATGCCTACCCCCGGGGAACCAGACCAGGTCCAGCAACCCCGGAAGCAGGCATCACGTTATTTTGAGCAAGCCCAAAAACCCCTGCTAGGGGCTGTTTGGGTGCGGTCCTGGCGCCTATGGCACCAGGCTCATATGGAGAGTCAGTCCTGGTGCCAATGGCGCCAGGCTCAGAGAGTAGAACTTACCTGATGCAGACCATATGCTGCAAGCTCCAAGCCAAATGAGGCTTGGAAGGGACTATTTTACCTAGGGACTATTTTTTACTTGGGTGGGGCTGGGGAGGAATACTTACCTGGGACTACTTTGGAGGCTATATAAACCATGCCCGAAGAGCAGCACACGCTTCAAGTTATTCTGCATCCAGCAACGTAACGCTCACCGTGTATGCAAGCCTGCATCCAGTCTTCTGCCACGCCCGCCTCGAGTCTGCAGCTCCTAGAAAAAGGGAGGAACAGAAGGAGAAGAGGTTAGAATAAGAGCAAAACCTTCGACTCTTACCTGAATTCCAGATCCACCGCGCCTTCGAGCTGGAAGAAAAAAGCATTTTATGCGCGCTGCCTCGCCTGCTGCAGCGCCGCCCTGAACTCACCAGCCTTCGCAGCATCCTCACGATCCACTGCATCCTTCTGCACGTTGCCGCCGCACTCTGGCACCTAAGGGGAACACAAGAACAGCAAAGGTTAGCCAGCGGAATAAACAGAGGCAATAGTAACTACCCCCATAGACTTACCTGATTACCGCCGGGGGTACTATTCCTCTTCACAGGTCAGCGCAGTCTCCATTGCATCCTCGCCGTACCCCGGCCCCTAAGGGGAACAAAAGGACAACAAGGTGAGACAAAGGGACAAACAAGGGGAACTCTTCTCACCACAATAGACTTACCTAATTTTACCGCCGGAGGCATTATTCCCCAAACTTCATATTTTCTCTCCACACCTGAATAAGGGAGCAAGCAACAGGTTACATTCTGGCCTTATTTTGTTGAACTGTGTAGGATAAGCCAAATCCTTACCTGAACTTCATCAGCTACCACGAGGAACTCTTCGCTGGGGTCAAGCTGCAAACTGCAAGGAATCGGACAAGAGTGAAAGTCAGGCATGTGAACTCTTACGAACTACATACTTTTCGGAGTCAATATTGTTCTGGAACTCACCAATCCTTCGAGCCAGTGAAGCAACTGGTTACCAACGCGCCCCTGCGCTCAATGCAAGATGGAGAGCTCATCTTTTGAAACCTTCAGGTGAGACTATAAGAGGGGACATCAAAGGTGATCTGTGGGGAGAACAGCGGGGGTGGGGGGATTTACGCTCAACTCCACGGGTGGTTAATCCCCTTTCTCCATTTGCAGAAGAATATTCCTACGGGCCAAGCAAACAAAGCTAGGTGGGCCAGTCCAGTCCGTCATCTCGGCCCTACGCGTCACATTGGTGGAGACCGCAGCTGTCCAGTTCAGATCGACGCCTCTGTGGGAGCCAAGTGAGCGTAACAATGTGTGCCTGGAAAGTTGGTGGGAAGCACAGAAAACTGTGCATTTGTTGCATGCAGCACAGCAAGGGACCCACCTTACACCACACACCCCTCCCATCCCTATATTTGCACCATAGAAAATTCTGACAAACTTAACAATACAATGGTGTGAAAACTGACAAAGCATGCAGTGTCCCATGTCAGTAAATAATGCACTTTGTACTTGTATTTATTCGTATTTATTTTATTTATATTGCGCACCTTGCCCTGGGGCATCTGGGCACACATTTTACAAGTTAATGGTTACATACACGTTCTCAGGTTTTCCCAGAAGGGAGGCAAGTTTAATGAAAGTGAAATACAAAGCAAGAATAAATGTTACATACAAGCAGGTGCATCCTTACATTAGAGACTCAAGTCATTACAAGTGGTAATGCAAAAAGGCAAACCACAGAAAACACTTGCGAAAGACGAGGAGAGAGGGAGTAGGTGGGGGTATGTTACATGGATGGGGATGGTGTATCAAGTTCAAAGAGCCAGAGTTTGATTTTGTTCTTGAATGCGTGGAAGGTCGGTTCTGTTCTAAGTGCGGTAGGTATTGTGTTCCAAAGTTTGGCGGCGAGGACTGGGAAGCTTGCTCCCCCGGCTGTCTGCAGCTTGAAGCTGGGGATAGACAGCGTGTGCACATAAGCAGACCTCAAGGGTCTGTTATCAGAGTGATGCGTGGAACGATTGGCCAGGTAATCAGGTGCTAGATTGTTCTGGGCCTTGTAGGCTAAGGCAAAAGTTTTGAGAGAGATTCTGTGCGCACCTACTCTGCCACATCATTGACACATGTGATCTCCCTCTCAAAGACCATCATGTAGGCACCACATCAATGCACACCCATATTCTTGAAGGGTAGGCCTTGAGGCCAGGACTGAAGAGGAGGCATTCAAGCTGTTCCATATGAATCAACAGGCGATCATGGACATAACATATGCCACAGCTTTGGACCATGAGCCACAGATGGACATTAGCACATCAATACCACCAACCCTGAAGGTGATGAGTGTCCTCGCTTCTGCGCAAACGGATCATTCAAGACCCCAGTGGGGTGGTAGGAATATTTCAACTCGCTTTCAGTGGCCTCCTGAAAAAGGTGCCTGGTGCATTAATCTGTTTACATTTCCAGTGCCACGCTGACGATACTCAACTCATTTTCAGGCTACCCTCGGTCACCTCCTCTCCTTCTCTCATCTTTGATTGCCTAACTGCCATTCAAGATTTGTGTTCCGCAAATGATCTTTGTCTAAATGCCAACAAGAATGAGATCCTCCTCATCGGTACACCTTCATCATCCTTTCCCCTCACTCTCTGGCCGGCCTCCCTTGGCCCACCTCCTAGCCCTACCTGAATTGCAAAACTACTTGAACTGTTTAACATCTAGTTTTTTTGTGATTTCAGGACAGCACAGAGACGAGGGTCTAGAGCAGTACAAAAGACAGAAGGAGGTGCTTCAACAATCTTTCTACATCCAAGAATGTACTCAGGTGATAAGATCCTGATCTGCAATCACACAAGGAAAAAGTGGGACGAGCCCCGCTTTCACGGTCCTTTCATTGTCGAGGACATCAATCACGCCATCTGCTGTCAAATTGCAGGGTAGGCGAGCTTGGATCTTCCTGGGTGACATGAAAATCTATGCCGGAGAGACGCCTCTGCTTGCACACCACCGCAAAGAAGCTACAAACATCGGGGAAGAATCACAGCACGGGCAGAAGACATCTATGATGAGGAAGAAGGATGCATAACCTGACAAGTGGAAAGCTTGAAGAATTTTTAGTGGACTGTGGCTTAACTTGGACATTCCCTTTTCAGCTATAAATAAAAGGGTATAAGGACACATTCAAACACTCAGTGCATACTAGTTGCAAAGTAAAATAAGATTTGCATTTGTGAAAGCCACAGTAAGTTATTAACTTTGGACTGAGGCATGCTTAAAGCCTTGATAAGAAAAGTGAAAAAGGTTTATTAACTTTGTACTGAGGCACACTTAAGCCTTGATAAGAATAAGGATATGCCAAACTTTGATCGAGAACACAGCAATTGGAAAAGGAAACAGTATCCTTATTCCTTCCATTCAGAGCTATTGTTCGATGTTACTCATGGGGTTACCCAGTGATGACCTTTCTAGGCACATATTTACGTATTTTGAGTTGTTATTACGTTTGTATCCATCACTGGAGGGGAGAAATTGCCGCAATCCAGATTGTATTGGTAAAACTGACAACTGAAAAATCGTTAAAAGATTGCTCATAATCATCACTGAAGAGTTTTTGAAGTTGCCTGAGTTCAGTGGGGAAAACACAAATGCCCCTATCATCCGATGCAGCACATAGACTGGTCAGTGTGGTGTTCTTTCGTTTAATTGAAGACTACCCTCATCTCGTTGGAAGAAACACGGATGTGGTGACATTCCTTAGGGACCCAAGAAAAACGACAAATTTGAATGTGATCCTGGAAGGTATTATAATCCAGGTAGCGATCTTTTCTGAACAAAATCACAGAGCTGTGTAGAAACTGTCCTCTGAGGGACATATCGAGGAGGTGGCTAAAACCTAGAACTTAGTTCATGCTGACAGGGAAGGTACAATGTCATCTGGTCTGAGACAAATTCGAGGCATCGATTGGGAACTGGTCAATGAAGCAGAATTTGTAGCAGCTCGCAGAGATCATCTTTTTTCACGATAAGGGAACATTTGTACCGCGACTGGTGGAGGAAGTGGTTCCAGAAAGCAGCTAGTTTATCGAGGACGAATGCTGAAGAAAACAACAAGCTTCCAGAAACAATCTAAAATGCATTGTCATTAAAGAAGTGTTTTTCCTTCCTTAGCATTAAATGATCGAGATGGGTAATCTGAGTAGTAACTATGTGTTGCCCCAAGAGGATAGACGTTCAAATTGTCCCAGGAGTAGATGCTGTCGCATTACATATCATTGTATTGTTTACACATGCATTGTATTCATACTCATTTTGCTTTCAATGACAGTTAGACCTGCTTACTATACAGGAGCACATGATGCAATGATTCCTATATATGTGTCTGAGCAGAAAGAAAAGGTAACCATGGCAACTACAAAGCAACCCAGGCCATTCATAGTCATTCCGGTAGCTGCAAAAAATGAACAGATACCTGTGATTGAAATGGATGTTATTAGGGATTGACAAAGGTTGGGCCCACACAGATAATGCATGCAGACACATCTGGTCCAGTGACAAGAAGGCCAAGCACAAGTCCCAAAAGACAATCACGTGCAGAAATGATAGCAGAATCTATATGGCTGTTCTTAGCCATTGCCAGAGTAAGACAAATGGATAAAGAAAGACTTGCTGAACTTTCTTCTATGCAGATAGCCAGCATGGATGTTCCTGCAGATCACCCGGCCAGAAGAAGTTATACCGATGTATTCAGAGATGTGGTTATAGAAAACTACAGGAAGACCTTGAGAATTAAAAAAAAAGAACCCAAGAAGACAATTATGAACTGAATGATTATCTAGACAGCACAGCACACTTGGGAAACAACATATGGTACCAACAAAAAAGTTGAAAAAAGGACGTCAGATGAAGACTGCTTCGTATGTGCACTCTTGCCATACAGCATGGGGAAGTCAAAGATCTTCATAGAAATTGAAATGGATGACCAGACAGCTCATTGCCTTTCGCACACAGCACTTTGCAAAACAAGAGGTCAACTTATGGGAATGGATGCTTCTCTTAAATGGGCAACTGAAAAGACTGATCCATATGAAGATGACTGCAAACAAGATATAAAGACAAGAAACAGACCCCATATGAGATATCATCTGATCAGCTATGAGAAACCAGGAGTGAAAGGAGCTGGCATTAGATGGGAAGAAAAATAAAAACTTGATGCCAAAGGAAAATCTGCAGAAGAAGCTTGCAGATGGAAGAACAGAGGACAAATTCAAATTTGGGGAACAGTACTATCACCAGACGGCTAGGAAAAAGGAGTGGTGATCTGCAGAGCATGGGTAGTTATTGGCTGTTACCAACCTACTATTGACATAGTACAGAATGGATGCAAGCCATTATGGCCAAGAGTTGCTAAACTACTGAAATGGGTCCAAGACAGGGGAGGTCCATTGCAGATAGTACCATTAGAAAGTTCTAGGTTTTGCTACAGGAACATTGGTACAAGAAAAATGGGAGGAAATCAGAACTGTGGACGAATATTCGATGCACCAGGGATGGTCCGTGGAACAGCAGTAATCATGGATCACTATTGGGCTTGTGGATCAAAAGCATACATCATACTGCCTAAAGATTGGAGAGGAATTTGCACATTGGTGAATGTCCATGTTCCTGGGTAGGTGATTCCTGATAGTTTTCCAAAAGAAGATGCTCATCGAAGAAAGAAGAGATCTGTGGAACTGATACGTCGAACAAAGAGAGAGAACTACTTCTCTGCTAAATCAATAGAAGCCTTTGATGACATCCCGTATGAACACACACTGTTCAGCCAGACCTCATCAGTGTTCACAATGATCTTTATGCCAAGAATCCAGGTTGAAGCAAATACCAAGTGGTTACAAATCACCAGATGGGAATTTCTGCAGACAATTAACACAACTATAAAAGGATTAAATGCAATCAGAGAAGAACTGAGAGCTGTAAGAGTAATGGCTCTCCAGAACAGATATGTCCTGAACATGATTACAGCCATGGATGGAGGTGTTTGTGCCAAAATTGGAGAATCATGTTGCACATGTATACCTTCTCACTATGACATGAATGGAACTTTGACAGAGGCCATAGACATGCTGAAGAAACTCCATGGCCAGATGATAGAAGAAGTAGAAGATATTGCTGATGACAGCTGGTTTGGAAATCTTTTCTCATGGATTCCACAATGGATGGCAGATATGTTCAAATTTCCTGGGGCCTTGCTATTATTAGTAATGCTTGGATTTTGTGTGATAAAGATAATACTGTTGCAATGTAAGAAAACAGCAAAGAACGTCATAGGGATGAAGAACATGATCAATGTTAAACCAGGATGGAAGCCTAAAGACTTGCCTGATGAAGAAATCTGAGACTTTATGAAGTCTAGTATCCATGCACCCAAGGGAACAAAGTTCCTGTATCCAAAGGACTACAGAAAATATGTGGGAAGATGGGTGTCATGATGCCCGCTCCCGGGGAGCCGGTTCAAGCCCGGCGTCCCCGAAAGCGGACATCTAGTCCCCAAGGAAGGACCCAGCAACCCCATATAGGGGCCCTTTGGACAGTGTCCTGGCGCCTATGGCGCCAGGCTCATAAAAGACATCAGTCCTGGCGCCATAGGCGCCAGGCTCATTATGGGAATGCTTGGGTGCTCTTACCTGATGCAGACCATGCTGCAGGATCCCGGCGTCCTTGAGGCCTGAAAGGAACTACTTTACCTGTGGGACTAATTTACCATCCGGGCGTGGTCGGGGAAGGATACATACCTGATTGGAGGAAAGATACATACCTGGAACTTCTTCCAAGGCTATTTAAACCCCACCCGAACAGCCACACGTGCTTCGCGTTGTTCTGCATCTAGCAGCTGGACGCTCACCGTGTCTGCTCCTGCATCCTGACTTCTGCCACGCCTGCCAGCATCCTGGATCACCTGCAAAGGAAGAGAAGAAGAGAACAGAAGAAGAAAAAGTCCTTACCTGCTAAATCCGCATCCCGGAGACATCTCGCCGACAATCCTGAAAATTTAAAAGCTCATCACGTCGATCGCTGCAGCGCCGCATTCCACTCACCTTTACAGGGCGCCTCCATGCTCAGCAGCGATCATCCGGATTCGCAGTCACGCCCCAGTGCCTAGGGAGAAAAAGACCAGAACAAAAGGTGAGAGAGAGAAGGGAATAAAGAAAGCTAAATCTCCATGTTAAGACTTACCTGTTGATTCATTCCCTCTTCATTTCGGGTCCGCGCCGCATCCTGGCATTTCCGGACCCCGGCCCCTAAGGGGAAAAAGAGACATCAGCGTTAATGAGCGAATGAAAAGACATTACCAAAAAACGCTCATTAAAGACTTACCTGATTTCTACAAGGATTTCACCTCTCATCTCGGGTCGGTGCCTGTTCCCCGGCATTCCGTACCCCGGCCCCTATGGGGAAAAAGACACTAGCATTAGTACCTTAATGCATGGACACAAGGGGAACCTCTTATCAAAAAACTTACCTGGAAGCCAAGCAAGTTTGGTTCTCACCAATCCGAAAATCCAGTGAAGTAACTGGATACCAACGCGCCCCTGCATCAGAAGCAGGATGGATAGCTCGTCCTTCCAGACCCTTAGGTGAGACGCTACGAGAAATCACAGAAGGGTTTCAAGGAGGGTGAGAGGGGAAAGTGGGAGGCCGATTGCATTACCCCGCAGACAGTTAATCCCCTATTTTTGCCTACAGAAGGATACTTCTGCGAGCCAGACAAGCCAGATTTGGGGGCCCGGTCCAGTCCGTCTTCCGAACCCTGCGCATCACCTTAGAAGAGGTCACAGCAGCGTGAACCAGGCCAGCGCCTCCGTGGGAGTCAGGTGAGCGTAACAATGGATCTACTGCAGTCCAAGTGGACAGTGCACTCTCATGACATCAAACAAGGATGAGCATGTGAAGTCAGCCGGATGCCTGAAGGAGTTATAAAAATATGGGTCCCCAAGAGGCACTTCTTTAGACCAGGATGTCTAGGGATAGAAGACACCGCCAACTCTCTTATCTTGACTACATACTCATCCACAGGTTCTTCAGTGTATTGGAGGAGCAAATTACCCCTACTCCCCCTTCCCCGCCTTAATTACCTGAGAAGTATAAACCAAAGTATGTGACACATACTACACCAATCAGAAAGAAAGAAGAAGAGCAACAACATTCAAGACAATATGAAGGCCATTTGAATGCGATTCCTGATGAAACAAAGAAACTGAATGACCAGGATGAATGGTGACGTCATACAAAACTAAATTGACCCCATATAGAAGATAATAATAATAATTTGGCATTTATATAGCGCTACGAACCCTCAGGTATCTGAGCGCTGCTTATTATTACCCACGGTGTGTGGTGCTCATTTATCGACCTCGGAAGGATGAAAGGCTGAGTTTGGCCCCGCCGGGATTCGAACCTGCGTTAACAGGCTCTGCACGGATGTCAAAGCGAGCGCTCTACTCGCTGTGCCACTTGACCGGCTAACCAGACCAGAGAGGTAGACGATTTATTAAGAACAAAGAAGTACCAAGGATAAGTGACATCTTGGGATGAAGATGAAGAGACTTATGCCATAAACATGATGAAGATGCGTAGTAAGTTTAAACGTGTACAGATGCAATGAAATGCAAGCAGCAAAGCAATCATGAAGCTAGCCAAATGCTTATAGTGAATAGTTCACGGCAAGCGCCAACATATACATATATACCTCATAGATACATATGGATTGAATAAAGAATGAATGTTCCACTAGGTATATAGCAGTCTTGAGCAACGAGGAAGGCCTCAATTTAGTGTCGCAGTTACAAAAGCAATTGAATTAAACAGAATATATTTCAGTTTAAGGAGTTGGATGAGCCAAAAGAGCCATGGTCATATCAGAACTAGAATTGGCTGACATTAGATACAATTAACATGAAAGAACAGAAGCTCTTGTTCAAGAGGGTTAAAGAGAAAACAAAAGATGCCAGAGGACCAGTGGAGATTGAAATCAAAAACACAGAAAGGCTAAAATCGTGGTGTCCAGTCACGTGATGGAAGAAAGCTGGACGCATGAGGAGATCACACCTACGCACGGAAGCCAGACAGTACCCGTACTCCTTAAAAAATCTCAGAGAAGAGGACAGACTCAAGGCCAACTTCAAACACTAATTGACACTGAACCATTGAGGTTATGATGGAGTGTACTTTTAATTGGTGGGAAGCTGGTATCGAGACAAGGTCACCCGCACAAGGTTGTTCAGTCTGCATGCTGCTCACGTAGGTCGAAGGTTACTGACAGGGGTTAGTATCCAACCAATTGTAGAGGACCACGTAGTTGGGGGTCTTTAGGATATTTTGTGTAATTTTGGGTCTGGCAGTATTTTCTAACCGCCAAAAGAATAGTGGTAGTTTGGTAATCACTTATCCTTGTATTTAGATTGGGTTTGGCCTCACATCATTCTAGTGACCATACTTTGTTATACTATATTGGAGAATTTAGTAACATGTACTATTGGCGGTATATTGTGGTAGTAAATTACTTAGAGGTGAGCATAATTTTCCTTCCTTCCATTATAACCCCATCATACTCAAAACCGTCCTTTCTATTAGAATACCTCCTAGTGATCTATAGAGAGTCTTGGACCTATGCACAAAGTAACCAACAATTTTATGTATAGTGCCACCTACAGCCTGTGGCCGGTATCACTGATTTATTTACACCAATGATCTATGCACCCGTAGGCATCATTACTGGTTCATAGACTGTTAGGCAAAAACCTGTGCAGTTCCCTCTGGGACCACTGCAAAAGATTTAGGACTACAGGTGTTTTGCAGTAAACCCACTCAGTAGCAGTCTATACCACACAGATTCACTGTAGCTGTGGCTGAGCAGTCAGACTTCCCTCAAGAAGAGTTAGGCAGTATACAGAGTATTCACAATAGGTCAAGAGAACACAATAGAACAAGTAAACACTGACCAGGGCTTGGTTTAAAGGAGATATAATTATTTATTTAAAACCACATCTAGAAAAACACACAGGCACTAATAGTAAGCAATTCAAAAACATGGTCACTAAAAGATATACTCTCCCTTAAAAGAATATTAGACAAGTCTTAAGTAAAGCCCCCACTTATTTTCAGACAGCGGTGAGCGCTTAACGTAGATGGTACTCTAATATTTTTTTTAAAAAGGGAGAGAAAAGCAGAGAATAAATTGAAACAGATCCCAACAATTTTTCACGAACAAACTCCAGAAATCCAGCAAAGCTGCTGGGGGACTTACTAGGTAAGGAAATTCAGCCTAAAGAAAGAATTCTCCCTAACACTCGCACCCCACCCCCAGACTCCTGGATGAATCTCATACCTCTAGTCGATGACATACATCCTAGAGAGACCATCAGCATTTTGGTGGTGACACCCTGACCTTTGCTGAATGGTGAAATCAAACCCTTGCATGCAGATTGACCATCTCAATAGTTTTGGGTTTTCCCCTTTCATTTGCATTAACCATCTCAAGGGTTGGTGGTCAGTCTGAATGACAAAAGTAGAACCATACAAGTATGGCCTAAACTTCTTCAGAGCCCACACAATAGCAAAACACTCTCGTTCAATGTTTGCCCACCTTGTTTCAGGATCCTTCAGTTTTCTACTGATGAAGCAAATGGGGTGCTCCCTACCTTTCCCATCCAGTTGACTGAGGACTGCACCTATTCCTACATTTGAAGCATCTGTTTGCACAATGAAAGTTTGGTGAGTAGCTCTGAGTAGTGGGGCTTGGCAAAGAGCCTTTTTCAGGGTTTCAAAGGCCTGATTGCATTCCTCATTCCACCTAACCTTTTTAGGGAATTTAGGAGAGGAGATGGCATTCAGTGGAGAAGCTATGGACCCATAGTTCTCAATGAAATTCCTGTAATACCCCGTGAGACCTAAGAAGGCTCTCACCTGGGTCTGAGTAGTAGGTGTTGTCCAATTTTCCACAGCTTCAATCTTACTGGGCAAAGGCCTTATTTCTCCACCTCCTACCTCATGTCCAAGGTAGACCACTTTACTCTGTCCAATCTGGCATTTACTTGCCTTTATGGTCAGATTGGCCTTTCCAAGAGCCTGTAAAACATATCTTAGGTGGTCCACATGTTCTTCCCAGGAATTGCTGAACACTGCTATGTCATCCAAGTATGCCATGCAGAAGTCCTCCATCCCATTCAGAACCTGGTTTACCATCCTTTGAAATGTAGCAGGTGCATTTTTCAATCCAAAAGGTATAACCTTAAACTGGTAGAAGCCAACTGGGGTAGAAAATGCAGTTTTCTCCTTGGCATGGTCTGTCAGGGCTATTTGCCAATAGCCTGATGTCAAGTCAAATGTGCTGAGGAACTTGGCTGCACCAAGTCTATCCACCAACTCATCTGTCCTTGGCAAAGGGTGGGCATCAGTCTTAGTGACTGCATTAAGAGCTCTGTAATCCACACAGAATCTAAGTTCTTTAGATCCTGCATTTGGTACTAACACAACTGGGCTAGACCATGGACTAGTAGAGGGCTCCATTACCCCGAGATCAAGCATCTTGGTGACCTCACCTTTGATGTGGGTTCTTACATTTTCTGACATTCGATGTCCTCTGCTTTTGACTGGCAGACAGTCACCAGTGAGTATGTCATGCTGTCCCCAACGGGTCAAGCCTGGTGAAAGTGAGAACAGGGAGGCAAACTGATTTAACATGGATTTGCACTCTTCTTGTTGCTCAGGTGTCAGGTTTGAAGAGAGATTTACTCCTTCAATCTTTTTGTCTAAAGGTAAGCCTCTGAGGCGATCAGGAAGAGATTGACTCTCTTCTTCTTCCTCTGATGATGCTAGAAGCAAAGCTACTACATCAGGTCTGGAGACATACGCTTTTAGTCTGTTGGGGTGGAAGACTGTTGGGGCCTCCTTGGGGTTGCCTAAGTCCACCAGATAGTTGACCTCTCCAAGTTTACCCACAACTTTGAAGGGTCCCATCCATTTGTCTTGCAAGGCCTTCTGCCTTGTTGGAATCATAACGAGAACTAGCTGGTCCTGAGTAAACTCAACCATGTTAGCCTTTTGGTCATGCCAGTGCTTGACCAATGCTTGTCCAGCTTTCAAGTTATCACTTGCTTCTGCCATCATTTGTGCCATTCTCCTTCGGAGACCTATCACGTAGTTAGTCACTCTGACTGGCTTGGGGGAAGGAGCACTCTCCAACCCCTCCTTGATCAGGGCCAATGGACCTCTGACCGGATGACCATAAAGAAGTTCAAAGGGAGAATAACCTACTCCCTCCTGAGGGACTTCTCTATAAGCAAAGAGAAGGCATGGCAGTAGAAGGTCCCACTTTCTTTTAAGGGGCTCCTCTAAAGCACCTATCATGCTCTTCATGGTTCTGTTGAACCTTTCAACCAGTCCATTTGTCTGAGGGTGGTATGCGGTTGAGAACTTGTAAGTAACTCTGCAGGTTTTCCACATGGCTTTCATGTACTGGGACATACAATTTGACCCCCTATCAGAGATTACTTCCTCAGGAAACCCAACCCTGGTAAAAATACCAAGGAGGGCCTTAGCCACAGCCGGAGCTGTAACAGTCCTCATAGGAATTGCCTCAGGGTACCTAGTAGCATGGTCTACTACAACAAGTATAAACCTGTTGCCTGAGGAGGTTGGAGGATCAAGTGGACCAACAATGTCAATCCCTACTCTCTCAAATGGGACTCCCACTACAGGGAGAGACACTAAAGGTGCCACATTCATGGAGCCAACCTTACCAGAAGTCTGGCAGGTATGGCAGCTCCTGCAGTATTTATCTACTTCAGCCCCCATCTTTGGCCAATAAAAGTAGATTGAGAGCCTTTCCTTAGTCTTCTTGAAACTCAAGTGACCAGCCAAAGGAATCTCATGGGCTAACTGCAAGTCTGTTCTCTTGGGGTACTACAAGTCGTTTGTTGTCCCCAGGAGCAGACTCGGTTGGTTCACTGTAGAAGAGGCCATCTTCCCAGTGTAACCTATATTTCCCAGGCTCTTACCCTTCACCCTGAGCATCTGCCTGGTGGCGAAGACCTTCCAGAGTTGGACATTCTCTCTGTCCCTTACTGAAGTCTACCCTGTTGGGTCCACCTTCTGCCAGTAAAGACTGCAGCTCAGGATGGTCAACAGGATCCAGATCTCCAATGAGTTCCTGGCCTTCCACTAGCTCTTCTTCAGAGTCTAGTTCAACCACACAGGGTTGTACCTCCCTCTCAGCCTCAGCTGGAGGGGGAGTTACTGGTGTAACTTTGGACAACCTAGGGGAAGTCCTTGTTGGCTGTAATGGAATGCTGACTGCTGGTTTCTTGTTAGAGGTCTTAGGTTTCCCCTTTGCTTCTTGTTGCTTAGAGACAGCAGCTGACATCTCCAGTGGAGTAGGAGTGATCTCTTTCTTCATCATCTCCTTGGGAGTACCTCTCATGGTTCTCTCCCTTGCAGGTCTGGTGAGTTCCTGTAACCTTTTATTAGGAGGTCTGGGGGTATGTGACACTACTCCAAGAGTTTTCAAGTCTTTACCCAGCAGAACCCTTCCTGGCACCTCTCACTTTGTATGCTGACAGGTATCTTCACAGTCATGTTATTACACTGGATGAGAACTGGTAATTGGGGAAGCATCTGCACAGGCCCTCCAGCTAACTTGGTGAGGCGTTTGGGTGCCTTAGCAACATCCCCAGCCTGAAAAAACGATTTTTCCACCACAGTTATGCTGGCCCCAGTGTCCCTAATGGCAGGAGTCTCCTGACCATTCACCTGGACACTGTCCTTATAAAACTCTTTAGTATTATCTGGGATAGAATTATAGACATCTAAGTTCTGTTGTTCCCACAAACCCAGAGACACTAAAGAAAAACTGGCTGAGACTCCAATGGATTCATCAGCCAGTTATAGAAAGTTTCCACTTGCCATTTGTACTTCCTCCTCTGGAGCGAAGGCTAAGGAGACAAGCTGGTCCCCTGAAGGTTTACCCTTACATATGGGATCTCCTTTCACATGGTCAGTAGAGCCACAAACAAAGCATTTACCAAATGCTTTCTGGAATGGTGGCTTGTTCTGACCTCCTTCTGGTTTGGCACCAGGAGGTAGACTAGCCTGATTTGGTTTCCCTGGTGGCTTACCCTTTTGGTTCTGTTTGGGGCCCTCTTTGGGATTGGAATTATTAGAATTCTCTTTGGAGTCCTTTCATTGGCTGTTTTCCCTCATCCTTTTTCTGAGTAGCCCCAGAATCCTTGTGAGTGGCCCTGTTGGCAACCCACAAGTCAGCAGCCTTAGCTAACTTCCTGGAATCTAATTCCCTTGAATCAGCCAAGTGCTATCTGAGCTCAGGAGAGCAGACATAATAAATTGACTCCAACATTACAAGATTCTTCATTCCTTCATAAGTGTTAACTATGTAACCCTTAATCCATCCCTCTATGTTTTTCAAACTTTCACTCACCCAGGTAGCCCAAGGGGTACCATCATGCTTTTTGAGGGTCCTAAACCTCTTAAGGTACTGGGAAGGGGTCTTCCCAAATCTAGCTATCAAAGCTAGTTTCACACATTCATAATCCTTCTTATCCACCTCCCGCAACTCCATTACCACATCAGTTGCAACAGGGGGAAGCCTAGAGAACAACCAGGGAAGTAACTCATTCCCTGTGATGTCCTGGAGCCCATGATTATACTCAAACATGTTTAACCAATCCAACACATCCAAATTAGGTTCATACATACCCACTAATTCCTTAGGCATCCGGGGTCTTTTGGGACTGGAACTCCTAGAAGAAACAGAGGAGAGAGAAGCATTTTCCACAGACAACTTTTTCATTTCTAGTTCATGATTAAGCTCTATTTCTCTGAGTCTTAAACTGGGCATTCATTCTTCTGAACTCTAGCTCTTGGTTTCTTTCAGATTGAGTAATCAAATGTTTGTACTCTAATTCAAGCTTCATTTTTCAAGTTCAAAATAAGCAGGGTTACATGTAGGACCTGGTATAGGCCCAGTAGGTACAGTAGGTAAGGCAGACAGAGGCTCAGAGTGGCTAACTTCATTAGGTTCACTTTCCTCTTCTGAATCATTATCAAGATTTTGATTCAGATAAATACCATCACTGTTTTCTACATTTGCTGGGGGGGTAGATTCCTCTGTACCACCCAGACTTTGGTTTTCTAACAATCTTTCTATACGTTCCATTTTCTTGCCCTTCTCAGAGAGATTCTTATGTATACTTTTAAGCAATCAGCAGTTTTGGCAGGCAATGATTCTAGGGTATAACTCTCCATAGCAGACATAGTTAGAAAATCAGCTTCTTAGTGCTAAGCTCTGTGGTTAGTTGTCCTAAAGTGTTCAACAAGCACTCTAAAGTGTATACTCAATACAAATACCACCACTGAACACTCCAGCGGGGGCAGTTGTTCCTGGCAGCGGATGCAAGTCGGTGCTTCGTCCGGGGGAAGAGAGGATCTCGTCGGGGAGGAAGACAGGAGTCCGTTGCACTGCCAGGGAAGAAACCAGCCGCAGAGTTTCTCAGGTACCAGGAGCGGTCCGTTGATTTGCGGTTCAGTGGTAAGTGGCTATCCAGCTGCCGGGGTGCTTGGCACGGGCAGTTCGACCACAAACCGGTCTGGGGTGCGAAGAAAAGAAGGTAAACTGGTTGTGCCCACCAGTCAGGGGAAGAAGCCTCTCCAGCCGGGAGATCTTCTCTGTCGTCGGGAAGTGGTGAGTCGGTTCCGCAGGGCTCTACCGGTGGTGTCGTCGTGGTAGGTCGGCTCAGCTTCTCCCTCGTCGGTTTCTCAGGTCCTGTGACGACTTCTGAAGTTCCAGTCCCCAAAGCCCTGCTTTTATGCAGCATACCCCCATTCAATCAGCCTAGCTGTCAATCAAACATGCTAAGTGGTGAGCTGGCCGGGTCACCACTTGGGCCAATCACACAAGAGTGCGACTTGAGTTACCAAGGTAACTCAGACCAAGGTGCCTAAACCCCCTCCCACACCCCCTGTGGTACCCAGACAGAGTGGCACCACTTTTTGAGGCTTCTGTGGAGAAGACTGCCAAAATGTGGAACAAAGGGCTCGACTTGGGTTGGAGTCACAGAAGAGAACACAAATGCCATTTTAGAATTGAGTCCTGGCAAAAAATACCAACCGGTGAATTAATATTAATTAAATAAACTGGCGGTATGTTCGAGGCTATGAGAATTAAATAATTAAAGTTGGTAGCCTCGAACAATGGGAAAATCCCATAGGGAAATATTTGCGGTTGAATATAAAAAGTAGTATCCACTGCCACCAGCCAAAGCTCGATCAGGGGGGATGGAGACGTGCCCCCTCGACTAACAGACCCCGGGGCAATCAATTGCCCCGACCAATACGTCCACAATATGATGGTTTGTACTGGTTTCTGTTAATAATTTGGGATTAGTAAAGCCAATGGTGACTTTACATGTCCTGGGAGACAGTAGTCAGTCCCAGGGTATGAAGTCTATGGTGGGGTGTCACTATGACACCCCTGTGTTACTGCACGGAGGGTGCTGTGTAACACACATAGTAAAAACACATGAGACCCTATGGAGTAAAGGACCCCATAGCCCAGAAAACACATCAACAGTCAAAGGAACACCATAAATCATGTCCAGGAGTGGGAGAAAAAGAGTCTCACTCTTGGCAGGAGAAAAAAACAAACTCCAGAAATCCAGCAAAGCTGCTGGGGAACTCACTAGGTTAGGAAATTCAGCCTAAATAGAGGATTATCCCTTATATAGACCCCCAGTAATCTATGTGTTATATCAGATTTCCCCAAACAACATGCAATGGAGAACACATGCATATAACTATGTATCACCGCTTAGTCTGTCTGTTATGCTATCTGTCTGAGCAAATTGGCAAATGTATTACCAAAGAACACAAATCTTCCCCAACTCCTTATATGCAATTCCCACAATAATAAAACTCTGAACATCTGTATTTTTTAATATAAATTATTTATATTTCAGACGATTACAATTCATGATACCACTCTTACCATGTACATTTCAGCATTACCTGTAATATAATAAGAAGAGAGCAAGAGAAAAAAAAATACAGTGCATATAAGCGTCTTTTAAAAAATAGGCAACAATACGGATGAAAATGCAGGGGATTTTCTTTTTCTGTGCTACTGACGAGTGTCTGATCTAAAAATACCAGGCAAACAACAGGATACAATAACCTCACTTCAACTAAGGATGCTTACCAAAGATTAGTAGTTCTCTCCCCCAGATGACCTTCTTTCACTCACCTCAGAAAAGCAGGCCAAGTCAGCACGGATTGCCTCTGTAATCTTGGATGTTTGAAGTGCGCGACGAGAACTGAAGGTTCTTTTAGTCAGTGCTGAGTGAGACCATGCACGTCTGTCTCAGAGCTCAGTCCACCCGAACTAACTCTCCTTCTGCCAGTTTTCCCCCAGCAGAGCTCTGCACCTTCCCATTTTGCCTGCGTAATATAACGGCAGATACTTTGCACCAATCAAGTTGAAATGCAGCATCACCCTTCCTTCAGTACAATAGGCCAGTTACACAGTGGGCAACTGTACCTAATCTCATTTCCTGGTATGCAGGCTCTCTGCTTTCTGCAAACATAGGAATAGAATGAAGAAAAAAGATGTCCAGTGCACGTTTGAAAAACGAAATTCAGAAAATGCATTTTCACCTCATTTTTCACACAGAGATTACATTATAATGTTAATGAGTTAGCTTAAGTAATTAGTAATTGTTAATTAAGTCAGTTTGTTATATGAATAATGTAGTCTCTTATGCATGAGATATTCCAAAGAAGAGAAAAAAATCGGGTGCACTTTTAAACTTGTAGCTTCACATTGCTTTTTGCTGTATTATAAATCCTGTACCTTGCATGTCTCCAGCCACATACGCACATGTTATACTGGCAACATAGACTGGCTATATGTGTATGCCACATTATTGCTGGCAACAAAATGCCATCACATTCAGTGAGGTGCTACACACTCCAATGCGCTATATTTTACTACATTATCCCTCCTTTTCTGACAATTTGGCAATGTTCCATGCCACAATTGGAAGAAATCCAGCTTGCGCTCCTCCTTTTCTTTCCATCATAGCAATTCAACAAAACGAATATTCACATTTTTCACAATAAATCTCTGCTTAACCACCACAAGATCAGAATTCATCTCAAATGAGTCCATTATTTCTTATAAAATATTGTACATATTTCTTCCCAACTGAAGTGTCCATAGTCCAATGTTTTTTTGTTTAAAAGTGAAATAACATTTTAAGTTCAATATCAAAATAATAAAATAAAATAACTAATTAAAACAAAGAATTAACATAACTAATTAAAATAATTAAATGAAACAATAAAGTTGTGGGACTCCATCACCCATTCTTCCAGAATGCATTGGAAATAATGCACTCACAATGCTGCAGGTTCAGTTCAACATTGTTTCATTATGATGTCCACCTTTGAGACATCCCGACCATCAACTTCTTATCATTTGGTTCATCCGGTGAATTCTTTCATCCTGGCTCTCTTCGATGCTTTTCCATAGGAATCATCTCTTTTGGCATCCCATTATTTTGTCTTCACCTCCATACTTCGGTCCGGAGGTATTACTTGATCTTCATCCTGTGGCACTCTATCATCTTCCGTTTGCTCTGGTCCTGTGACCTCTGACCTCAAAACATGGGTTAATGATTCTAAATCAAATATAAAAGAGACAGATTATGGCCCTCATTACAACCCAGGCGTTAAGGGGTTGACGGCGCCGTAAAAGGTGGCGGCGCCGTTAAACCCTTAACGCCTGATTACGAGGTCTCTTTGCGTGTGGCACTTTAATGCCTGCTTTTAGCAGGCGTTAAAAAACCAACCCGCAAAGGGACCTTGGTGCTAAGTACGGTGCCGCAATTTGCGGCACCGTACTTAACGCCTTCCCCATTCCCATTGAGCCCTATGGGGCAAAAATGGGAATGGGGAAGGGCCATGGCGGCATGGGGAATTACCGCCCCGCCAACCTCGGAATGGGGCGGTAATTCCCCATTCCACCATGGCGGAGTCGGTAAGTTACCGGCATGGACCATGGTGCAATTAGCACCATGGTCCAACGCCTGGGTCGTAATGAGGGCCTATGTATATAGCACAATACCAATTTCACCCTTTTACCAAAAATAAAATATTTAATCCAAAACATTCTGCCCTTTTTCTTTGGTCTCTGAAAGTAAACACATGTTAGAGCGAAAACAAACATAACATCATTAAACATTAAACATATCTCAACCTTGCAATAAAATAATATGCTTCAGCCCCCCCCCTTTTTTTTAATGATCTTCACATATAGTATTTTTATTTACATCTATTCCATTACAACAATCACATCTATTTTCATTTCTCTGGTATTGGGCACATAAATCGACCCATGTCTTTTCTTTTATGTATGTAGAGCACTTGATCTGTTTCTACTCGCTCAAGTCTCCTTACTTCATGTTTGGGATGACAGGGCTTAATTTGGTTAACATGCACAAATTGCTCTGTTACCGTTTCACCCTCAGTTCTTAATATTTTATAAACCACTGGAGACACCTTATCTGTAATTTGAAATGGCCCCTAGCAGGCAGCCAGAAATTTAGAATTTTTCTGTTTACCCTTTCCAAAATGAAATTTATACATCTGATCCCCTACACTATACTCTTTCACAGATGTCTTTTTATCATAATATGATTTTTCACTGTCAGCGGCTCTTTGCAAATTCCAATGCACAAAAGTAAATGCATGTTGTAAATGTTTCCTCAGTTCTTCCATATATTCTTGAACTGTAGATGCGCTTACAAGTGTCTGCTCATGTGTCCTTTATAGCAGGTGTTGTGGTAACACCATCTTCCTACCCATCAATACTTCATGAGGGCTGATACCTGTTGCTTTGGCAGGAGTTGATCTGATCTCCATCAAACCCAGAGGTAAACGTAAATCCCAACTGGAACCTGCCTCTGCTACAAACTTCTTTAATAGATCCACAATAGACCTATTACAACATTCAACATCTCCCGAAGAGGCGGGTCTGTATGCAATATGCAGCTTTCATTTCACCCCCAGTATCTGCCACACCTTACTCATTAAAGCACTTGTGAAATGACTTCCTCAGTCTGATTCTATTCTTTGTGGTAACCCAAATCTTGAAAATATATGATTTACCAGTAATGTAGCTGCTGTTTGCGCACTACAATCTGGTGCAGGAATACACACTTTCCATTTTGACATTAAACAAACCACACTCAAAATATAACGGTTCCCCCTGCTCAACCTTTTTACAGGCCCTCCATAGTCTATTTGCAAATCTGACCATGGAAGGGTTAAGCCTCTTTTCATCAATGGGGCTCTATGCATTGGTGAAGCAGGTTTAAATTGGGCACATACTAGACATCCCCTAGTGTATAATTCCACATCTTGGGACATATGTGGCCAGTAAGCATAATCTTCCAGTATCTCTAATGTTTTTTGTGCACCTCTGTGTCCTGCAGTTATTGCATCATGTGCATGGTGTCGCATTAGCCCTCTGAATGAAAGGGGTACCACCCAATGTATTTGTCCTGTTATGGATTCCCTAATCATGAATCCATCTTGTAGTCTGATTCGTTTTTTATTCTTTAATAGCACCCTCAACTCTTCTTTCCCCACACAATCAATTTCTGTTAAAGGATAGGGTCTATCAAATGATTTTAATAGATTCCCAAAATTGGATCATCTTTTTGTGCCTTAATCAGGTCTGGATCTGGTGTATCATAACTTCATTGTACTACTGGTTGTTCTACCTCTTTTGGAGCTTTAGAACGTGTAATTGCATCAATCTGTATTTCACCAAGTAAATGTTCAATAGGTAGCAACTCTCCCATCACAGCCCCAATTTTAGCTAAATGATCTGCCTTATCATTTCCCTCCTTATCCTCTCCTGGAGTTTTTAAATGTCCACTGCTTTCCCTCCTGCTGGAATCAAGTTTCTAAGCTTTGTCGACTACGCTTGGTTGTGGAACTGAATCTCCCACAAGGCTTTCAACCTGCTTTGGAGACGATCCTATAAAACTTGCCATGCGCGTGCAGCGCGCACGCGCACCCGAGCAAGTACCGATAAGTACCGCTTTGCCGCAAGACTCTCCGCTTACCCTCCTGCTGGAATCAAGTTTCTAAGCTTCGCTGACTACGCTTGGTTGTGGAACTGCATCTCCCACAAGGTGAACATTGTAACAACTACATTGACTCACTTATTAGCACCTCTTGTGCTAAACGAACTGCCTAAACTTGCTATTTGTTTACTCTGTAGGCTTTGTACCTGCTTTGGAGGCGGTCCTATAAAACTTGCCACACACGCGCACCCGAGCACGTACTGATAAGTACCGTTTTGCCGCTTCGCCGCGGTGTCGTGGAGCAGTGGGCCGGTGTCTTAGCCCCCTTTAATCTAATCATTGGCTCTAGTTAAATTTTGACAGTTTGCCTGCTTTTTAGGTTATATGATGCATACTCTAAAAACTGGTATGCCAAAGACTCTTCAAATCGGTTCTGAGGCTTTGACCCCAAAGATCACGAAAGTGAAATCCACCATTTCTGCCTCCACTCCGAAAACTCTCAGCTTTAAAAGAGGGGTGAATGTAACGCTTGGGAAGGCGAGATCTCCGGACATTCGCAAATTTTGCAGGGAGATCACTGATCAGCCCCTGAAATCCCCCAAAGCTGACACTCATCTGGATGTTCATTGTTCTTTTTCCCCTGATATGTTGCTACAAGAAATGGGAATACAACCCAGACAAACCTTTTCAAATCCAAAGAATGACTCAATGATAACTGCTGATCACCATCATGGTTTGAGTTCTAAACTTGCACCAGATTTGCCCTGTGGGTCAACTAACACATGCCTTGGTGGGTTAAATGCAATTACTGACAATAGTATTCTTGCAAACGTACCCCCCACTGCAGAACTTGAGCGTAAACTTGCCTCAATGGCTGTGCATATGTCGGATGTTGCCGTAATTGATCTTAACATGTCTAATTCTTCTTTTTCTCCACAGTTGAAGTCAGATAATTTATCAAAATCGCTGATTATGTTCTCAAGTTGTTGTTCCTCCATCTCTAATATTTCATTTTGTGCCCCCACGCCTCACAGACCAGTTCCCCCATGCGAGTGCGCAAATCCAATCGTGATTACATCCACGGTCACTACTCAAGAACCAGGGCATTCCAGGAATGTATGTGGAAAAATCAACAATTTGTCTCAGCTGGAAATCAGGCGTGGTCTGCTCATAATAATCAAGCAATTACTCAATTTGCTCTTAATGCTCTCCACGTGTCCCTAACTGCTATAACTAAGTTGTACGATTCCCTAGATGCAAAGCTGCAACTTCAAATGGCGTTATTGGAAAAAATATCAGCCAATCAACCTAATGTTGCTGTTAAGTCTTCAGCAACTGTTCGTAACTTCAATTCTGCACCAATGTCGTATTGTCCTTCTCCAATTTTCAGAGCTCTGCCGCTACATCTCCAGTAGTGTCAACTCCTAGTATGGTTGCCACACAGACATCATTGTTAGGCAGAAACCTGTGCAGTTCCCTTAGGGACCACTGCAAAAGATTTAAGACTACAAGTGTTGGCAGTAAACCCACTTGGTAGCAGTCTGCACCACCCAGATTTACCTGGTAGCTGTGGCTGAGCAGTCAGACTTCCCTCAAGAAGAGTTAGGCACTATGCAAAGTGTACACAATAGGCACTCAGATACAACAATACAAGCAAACACTGACCAGAGCTTTGGTATCAAAGTATATAATTATTTATTTAAAAACACACAGTTTGAAACACTTCAGCACTCTTATTGTAAAATATTCTAAACACAGTTACTATTGTAATATATACACCCCTTTTCCCTTATCGGATAAGTCACAGTAAAACACTACTTATTTTCATACAGAGGTGAGCGCTTAACTAGATTGCACTCCAATAAGTTTGTGAGAAAGGGGGGGAGAAAGTGTAACGCTCACCTGGTTCCCACGGAGGCGCGGGCGTGGTCTGGACGACAGTGGCCTCTTCGAAGGAGATGTTCAGCACCCTGAAGATGGAGTGGGCTGGGTTCCCAAATCCGGCTTGTCTGGCTCGGATGAATACCCTTCTGTGAGCGAAAAGGAAGGGTTAATACTCTGCGGGTTTTGTGTTGATCTCCCGTTCCCCTTCTCACCCTCCTTGCAACCCTTCTGTAATTCCCTGTGGAGACTCACCTTAGGGATTGAAAAGGCGAGCTCTCCATCCTGCTTCTATGCAGGGGCGAGTTGGGATCCAGTTATGTCACTGGATAGTAAGTTCGAGTTTGCTTGTCTGTTCCGGTAAGTACCGTAAATGTTTATGGCAAGCTTGAGTCTAAACTGTTCCTCTTCTCTTTTGCAGGTAATGGAAGACTCCGGGCTGAGGGCGGTTTCCGTCGAAAACCTGATTTCAGGTGAGTTTTGGTGTAGGCCCACTACTGTCTTTTCCTGTCTCTTTTTCCTTAGGGGCCGGAGTTCAAGAATGCCGAAGAAATGGAGCCGGTACGAAGCAGAAGCTGAGTCCGACCTGTAAGCAGGTAAGTTTAAAATAGTTTGTTTGCTACGGTGTTTCCAGGATGCTGGCAGGGGTGGTCGAGGACTGGAGCAGGAACAGGCACAGTGAGCGTCCAGCTGCTATGAGCAGAACAACGCGAAGCGTGGTTTGCTGTCTGGGCGTGGCTTAAATAGCCTTTCAAGTAGTCCCAGGTAGTCCCAGGTATGTATCTTCCACTGAAGGTATGCATCCTGCCACCAGCCACACCCGTGTGGTTAAGTAGTTCCTTTTTCATCTGGAAGTTGTAGAATGATCTGCCAGGAAGGAAATTGCAGCATGGTCTGCCAGGTAAATTTGCACCAAACACTATTCATTCCATATCTTGTATGAGCCTGGCGCCGATGGTGCCAGGACTGTTATCCCTTATGAGCCTGACGCCAACGGCGCCATGACTGGGTCCAAAGAGCCCCTAGCTGGGGTGGCTGGGACTTCCCTAGTATATATGTTGCCTGCCTCTGAGGGTGCCGGGCCCTGTCTGGCTCCTTGGAGGTAGGCATCATGACAGAAAGACAGAATATGGAAAGGTACACCACTCTAAGGTTCAGGAACACTACAAGCAAGGCAGAAGAGCAGAAGTCACTGGTGAGCCAAAGTCCAAAGGCTGGGCCCACTCTTAGAGAGAGCAGAGCACAAATGCGCCCAAGATCACACAGTTACACTAGGCTTAGAAAGTCTTGCAGAGGGTTCAAAAAGAGTTTAGAGAGGCTTATGAAAGTTTTAGCCAGGGTGTCCCAGACTAACCCAGGTTTGAAAGCCAGGGGCTAAATCTACCCCGTACAGTCGGTAGCAAGGGAAGCCAGGCGGGACACGGTACCTTAAGTGGGAAGGATCCTCCAGCGGTGGCAGTTGTTCCTGGTAGTGGGTGCAAGTTGCGTCGTCGTCCAGGGGAAAAGAAGATCTCGACTTTGAGGAAAGATGAAGGTCGTTGCACTACCAGGGCAGAAACCAGCCGCAGAGTTTTCCGGTTAAAGGTGGTACCTTTGTTTCGCGGTCGTGGTAAAACATGGTATCCCAGTTGCCGGGTGCTTGGCACGGGCAATGTGGCCACGAGGTACGTCAGGAAAGCGAAAAGACGGTGAAACTGGTTATCCCCACCAGTCAAAGGAAGAAGACTCTCCGGCGGGGTATCTCCTCTGTCGTTGGGAAAAGTGGTGAGGCAGTCCAGCAGGGCTCCACCGGTAGTGGTGTCGTGGCAGGTCGGCTCAGCTTCGCCCTCGTCGGATTCTTAGGTCCTGTGGCGACTTCTGAAGTTCCAGTCCCCAAAGCCCTGCTTTTATGCAGCAAACCCCCATTCACTCAGCCTAGCTGTCACTAAAACATGCTAAGTGGTGAGCCGGCCGGCTCACCACTTGGGCCAATCAGGATGGAGTGCGACTTGAGTTGCCTAGGCAACTCAGTCCAGGGTGCCTAAATTTCCCTCCACCCGACAGAGTGGCACCACTTTGGGAGGGCTTCTGTGGAGAAGCCTGCCAAAAAGTGGAACAAAGGGCTCGACTTGGGTTGGAGTCACAGAAGAGAACACAAACGCCATTTTAGAATCAAGTTTTGGCAAAAAATACCAACCGGAGAATTAATATTAATTAAATAAACCGGCGGTATGTTCGAGGCTACCGTAAATAATTAAATAAATGTAGTAGCCTAAAACAATGGGAAATCCCATAGGAAAATATTCACGGTTGAATATAAAAAGTAGTATCCACTGCCACCAGCCAAAACTCGATCAGGGGGGACGGAGATGTGCCTCCTCGACTAACAGACCCCGGGGCAATTGAATTGCCCCAGCCAGTACGTCCACAATATGATGGTTTGTACTGGTTCTGTTCAGAATTTAAGACTAGTAAAGTCAATGGTGACTTTACATGCCCTGGGAGACAGTAGTCAGTCCCAGGGTATGGAGTCTATACTGGGGGGTCACTATGACACCCCTGTGTTAATGCACGGAGGGTGCTGTGTAACACACATCACAAAAACACATGAAGCCCTATGGAGTAAAAGACCCCATAGCCCATTAAACACATCTAGATTCAAAGAAAAACACTCAAATCATGCCCAAGAGTGAGGGTAAAAGAGTCTCACTCTTGGCAGGAGAAAAAAATAAACCCCAAAAATCCAGCAAAGCTGCTGGGGGACTCACTAGGTTAGGAAATTCAGCCTAAACAGAGAATTCTCTCTAACAGTCATACCTTACTACACAGTGTCTCCCCCAATTTGATCAAACCATTCGATCAGTTGGAAACAATGTGGAACTTGTATGTCCTGAAACGGGCTTGAACAGTGGTCAAAATGAAGTTCTTATTCTACAGGAAGTTGATCCAACGCAACTCCCTGCAGATGACCATCCTACTAAACGAAAAAAGGTAAAACAGATCGCCCAAATATCATCTGCTGCTCCTTCCACAGTTGTTACTTTGCCGAAGGGGCATATAAATCCCGCTCCTTTGCCCCCTCCTCCAGTTCTCCTGGGCTCCTCTAGCATCGAGACTTATACCATCTTCTCGAAAAATCAGAAGAAAGCAGAACTCTTTTCTTTACCTAAATTGTCCAGAAACATGCCACGAAATAACAAGAGCACTGGTGCTAAAACGAAACTGTTCATTAAGAACTTAAATTTAACAAAAAAGAACTTGTTTGCAGCTGCGCGATCAATTGCACAAAAATACCTCCAACAGAAACAAATTAAAACTCAAAAACCTGCCTCCCTGTTGTGCAGGAGTATGCCCCTCTGAATCAACTAGTGGACACCTTAACCTCAACGGGGTTAAAGGCTTCCACTGTGAAGGCTCCGACTGCGACAGCCTCCTCATCTTCTGAAACCATGACCGATGTAGTCCATCGGCTGGAGATCAGGAAGGCTGTTGATGCCTATATGTCCACATTGTCTCGTGATCTCACAACAACTGCAACTTCAATTACTTCCTCAAATTGTGATGTACCCTAGTTAAGGCCTCCTACTAGTCAACCATCTTCCTTGGTGGCTATCCCTTTTACCAACTCTTCACACCCTAAAGGGGTCCCCCTGAATGATTCTCATGCATTTCTTGCACAAATCACCCCCGAAATGGTGGAAATGTCGCAGACTGTCATAAACTCCAGGACACCATCATCCAATGTTGTCTCAAACTTGCCTGTTGCTCCTTGCACCAAATTAAATAATCGGTTGTCTAAAATGGCGGGTAAACTGCCAGCGAATTTCTCGCTTCTAGTAGCATGCAAACCCGCTCCATCTGTCCAATATAACCTCAACAGAAGTTCCCTTTTAACTATTTTCTCAGATATTCGCTCTTTAGAAGATGTCAGCTCTGCAGATATAACATTGATTGAATTTTTAATTCCGTGCCAAACAACTTCTATTAGAATTTGGCTTCAATCAAGAGTTATCCAGAATCTTATCTGGCGTGCCAGATCTGAGCTTCATTCACTTGGATTTATACTCTCAATTGATTCACTAAATTCCCTTGTTCTAAATCAAAACACTTTGTCAACAAATAACAGTGGCACTGCACATAAAAATCAGTGTAAATCACAAGCCACTCTCACAGTTGGCTCCTACTCGCAACCAACTTTACAGTCAAATTAACTAGTAGCTGCAAACTTGACCCAACCCATCTCCCTTCTTAGCTGGAACACCAGAAGGTTTTCCCATTTGATCAACAATGAAAATAACTTTTCTGGATGTTATAACATTCTTTTGTTTCAGGAAACCTGGATGATGACCACCCCATTATGGGACAATTATGAGCTATTTCTCAACCCGGCTCAGCGTGGTACCTTAGGTCGTCCTACCTCTGGGCTCTTAATAGCTATTAAGATGGGGAGGGGTATTTCTGCACAAAACTGGCATTCTCCAAACGAGTTCCTTCAAATGATCAGATTATCTAATCACAACATAAATTATGCAATAATCAATGTGTATTGGAATGCAGTTGGCATTTCTGAAGATTGCTTCCTAAAGGCCCTTACCAATTTGTTGAACATGGTCGCACATGACTCCTCAGTCAAAAATGTTATAATTGCAGGTGATCTAAATTTAAACTGCTTTCACCCGCAAATTGCTAACCGACATAGAATTACTAAATGGTTAGCCATAACTACAAATTACAATTTCGTAATGCTGAATGGAGCGTTTCCGTCAGACTCGCCACCAAATTCCACTTGGGCCAGAGGTTCCAGTTCATCTATAATTGACTACATTTTTGTAAATGCGGAATTCTTTGATTGTATTGACAATTTCAAGATAATCACAAATGTCAACAGTGACCATAGCCAACTCATTACTGAATGGATGAATCCTGGTCCGTGCACTCGAATTGCCCTATCTCGTCACCATGGCAATCTGATTTTGAATAATGGGGGTAATCGTCTATGATGGTCTGCACAGTCTTTATTTGAGCTGAATGAAGCTTTGGACAATTTTTCCAACAATCAAATTACCCAATACTCTACTTTGATGCAACACTTCCAACCTCTTAAAGCGTCAAATAAAAACAGGGTCGCTGGTCCTAAGCTTCATATCTTCAACCCAAAAATCCATCAGCTCAAAGCTCATACTCGGGCTTTGAAACGACAGGCCATGTGTGCCCCCATGGTTATCCGAGCCTCACTGTTGAAAACCATTAAAACCAGACATAAGAATGCACTTAAATCGCTCCAAGCCCAAATGTTTCAATTAGATGGGGAACTCTTGTTACAGTCTGTCCGTACCAAAAACGCGGCTGGTCTGTGGTCTCTCATAAATAAAACCTCTAATAGTCTTCAACTCATATCACAAGCTAATTGCGTGTCTGAACGGAAGTGGATTGACCATTTTTCGTCCCTTTATGCAAACCCTTCCCCTCATTACTCTAAAATAGACCATGACTTCTATAAACCCTTTCATCTATCCTTTGATATGGATGATATTAAATTTTATATCAACAAGGCCAGTAATTCTGGTGCTTGTGGTCCAGATGGACTGTCCAATCGAATGCTCAAAGAACATCCCATTCTTTGGACAGACATTATAAATAAGATCTTTACCACCATTAATGAGACCCAGTGTTTGCCGGCCAGTTGTACCCATTCGATAATAGTCCCGATCTATAAAAAGGGTGATCGCTCCCTACCGACCAGGTATAGGCCTATAGCACTATTAGACGCTCCTGCTAAAATATTTGCGAGGATCACACTAAGGGATTTTAATTGCTGGACAAAACTGAATAATTTGAGGGATCCCTTTCAGACGGGTTTTGTTGCCGGCCTTGGCACATCCCCAAATCTCATTACATTAAACATGTTGAAGTTTAAGTATGCAGATAAAAATCAAGTTTTGTACTTGGCTTATATTGATTTTAAAGCTGCATTCGACTCTATTGACCGGTCCATCCTCTTACATAAATTAATCTTTCATAAATGTCCCACCTCCCTTTTGTCTTTAATCATGCTTCTTCATACTCACACAACAATCCAAGTTCGTATCTCCATGGCCGGTGCACTATCATCTTTTATCAAAACGGCTCAAGGTCTCAAGCAAGGTTGTATCTTAGCCTCCTCCATATTTAATTTCTTCATATTTGATCTTGGTATCTGCCTAAGAGCCACCATGAGTGATTCTCCGAAACTTGGCAATCATGTTATAAGCTATCTTGCATATGCGGATGACTTAATTCTTATCTCCCAGACACCCTCGGGACTCCAAAAACTTTTGAATACCTTCAGTACATTATTAAAATCCCAACAATCTCACCATCAATACTCAAAAGACTCAAATTATGATTTGCAAACCACGCTGCAAAATAAAAGTAAAACACTGTGTTTGGCATCTGCATAATGACTTACTAATTCAAGTAGATCTATACAAATATCTGGGCGTACACATACAGGCTTCTTCTTCCTCACACGATCAGGAAACAGAAATACTATCTAAACTGTCCTACTTTTCTACCAACAGAAGGTAATTCCCTCTGTAACCTATGGCCTTGACACGATGCTTCCAAAAAAATCCCAATGGTGGAAAACTATAGAAGCAAGTTTTTGGAGACAATTATTACAATTGCCCAAGAGCACCCCGCTCCCGTTGATTCGACACGAGCTAGGAATTACATCGCTAGAGTCCCAGATTGTATGGAGGATGTGTTCCTTGTTTAGGAAATCAATACTTGGTCTAACTTCTGATGATTTGCTGACCATATTAGCACAACATTTGTTAGCACAGGATCATGTATTCACAAAAATCTGGTGCAACATGGTTTTAAATTCTCTAGCGGACGCAAGCATCACACTTGAACTATTATTGACCAATCCAGTTCGGGCAAAACAAAAGTTGTTCGATCATGAATGGATCCAAAATCACATTTTATGTCAAAAGTATAGGGATTTTGATGCTTGTGTCTTTGGTATAAAGGCCTTAAATGTAACAGAATCTTACTTAATAAGATGTCCGAGTCTGTACATACCCTCTCAATTTCTAAGATTTTGCTTAAATCTCTGGCCCACAACCCAAGTTTTGGCCAGACGAAAGCTTATTCCAAAACATTTAAACTTTTGTCGTTTTTGTTTAAATGAATCTCAAAGGGAAACTTTAGAACATTGCATCTTATATCGCCCAATGTTAGCTCACCAAAGATCAAATCATTTAAAAAAATGTGACTTGACCAAATATGCCTTCATGTCTATGAATGATATTTGGTCAAGCATAAATAACTTTCCGAATTTGACTATGCGTGTGGCAAATATTTGTTTTCTTGATACCATCTTTCCGAAATCTTATGATCTTGATTTTGGGAAATGTGATGCTTAATCAAATGTTCGATTGTGCACATATGTATGTTTTTAAAGAAGATTCTTCTTTTCTCTTTGTTAAATTTAGTGCTGAAAAATTGCTAAATGTTTTATTGTGAATTGTATTTGACTACAGCATATTTTCTTTTTATATATTTGAAAGGATGATTTTATCATCCATACCAAATAAAAAAAATAAAAAATGTCCACGAATTTTCCTCCAGTATATTGTCAAATCATTCTCTGACACTTTGACAATTGTCTATAGCCTGTATAATTTTTCCATGTTTGAGAGGCTTTTTATTGTATGTAATCATACCTCTTGCTTTCCAGCCAGGAAAATATACCACAAAGCTATTTTGTGCATAATCAGAATCAGTCATCAGGACAATTTCACTAAATTTATTATCAACTGCAGTAGTAATTGCTTTATAAATGGCTGCCAATTCCGCTACTTGACTGCTCCTCGCACCAGTTCTCATCCCTACACTGGAAATATCTTCACATCTCAACCAGACATTTCCTATTCCTGATACCAATTGTTTATTACTGTCATTTTCAATGTGAAAAGCACAACCGTCAACATATACAGTTGGCAAATCCTTGCATGTCTTTTCATCAAAAGCTTTATGTGGTGATTGTCGAAACTCCTGTAAACTAGATTCCACTTCTACTTCATTTGATACATGTTCAGCTGCACAGTCATGTAGATCTGCTAAAGCTTCAGCAACTGGGCTCTTTTTATTTTGGCCATACCTCACTTTTACAGGAAAGCCCTGCAATGCCAGTGTCCATGAAGTAATTCTGGACTGTGCTAGGTTGCCTGACCTAATTCTTTTACTCTAAAAACTGCAATGGTCGATGATTTGTCTCAAGGATTACCTTTTCCCCCTGAACAATGGGGCAGAAATGCTGTAGCGCCCACACAGTGGTCAAAAGGGCCTTTTCACATTCACTGAACTTAATTTAAACTTGGGAAAATGCTTTACTTGCATAAGCAATGGTTTTGTGATTCAAATCATGTTTTTGTGATAACACTGCTGACATACAATGTTCAGAGAAACCTATTTCTATAAAGAAATCCCTGTTCTTTATGGGGTATGCTAAACATGGTGCCTTTATAAGACATTCCTTTAATTTAGCCACTGCCTCAGATTGCTCTTTTTCCCATTTCCAGTAGTTTAATCAATGGTTGAGTAATTTCAGCATAATTTTTAATAAACCTTCTGTTATATCCCGTCATTCCTAATAAACTTTTCAAACCGTTCACACTTCTAGGGTCTTTTAGTTTTTGTATTGCCTCTACCTTCTTCTTTTGTGGGTTTAGTCCATGTTCAGTCACTTCATGGCCTAGAATATTCACCTTTTTCTTGCACCATTGTGCTTTTTGTAAAGATACTTTGGCACCTGCCTTTTGCAATTGGCCAAGAACATGTCTAATTTCGTGAAAATGGCTTTTTAAGCTTTCATTTTTTATCAGGACATCATCCACATAAACTATGGTTCCTCTTTCCACTGCATCAAGCATAGCCTTTCTTAAAAATATGCCAAATTTACTCCCACTATTGACATACCCGAATGGAGTTCTAACCCATGCGTATTGGGTCTTATCAAATGAAAATGAAAATAAATTCTGAATCTCCTCTGCCAATTGCACACACCAATATCCAGATGTAAGATCTAATGTAGTAAACACTTTTGAGCCGTGCACCATAGCCAGGCCTTGATCAATGAATGGCAGTGGCCATCTAGACACTGGCACTCTTACTTAAATCTCTCAAATCTGCACACAGACGCCATTGACCATTTGGCTTTAACACACCCAAAATAAGTGTGTTGGATGTGCTATGAATAGGCCTGATAATTCCCCGAGACTCCAAGTTCTTAATTATTTCTGCCAGCGATTCTAAACATGCCAGTGGTAATCTATACTGGCGCACAAATACTGGATTTCTACTACACCCTTCCGGTAATGTGGCAACATGTAAACTAGTTAGTCCACAATCGTATGCATCTTTAGCAAACACATCTTTAAACTCCATAAGTATTTTTCTCAATTCATTTTTATCTTCATCGCTATTGCATACATCTGCTGAAAAAATCTGTTCCTCTACCATTTTTGAGAATTCTGGGAAACCTTCCAGTGGAGGAATCTCTGTGCTTTCTTCAACTGTTTGGCCCGTGTCTCTCTGTAAAGCTGCCACTTTTAAATATTTTGGCATATTAGCTTCCATGTGCTGATTTTCTGTTTCACTTTCATTTAAATCAAATACTATATAATCCTCTTGATGACAGCACACTGTCTCATTTAAATCATAAGGGTACACAGAATGAATTTTAAAGATCCCTTTGGGCTGAGAATCCAGGTATTCTGGCAACACACCCCCTGCATCTACATACCTTTCAGGGATATTTCCAATCACCATGTTATTTAGATCTGCAGTATAATGTGATTTTTGTATGGCCATTGCTAACGAAGAATTTTCCTCTAAATGAATATCCTGACACCCTTTATTATTCACCATAATTTTTAAAGACCCTTCACCAACATCTATCAATGGAATGTATTCCAGGCCTTGCTGTTTTATGGATTCATTCAAGCACACAAATGCATCAGAATCTTTCATCTGCTGTCCCTTTTTGTACTTTAGCGTTATTGCAACCTGCTTGGTGAATGCAGGAATAATAGTATCCTTCCTCAGTTGTAATTGAATTGCATATAGGACCAGCTGTGTGCAATGATAAGCCCTTCTTTTGTCTTCAAATTCAGGTGCAGGCCCACCTAGCCGTGACCATATTTTTTGATTAAGGAAATCTAACACCATACACATTCTGTGCATGATATCATTGCCCATGTAAAAGTCATTTTGTGTTCCATTCACTAGCCATACATTATGATAAATTGTTTTCTGCCCAATATTAATCTTTAGCATGCATCTGCCTGCAAATCGGTTTTCAAAGTCTGGACTGTCCAAACCAGAGACATATTGGTTTTTAATTCTAAATTTTGGGATTTCCTCCCTCTGCATTATTTTCTACAGTAATTTCTCATTAATAAAGCTTCTTTCCTGTTCAAGCGCTAATATGGCTTTTATTACTTTGGCATGGTCATTTATACCAATGTGAACCCATGGTTGCTCATCTTCCATGTGTATTTCAGCAAGAGTAGTAATGTGTTTTTCTGTTTCTGTTTTAGGAGTAGTATTCTGTTTGCATTTCTTCTCTTTTAAATAGAAGCGTAATGTGTGTTCATCTATTGCAGTTTGCCATTTCTTCCTAGGGTCTAAATAAATCTGTACAGATTGTTTCTCATTTTCCTTTGCATTTTATCTTGACACATCAAGATAACAGTAACACTAGGTATACAGCTATTCTGGAGGTATACCTTCACTGCATCATTCGTTTATGGCAACGGTGTGGCATTCATTTATATTGCTGTTTTGTGATTTTATTTTCTTAGGTCTCAAAGGTTTTTTTGTTAAGGACCACAGTACTCCATTCACCCCTTCTATTAGAGGAGGCAACCTTTTCAGGCAATCTGTCCCCATCAGAAATGGAATTTCACAAATAGATGTGATCAATACCTCCTGTTTCATTCTGTGTTTTCCTATTTTTATGTCAACTTCGGTAACACCTATAATAGGCACCTCCTCCCTGTTAAAATTATGCACTGGACCTTCATTTTGCCTCACTGTGATCTGGCTCTGCGGGGATCTCCCTTCATTGATAATTTTTACCAATTCTTTGGACATAATTGTGGCCTGTGCGCCGGTGTCAATCATCACAAATGTATTTCATTTCTCTTCTACAGTGATGGGAGCATGATACCTGTCTTCAGCTTCCTCTAATACACATAAAAAGTGTGAATTCTTACTGATTTCAGGACCTTTTTCACTTTTTGCTAAGCACATTGGTAAATGGAAAAACATTTTTCCCTCCTTTCTGTCCATTTCTGGGTGAGAGACTATAGTTCCCCATGTTCAGAGGTTTTATGGCGTGTGGCCACTGTTCGCCCATCTATCCAGGGATCATCAGAGGTCACACTACAATCCACCAACTGAACATGTGTAAAAACATCACTTGGCAATTTGTCATTTTTTAACTCTGTGCATTTGTAGTTATTTAGTATGGTACCAGTCCTTTTAACTTCTTCAAAAATATGTGGCTCAAAGAATTCTTTGGGTGATTGACCTGTACCCTCCTTTTGAGTATTTATTTTTTTCTGCCTGTGTTTGGTTATTGTTTTGAATGCCCAAGGAAGGAGTTCTAGCATCCCCACTTACTCCCTGTTCACTGGTATTTCCCATGCATGAGTTATTTTTCTTAAATCTCTCTCTTTGTTCCTTTGGAATTCCAGGTTTTCCTTTTTCATTTGTACAAATCTCCAATGTTTGATTTAGCTCTAGGTTAAACCAAACTTCTTTTTTAGAAGTATTTGCACTTTCTGTCAAAGGTTCATTTGCTGGTACTTTCATTTTTAAATCATTAGGCATCTCAGGGTCATTATGCAAAATCACATCAGAGCAATCTGTTTTCTTAGCACTGTAGGTATCATTAATACTTAGTCACTTGTCAGAAACCGCCCGGTCAGTGCTATGGCCTTCTGCCCCCTCCTGTGATGACTGTTTTTGTGCTGTACAGAGCTTTCCTATTTGCTCAGCCAACATTTTCACTTGGGCCTGGAGACACTGGAATCTTTCCATTTCTCTAGAATCCTCTCTCTGTGGCCTAGATCGATGTTGGTTGTTTTCCTCCTGAATGAATCTATTCTGATACCTCTCAGGAGAATGATTTCTATTGGGATTGTTCCTGAACTCTTGGTTCATAGTTGGAGGGATGCGGGGTGCACCCATCCTTCGGTTGTAGTCACCTGGTGGTGGTAAATCATTGTATTGACGTGGAGCATAATTCATATTCTGCTCGCGTCCTGTCTCTCATTTTGTGGTTACTGACCCCTATGTTGATTCCCATTATCAGTAAATCGATCCACATATTGGGGTCTATCCTGAATACCATATACCATGGTGTTAGGGTCAAATCTGCTCTATGTCCCCAATGTCTGGTAGGGACCATTATTTATTTGATCCTGTCTTTGCATCTGGTTATTGTTCATAGCAGAAATATCAGGCCGATATCCTGCCCGGGGTCTGTCTCCTAAGTACCTAGAGCTAATATAATTCTCTCTATTACTAGGGACTTTTGTGATTGAAACATTGGTGTAGGGAGTGACAATCTCTGTTGATTACCCTTTTGTTCAGGTGTCAAATTATTTTTACCTGGACTTTGAGCAGACTTAAGGGACATTTTGGCTGATCTGATCTCCATCACTGTTGCTGAGGGTTCTTTAGATTTTGGTCTAGTGTCTTTCATTTGATCATTTTCTCTACCCTGACAATAGAGTACCTCATATAGTTTTGTGCTCTGGTCTACAATCCATTCAAGGGATTTGTCACGGTCAAACTCACGGACCAACTGTGATATCATGTCTTTCTGTAGCCCATAGAAGTAGGCAGTTTTAAACTCATTGGAATTGGGGTCAAAAGATACATCAAAACGAGAAAAAGCTCTTTTCAAGTCTTTCAATAATTGGCGAGGTGACGTATTAGGCCCAGTAGTAATTGTGTAAGCAACCTTTTTCGCCTCTTGTAATGATTGGAAAGGAGAAAAATGACGTCTAATCTCTTTTTCAAACTCTGCCCCTGTCATGTTCTGCTGTTCATTTAATCCTCTTATGATACTGGCTGTATGGATGGGTCTAGAGTTAAATGAAAATATTGCCTGTATTGTTCCATAGGTATCTGGAGAGCTTTAAATATATCATGCACAGCTTCTAAATAGTCCTCTATGCAGCACTACCTTCCTTTTTTAAATGGTTTGATGAGTGCTTTGATGGATTTCATTACCTTTATGGGGCTACTCGCTGCTATGCACGGAATTGCACTACTTTGTGATTCAATCCTGGTTTCAGGTGTATGGGATTGGTGGTGGCCCCCAATAGGTGTGACAAATCCCCCAAGGGCACTGCAACCAAGTTCATTCACTGGCCCAGTCACTGGGGCACTAGCTCTCTGTGTAGAAACAGAATTCACCTCAACTCCATTGAATGTGGTGCCCTGTCGTCTATCCTGAGACCTGGAAATGCATATTTGCTGTTCCAACTCCTTGCACTTTCTAAGGAGCCTATCTGCCTCCTTTTGCAAAAAGTTGTTTTCCTCACTCAGTTTATTAATTACCTCCTGCATATCGCCCATTTGCATTTGGCATTCATTGAATTCTTTGTTTCTCTCGTCTCTTTCTTGAAATATTTTAACCATTTCCTGTTCAGCATTTTGAAGATCACTTTCTTTTTCACAATGTTCTTTTTGCAAAATCTGCATTTCCAAAACAACCTCATCTTTGTCTTGTCTAATACGGTCTACCAACGCTTTCAAATGTACCAATTCGTGTTCACTATCCTCAAACTGTTTCTTGCTTTTAGACAATTGAGTATCAAGATCCCTACATTTTGACTGCATGTCTTTTTGACATACCTCCAATTCTGCTCTTAACATTTCCTCTTTTTCACTTGCCCCATCCAGATCAGCTTTTAACCTGCTAATCAGCTTAGTATCATTTTCTTTCATTCGCAGGGATCTATTCAGGATAAACCATGTCTTGGCACATAGCCGTATCAGTCTTTCTCTGCATGTTTATCAGCTGCATTTAATAGTCCCAAAAGGCAGACTGAATTATGCTGCCTTCTGCAAAAATGCTGTCTAATGGTTCTTTCTGTACTTCACCATAAATGCAGTCATGCCATTCTGTGCATTATTTGATGACCAGGTCTCATGTGCATATAACTTTGCCTCCAGATATTGCACTAGCTCTGAGAATGTGGCTTACATTTGAGACATCCTGAAATTCACTTTTAGTGTCATACTGCTATCATGAAATGGGTTCCCTCTAATGCACGTATGGTAGTGTGAGACACATGTGCCACACCCAGTAGGTGCTCTATAATCACTTTCCCGACCGATGCACCACATATGTAAGATATTTTGTGTGATTTTGGGTCTGGTGGTATTTAAGAATAGTGGTAGTTTGGTAATCACTTATCCTTGTATTTAGATTGGGTTTGGCATCACATCATTCTAGTGACCATACTATATATATAATATATATATATATACTATATATATACCATGGTGGTATATTGTGGTAGTAAATTACTTAGTAGTGAGCATAATTTTTCTTCCTTACATTATAACCTCATCATACACAAAACCTTCCTTTCTATTAGAATACCTCCTAAGGATCTATAGAGAGCCTTGGACCTGTGCACAAAGGAAGCAACAATTTTATGTATAGTGCCACCTACAGCCTGTGGCCGGTATCACTGATTTATTCACACCAGTGATCTATGCGCCCGTAGGCATCATTACTGGTTCATAGACCCCCAGTAATCTATGAGTTATATTAGATTTTCCCAAACAACATGCAATGGGGAACACACACATACACCTATTTATCACCGCTTAGTCTGTCTGTTATTCTATCTGCCTGAGCAAATTGGCAAATGTATTACCAAAGAACACGAATCTTCCCCAACTCCTCATATGCAATTCCCACAACAATAAAACTCTGAACCATCTGTTTTTTTTATAAATGAGTCATATTGCAGACAATTACAATTCATGATACCACTCTTACCATGTACATTTCAGCATTACCTGTAATATAGTAAGAAGAGAGAAAGAGAAAAAAAAATACAGTGCAAATAAACGTCTTTTAAAAAATAGGCAACAATACAGATTAAAATGCAGGGGATTTTCTTTTTCTGTGCTACTCTGACTGACGAGTGTCTGATCTAAAAATACAAGACAAACAACAGGACACAATAACCTCACTTCAACTTTGGATGCTTACCAAAGATATGCAGTTCTCTCCCCCAGACGACCTTCTTTCACTCGCCTCAGAAAAGCAGGCCCAGTCAGCATGATTGCCTCCGTAATCTTGGATGTTTGAAGTGCGCGGCAAGAACAGAAGGTTCTCTTAGCCAGCGCTGAGTGAGACCATGCATGTCTGTCTCAGAGCTCAGTCCACCCAAACTAACTCTCCCTCTGCCAGTTTCCCCCAGCAGAGCTCTGCACCTTCCCATTTTGCCTACGTAATGTAACTGCAGATAATTTGCACCAATCAAGTTGAAATGCAGCATCACCCTTCCGTCAGTACTATAGGCCTGTTACACAGTGAGCAACTGTATCTAATCTCATTTCCTGGTATGCAGGCTCCTCGCTTCCTGCAAACATAGGAATAGAATGAAGAAAACAAAATACCAGTGCACGTTTGAAAAACACAATTCAGAATATGCATTTTCACCTCATTTTTCACACAGAGATTACATTATAATGTTAATGAGTTAGCTTTAGTAATTAGTAATTGTTAATTAAGTCAGTTAGTCATATGAATAATGTAGTCTCTTATGCATGAAGTATTCCAAAGAAGAGGAAAAAAATCTGGTGCACTTTTAAACTTGCAGCTTCACATTGCTTTTTGCTGTATTATAAATCCTGTACCTTGCATGTCTACAGCCACATACTCACATGTTATGCTGGCAACATAGACTGGCTATATGTGTATACCACATTATTGCTGGCACAAAATGCCATCACATTCAGTGAGGTGCTACACACTCCAAGGCACTATATATTACTACAGGTCCTATAGTTTGTCTAGCCAATAGGACGTCATACATTTAGTGACGTTAATAGTTCACTTAGAACCAATCCCGCTTCCAGATAGATTTTAAAAGTTTGCCACGTAGGATGATGTTAGTAATGACGCAGGTCAACACGTCAGCTGTGACCAATTTTGGGCTTAAGAACCCAGCTTTTTTATGAAATGATTGAGAGTTGAGTATCGAGCGATTGCTGATGTTCGTTGTACTCCCTGTTTTAGTTACTTGCATAAAAACAGACTAACTTTTGCCAAGCTATTTGTGTCATCTGAATTATTGATGTTTGATTAAAATCTGCATCCCCATCCATCTCAAGGGTATTGCTACACATCTAAAAGGGCTGGAAGTCTCCAGTTCAGCAGGTTCTTGGTTCCTGCCATAGAATCTGATTCTGTGTAGTACGATGTTTTCCTGGCTATTCTCTACTTTGCCTCTTGATAGGCATTGCCGCCTTCCCCTGTTGGGGCTTCCGGGTTCAGGTCTGCAAAGGTACTTTGTCCTTCCACGCCCAGTGCATTTAGCAACATGGCCTTCTTACATGCCGCTGGGTAGCCTGCTCCCCCATTGCTTCCAGGTACGTTTGAAACAAAGGCTCCCATTGAATGCCTGGGATTTGCAGGAACGATGGCGGTGGTGTTGCCCCTTGACCCATCAACAGAGGACTAAGCAGCATCACATGCAGGGTGAGTAGGACTAAATCAATGGGGTTGTGAATGGACATGTGTGCCTGGAAAGTTGGTGGAAAGCACAAACAACTGTGCATGTGTTACATGCAGCATAGCAAGGGACCCATGTTACATCACACACCCCTCCCATCCATATCTGTTCACCATAGAAAATGCTGACAAACTTCACAATACAATGGTGTGAAAACTGACAAAGCATGCAGTGTCCCATGTCAGTAAATAATGCACTTTGTATTTGTATTTATTCGTATTTATTTTATTTATATTGCGCACCTTGCCCTGGGGCATCTGGGCACATATTTTACAAGTTAATGGTTACATACACGTTCACAGGTTTTCCCAGAAGGGAGGCAAGTTTAACGAAAGTGAAATACAAAGCAAGAATAAATGTTACATACAAGCAGGTGCATCCTTACATTAGTGACTCAAGTCATTACAAGTGGTAATGCAAAAAGACAAACCACAGAAAACACTTGCGAAAGACGAGGAGAGAGGGAGTAGGTGGGGGTATGTTACATGGATGGGGATGGTGCATCAAGTTCAAAGAGCCAGAGTTTGATTTTTTTCTTGAATGCGTGGAAGGTCGGTTCTATTCTAAGTGCGGTAGGTATTGTGTTCCAATGTTTGGCGGCAAGGACTGGGAAGCTTGCTCCCCGGCTGTCTGCAGCTTGAAGCTGGGGAAAGACAGCATGTGCACATAAGCAGACCTCAAGGGTCTGTTGGCAGAGTGACGCGTGAAACGATTGGCCAGGTAGTCAGGTGCTAGATTGTTCTGGGCCTTGTAGGCTAAGGCTAAAGTTTTGAGAGAGATTCTGTGCGCACTTACTCTGCCACATCATTGACACATGTGATCTCCCTCTCAAAGACCTTCATGTAGGCACCACATTAATGCACACCCATTTTCTTCAAGGGTAGGCCTTCAGACCAGGACTGAAGAGGAGGCATTCAAGCTGTTCCATATTAATCAACAGGAGATCATGGACATAACATATGCCACAGCTTTGGACCCTGAGCCACAGATGGACATTAGCACATCAATACCACCAACCCTGAAGGTGATGAGTGTCCTCGCTTCTGCGCAAAAGGATCATTCAAGACCCCAGTGGGGTGGTAGGAATATTTCAACTCGCTTTCCATGGCATCCTGAAAAAGGTGCCTGGTGCATTCATCTGTTTAAATTTCCAATGCTACGCTGACGATACTCAACTCATTTTCAGGCTACCCTTGGTCACCTCCTCTCCTTCTCTCATCTCTGATTGCCTAACTGCCATTCAAGATTGGTGTTCCGCAAATGATCTTTATCTAAATGCCAACAAGACTGAGATGATCTTCATCTGTACACCTTCACCATCCTTTCCCCTCACTCTCTTGGCCTACCTCCTACCCCTACCTGAGAGGCTAAGAACCTCAAGGTTGTCTTTGACTCCACACTTTCCTTCTCTGCCCACATCTCAGATGTTTCTAAAAAGTCAAACTTCCTGCTGCACTTCCTCTGAGGTACTCTGCCTTTCCTCTCCTGACCCCAGAAGCTCATTGACTCCCAAGCTCTGGTTTTCTCCAGGTTGGACTATTGTAACAGCCTCTTTCTAAATCTACCTGCCTCTACTCTCCACCCTTTACAACTAATCCAGAACAGGACTGGGTCCAAAATACCTTCAACCGTCACTCTGCAAATACCTCCCCTCTCGAGCTCTTCGCTCCTCTACTTCCAACTCCCTCAGGGTCAGTCGTTTTTCAAAAAAACAAGCTGGGGGTAGATCTCTCTCTTCAGCTGGGGCCTCCATTTGGATCCAAATAGACATGCCAAGTAACCAACCTGTAAGCTTTAGCATCACTGCAGAAAGTACTTCTCCTGAGGCCACGCAAACGCAGAACTGGCCGTATTTACAAGACTAGATTCTATCACAAATCAATTTATTTTCAACAGTTTTTCTTCCCTCAATTTACAATTTGTAACTAAACTTGAAAGCCAAAAATCTTAAAGGTAGGACTGAATATGAACATACTTGTTTGTGGTCACAAATTACAGAAAACCATTTACATTAATAAAAATCCAAACATGAATTTCTGTGGCTCGATGCCAACCTGTCAATTACAGCATCCATGTTTATGTGGGCTCCAAGTCTGAACTCAATTGTGAGTGTGTCAAGATGTGATATCCTTTCCTTGGTCATTGTTGTGCGCAGATAAGACTTTATTAACTTCAGTGCAGAAAAGCTTCTTACACATGAAGCGCTACTAGCCGGTACAGTTCAAAGAATGAAACAGCATAAGGCTCCAGAAAATTGGTGAACTCCAGAATTGTGTTCACCTTAATGGCATCAGATGCTTTCTTCCTTGCCAGTGTTACCACGCCCTTGTTCGACTGTCCGTACAGACCAAGTCAAGATCTGCTTGCTGTAACATATTTGATAGAGTCTGGGTCCTTTTTAATATGTTTTCAAAAAGCACAAGTGCTACAATGAAGCTGAAATCAATGAGCTGCCGAATGTCATTTGCCTCTATTGCCCTCGCTGTATGTCTCCTTTCTGCCAATACATTGAGGGTTTTCAGAAGAGGCTCAAGTGTTTGGAGGACAGCTTTACAGGCAGAATATTGGCATGTCCACCTTGTATCATGTAAGTGTTTTAACTGCATGACCTTTCTGTTTGAACACTTACAAACACAAAGTGAACGACCGATGTACTGCAAAACTCATAAAGCTTCTCCAATTTTACAAAAAACTCTGCATGTACATTCTTACCATGCCAACAATGACTAAATTTGAATATTGTGCTGGAACTGAGAGTCGAGATTCCCTGCAGATTTGAAATTCACAGCAGACTTCCAACTCACGGCATTAAGGAGATTTGTGGAACAAAACATTCCTAAACTTTTGGACTTTGGGTATACATGGAACGGTGCTCCGGCAAGATGATTTTTTTCAGGCGCACAGCTCTGTCTTGTTCCAGCCCAATTCCTCCCCTGTATAAAACCCATCCCCAACTTGGGTTTTATATACCAACCAGCGCTGGTCAATGGGACCAGCATCAGATGTCTCCCCGGATCTCGGACCCGGCCTGCCTCAGCCATGACAAGCCTTTACTGAGCCTATACCGAGCCAAAGGTTTGCCGAGGGAAGCTGGGTGATCGGTGATCTAATCTGCTCTGTGCTCTTTTCCCTAGCCGCCATTCATGTGTTTGCAGTCTCTATTTACTCAGCCTGTTTTATTTTCTTCTGGCTGAAAGGGACACCACTGGAATCAATGGGCAATGACTATCATTGGGGGAAGGGAGATCTATGACATTCCATCTCCCGATTATTTGCAAAAACTGATCTAATTTTCAGGGTTTTTTGTTTGGGGGTTACCCCCCAAAACACCTCCTACCCAGCTATTTATAACTTATTTCCGACCCCTTATATCCATTTTACCATCCCCCCATTTTTTCGATGACTTTTTGTGGCTAGAAATCGGCAGCAAATCGGCAGCAAGAAACTCCACGAAAAAAACAGGACATGAATGAATGTCATGCCCAATGGGGTGGGCACCATCACTCTTAAAAGTATGCTTTCTACATGATGGGCACACCATTGGTTTCCAAATGTGGATCTTACACATTCATGGAAAAAAAGGCATTTTCAAAAATGCTGCTTAAACTTGACTAGTTTTCTTCAAAATGTATTTCTTGTTATGTCGAACTACCACGCACGTAATTTCTGTGCCCCTTCCTTTGATGTTATATGCTTCTGTTGTGCTGACAGCAGTTATTAGGAAATTATACTGTAACTTCCTGGGTGCCAACTTTTGATTTTAACTAAAGGGCAGAAATACCCCCAGCTCCGCCTTGTATATAAGCAAGCGACCAGCCCAACCCACCCACTGGCCAAACACATTTTTATAACACTTTTTTTGATAAGGACTTGCAAAACGCCGTACGATTAACAACCACTTCGTAACATATAACATCTCAGCAACGGTCTCTCAGCCTGCTCAGATACCCTGGTAGCCTTCTACTTTAGAGCGTATCTATGGATCCCTTAATGTACTAAAAATCACTGCATTACCAACAGTAGTTTGTGTGCACCACTGCCATAGGAAGGGATGTACATTGTGGAGTTTGGAAAGAAGCAGCAAGAAAGAATGTGCACCAATGTAAAACTATTATTTAAACATTTAATTTGAGCGGCGTGTAACTGCCAGCTCAACCCTTCGGAACTATGCCCCCACTCTGGCCCTTGTGGGAACCCCCTTTACATTTTGTCCATTACCACCAACTGAAATCCAAAGCTGTCTATTGAATAAAAACAACACCAAACCAGCACCTGCGAGATGGCAGAGTGAGTAGTTACACTGGCTTGGCTGGATTGATGTTGTTTTATTTCAAGAGACTGCTTGGGAATTGGGATACAAAACCCATTCCCAAACTGGGAATGGGTTTTGTATCCCAATTCCCAAGCAGCTTTTTGAAATAAAATAAAACTTATCCAGCCCCTGCAAGATAGCACAGTGCATGTCATCAACTGGAACTCTGGTAAGAAGGAAAGGGAACTATGTTGTGTGTCATATAGTTCCAGCTTTGCACCTGCATGCAATGCATTGTTGCATTTCCCATTTCCTGGCAGAATGTCCTCATGAGTCTTGTCATCAGTCCTGACATCATGAGGACGTTTGGCCGGCCGGTGCTGCCTGGAAGAGCTGGTATTGCAGCGGGGGGCACCGGATATTGTAGTGGAGAATAGTGACCCTCTGGCCCTACCCTACCCTCCGATGCCACTGGTCCTGCCTTGACTCATGTAATAGGGTGCCATCTACATTTTGGAAAAAGCTCTATTTGCCCTTTTCTGTATCAGGCTGACAGAAGAACATAAAAAGTCATTTAATTACATTGTAAAAATGTTGCTAATATGGACAGGGAAACATCTGAATTCATTCTATATTTGCCAAGCAACAGGGGGCTCAAAATAATGTAGTGGGATTTACTAGGGGTTGTTATTTATGTATTTATTTATTTATTTATTTATTTATTTAGATTCTTATAACACGCCACATGCCTGTGGGCCTCAGGGCGCACAAAAGACAAGACAAGACAGGACAACAAAGAAGTAAGTAGGAGCTGAAAGGGGTCATAAAAGATTACTCCATGTTAAAAAGGTGAGTTTTTATGGCTTTTTTGAAAAGGAGGTCGTTTTGGATTTGTCGTAGCCCAGCCGGCAGGAGGTTCCAGAGTAGAGAGCCCTGAACGTCAAGAGTGGTGCCACCAAATTTAGCAGTCTTAAATCTGGGGGAAGCAAGGACTGTAGCAGAGGAGGAGCGAAGATTTCTTCCATTGCTCTTGAGGTGAATGCGTTCAGACAGGTAGATGGGGCTACTGAAAGAGAGGAATTTATGTGTCGTAGTGAGCACTTTATGTGTAATGTGATGTTTAACAGGAAGCCAATGAAGCTTCTTCCTGAAGATGGAGCTATGGGAATGGCGAGATTGATTGAAAATGGTCCGTACAGCATTGTTCTGTGCCACTTGTAAGGATTGCATATTTGCGGCAGTAGTGCCAGACAGTAGGCTGTTGCAATAGTCTAGTCTGGAGTTTATCAGTGCCGTAGACAGAAGTGCACAGTTTTCAGTTGTTATCAAAGGACAGATGTCATTTATACACTTATTGATCAGTCCGCAGCTGGACCTGATGTTAGAGACATGCGGTTTCATGAATAATTCTTCGTCTAAGACAACTCCCAGAGTTTTTACCTTCCTTTGGACAGTAATGATGTTGTCTGCAATAGGTAAATGGAAGTAGTTAGTATCTAGTTTGCTCCGCGTGTTCTTGGAGGATACTATCATTAGTTCGGTTTTGTTGTTGTTAAAAGCTTGTGAGTTACAAGCCATGCAATCCTGGATGGCTTTGTAGATGTTATTGATGGCATCAACATCATTTCTGTACTGACCGCTTAGCTGGATGACGATCTGTGTGTCGTCTGTGCAGTTAGTATACTGAACACCTAGCTTGTTCAAGAGGTCCAGAAGAGGTCGAATGTACAAGTTGAAAAGTAATGGCGACAGGCAGGAGCCTTGTGGGACACCACAGGTTTGAGAGATAGGAGTGGAGTGATGACTACGTACACTAACCCTAACCATGTGAGGGCCCAAGAAGGAGGCAATCCATTTTGATGCCATCGAAGAACAGTTTGCAACCTCTCCTAGCCATGTCACTAGTAAGCTGTGATCAACCAGATCAAAAGCTGCGGAGAGGACAAGTAGGATCAATAATGCTGCTTGATTCTTGTCAGCAATGCCCGCCGGGGTGGACTTAAGTTCGAGCATGGCTGTTTCAGTTCCATGCCGAGCCCTATATCCAGACTGTAGAGTGCTGAGGATCTTGTGTTCTTCAACATGAGCCTGAAGTTGTTTATATGCTAACTTGTCTAGTATCTTCAATATGAAAGGCACGTTGGTTATTGGCCTGTAATTATCTTTGTTGGTGGGGTCTAGATTTTCTTTTTTCAGCAAGGGTGTTATCCAGGCAGATTTAAGCTCATCTGGTACCACACCTTCGTCAAAAGATACATTTATCAACTTAGTGATCCAGGGTACCAGCAAGTCAGTCGATTCTTTGAAGGTGTTTGTTGGACAGTCATCATCAGGGCAGGAGGTAGCTTTAAGATATTGTATAACTTTTAGCACTTCTTTTTCAGAATAGAGGGAAAAGGAGAATTGGGGTATTCCACCTTGGGTGTTATTAGGATGTGTGATATTGTTAGAGGGTAATATCTGTGTTACATTGGTGAGGGCTTGATTGATTTTTTCCTTATGGGAGTCGATTTTAGAGAGGAGAGCATCAAGGATGTCTTGGCACCATTTAGAGTCTTTGGTTATTTTATTGGAAGGTGGAGGCTGATCCTAAAAGTCATTTAAGATTTTAAAGAGTTCACCGACACTGGATTGAGCATTAGTGATTCTTTTATTATAATGTGTGGCTTTGGCATTCATGATATGTTTGTTGTATTTATGCATGGATTTTTTGTAGGCATCTAGTGTGTTTTTGTTAGGGTTCTTTCTCCAGGATCTTTCAAGAGCCCTTTTGCTTTGTCTGGCCCTAGCGTTATCATCTGAGAACCAGGTGTTTTTGGTAACTTCATACTTGATAGATTTCATTTTCATGGGTGCGAGTTCATTCACAGCTTGTTTGATAGAGTGAGTCAAATGGTTAACTAGGGCGGAAGAGTCCACTAAGTTGGATATAGATTGTAGCTGGGATGCTACTAGGATGAGAATTTAGAAGATGTGATGTTTTTCAGATTACGAGTCAGTTTCCGCAAGCGCGGCTAGGTGTTGAGTTTAGGTGGAGAACCTGGTAGAGAGATTTTTGCCTGAATAAGAGAATGATCAGACCATATACATGGTGTAACCGAAATGTCGGAAATAGCAGCTTTTTGTGAGATAAGCCAGTCGAGTGTGTGTCCACTTTTTTGTGTGGGAGATTTAATCCACTGAGTTAGTCCGAAAGAGGTGATTGAGTCCTCTAGACTGAGTCCTACTTTGTCAAGTTGGTCGTTGGCCCAATAGTTAAGATTGCCCATGATGATAAAAGGGCTTTTCCTTTTACCGATTTGTGTGATAAGATCAATAAGTTCTGTTGAGTAGTTGTTAAAATAATGTATTGAAATGGTGCATGAAACACCGTATATTTTTTAGAACAATGCCTAAAAAGCTATACAAATTACAATTGATTCTCTAGGGCACACATGAAGTACTACAATAAATGCCTGATCACCAACAGCACATAGACGCATTGGACATATTTCCCTAATGGCTGTGTCCACAATATATGCCATTGTAAATCACTTTCATAATGATGTGCTCAGAATGGGCCAGCATTGCCATTATAAACTATTTTTACAAAGGTGTGCCTATATTATATGCCAGCATTGCCAGTTAGCCCCTTTCATGGAGCTGTGAAGATAATGCATTCCAGCAATGACTAGATAAATCACTTTCATGAACCTGCACCCACAATATATGCCAGCATTCAAGTTATACACCACTTTGATGATGTCAGACTCACCATACATGTCAGCATTGTCACACTCTTTTACTTTCACAACGCTGGTGTGGCCAGCCTCACACACCAAACAAAGCATGTCACCTATCGCACTTTGATACGCACCCACACACACTCAAACTTACTCACCGTGCCGGCAACAGCAGGGGTGCACCACGAGGAATGAGGCCTCCAATGGGGGTGGTTGTCTTCTCTGCCCCCCACTAGCTCTGACACAGAGGCTGACAGAGCCCCCAAGGGATTTGTACTCTCTTGTGTTGCACCATGTTTAACAATGTAAGGTGCAAGGTAATTATTGAGAATTCATATTTTTAGCTTCATCTTTACAGGGCATTGCCTTCTCTTGCAGGTTTCATTAAAATTTGAATTTCCAATAATGGAAATAATGGATATGCATTGTGAATATATTATTGTTTCTTTGTATGGATCCTGGTGAACATGTAGTAAAATATTTACATTAAAAAAATATATTTGCAAAATGGTGGCGCCTACCACGATCATCACCGGAAACAACCCGATCAAAGATAGTCATGGCGGTCATTAGTTTGGTGTCTTTTCAGCACCATAGACGGCTTCTGTGTTCTTACACGGAAATCGCTAAGAAATCGAGGCCTATCTAGGGATCCGTGAATCCAGATCCGGGCTTTCCAACTGTCTACGCTTTACAGGGTCTGACCCTTGCAGGGTGAAATATTTCTCTGCCCCCCTCTCTTCTGAGGCAAAAAGATACGGTTAGAGAAATATTGTAAGTTAGGAAAAATGTAAGCCAATCTTCAGAGCAGAACCTCGATAAATGTTCAGCCTCTCGTTGCTAGCGCTTTCAGGGTCCAGTTTTTTCTTGAGCAGTGTCGGTCCCAGGGCCCTTCAAACTTTAAAACTGAAATGGGGCCCTCACACTTTGACTGGGACCTGTGACCTTGACGAATAAAGCATTATTGCGATTTTTAAGTAGCATTTTGTCATACCAGCTCACATGCCTGGTGCCTTTGTATGTTCTGCTGTGTAGGCGTCAATAAACAGTTCCTTGCTAATCTGCAGGCAACACATCTCTGCTTTGCTTTTTCTGTGATTTGGTCACCAAATAACAGAAGTTGTTGATGCAGTGGGCACCCACATATCCACTACGAAAATCTACTTTCTTGCCATTTTACTTATCTTGGAAACGTATAATCCACCAAGAAAGCTGTTTAAAATATTGTGAATTATTAGAAGCAAAACAAGCCCTATTCCAGGCATTCTTCACATCCATTATATTGCTTATAAAATAGGTTTATGGAGGATACCAAACTGCACCAATTGAATCGGTGTATGTCCCAAAGAACGTATAGATTTCCTTTTTCCATGGCGCTATTGCTTCTGAAAATCTGAATCTAGACCATCTGACTCTATTGCTGTTGCTGAAACATGCAGGTGGGGTTTCCCAGCTGAGGGTAATATACGGTCTAATGTGTGAGATCCTGATCATAGCGAGGGAGCTCAAACTAAACAAGGAGTATTTTGGGAGGTTCTTCCCCGACAAAATGTTTAAAATATCAGGTTATAATGCTGCATTTTACAGCACGTTCTGTGAAAAACTGGGTAAAAAGCAACATAGTTTGCAATCAATTACGTATGGTAGCACATTTAATGTCATTTGTCATTTGTATAGTGTGAGAAACAAAAACAATAGATGCAAGTTACCAACAGTGCACAGGACCATTTTTCAACACATTGGCCCTCATTACGACCCTGGCGGAAAGTGACTGACCGGACCGCAACAGCGTAAATAGCGTTTCCGCCATTGCACGAAGGAGCAAAGTGCGGCCAATCACGACCCATCGGGCACGAGCATTACGCCATGGCGGAATCCGAAAGGCTGCGATGGCGGAAATGACCCCAAAACGGCCCTTACCGCCGCCGTACGCTGCACCAGGTGCAATACCGCCACCCATCTTAGCGGTCACCGTAATGAGCGGTCACCGTAACGAGCGTGCACCGCAAATTACGGCCACCGTAAATATACGGAAACGGAAGTAAAAGCATGTGGCCGGAACGGGAAACAGCACGCCGCACAACTATAAAAACCGAATCCCAACACAACCATAAAAAATCCGACCCTGACACACATCCCAACCCGTTAGCAACCCCAGTTAAAAAAATAAATATGGGAAAGGTAGCCAAGAAAGCGTGTGACCGCAAGCGGCAGGTACACTTCTCCCGAGAGGAACTGACCGTGCTCACCGAGACCCTACAGGAAAATTCCGCCGTCGTCTTCTCCAGTCAAATGACCAGGACGGCCCTTGCCAACAAGAAGGCCATATGGGCCCTGGTGGCACAGCGCGTAAGTGCGGTGGGGACAACACCCCGCACGCCACAGCAATGTCGCAAGCGGTGGGACGACCTGCGGATCCGCGTTCGCAGCATACTTTCTGCGAACAGGAACATCGCCACAGCTACCGGGGGGGGTCCAGAGTCGCCCATCAAGTTGACCCCCTGGGAGGAAATCTGCGCCTCCACCATAGGAATGGAGAGCATAGAGGGAGTCGGAGGGATGGAGAAAGGAGTGCCGACATCCGGAGAATCAGGTAGGTTGGCCAAGAGAAACAATGCGAAATCCACAAACCACGAACATGTGCAGTACCATGTGACCCCATAGTGCAATACATACTTAGCCCTGACAGCGCCCTCTAAAAGTCAGAATGAACAAACAAATCAATCAAGAAGCCATAAACAACCCCTACATGTGCAGCATGCACCCCCTAACTGCAGGCAGCCAAATGAATGCATCCTCAATCCACACGAAAATGAGACCACCCCCAAGGCCCAGTCCCAAATCAGCCTCATGTACCACCCCAATGCATTTGATACGTTGCCATTCCAAATCCGACAGACCCATAACTAACGCTCGCCCCTCTTTACTCCACCACAGGGTCCGATACCAACGACGAGCTGCAGGACACCCCTACCAGCACGCCTGCAAAGAGGGCCAGGACCAACGTCCCAAGAGCCTCCACCTCAGGTGCAAGGATCAAGACACGGCAGCAGCAGGAATCAAGTGGCAGCACACTGGAGGGGACTGCAACAGGCACCCCAGCAGCCAGCAAGTCCACAACCCCAGCACCACAGGTCCCCCCAAAGAACGTATCTGATGGCACTGCCTCTGGTGGTAGCAGCACCATAGGTGACACAGCTGTCATGCCAGCATGCTCCGACACGGAAAACAGTGCTGGCGACGTAGGTACCATCCATGACCTTTCCCAATCCCCCTGCATGTTCCATCCCCTACACCATGACGAAACCACGCAGGGGCACCCTGAAGACGACGACTGGCCAACCCCCACAAGTCCTGTGCCAAGGCAACATGTGTTGAGCAGCCCCCCTGTCACACCACCGCAAATGTCCATGGCCCAGCAGAGGCAACAGTCCCTCGACCTGCTGATCGAGCAACAGCAGGAAGCGTCCACGCTACTCAAGGACCATGCAAATGAATGCGGGGGTTCCAGGGCAGCCATGGAAACATCCACCGAGACACTCAGGGCACAAATAGAGAAAAGTAGTGAGAGCCTCAGGGGAGAAATGGAGAGAAGCACCGAGAGCCTGAGAGCACAAATGGAGAAAAGCACCGAGAGCCTGAGGGGGGAACTGCATGCGACGTCCAAAGACGTTTGTGCTGAACTTGCTGCTGTGCGCCGTGTGCTCTCGGAGCTCTCACAAACCCTCAGAGACATGCATGGACGCGAGCAGGCAGAGACCTCATCCGTGGCAAGTTCCGTCCAGGGCAGCCCCCAACGCAGATCTGGCAGGAACCTGCGCTCCACGGGCAGGGGTGCCCCTGATACCCGTAGAGGGGGCTTGCAATAGCGTCTACCCACGGACAGCATGCATATTTGGACACTGGTGTTGGGGGGGGAGGTAGTAGGTTGGAGGGGGTGTGTTGTGCTTCACTGGGTGGCGGGTCCATAGGGTGTATAAATCAAATCACATTAACAATACAGCACCTCATTATCATCCAATGACATGTGTGGACATTGATATTTGCGTACGGGGCCTTCATAGGCGTACAGTCCACAATGTGCCTGTACTACACACACACAGTGCCACAGGTCCCCTTTCCGTGTAATAGGCACCATGCGTGGTTGCTAGAAGCATGCATCTATGATGCTCTGTCGGATTGCACGTGCATCCTGTGCCTCATGGACTCCTTGAGGTGCCTCCACATCCCCACCCTCATCATCATCATCATCTTCAGGTGCATGCAGTACAGCGTCAGGGGGCATGGGCACATTCCTACGCATGCACATGTTGTGCAGCATGACACATGCCATGACCATCTTAGAAACCTTCTCATGGCTGTATATGAGTGCCCCGCCAGACCTGCTGAGGCTGCGGAAACGAGCCTTCAGTAGGCCGAATGCCTGTTCAATGACCACACGGGTACGTGAGTGGGCATGGTTGTAGTCCTCCTCATGCTCGTTCTGTGGGTTCCGGATTGGTGTAAGGAGCCATCTCTTCAGTGGATACCCGGCATCACCTGTATGAGACGAATAAAGGGTGTCAGTGGAATGATAGTGATAAGTAGCCCCCCCCCCCCTGCAAGGTCATTGACGCATCAAATGGGCCACGATGTCATGCATGGAATGAGACTCACCGAGTAGCCAGGATCTGTGCCCTGCGTGTCGCTCCATGTAGCGTGGTATTCTTGTGTTCCTCAGGACCATAGAATCATGGGTAGATCCTGGAAATCTGGCACAACAATGCGTAAATATCTTGTTGGAGTCACACACCATTTGCACATTGATTGAATGAAATTGTTTCCGGTTGCGGTACTGGACCTCCATGGCATGTGGGACAACCAATTCAACATGGGTGCAGTCGATGGCACCAATGCAACCCGGGATGCCGCCAAGTGCATGGAATCCCACTTTAGCGTTGGTAATCTCCTGGTACGTGCGTGGTAGTGTGATGTGGTCGTCGGCGTGCTTCAGGAGGGCATCGTGCACTTGGAAGAGTGTCCGTGAGAACAGTGGCTGTGAAATGCCATGCAACTGTCCCACTGTGTGCTGGTAGGTGCCTGTGGCCAGGAAGTGGAGTGCAGACACCACCTTCAGTAGGGGTGGGATGGCGGTTGGGCTATCTATCATGCTCACGAGGTCAGCATGTGTCATGTCCACAATGGCGATTATGGTGTCCCGGTCCAAACGGTAGAGGGTGTGGATCTGCTCAGCAGTGAGGTTGAACGGATCGGCTCGGAGGCGTGGGATTGCGGGCCGCCTGCGTGGTGGTAGTGGCAGTGCTTGTGGGCCTTGCTGACCCTGCCTTGCCCTCCTCCTCCTCCTTCTCCTCCGTCTCCCCTGTGCGCCCGGTTGTTGTACCTGTTGTTGTTCGTCGTCTTCTTGTAGTTGTAGCACTTGCAGTGCTATCTGGTACCCCAGGCCCAACATCGCTAGTCCTGCCGGTAGCATTTTGGAGTGGGAGTGGTTGTGGGAGGGGTTTGGGTCTGCAATATATGTGCTGTCGGCCTGTATGGCCTCCACCTGTGCTGATTGAATGAATCTGTGGCAGATGCAATCCCTTCTGGTCGAGCACGTCCCGCACGTAAGGCTGCATTTGGCCGCATGGCATCTTGGGATTTGAATCATGTATCTAATCCCGATGGCAGTGTGATGTACTTTGACTGATCTTCATGCTATGCTCCCATTGTTACACATGCTATGATTGCAGCCGCTTACATACCTGTGAAGAGTCAGTGGTATGTAGGGCTCGATCGATGGGCGACCCTCATGCAGCACAGTAACGTAATTCACCGACGGCCGTGGCGTACCATTTGTGATTGCAGCCAGTTAGCATCATGACACACAGCCGCACTACATTGATGTAATTGTGAATGCAAGCGTTCACAGAAGCCTTTTCGACGTAATGTTGCAAGTGAGGAATTCGAAGGCCAGCATTTTGGGTTTTGAAGTAGCGGCGAGGATACGCCCACAGGTCTGGCTGGAAATGTAACGTTCTATTGTAGAATGTCCTTGGGACATGGCCCATAACGAGCAGGCAATGAATGATATGAATTGAATGGGATGCGCAATAGCGTAGTGGACGATAAGGCAGGACGTTCCCAAATCCATCTTGCTTCACAACACTACAGATCCGGCCAGGGGCACAGTGGTTTTTGGCGGACTGCATTACGCACAGACGCGATGGAAGTTTCACATATTATGTGAGTGAATATTCATGCGTTTTCATTGCGGGATGAGGGAATGATGTGTGGATGCATGGACTGATGAATCCGTTTAGGGTCTGCCATGTACATGTGTTTTTTGGTTCACTCCCCTTCCCCTGCGTTATGTGATGCAAGGCTGCCATAGTGGGACATACGTCTATCTGCCCTTGTCGGATCCTCCCTGTCTCGACGCGCCTTCATACACTTGTGTCTAGGCACGTTACTAATCCCATGTCATGGGTTCTGTCTTGACGGACGCATGCACAGTAACCGACGTTGCCAATGGTGTATTTAGCTCGATTGGTTTCGTTGTGATTCGATACTGATTTAGGGGTGTGTATATTCCTTTGGAGTGGGCTAGCATGCATATGGGTGTGGATTTGGTGTGTTGAATGAAGATTGTAATGCATCATGAGTCCCGTAATGCAATCGGTTGATTTGTGTTTCTTTTGGGTGACAGGTATCTCCTGCCCTATTGCAGATGCCATCTCTACGCCACTCCTCCAGATGGTTTTTACTCTCGACTCCTGCAGCTTCGGGTGAATCAGTGGAGCACCATTTCGATCATATGGGACGATCGCCAATGGGCCACATGCCCTTACGCTGTACTGGTGGCTAGGTGCAACATTTCGGCCTTTCAGCTCGACTAGTGCCTGCCTCATGGGACGGACCTGCGGTTCTTGCCGCTTCCATGTTGCCTTTTGGAACGTTGATGTAAGCCCTGTGTGCCATGATGGTACAGGGCGTCACACAAGTGGAAGCCGGTCAATTATTGCAGATGCAGCCCTCGGTGATGATGGTTGTTTTGGTGGTATTTTGCAAATTGCTGTGGGGCCTTTGTCATTTGGATGTGCATTTAAATTGTATTCCGATATTTGTCGTGTTGCGTTGTTCTTTGCAGGTGATGTGGCGATTTTCGCTTTGTGGCGGTATGTATTGCGTGATGATCTGCATTGTGTTCCGCCTTCTGAGTTGAGTTGTGTGGTACAGTACTGGCCGCGTTTGCCTACGTAGCACAGTATGGTCACGGATAGAGGCTGCCATTGTGACTGTTTACATGATGTGCTGTTCAGGGGCGGGGGATTGGCTTTTGGCCGACTGGTGCCTGTCAGCCAGGTCGATTGGTGGAATGATGGGTTGTTCAGAATGTGGCTGGTCACAGGTGCCTGTGTTTGCGTGCGTTTGTTGGAGGGGGACTGGGGTCATGTCCATTGGAATAGCTTCTGTATTGATGCCATCTGTGCCCTGCAGCTCCCATCGGCCCCTCTTGGGATGAGCCTGGCTGCTCAGTCACTCTGCCGACTTGTGTGGTACATGCTTCTGCTGATGGTTGGTTTGTTTACTGGCATGAGTACAGGGCTGGTGCAATCCCCCTCAGGATGCTGTTGTGGATGTTGCCTTGCGCTGGTGGCAAGCGATGGGGGACTACTGTTGTTTTGTGTCATGTGTTCTTGATTTTCATTTTGATGTGTTGTACCTTCACATGCCTGTGCTGCGTCAGTACGGCTATGGTGACATGCCGTACATGGATGCCCACTCACGGGGCGCTTTGAGCCCCTGCATGCTTTTCTACGTTGGCATGCATGGGTGAATTGTGGATTTCACTGGTTGCATAGTGTGAGTACATAGCGCATGCCAGGAGTTGTGCAATGAGGCCAGGGAGTGGAGTACAGGCACTCAGTGGGCCATTTACGGTTGGTTCGCGTTGCCGTATTTCTCGCCATGGCGGAATGGTACTTTACGACGTGCTTGATGGCGTTCAGTACATGTCCGCTAGGGTCAGAATTCGCGTACCGTTGCGCCATGGCGGTGATTCCGGTTTTGCAAGGCGCGCGTGCGCGTACTTGGTGCAGTTAGCGTTGCCGTTCACTGCGGTGTCGCTAATGGCATCGTACTTTACGGTGACGGGTCATGATCGCAACGAGCGGTGTTCGATGGCGGTATTGCATTTCCGCCATCATTTTTCCATTTCCGCAAGGGTCGTAATGAGGCCCATTGTCATTTTGCCTTTGCCCGCAACATATGTTGTGTATTAAACATGTTCACGCTAGCTGTGCTTTTACAGGTCCTTGCATGCTGTACCAAAATATGCCAATATTACCCTAAAAGGACTACCAGCCAGTAAAAAATGACATGCCACAGAAAGAAAGTATTTCCAGACAGGCTATACCAATATAGACCATTGTACCAACTAATCACACTTATCTTTGCTTTTATCCTTGATGCAACATACAAAAATTTCATCAAACACAAAGAATATATGGCTATACGGTAGCCACCAATTAAGCAAGTCTAGCCATGCAATAACACTCATCTTGTTTGCTGTTTCCTTGATGCCATGTAGAACGTGTCATGCCACATTAAGAAAGTAAATGCAGACTGGCACTACTAATGTAAGTCAGTCTTGCCACGTAATAGCACTTACGTTGGCTTTTCTCTTGATGCCAAGTAATACATGCAATGCCACTTTAAGAAAGTATATGCAGACTAGTAGTGCCAGTCTGCATATACTTTCTTAATGTGACATGGCATTTTGTACTTAGCATTAAGGGTAATGAAAACATAATAAGTGTCATTACGTGGCTTGACTGACCTCCTTTCAATGTAGACCAATCTAGCCACTTAATAACACTCATCTTGTATAAGTGTTATTATGTGGATAGACTGGCCTACATTAAATGTAGGTCACTCTAACAACACAATAACATGTATCCTTTACCCTTAATGCATAGTAACTGTGTATGAAGGGTAAAGAAAAGATATATGCTATTTCATGGATAGACTGGTCTACATTTGATGTAGCCCATCTACGTAGTAATTTTAGTTCACTTACTATTGTTGTTTTACCCTTGGTGCACGTTACTGTGCATCAAGGGTAAAGCAAAAATGAATGACATGTCCCCAGCAGCCCCCACTCCTAAATGTAGGGCACTGCTCATGGGTGATGGATGAGGGCTGACACACACACATTCTAAAACATCACTCTTACAACTCCTTGCATGCACACATTCATAAAACAAACACCTACATACATACATACAATCCATACATGCATGCATACACATTAAAATAAAAAAAACACAGAATTTACCTGCATGCACACTTCACACGTGGCCATGCTGCCACGGGGAGGACTGGATGATCCTCGCCCACACACTGCAATTTAGACGCACTTCCCGACAAGGGAGGAGTCCTCTACTGTCAGTGTGTTCAATTTGCTGATCTCTGAAACGTGAACACACTGACTGACAGGAGATGACTGCTCTCCTGTCAGACAGCATGTCTATGCGGTTAGTGCAAGTATGGGGGCCAGCTGGGCCAGTCTTTCGACGCCCCACCACCTCCCATTATTGTGCACTACATTTGTTGCAGAGCTAAAAGTGCGCTTCAACAAACAAATAAAATATGTACCGAGGGGATGCACCCCTGCTGAGAGGCAAGCAGCACAGCCGCCATGCAAATAAAGCACTTGGGGGACTGTAATGCCTGTCACTTGAGCTAAGTGTCTGCCTGTCACCCAAGTGAAGCGGGAGAGCCCCCCGTCCATAGTGGTGGGCTAACACTGGTCCGCCCCCACCCCCTGCCTCAGGCAGGCTTTTGAAATGGGACCCACACATCTTCATCTGGCCCTGGTCTTGGACTGAGTAGCACTGTGCTGCCTGTCACTTTGGCTAGGTGACAGTCTGCCACTCAGGTGAAGTGACAGCACCCCCCCACCAATAGCGGCAGCCCAACACTGGACTGCTGCCAGGCTTTATTTTGAAATGGGACCCACACATCTTCATCTGGTCCTGAGTAGCACTGTGATGAGCAATGAAGATTACCCCTGCTAACTGCGCAGGGAGTATTCATTCTATTAAAGACTAGGAGGCGAGCATTATGCTTCACCTTTTTTATTTTACTACTCCTCATCAGTTTCAACAAATTAATAAAACCAACATCAAATATTGAAAAATGTCCAAACAGACTTGTCTTCCTTTGGAACTACAATCCCCATAGTCTCTGTAGCCCATCTCACTCTCAGCTCAGCTATGACCACTTCCTGTCCCTGAGCTCCTCCTCTCTTTTACTCGCTCTGAAATGTCACTCTTTAACTCCACACTACGTCCTGTAACTGGCGAAGACTTGAACCACTTCAAACCGAATGTCGAACATCCTCGACTCCAGGAGACTACGCCTGCTAGTCTCTTACTTCAATTGTTCTTCTGCTCCTCCCCTAAGAAACAATAGAAAGCAGAAACATCAGGGTGGCGTCCATGTATTGACAATCCTCACAACATTTTATCACATGCAATAATCCAATATCGTGTGCAATACATAGCTTGGGTGGGAATTTAATGCTCGCCTCCTTGTCTTTAATAGAATGAATACTCCCTGCGCAGTTAGCAGGGGTAATCTTCATTCTATGACAAGACTGGAGGCGAGCATTATGCTTGTTCAAAACTTCCCAACACTGTGACCGCTAAACTCTCGGTCCGCTTGAAATAAAACTCTTTAAATGTTCGATCATTCGACCAGTCTGCCATTAGCATAATATCTCTAAGGGATACCCCCATCTTAAATGCTTTAGATGCCATGGCTCTACGTACTGAATGCGCGCCATACTTTCCTACATCTATCCCGGCTGCCTGCAGGACCTCTTTCACCCATCTGGCAATAGGGGCTGTGGATAAACCCTTAAAAGGCTTCCTATACGCTATAAGCAATTGTGTGGTACTCGCGGCTCTGTATTCCGCTGTTCTGTTTTCATATTCTCTGATGCAACTTGCTACGCACCATTTAGGTCTATCTGGAAAATATGGATAGTGCACTGATGACGTACCTGTCTTAGTTCTCTTGACTATTGTAAACGTTACGCCCTCTGGCCCAAAGGACCTCCTATCTACTTCTAATGCTCTTACTTCTGAAATGCGCTTACAAGACACTAGACATAAAAGCATTGCCAATTTCCCTGACAACTGTTTCAAAGATAAATATCTGTTCCCGGGCCAATTCTCCAATAGTTTAAGGACGATCAGACCGTCCCAGACCGTCTTATATCGAGGCTCCGGGGGTGCTTTAAATCTGGCCCCTCGAATGAGTCCAACTACCGCTGGATGCTCCCCAGCTGGCACACCCTCGATAGGCAGATGTCCCACGGAAATCGCTGACCTGTACACCCCATTTGGCCCAAGCCGCGTCGTAGCTCCTTCTCGTGGATGGTGCGCAGGATTCTGCGATGAGCTGTGCAGCCTGTGCCAAAATGCCTGGCACGGCCAGCGTTGCCTGATATCCTGCACGTGATGAGCGGGAGTGTCCCTCTCACTCTCAGAGGATGATATGACCCAGCTGGGTCCGTGAGCAGGTGCTCTCCTTCTGGGAGTATCCTCGGGTGATCCACTGTCAGCTCCATAAGAGTTGGCAACCACACTTGAGACTTCCAGAGTGGCGCTACTAACAGCAGCTCTGCCTTCTTCCTTCGACTCTTCGCTAGAACTCTGCTCAGCATCATAAATGGGGAAAACGCTTAGTGAGGATCTCTGTTCCATTCCTGCAAGAACGCATCTGTCCCTCGAGCTCCCGGGTCCAACCTCCAGCTGAAGTATACTGTGGTTTGGGCGTTCAACCGGGATGCGAAGAGGTCTATGTGCAATGGGCCCCATCTCTCGTTCATCATCTGAAACACTGCTGGTTCCAGCCTCCAACCACTGGAGTCCGTGAGGTAGCATGAGTCCCAGTCCGCTATTACGTTCAGCGTCTCGGGGAGGTACTCAGCTGTGACTGATGTCTCCGATTGCAGGCAAAAATGCCAGAAATCTTTCGCCAGTTCGGCTAGCATCCTGGATTTGGTGCCCCCTAGATGGTTTATATATCGTACTGCTGATATGTTGTCCACCTTTAGAAGGACGCACAATCTCGTCTTCCCCTTCGTGAAGGCTCTGATCGCAAAGGACACTGCTAGCAGTTCCAGGCAGTTTATGTGGAGACAGAGTTCTTCCTCGCTCCATTTCCCACCTGTCTGCAGGTTTCTGCATCTTGCTCCTCAAACTAGCCGGCTGACATCGGATTCTATAATCAAATTCTTGCGGCCTCTGAAAATGGCTCACCCATTCCAGGCGTCCATATTCTGTAACCACCATTCCAGCTCCGTCTTGGATTCTGGATCCAACGGTACTGATTGGTGATACCTCAAGTCCTGGAAATATGGCTTGAATGGAGGCTGCTAGTAGCCCCACTATCCTTGCCAGGGTTCTGAGTGACACTACTTGTCTCTGTAGGCACCCTCTCAGTTGTCTCTTGATGTCGCGAATCTTTCACGCTGGCAGCTTGAGGGTCACTTTCTTGGTATCCAAGACGAAGCCCAGAAAGTCTAGCCTTTGCGCTGGTTCAGTGTCTGACTTTTCTACGTTCGCTAGAAATCCTAGTTACTTCAGCAGGTCTTGGACCCATCTGGTCTGGTATATGAGTGCGTCTCGGTCCTCGGCTAATAACAGGAGATCGTCTAGATAGATGATCAATCTTATCCCTTTCTCCTTCAGATCCAGCCTCATAAGCCAGTCTTTCTCTCTGAGTGAGTCTCGGAGCTGGTGGATGCCCTCCATCTTGAAGTGACGGTAAACTACCCAACTGTTCAGCTCCTTTAAGTTTATAACTGGTCGCACCTTCTCCTTTCGGTGCACCAGAAACATATTGCTTATGAAGTCGGGGACTCTCGGGCATCTCTCTACCGCATTCTTCTTTGCTAGGAGAACTAGCTCCTGGTCTAGTAGCCTCTGTTCTGCATGCTCTAAACTCTGCTGATGGGGCCTGCACTCTTGTATAGGTGGGCTCACGAATTCCAGAAAGTCTAGCCTTTGCGCTGGTTCAGTGTCTGACTTTTCTACGTTCGCTAGAAATCCTAGTTACTTCAGCAGGTCTTGGACCCATCTTGTCTGGTATATGAGTGCGTCTCGGTCCTCGGCCGTTTGCAGCACCCAAGCATCGCTGGACGGGAAGAAAGAATCCTGCTGCCTGTTTTTCCAGTATTGGGCTCTGAGATTCGGGGGTCTTCTTCCTCCTTGGTCACGACCAGTTCAACGACCCCTGTGGTGACTGCCCCCACCAAAAACTTGGTTTGGGAAGATCTTGCGGATTGATGCCTGTGCCTTCTCCAGTGACGTGTAGGTGCCGACGAAGTGGCCCATTTCTTTGCCGAAAGTCTCCCCGCATAGGAGTCCTTGCGCTGCTTCTCCGGCCTCGTAAGAGGCGAGATCACTGAGCTTCGCGTCGATCTTCAATAGTAGCCCTCTACGGCGTTCTGAGGCAATGGCGCAGTTAGCATTCCCTAGGAGACATACTGCTTTTTGTGCCCAGCCTGCTAGGGCATCGGGGTCTACTTCCTCCCCTGTGTCTCTGGCTCTTTCCGTCAGGTCCATAATTTTTGCGACCGGACCGGCTAGGTCAAAAACTTTCTCTTGACAACTTCTCCAGGATTTATCGATACCTTTTTGGGGTCCTTGGTTGTTTTTGACACGAATGTCAGCACCTTGGGGTTTAGTTCTGGCGTTTCGGCCACCTTCCCTGGGAGATCCGGTCCAGGGCACTCCGCATGAAGGCGCTGACGGACCTCCTTGACTAGAGCTTTTCTTAATCTCTTGGTCATACATTGCGCGACTCTTGGCGAAGGTTGCCAATCTGATGACCTCGGATTCCAGATGCTGTCCGGATAAAACATATCCTCCTCCGCCTCATCGAGGTGTTTCTCCTTGCAGATTCTCTTCCCTCCGCTGGGTTTACTTTCCTCCTCCTCCCTAGATTCTTCCTCATCTTGGGATGGAGGATCTCCTTTTTCTGGCACCTCTTCCGAGCCCGGGTTCTCTTCTCCGTCATAATCCTCCCCTGGAGTGGGGGTCGTGAGGTCTGGCACTGTCTGACGCCGAAAATACGCTTCGCAGAGCTTTGTGAAGGCATCGACGACCTCCGGGGTCGTTTCTTTCGCCCCATCCAAAGGGCCCTGAGGGTCGTGAAGAGTTTTCCTCTTTCGGGCCTTAGTACTCCCCATTGACCCTGCTTCCGAGGGTTCTGCGGGCGTGCGATCTGTCCACCTGGTGCTGCCTATTGGCTAGAGTAATATCGCCTCCAAGGACTCCAGCCTATCTTGAGTATATTATAAGTCAGCACCTATTTAAAACTGGCAGCTAGGTCAGATGACTGCTCCTCTTCACTATGCTCAAATTCCAACATCTTGCGAGGTTGCTGTGTGCCTGGTATACCTGTGTCAGTGTCTCAGCATGCCCTTCCACTTATAGCAGCTTCTGGTGCTTCTGAAATGCACCCGTATGCATTGTTAGGGTAAATATACATATATATTATTTCCCCTTTATTTGCTTTCACTTTTGTTTTCTTTTTTTTTATTTCTTGTAATTTGTGGCTGCACCGGACTTAATCACTTCTTATCTGCACCTGGTATGGGTGTTTTGCTTATTGGGCCCTCAGGCTGTGAGGGGCCGAGTACTGCACAGGTTGTGTGCCTGCTGATTAATTATTGCAGCTGTCAGAGCTCTCGTGCGCCGCTGCGTAGCTCGGGCTGGGAGTCATGTGGAGCGTTCTGCTCCGGTACGGTGGACAACTTTGGTTGATGATGCTACGAACTTAGCTTATTCTCAAATCACCACCGGGCCCGGCTTGTACTGTGGGCTCTGCTCCGCATTGCCGAAAACATGTGACGCAGAAGCGAGCTCAGTATTGAGGACCCTCCCTTGCAAAGAAGGGGGCCAGGGGACTTCGGCGTTCCTGCATGTGGCTAGCTCCTCCTCCGCGAAGGTGCCTCCCGTGCCTCCGCCTCCCCGAAGGAGGGGGATGGGGGCTCCTGCACTCGTGGCTCCTCAGGCCACTGTGAAAACAACCACAGTGTCAGCCAGCCACCCCTAGAGTGCCGGGTATGCGACACAGGGTGGTCGTGCCGTGGAGAACGCTCGCCCTAAAGGCGGTATTCTAATGAATAAATTAGTACTGCAAATAGGAATCGCCCACTGTTCGCGATCGCTGTTCCGCTGCTGCGGATCCTGTGGCTTGTCCTAAGGATCCGAAATTAAGATCCAAGTTAAATATATACGCGCATCTGCGCTAATCTCCCTGCGCTGCGCACTCTAACACATAATCTTATACTCCATTCTATCCCTAAATCCTGCTGTACTACCAATAGTCACCAATAAATAGGGAGATGATCATAAATAGTACTTATCTGCTTGAAGAGAAGCAAAAGAAGAGGAGAAGCTCAGGGACAGGAAGAGGTCATAGCTGAGCTGAGAGTGAGATTGACTACGGAGACTATGGGGATTGTAGTTCCAAAGGAAGAAAAGTCTGTTTGGACATTTTTCAAAATTTGATGTTGGTTTTATTAGTTTGTTAAAACTGCTGAGGAGTAGTAAAATAAAGAAGTTGAAGCATAATGCTCGCCTCAGTCCTGTCATAGAATCGCTGTCATGAGTTGCAGAGCTTGGGTAGCTGAGATTGGGTAATTTGATTTGGATTAGACATTACTTTAAATGTGCAGATATTTGATGGTTTTGAGTTCCTGCGCTTCTAAAAACATAGTACTAGCACTTTTCAGCAGGAAGCCATTGCTTTTAATGGAGGAATAAAGACACTTCTCAACAGTAAGCAAGTACTCTGGGATAGTGAGTACCTGGACGTCTGTGTTTTCATTTGAACCACTGAGTCATAGAACAACCCACACCACTGATTCGGCCCTTAGCAAGGCAGTGGGGTCATAGTAGTAATCAGTACTGGCCTTAGGGGGGGGAGCCGGGCAACTGCCCAGGGTGCCACACCCCCCAGGGCACCATTAGCCCCTGCCACGCCAGCTCAGGGGAGTCTTTCAAGGGCTCCCCGAGCTGGTGTAGTGGGAGAAGGCGCAGCAGGCAGGCTTTTGCTGTTAAATGCGCCCTTCCACTGTTGTCAGCAACCTATTGTAATTTAATTTTCCCCTCCACTGCGGGCGCCTTTAATGACAAAAGGTGCCATTAGCCCCACACCACGCCAGCCCGGGGCGGGGGGGGGGGGTCTTTCAAGGGTTCCCCGAGCTGGCTTAGTGGCAGAATGCGGGCTCATTTAATGACAATAGGGTGCTGATGCACCCTATTCATATCATTACCTTCTCGCCAGAGCGTGGAGGTTAAAAAAAAAAGTGGCCCACCTTGGCCCGACCCTCTTCCGCCCCGCCCCCTGTTAACCAGGGGCGTGCAGGTAAGAGGGGTGGCAATTCGCCCAGGGCATTGCTACCATTAAGACCGGCCCTGAGTACTGGCGATCCAGGCGGGAAATGGGCAGGTTGCCTCCCAGCATGGGTACACACCCCAAACCCATGCCTGGCAATTGGTTCCAGAGCCCATCGGGGTCAGGCAGTGGGTGCACAGGCAAGTGCCGCTGGTAGTCTCGGCCCGCTCTCGTTCACTCTGCACTTCCAGACAGATAAATCTAGCAGCAAATGGCTCTGTCAATGTTCTCGTCAGTGAAATGCTTCTTAAATGAATTCCTGATGGGAAAAGAGAAATGGGTGCTATGTACTGAGCGACAAGGTTATCCACTCCCAAAACCCCGGCAGGATTCACCACCCGCTTCCAGCAGTAGGCTCCACTTGCAGCGCAGGTGGTCGAGTGCAGTGTAGGGGATGCCAGCGACATATAGTGCAGGTCGTGCCAGCCATGTGTAGTTCAGAAGGTCAGGTGCGGGTGTCAAGTCCAAAAAAGAAAAAGGGAGGGGACTCCTCAACAAACGCAACGGGATGTGGCGTCGACATAAATGAGGATATCAAGGTGAAATATGCACATTTCATTAAATTGGCTTTGTATAACCACCCAAATTGCACAGGATTAATGCCATTTGCCTTTCATAAAATCAGCACACACAAAACCAAAAGAGGATATTTTCTTCTAATAGCGTTTTGGAAAACGTTAAAAGGTGTGCATGTTTTAAACTCGAAGAACCAATACAAATGTTTCCCCTGGAACATGCAGTACCAAAATGAGGCAGTTCACCTTTAGTTGTTGGCTATTTTTCATCAGGTTATACAGTGCAAAATGAAGTGTCTGGCCTGCAAACCTTGTAACTGCGGTTCGATCCCTGAGATTGCATACATTGAGGGAAGACTTTCAATGTTTTTCATTTTAGCTCGGGGGACCAAGTGCACCCTTTGAAAAAGTAGGTGGACTCCGACCACCAGCGTGTACCCTCGACTTTAGCACTGGTCAGGTGTGGTACATGGGTTGTCAGACCCGTGTAGTGCAGGGGATATCAGGTACTCGTACCACAGAGGGTAGCTGGTGTCATCATGTGCAGCACATAGATTGCCAGGTATGTGCAGGGTATCCTCACGTCATTCTGTATCTCCTCAATACGGTTTTGTGACTTCTGATGATGTGCGGAGACCCTGCACATGCCGAGCAACCCATGTGCTGCACATGAAGACTTGAACTGCCCTCCACGAGACCTAATTACACACTTGGATGGTAGGAGCTTTTAGGAAGGGTGGACCCCCGCGCTGATCTGTTCTCTTTTGGTTGATGACAGTTCTTCCTGCAGCCTGGTGTTGGGGTTGCAGTGGGACAGAGCTGCTAAAGTCCCAGTGCTTGTGAAAGTGGAGAATTGGGTTAGGAACCACGTTTACAATGGCGCTGGATATGGCAGTCGCCAAGCGGTATAGTAGTACCCTAGTATGACGTTACAATAAATGTTGGACACAGTTACATGTTTAAGGTTGGTCAAACTTTAATGGTGTGTTTGTCAGGTCACAGTAACTGCTGCAGTTGGGCAGACAAACTTGTTAACAGTTGCATGTTACGTATATGCTGTTTGCATGTCAAGAATTGCCAACACATGTTTCCACCTAGGGTCTTTCTCAAGGCTGTGCATTTGAGTGATAGTGACAGTGCATGCATGTTTCGTGAGTGGGTACAGTTAGAGACATGGGGCCTCATTACGAGTTTGTCGGTAGCCATGCCGCTATTGGCGGCATGGCTGCCGCCGAAATCGCGTCCGGGTTCGGGTCCTCGGAATGAGGAATTACCGTGCCATTCCTAGTTCGGAAGCCCCGGTAATTCCTCCCTCGAAGGACCCGGACACGGTCCTTCCCCATTCCCATTTCAGCCCCCATAGGGCTGAATGGGAATGGGAGAGGGAGCAAACAACGGGCCATTACGAATTGGCCTGTTGTTTGCTCCCTCTTCCCCTCGCGGCACCCGGTAAGCACGCCTGGTTTTCCCAGGCATGCTTACCGTGTCCTGCGAGGGGAACTCGTAATGAGGCAGTACGGGGTTGACGGCGCCGGCACCTTTTACGGTGCCGTTAACCCCGTACCGCCAGGGTTGTAATGAGGCCCATGGTTTCATAGTTATATTTGTATACATGTTTGTTGTTTGATTGTTTGACAGGTTAACAGTCGCAATGGTTGATACAAGATGTCTTGGTCACATTGTGAAAGACACATAGTACAGCACATATTTCCAGTTATTATTTCATGGTGAAACGTGAGTTGACCATGAGTCGTGAGTGGTGTTGGTGAAGTGACCAAAGCAAAATAACAATTAGCATACGGATAATATAACAGCATATTGCGAAGAGAATTGCACAAGGAGGGGAGAAAGGAGGGCGTTCATAATTGGGCAGGTTTAGGGGTATTCTTGTACTAGTTACAGTGGGTTCTTACCGTGAATGGGCAGGCCTGGTATGTCCTGGGTGTAGACAGCTTGTTAGCTTCTGTGGAAACGGAAAGGAGATACGTTAGCTGTTGGCAGCCTAGTGTGTTAACAGCTAGAGTGCACCTGTGATGGTGTGTGTGGGGCTGGGCAAGCATCGTGAAGGGGTGGTGGGTGGCGGTGGCTGCCATGCCAAAGGATGTTTGTATGAGTGATCTGCGTGCACTTGGGCGAGCTGGGTGAATCCAGTGGTGCAGCTCTGGATAAGTAGGCCAGAAGTGCCTTTGCTGGGTTTCTGGTGTGGGCTGCAAAAGCGGTGCAAGAACAGACAATTTGAGGCCTGCTGGGTATGCCAGTTCTAAATTGTGAGTAGGGGGCCCCCACGGGGTCAAGAGGTATGGGATGATGTGAGGGAGTGTCCAGGCAGGGGGTGCCATTATGTTGTTCGTTTTGCCATGGTCGTGGGTCCCGCAGATGGGTTTGTCCGTGTTTAGGAGTAAGAGCTAGTTATTAGCTGGCGTGTCTCCTGGTTACAGTCTGGACACGTGGGTATGTCGGCAATTTGGATCAACACGTTTAGAAGGGCCTTGGCCCTAACCAGGAAGTTTAGCCCGAGCCTTGGGCCTTCCAGGAGTATCTCCCAGGTCATGGTCTGTCTTTCCAATGTGAGGGTAAACTGCACGGTGTGTACAGGTTGCCCGGAGAAGGGTGAGCTGGCAAGTTAAAGACAGGCACAGAGTTCGTCCGGTGTTGGGCATTAGTAATCATGGGTATATGGCTGGAGCCTGTAGTGGGGCTGTCTGCCGAGCAGTGTGCTCACGTGGGTGCAGTGTGCCATCTGGGGTCTAATATGGGACTCGATTTGGGCGTATGACGGCAGTCGTGCCGGGATTAAAAATTGTAAAAATAAACAATTGCACAATTGCGTACAACTGGACCCGTGGAGGGTAAAGTGCGATCTGATATGATATGATATATGGCATTTATAACGCGCCTATACACAAGTGTTTCACGGCGCGACTAGGAAGGTAGGGGAACAAAAGGAGGACAGACAACGATCCTAGTAGGCCAGGTGTCATTCAGATCACGAAAGAGCGTGGGAAGGTGGGAGGGACAGTGCAGTACATGGGAATAGATAACAATAAGTAAAGTAACGGCTAGCATGTGGCAAGTGCAAGGGTAAGTGCAGACATCAGGTGTCAAAGACTGATAGGGGGACTGTAGGGATACAGAAAGAGTCCCAAGTGTGGGGGTTTCCAGGAGGGCAGTGCAGTTGTGTGACGCTGGCGGGGGAGGGACCTGGGCCCGAGATCAGTGGGTGTCCAGGTAGCCAGTGCAATTCAGGTTACAGTCAGGAGGTCAGCAGAGGAGAGGAGGAGAAAAGGCAGAAGCAAAGAGAAAGGTTTTGAGGTGCTTCCGGAACCAGAGATGGTTCTCCTCAAGTTTAAGGGAGGCAGGGAGGCTGTTCCAGAGGGAGGCACCAGCCAAAGAAAGAGATCTAACACCAACTCGTTGCTTGGAGAAGCGACTGACCCTGAGGGAGTTGGATGAGTGAAGAGCTTGAGAAGGAAGATATTTAGGAGGAGAGAGTTGAAGGTATTGAGGCCCCAGGCCTCCAAAGGCCTTGTGGGCGATGCAGAGGGTTTTGAACTTAATCCTCGCAGCCACTGGGAGCCAGTGCAGAGATTTCAGTCCTGGAGAGATATGATCCCTGGGCTTGAGGCAAAGGACAAGTCTTGCAGTCCTGTTCTGGATGAGTTGCAGAGGGCGTAGAGTAGAAGCAGGCAGATTTAGAAAGAGGCTGTTGCAATAGTACAGCCTAGAGAGAACCAGAGGTCTGGAGACAGTGAGCTTCTGGGGGAAGGAGAGGAAAGGAAGAATACCTCTGAGGAGGAGCAGCTGGTAGTGTGACTTGTTGGAGACGTCAGAGATGTGAGAAGAGAAGGAGAGTGTGGAGTCGAAGATGACTCCAAGGTTTTTAGCCTTGCAGGTGGGAGCAGGAAGAGGGCCAAGAGAGGCTGATCAGAGAGCTACAGGAAAGGAGGGAGTGGGTGTGCCAATGAGGAGAATCTCAGTCTTACTGGCATTAAGGCAGAGGTCATTGGCGGCACACCACTCCTGGATAGCAGACAGACAGTCAGAGATGAGAGAAGGAGAGTAGGAGGCCGAGGGTAGCCTGAAATGAGCTGGGTATCATCCGCATAGCACTGAAAGTTGGGGCAGAGAGCGGCGATGCGGTGGGCAAGGAGTGCCAGGTATTGGTTGAACAGCCAGGGAGAGGGGTTAGACCCCTGGGGACACCACAGGTAGATAAAACAATAGCAGAGAGGAAGGACCCAAGTTGGACCTGGGAGGGTCAGTCAGAGAGGAAAGAAGTCAGCCACGCCAGAGCCTGACCAGTGATACCCAAGTTATCACGGAGACGGTTGAGCAGGATGGCATGGTTGACAGTGTCAAAGGCAGAAAAGACATCAAGCAGGAGGAGGATGCAAGGAGGATTAGAATCAAAATTGGAGAGCAGGTCTTCACGGATGATCGGGAGAGCAGTTTCCATGCTTCTGGAAGCTCTGAAGCCAGAATGATGGTCATGAAGACAACCAACAGATTCAGTGGAGAGATTAAGCTGGGAGATGGCCAGTTTCTCCAGGAGCTTGCCCGAGAAGGGAGTGATGGAGATTGAGTGATAGAAGAGGGTGCATCAGGGGGGATGGGAAGGCTCCAGTGGCAAAGGAATGATTGCAGAAATCAGCCAGGGCAGGAGCCAGGGAGTCTATGTGGTCCTTGATAGTTTTGAAGGAACAGAGATGAGCCTGTTTCAGAGAGACTTTCATAGATCAGACTTGTCTAGAAACCTCATCTGCGGAGAACAGGGGAAAGGCAGAGAAGGTGGGAGGAGAGGTGTGTGATGCTGGAAATGCATCAGAGGGACAGGGCCTCCGTATCCTTGTCCTTTACTGCCTTTTTATCTTGTGTTCTGTCATATTTTCCGTGCAGGAGTTCATGTGGGACTCCTGGCGGTGCATCTCTCTCTCTTTTGGTTTGGTGAACAGACCCGTGGGATACCCTTATGGCACCCGTGGGTAGGGGTACAACCCTGTGCCCCTAGTGTATGTTTTTGGGCACCTGTGGGTGGCCCGCAGAGCAGGGTATAGGCTGGTGGCAGCTCCATGCTGACTTTGACAGGTGCGCTGAGTATCCTCCATTTTGGGGATCCCCAGGCCCTGCCATTGGAATCAGTTGCTTTCTGATGGAAAACAAGATGGTCCCTGTGACCTCTTGCTTCCTATGACCTATTACCTTGTTTTCCCAAAGTCCTGGGAAGCCCTGACTCTGTCCCTTCCGCCTGACTGGCGGTTGGGTGGAAGTTCCATATATGGTGTTGTTGTGAAGTCCAGTCCAGACTGACTGGAGCCTTCCCAGTGACTGAATGTTGTGGGTACCTCCTGTGGGTGGGACCTGGGTAAATGGAGTGTGTGACCAATATGCACTTCTTGTTGTGGCTGGCTGGTTTCTGTTATGAGAGACAAAGACTGAGACAGCCCTACCCGAAACTGGCCTGAATGCAGTGTGTAGTGTTGAATAGCTGGGTACTTGTCCCAATCCACATTCCTTGTTGTGAGTGTCTCAGAGGGAGGAGGATGGCCTGAATGCACTGTGTGCCTGATTGGCTGACTGACTGCATGAATGCCCTTCTGTATGATTGGCTGCTGAGAGTGACCCAGCATTGTGGATGAGAGACAAGATAGTATATCTGGGGACCTCTCACCACTGGAAATTGTTCAGAAGCGTTCAGAAGCTGTGTCTACACTTGAAGAGTAACTGGAACTGCTGATCCTTGACGCCCAGCTGGAAGACGAAGACTTGCTGTTGCATTTGCTTCGACCTGATCTGAAAGCTGCCGAATTCGTCAAGGACTGATCCGTGAGAGGACCTGGTAAGGCGCCCTCTTCCCGTGCTCTGAGGGACCATCGAGCACCGCTAACCTTCGCCGAAGCTCCCAGGAAGTCAGACCCTCGAAAGGCTGCCGACCCGAGACGGGACCGCTGAGGAGAACGAAGCAAAGCACCCGGACTTCGCCGCTGTCGAAGTCTATTGCCGTCGACCAGGATTTGCAGGTTTGTGTAACTGCTGGAGGCCCGTCAAAGTTGTGCTGCCCAGCCGTGGGGACCACTTGACACTGTGCCGCCGACGACTGGAGCCACCTGCTCCTTTGCCTAAGAACATTTGAATCCAAGGACTCGCTTGTCTGCAAAGTCGAGTGCTTTGTTCCGCCGGAGAAAGTCGAGGACGACCAACGCGCCGAGGAGAATCCGCCGGTGGGTTTCCCGCCAGCTGAAGGCCACAAAGACTTTGACGACTAGACGCCCTTGCTGGGCCACAGTTCTTCTGAAACTCTTTGCGGTCCTGAACAATCCATCGCTGAGGTGCACCGCACACCTCATCCTCGCAGGACGTCGCTGACGGGCACCGCCTGGAGCGACATCAGGGTCTCGGCACCCTTCAACTTCTCATCGCCGCCGTCGACAAGTTCACCACCTTCGACACCTCTCGACGATCCGTGGCTCCTGCTTTAACGGGAGTCACTCAAGAAGGATCCTTCGACGCGTCTTCAAAGAACTCTACTCCACCAGGTACATTGGGGGGTAAAACCTTAATAGGAGGAAATAAGGCTATTGAACAATATATGGACTGGGCTTGTGCTATATATCTTTATTTTACAGGTTGCCCAGATGGGGGGATCTCCACACAGAACTGTGTCTACCGTGTAGGCCAGCATTCTGCCTATTGTTTCAACCATCTTACATTCCTTCCTATCTCTATTGCTGGTGTCCTCGTTATTGATCTGTGTGACATTTTAACCGTACAGTTGATGCACTTTAATGAGATTTGATAACATTGGTGGTACCACTTTAGAATTGTATCTATTTATCATTGTTGATTTCCGAGTACAAAGTGTGTTATTGTGATCGTGTACATACCTTTGAATATTAATTATATAAAGACTGTGTTTTCAGTAATACAGTGTGTGGACATTCCTTTGTGGGGGTTCGGGGACTACACTGTACTTAAGAACCAGCCTGCATCACCTCCTGAGAAGCTAGGCCTTGATTGCTCGCCCATTGCTACCATAATAGAGAATCTTAGCTGGGGTCTTCTGTGCCTCTCCTCTACCATATAGAGAGCAGAAGTACAGACACCCCCCTCCAGTCTTTACAAGGTGGCTAAAGAAGGGCAAGAGGAAGAGCAGGGAGGGAGGGGATAGGAGGAGAGCGAGGACAGGATGTCCTGATTTTTAAAGATGAAGTGCGAATCCAGTGCCTTGCACAGGGCCTGGGAAGGGACAGGAAAGGTAGAGACTGCAGCAGGATTGGTTAGTTGTGGGCTCTCTTCTTGGTTAGGGCAGAGAGCCGGTATTGCCTTTGGGGCAGGCGGCAGGCCAGTTTGTCAGAGGATGTACATGAAGCACACCATGTCCTCACGGCCACCCTGCACTTGCGTTTTAGGGTGACGAGGTCTGATTTGTACCCAGAGTTGCACTTGGCTTTGGGCTTCATGCGAATTCTCATGACAGGGGCAAGGATATCAAGAGTATCAGATATAGCAGAGTGGAGCGTGAAGAGGGCTTTGTCAGGGTTAGAGTCAGGCAAAGAGGAGGGGGGGTGAGAAGTTGTCGGCGAAAGCCTCAAGTGATACGCGCTTCAGGGGTCGGATGACCGAGAAGGTGGGTGGCAATGATGTTAGTGGCTTGGCCTGAGGGGTAGGGAGGGTGAGGTGGGAGGAGAGGAGAAAGTGATATGTCTGTGAGTGCACCAGGCTGGGGTCGGAATGAGTGTTATTCTGCATCCGTGGATTGGCATCAGGGTGGGATAGGGCCCTGCTGGGGAAGAGGGTTACTAAGTGTTGAGGCGCAGCACGTGTCGATAGCAAAATTCAGGGGTCTGTTCTTGCACCACCCTTGCAGCCCAAACCAGAAAAGCAGCAAACGCACTGCTGGCCTACCTATCCAGAGATGCGCCACTGAATCCACACAGCTCGCCCATGTGCACCCGGATCATTCATACAACCATCCTTTGGTACGGCAGCCACCGCCCTCCCCCCACCTTCACGATGCTTACATAGACCCATACACACTATCAGGTGTACACTCTAGCTATTAACACACTAGGCTCCCAACAGCTAGTGCATCTCCTTTCCGTTTACACAGAAGCTAACCAGCTACCTACACCTACGACCTACCAGGCCTGCCCATTCATGGTAAGAACCCATTGTAACTACCTAGTACAAGATTCCCCCTAAACTTGCCCAATTATTAATTCCCTCCATATCCTTTCTCCCCTCCTTGTGCAATTCTAATCGCAATATGCTGTTATATTATCCATATGCTTATTGTTATTTTGCTTTGGTCACTTACCACTCACGACTCACGGTCAACTCATGTTTCACCATGAAATAATAACTGGAAATATGTGCTATACTGTGTGTCTTTCACAATATGACCAAGACATCTTGTATCAACCATTGCGACTGTGAACCTGTCAAACAATCAAACAACAAACATGTGTACAAATAGAACTATGAAACCATGTCTCTCACTGTACCCACTCACGATACCTGCATGCACTGTCACTATCACTCAAATGCACAGCCTTGAGAAAGACCCTATGTCGAAACACGTGTTGGCAATTCTTGAAATGCAAACAGCATATACATAATATGCAACTGTAAAAATATTTGTCTGCCCAACTGGGGCAGTTTCTGTGACTCGACAACGCACCATTAAACATATGTGTCCAACAGTTATTGGAAAGTCACACTAGGGTACTACTATACCACTTGGCAACTGCCATATCCAGCGCCATTGCAAACAAGGTTCCTAACCCAATTCTCCACCTAATTACATGACCCTTAACTGAACTCTGAGCTGCTGCTTACTTGATCTTAGTGTTTTAGTCAGTGTTTTGTTAATAAAACTCTGTGGAGTCACAGACAATTGTGCAAAGGAACATACTGTGAAGATAAGTGCAAGCTTCCTCTCCTCCGGGCCCTACCCGTGCGGATGCAATGCAGCGGAGTGACTGTCTCCAGCATAGTTCTTGTCAGTGGTGTCGGGCACAAGCAGTGTGGGCTTTCTCACTAGTTCCTTCCAACTAGTGCCCTGTCAGGGGTTCAAGATTCCAGCCGTGTGAGTTTTCGCTCACAAGTGCCATCTTGCACAGCTGCCAAGGAGCCCATTGTCAGTACATATGAACCCATTCCTGTCTTTGGGACCGCAGACCCTTCCAGCCAGAGCTGGAGGACCTATACGTACAGTGGTCGAAGTGAGCGGGAGCGGTCAGGAGCGGTGCTCCTATACTTTTTAAAATTACCCTGTACAGCTCCTATACTTTTATTTTAAAAAGAAACCATTCCAGAATGGTTTTGTTTTAAAATAAAAGTGTAGGAAGAAGTTGAAACCTTCACTTTCAGTGCACTGCACTGAACGTTCCCTTAAAAACAGGTGCAAGTGTTTGGGGCGTGTATTGTGTTTGGGAGGGGTTGTGGTAATGGGGTTTGTGGGGAGCAGGGGCAGGCCAGCAGGGAACATAGTTCCACTACTTCTTTTCGTACACTTCGACCACTGTATACGTATAATCAGTGGTGGAAATTGAAAAAAATGCGAAGAGGGATCCCACAAGGGGCGGGGTGGCAATGGAGTTTGGAGGAGGGGGCAGAGTGCAGAGGAGGAGGTAGAGTTCTGAAGAGGCAGAGTTCAGAGGGGACCGGGCTGGCAGTTGAACTCGGCCCAAATTAAATGTTCAAAATAATAGTTTAAAAATTGAGCAATTGCTTTCATGCTGCTTCTTTGCCAAACTACACACTGTACATCAATTCCACTACAAATAACTTCCATGGCAGTGGTGCACCCAAAAGTCTGTTTTCAATGTCAACTTAAAATCGCTTTGGGGTCCCGTCATCTGTTGAGGTGCAGTCTCCAGGATTGCAAGAACTCTTGCCACGTGACATCCTGGGCAAGTTCATGATTCACTTGCGCTCATCATCTCACCTCACCGCCCGCTGTTTGCTTTTTAACAATCCCCTTATAAAAGATGGCTTGAAAAGTACACAAACCATAGAAAGGTACGCACACAAATATATAAATATGAGGTTGTATATATTTGTGTCCGTAACTTACTATGGTTTGTGTACTTTTTTTATAAACCTAGAAATATGTTAGGCAAAAGGCATACAATTGTGGCATCCCCCCCCCCCCCATCTTGAGAAACTACAAATACCAGAAAACATTTCAAGGAAAAGGCAGGATCACCTAGACCGCAGCTCCACGCGTGTTAACCTGGTCCCTAGGCGAAGCAGGCGGCTACATGCACAGCTGGGGGCTGGTAATGTAATCTGCTGCGTGCACACTCGCCCAGAGCAGATTAGATCACCGAGCCCGAGGCAGCGAAGCTGGGGACCCCAGCGAGCCCGAGGCGCGAAGCTGGGGACTCTTTGATCTAATCTACTCTGTGCGCTGCAGCGCAGATTTGATCACCAAGCCTGCAGGATCGCTGAGCGTGAGGGACACCTCAGTGGCCTGAGGGGGCGTGGGGTGTGGGCATGATTAGCATGCAGGCTGGGTCCCAAGACCGGATATACATCTGATGCCGGATCTCAGACCCGGAAGAGCCGGCCCATTCACCAGCACTGTGTGCAATGGGAAAACGAAGAATACACTCTCTGAATGTGTGGGTGTCTGAAATTCCAGGACTTCTTAAAAGATTGCCATCACTTGTGACCACTTGGCAGCTTCATCATCAGCGTTACCCCAGCACTGTGAGTTTCCGCACAGAAGTGTCCTGTAAGTGTGACAGGATTCCTGCAGTGTCAGTGTCTTTACAGTAATGCCGTGTCAGTGTGAAACCCCTCCAGCACTGTGAGCTTCCGCACGGAAGTGTCCTGTAAGTGTGACAGGGTTCCAGCGGTGTCAGTGTCTTTACACTAATGTCATGTCAGTGTGAAACCCAATCAGCACTGTGAGCTTCCGCACAGACGTGTTCTGTAAGTGTGACAGGGTTCCAGCGGTGTCAGTGTATTTACAGTAATGTCGTGTCAGTGTGAAACCCAATCAGCACTGTGAGCTTCCGCACAGACGTGTTCTGTAAGTGTGACAGGGTTCCAGCAGTGTCAGTGTATTTACAGTAATGTCGTGTCAGTGTGAAACCCCACCAGCACTGTGAGCTTCCGCACAGAACTGTCCTGTAAGTGTGACAGGGTTGCACCAGTGTTAGGGCTTTTACAGTAATGCTGTGTCAGTGTGAAACCCCACCAGCACTGTGAGCTTCTGCACAGCAGTGTCCTGTAAGTGTGGCAGGGTTCCAGCAGTGTTAGGGCCTTTACAGTAATGCTGTGTCAGTGTGAAACCCCACCAGCACTGTGAGCTTCTGCACAGCAGTGTCCTGTAAGTGTGGCAGGGTTCCAGCAGTGTTAGGGCCTTTACAGTAATGCTGTGTCAGTGTGAAACCCCACCAGCACTGTGAGCTTCCGCACAGAAGTGTCCTGTAAATGCGACATGGTTGCAGCAGTGTCAGGGTTTTTAAATGAATGCCATGTCAGTGTGAACCCCCTCCAGCACTGTGAGCTTCTGCTCAGCAGTGTCCTGTAAGTGTGACAGGGTTCCAGCAGTGTCAGCACCTTTCAAGCAATGCCATGTCGGTGTGAAATCCCTCCAGCACTGTGAGCTTCTGCTCAGCAGTGTCCTGTAAGTGTGACAGGATTCAAGCAGTGTCAGTGCATTTATAGCAATGTTGTGTCAGTGTGATACCCCCGGTGTGAACCCCCTCCAGCACTATGAGCTTCCACATAGCAGTGTCCTGTAAGTGTGACAGGGTGCAGCAGTGTCAGGGTTTTTACAGCAATGCCATGTCGTTGTGAAACCCCACCAGCACTGTGAACATCCCTACAGCAGTGTCCTGTAAGTGCAACAGGGTTCCATCAGTGTCAGTGCCTTTTCAATAACACCCTCCATGAATGTGAGATTCTTCCAGCAGTGTACTGAAAGTGCTGCATGATACAAAGCGTACCAGCTTCATGTCTGCAGTGCCTGTCTGCTGCAAGACTTCAGCAGTGTGAGAATCCTCCTACAGTTCCCATCCAAGTGCTACATGATTCGAGCAGTGTAAGCTTCCTCCCAGTAATGTACTTCCAGTACTACATGACTCCAGCAGTTCAAATTCCCTGTGAGCAGTGCCTTTCCAGTGATCAGGACTCCACCGGTTTTAGCGCCCCTAAACACCCAAATGTGCTTAATTAGTGCTGCTTAAGTCCAGCACTATCAGTTTCTCCCAGGACAGCGCTGCCAGACTGCTACAGGTCTCCACCAATGAAAGCTTCCTCTCAGCAGTGTTAGGGAATTCCAATAGACTACCACGAACATGCCTACAACTGCATCAAGGTGTGGTCCAGGTATCCATAGAAATAAATGAAAACAGAAAACAAATTCACAAAAATGCTGAATTTGGCACTGGAAGAATAACCAAATTCCCATAATGTCGATCAAAGGGGGCGGTGGATGCCGGGGTGAATCTTGAGGCCAGATTGCATTATTCCACGCAGGCTAATGTCAGGAGTGGTGCCAATGGGCACTGTACTGGCTCCTTCCCAGGTGATCTGGGGGTGCGCCAACGATGTGTCCTGGCGTCTTCACATTTTTGTCTATACATTAAAGGCCAGTATAAGTATCTCCTCTTAAAATCTTCTCCCAATGTCCAGAAGTTAAGTGGCCGATCTTTACTGGTATTGGTGTATGCAGATGATTCTGTTTTAATGGCACGCACCCCGAGGGCTCTGCAGGCTCTCATCTCTGACCATGCAGAGTTCATGGAATGCCTAGACCTGGTGGTGATTGCAGCCAAGTAAGATGTGATGGCCTGTTGGAAGGGGAGATGTCTGATCAAATTCAGGGATATAGGTTGTGGGAGCAGTGTGATCCCCATGGTTGATTATTTCGATTACCTGGGGGGTCATACTCTCTGCTAACTTTTGTGCTACTGCCCATGTAGCAAAGCAGGCAACATGGTTCAAGCAGGCTCTGGGTGGGGGTCACCAGGGCGTTGTCCATGTCCAGAGCCAGACAGATTGACCCATTGATGCAACTGTATAAGGGCAAGGCGGCATTGGTTGCTAGATTTGGTATGGAACTCTGGGGTTTTGCGAATGTTAGTCCTGTCCATATAGCAGAGAACCACTTTTTGAAGAAATTGTTGGATTTGCCGGATTCAGCCCCAAATATTGGGGTTTACATGGAACTGGGATCAGGGGGAACCAAAAGAGGCCCTGGAAATAATGTTCAAAGTGGCCCCATATTACACATTTTTTAGAAAGCCCAACCCTTTTCCTATGAGAAAATGTGCAAATAAAATCGGTTACCACACACAAGAGGGGCAGGGTGCACAGGCCTACTGGGAAATCTCCAGATTTCTCTGTAGGGCAGTCCACCCCTGCTAATGTTAACCATTACCTTAGCCACTTTTTTCTGATAGGAAGGAAACAGTACACTTTAATGTACACTTGAAAGAAAATCTTGTATGTGTATAATTTAGAGTACCTACTTGGCTACTAATGAAGCAGGGGCATGGCCCCCAGAACAGACAATTCACACAGGGTACACACACACAAAGATAGGTGCAATGATTCCTACATCCTGTTTCTTTGCTGCTCGCCACAGCAAATAAGTAGCCCACATTTCAGTATTGACTACTTATTTCTGTGTAATGACTTGTAAAGAAGAGGGTTGTAAAGTTTGTGAGATTTGGGGACAAGGAATGGTGGCTGGACACCCAATCTTTTTGGGACCAGCTATGCTCAGTCCATGAAAGTCTTTTGAATTGGGAAGTGGTACAATCTTTACACAAACTGAGCCTTCTGAGCTGAGACGCCAAATTGAAGGTTTTTATACTCTGAACTGCTTTTCTTTTTCTTACTTTTGTTCTGTTTTCTTTTTTCTTCTTTTCTCTTGTTTTATACAGTGATGATATATGTAATTTAATACATACTGCTATTTTAATTTTAATTTTGTAATTTTGTGAAAAGTCGAGTTCTTTGACTAAAACACAATAAATAAAAAAAGCAAAGCCCCCAAGGTGTCCCCTGTCCCCCCCCAGATTTTATGTGTCTCCTACGCCCCTGTTTCTAGATTGTACTCCAAGGCGGATATCGGGAACAGGTAACCTCCGGCCTTCAAAAGCTCCATGGGCTCTCTACTCGGGCCGAAGTCAACTTTAAGATTCTGACCATGACCCACAAAACCTTACATGGTTCAGGCCGACACATCTCAAGAAGCGGTTTGTCCGTACCATGGAGGTTGACCGCTTTTGTCATCACTCTGCCTGTCAATCCAGATCCCCAGGTATCAGAAAACCCCGGTATTTGGGAGATGTGGGGCAGTGGCAGGGCACAAACTGTGGAACAACCGGCTCACGGACATCAGAGAAATTCCAGCCTTGCTACAGTTTAGAAAGAGACAGAAAACCCTCCTATACAAGGACCAGTCCTTGGCCTTGTTCGACCTCTATATTGACTAGATGGGTGCGTCTTTTCTGTTTTTCTTCATTTTCCCTCAATGTTGGTCAGTATTGTGCGTGTTGAAGCCTTTGTGGAAGTGAAACGTATGTACGTATTTAAGAGGTCAGAAATGATGTATGTGTGCTGGCCCACTTCTACTGGCCCACAGAGAGGTGCAGGGTATCTCAGCAGATATGCCCAGTTGGGTCCATGTCCCCAATGAATTGAGAACATTTATAAAAAATATCCATCCGCTAATCTTGTGCTCCGTGCACCTGCTCCCCCACCCCTGTGTCCTTGTGCAATAAGGCAGGCATCAGCATCCCTCCCGGCCTCCGGTGTGTGTTTTCGGAAAGGAGTCCCAGGTGGAGGGATCCTGCTTGGTTTGCTACTGACAAGTTCTGCCCTTAGAACAATGATGGCCCTAAGCGTTCATCGCGGCATCAGTTGCATTCTGGGATTTGTAGTGTTGGGCATTTCAACTAAATAAAATGGACTGAAGTAAAACTGAAGTAACGGTATCCCCAACACTGGTATAGTTGTTTGCTAGTAGTGTACTGTACAGTTGTGTGTACTTGTTCTAGGTCTGATCACATTTCATATATTTATGTTAATTTGTATGCATAGTTCTTCGGTGCTGTTTTCACTATGTTTACAATAAAATTAAAACAATATTGGGACCCATTTATAGGATTTTCCCAAAGTGCTCACAATGCGGTCATTCTTGCATTTTTGTAATTTGAGGGAAGGGCCACCGGCAGCCAAAGGTTTTTAGGAAACAATCAATCTAAACAGCCTTTGTTAAAGAGGTGGTTCCTTGGCGACTGCTTATTATCTTTGTGAAAGGATGGGTTTAGAAAGTTTTAAGGGGTTATCTGCATGAGAACTTCCCAATTCTGCGTGGCTGCTACACATATATTACATTGAAAAAAGAAAAAAAAGAGTTTGGGAAGATGAACTCAAATGCGCTAACCCCTTTAAATAAATATATATAGTCGAGTCTTAACAGTCTTGTAAATTTTATTAGTGTTTATTCACACTAATAATTTTTATTTTCCTTTTATGATTTCAAAAAAACATTCCAAATAAAGCTGCACACCAGTATAGAGTAATTCATAAGGTACAATGAATCAAATATTTCTCTTTCTCTTTCAGTAAATCCAATATTTTCATAAATTGCTCTCTCAAAATGAATCAAATAATTCTCTCTCTCAAATCCAATATTTTCATAAATTGCTCTCTCAAAATAAATCAAATATTTCTCTCTCTCGACACGTGTTTCCCCATTGTAACTCTCAATGGTTCTTCAGGAGAGGAAGTTTTAGTAGGAAGTTTTAGTACGTTCTGATTTTCTGATTGTTCACATATATCATGTATTATTTTTCCAAGATAAAAGTTTTTTTATAATGATCAAGGACGCGCAGAAACTATGCTAAAACTACTGGCTCATAGAAATATTCGTGACATTTGGGCTATCTTAAATAAAGGTCGCTCTAAATCCAATCCATCAATTTTCAATGAAATATCTGGCGAAAAATGGCATGACCATTTTACATCAATTTATGGAGACTCTGTGTCCAAAGTATTTATGCCTTCCACCTTATCAAGCTCTAGTTGGAGCATTACACCTTCATGCGATGAGATTGAGCTCGCAATTTCTAAACTCAATAACTCCAGAGCTGCTGGTCCTGATCAAATTTCAAATTTGACGCTGAAAAAGCATAGAGTACTCTGGGCCGTATTCATTCAGGAACTCTTTTCTCAGATTGCACTCCGCAAGATGACTCCATCTTCGTGGTCCAAAGCCATAGTGGTTCCAATCTACAAGAAGGGCTGTCGGGCCGATCCTGTGAACTATCGCCCAATCGCCCTGCTGGATACAATTAGCAAGATCTTCGGAACCTTTTTGCGTCAACAATTGGTAAATTGGGCTTTCTCATCTGGGAAATTCGATCCTCGACAAACAGGTTTCACGAAGAATGTGGGAACTGACGCAAACCTCACACTTTTATCGCTCCTGAAACTGTCAGCAATGGAGGCGAAGAAAAAAATCTTCTTTGCTTTTATTGACCTTCGCCAAGCCTTCGATGTCATCAATCGGTCCAAATTGTGGGCAAAATTACATCTGTGGGATTGCCCGAACCATCTGCTAGAACCAATCATTGCCCTGCATTCGAATACTTCAATTCAAATCAGAATTAACTCACAAGGAGACCTCACAGAACCAATAAGAACGTGCAGAGGCGTTAAACAAGGATGTCCGCTTGCAGCAGACCTCTTCAAACTCTTTATTGCTGATCTACCAGATTGGCTGAAATCCACTCACTGCTTTCCACCGAAACTCAATGGCCGGGTCATCAACCATCTGGTCTATGCTGATGACATAGTGCTGGTAGATCAAACACAAATTGGCCTACAGCACCTTCTTTCTCGTTTGAAAGAGTTCTTATCTGCAAACGAGCTGACCATAAACACTGAGAAAACAAAGATCTTGTGTATCGGTCGATCTATGTCAAGAAAAGACAAAGCATTTAGATGGTACATAGACGAACAAGTACTTGAGGTCGTCCAGTCGATCCGCTACTTAGGCGTCATGATCAATGACTCACTTTCAGAAACTGCTTGGATTAAAGATCTGACAGCTAAAACAAAGATCTTAAGCCTTCAAGCGGCTAAAATTAACTCTGATTACGGGAAATTCTCCATCACCCCCGTCATAATGTTTTATCTACAAAAAGTTGTCCCAACAATCACCTTCGGGAGTGAAGCTGCGCTGAATATCAACTATGATGTCTGGAGTCGACTGGAAGGAAAGTTCTGGAGACGGGCTCTGAATCTTCCAAACTACATTTCAATATCAGCATTAAGATATGAGTTAGCCTTAAACTCAATCTATATGTCAGTAGTTTGGAAATCTTTATCACTGCTGCGTAAGATACAACTTGGCTCTTCTACTTCTGCTTATCACATCCTTCAACCAACCAAAGATGTGACGTCAAATGTGTTGATCAATACATGGAGGAGTAAGCTAAATAGGATTACAATTGAAGCAGGCATATCCGAGGAAGAGCTAATCCAACGTCCCCAACATGCCAAAAAAAAATTAGCCTCTTGGGATTGGATTACAACTTATAACAACCGCTCAGCTCTTAAATCCACGCTACCTTCAAGAAGCATAGTCAAGCTTCATTGCCAACCGAAATTCCTCACACACTGTCCTTCGCGACATCATAGGGCACAATTTTTGAAGTTACGCCTAAATGCTCTAAACACCAACGAGATGCTCTGGATGCGTAGGAACAAAGAGGCAACCGACAACAAATGCCGCTTTTGTAGCACATCAGCAATCGAGTCCTTAAAACATCTAGCAGCAGTTTGTCCTTCGCTAACCAACTTACGCGAAACACATCTAAAGGACTTTAAATCACTTACTAACGAGGAAGACGATTGGTGGGACTATGCTGTGGCAGGACACAATATCAAGTTGTCTTGCAATTTAATTAATTTCTTCGATGAAATTCTAATCTCAGCGCCCACACATCGGATGGTTTAGTCAATCGGATAACTGCATGACTATAAAGTGGAATCATCATTTACCAGAACTTTGGCAACATCTAATGAAAAGATGAAAGGTGCGATTGAGATGGGCATGTCATCCGTTTCCCCGACTTATCGAACTGTAACAAAAACATGATATATCTTATCAAGTTGAAGTTTTACAATAAAAAAAAAAAATATTAGAATCATTCAATCTGCCACGACCATAGTCGGCGAGGACGGCACATTTTAGCGAGACCATCTGTTTCACTCAGCGAGACCATCTGTTTAAATGCGAATTTTATGACAAAATGTCATTTTGTAAAAATCTATTGATTAAATACAAAAAAAAAAAAAAAAAAATTATTATGTTTTCTCAAGAAGACTACTTTTTTAGGTGTTTTCTGCAGAGCTGACCTAGCGCCAAGAAGCATGGCAGTGCTTTACAGGGAACATTCATTCTAGAAGCAGCTCGGACACATGAAATGCTCTACACGGATACAATGTTTATTGGTAAACATAATGTGATGTGGGGCGTGAAACATTCGGGATTGGGCTAGCTGGCACACTGTGCAGCTGTTTTTTATATATATATTTGCAATTTGGCACCTCGGAGATAAAAGTTTTTTTGGGGCCAAAAATCACACTCATTCTTTGGCAAAGTGCCAAAACAGGGATCAGCACTCGGGTTAACAAGAGAGCTCAGCAAGCTGGCCTCAAGCTGGCATCGCTAACATGTGCCGTCTGCTAAACCTAGACCGTCAGGCAGGATAGCTCAGCAAGTTAAGTGCTCACCTCAGACTTCTGTACCTGCAGGGCGTGGGTTAGACTCCTTGCGCGGCTGATGGTGCATTCATCCTTCCAGTGTTGGTGAAACGTGTATCGCTAAATGGGGTATTAATAGCAGCATATATTACAGTGCTTAAAAGCCAGAGGAACCCCGTGCAAAGTGCTTACATAAAAGCATGCAAGTATTTGTTGTCCTTAATAAGCTACATTCAAGCACGTGAAAGGCACTCACTCATTTAACACTTGTGTTTTCAGCATTGCATACAAAAGTGCATTTTCCCCTCTGCATGGCCAATGGCTTCAAATGACGCCTTTGTTTAATTTTAAAAGCAGTTTGACTGCGGAAGCAGCACCCGAGCGCGCCTCTGCTCTTTGTATGTATAGAGATGCAAAAGTCCGCATTTAGAGTGATAAATCTACATGTGTGCACAATTCTACATCACTCTCAGGCATTGCTGTCATGTCTGCTCGCGGGGCATTTGTCTCTCTCATGGCCCGTGGTAGAGGCTAGTTTGTGAAAATCAATCTTCGCGCCGTTCCATACATCATTCCCCAAAAATAGAAGGAGAAGGCGCGTGGAGAGGGCGAGATGGGAGGGTGGAAGAGGAGGCAAAAATGCAGGTCAATTTCCGCGACCCCCACTTAATCTGTGAGACTGGAAAGAGAGCAGCTTGCGAAATGCAGGCGGTCAGTGGGTGATGCAAGCTGTGGGTGCCAAGGGGCACAAAGTGGGGGTTTTAAGAGAGAATGCTTATTGAGATAAGAATGGCATTCAGATGTGCACGGCCGCTGCTCAAGTCAGCACGCCGCTTTTCATTGGGTCGAGGAATGCGCTGATGGGGTTCTAAAGTCTGCTCCAAAGAGGCCCTGTAGGCCAGGGGCCTAAGGATGTCCCGGTGGGGCAGTCCAGCCCTGACTGGGATGTAGGCCTACTGGGGATGTGGTTTCTCTGCAGCCAGTATTTCACTGGCTTAGACTCTGGCTTGGACTCTGGGGCAATGAGAAAGCAAGTCTCACGCATGAACATGATCTCCAAAGATCGAGGTGGTAAGGTCCCATGCCTGTGCCATATTAAGAAACAACTGGATGTGATTAACATCACAAAGTTATACTTCCCAGGTAGTATACTTTCTCGGGGCGAGATATAAGTGTAGACCACCCACTTCTATGAGTTTGTGGGTGCCCTCTGAGAACTTTGCACACTTGGTATTTTTCTGTCCAGCATATGCAAGGCCTAGAGGTCTGTTACAGGGAAGAAAACCACCATGGAACACTCAAGGTGGGACAGTCAATGAGAAACTGATTTGTATTTTGCAAAATGTTGGAATTTACATCAACCAATTAGGAATGGGGATGCTCGATAACCTGATTGATTAGGTCATTGTCAAGAGGAAGTCCCATGGAATAGGATAGGCCAACAGGGCTAGGACTATATAGATTTCTTTACGGAACTGCAATTGTCGCCCAGTCAGGTGAATAAAAATTTACATGTATCTCACAACATTGTTAGAGCTGTGATGTCATTCCTAAAAACCGTGCCATTTAATGATGATATGTTTAATGATTTTAGAATTGTTTCTGGCCGAGGCTGCATGTAATAAACTTTTGTTTTTCTTGCTAATGGTGCACTTTTACCATCTCAATTGATTGATTTTTTTTTAAAAGTTTTTTTTAAAAACTTTATTTAATGATTGTGGTACATGACATTGCAACAACAACATATATTGCATATATTCAGAACATCAGCTTTCAGTTTGGTTACATTACAGCGTAAGCAGCATTTTACTGATTTAATGGAACACTCGGCCCTGCCGGGCTGTTACAGGTCGAGTTAGCTTCACTCAGATATATTCTAAATAATGCCCATATGTCTTTCGGTTTACTTGGATTCGGGAGAGTCATTATATAGTATTCTTCACATTCATTTACATTCATCAATTCCTTAAGGAAGTGGTTCACTCTTGGTGCCTGTGCACTCTTCCATTTTTGCAATATGCACTTTTTCGCTACTGCGCATGTGATATTAAAGAGTCTCCTTGTCACCTCTGATTGCTTACCAATGTCCCCAAATAAGTATTTTTGCGGTGTGAGGTCTGCCGGTATCTGAGTTACCTCCTCCAGAATATTCGCAACATCGCCCCAGAAAGCAAGTGAGGACAGCGCCAATACATATGTATCGAATCAGCCCGATCCATCCCGCACTTTGGACACGTGCCAGGCCCATTATTTGTAAGCCTCGCCACCTTCTGGGGGGTATAGTGTAGCTTATTCAGCATCTTAAACTGAATCAACCAGAGGCCGGCATTCATAGATACCTTCTTGGTCATTTCGCAGTACCGTTCCCATTGTCTGTCCGTTATATCCTCACCCAGATCTGTTTCCCAGGAGGCTTTCATTACATTTAATGTTGGGGTATTAGTCTGTACGGCCACATATAGCCCTGAGATGCTAGTTCCAGCCCGGGTTGAAAGGGTCAACAGGCATGGGTGTGGTGGGGGCTCGTCAGGGAACGTTGGCCACCGGGCCTTAAAGGCCAATCTCATTCTATGAAATTGCAGAATCATCAATTGGTCCCTCCCCATCCCTATTTTGAAGTCCTCCAACGTTATAAATTTACCATTGGGAAATATGTCCTTAATTTTGAATTCTTCATCTGGGTCCCATTTATTTTGTATACCTGGATCGTATGAGGGTGTTATACCTGGGAAGTTCCAGAAGGGGGCCTCAGCATAATAAGGTGTCTTTACCCTAAGCCTTTGGAAGAGTTTGAACCATACCTGCGCTGTCGTACTAACTGGATCAAATGGGCAGTCATCCCTGTGTTTGACTTTAAAGATGACTGACCTTATGTCGGTCGGGCGCGCTGCATGTTTTTCAAGACAAATATGGGGTGAGGTGTCGTGTTCGTCATACCAGTGCTTAACAAATTGGGCTTGTGCAACTAGATAATATAATTCAAAGTCGGGAGCTGCTATGCCACCTTTATTATATGGCTCCACCATTTTCTCCCACTTCATCCTGGCCGCCCCCCCCCCCCGCACCAGATAAATTCCACCACCAAGGACCAGAGTGTGTCAAAGAACCTCCTACCAGGCCAAATTGGGACGTTAGTAAATATGTACAATAGCTTAGGAAGGATGACCATTTTTAATATGGCGACCCGACCTATGAGTGAAATGGGAAGTTAGGCCAGAAGCGGAGTTTAGTGGCACTTGTAGTGAGTAGGGCATCATGGTTGTTCAAAAGTAGAGATGTTCTGTCTCCAGAAACGATAACCCCTAAATATCTAATCTTGTCAGGGGACCACTTTAGACCATGTGTGTTGTTTGGGCAAGTGGTAGCAGGGGTCAAGGGGAAGATTTCAGACTTAGATCGATTAGTCTTGTACCCTGAGTATAATGCAAATTTGTGCATTTCTTCCATTACTGGACCCAGATGTGTGTCAGGCTCTCGGATGTACAATAGGGTGTAATCTGCGCACAGGGATATCGATTGGGTGAGGCCCGCCATCCGTATGCCCCTCTGTTCCTGATGTTCCCTAATTGCTGCAGCAGCTGGTTCCATGGTGAGAGCAAACAGTATGGGGGAGAACGGGCAGCCCTGTCTAGTACCCCTCTTCAACTCAAACCAATCTGACACAGTGTGGTTAGTCAACACCCTGGCTCCCGGGTTAGTGTACAGTACCTTGACATAGTTCAAAAAGCTGGGCCCCAGCCCGAATTTACCAAGCACCATGAACAGGTATGTCCATGACACAGAGTCAAACGGCTTTTCGGCATCTAGGGACACAGCCACCGCCTGGGCCTCCGGTTTGATTCGGGCCATTACGCCAAACTGTCTACGCAGATTAAGCGCTGTAGATCTAGTGGGGATGAACCCTGATTGGTCAGGGTGTACTAGTACCGGTATGTGTGGTAGGAGTCTATTGGCCAGGATCTTCGCGAATATCTTAGCATCATAGTTTATAAGGGACAGGGGCCTGTATGAGGACATCTCATTGGGGGGACGTCTGGGTTTAGGGAGTACCGTGATTATAGCCTCTCTCATGGATGGTGGCAGTGTTCCTACCTCCGTGGCCTCCTCCCACATGGCCAGTAATATCGGGGCAAGTTCTTCACTTAGTTCCTTGTACAATTCGATTCCCAGACCATCTGAGCCAGGGGCCTTCCCGTTGGCCAATGATTTAATTGCTTCCTTGATTTCCTCAATCGTAAGGGGTTGGTCAAGCTGTAGCTTGTTCTCAGCAATCAATTTCGGAAGCGTTACACCATCTAGATAAATTTGGATATCACTGGGGGTTTTTAGGTCATGATTAGCATAGAGGTCTCTATAAAAACGGGCAAATTCCCCATTTATATCCTCCTCGTTTGTCTGTACTGTGCCGTGGCTCCCTACTATGCTGGATATCATGGTGCGGCCTCTGTCAGCTTTCAGCAGGTTAGCCAGTGTGCGTCCCGCCTTGTTCCCTTCGCCATATCGGCGTGCTCTGACCGGAGTGGCCAGATACAGCAACTCCCTATTAGCAAGTTTATTAAATTCTTGTAAGTTGCTGATAATGTCCGCAAGGGTGTTGTCCTCATGCAAGGATGTATATTGTTGTTCTAGTTCCCCCAACCTCCTCTCAACCTCCCCAAGTTCTTTCCTGACCGCTTTCAATAGCCCCGTGGATTTGGAGATCAGGATACCCCTCACCCATGCTTTAAATGTTTCCCATAATGTCGAGGGGCTATTTACCGAGCCCTTATTGGTCTCAAAGAAGAATTCAACTTCAGTATGTAGTTCCTCTACCACCCCAGGATCCTTCAAGATGCCGTGAGGCATTCTCCATCTCCTGGCCGGGGGTTTAAGGTTTTTTAATGTCATGTCTAACCCTATAGGGGAATGATCTGATAGGGTGCGGGGAAATATTTCACTTTTATCAATTTGGTGCATGAGAGATGCCGACACCAGCCAATAGTCAATGCGGAACTCAGTGTCATGTACTGAGGAGTAAAAGGAATACTGTCGCTTTAGGGGGTGGAGCGCCCTCCAGGCGTCCACAAGCTGCAGCTGTAAGATGATTTGTTGCAGAGTGTTGGCTGTTTTCGAGGGGTTCCTATGTGTGGATGTTGAACGATCTAGTTTTGTGTCTAAAATAGTGTTGAAATCTCCTCCCCACACTATTTGCTCGCCCCCACACACACCAATCTCATGTAGTACGTTTATGTAGAACTCAGGGTCGTCCATATTTGGACCATATGTATTAATGAAAATCAACTACCCACCCTTGACGTTACCCCAAATTATAACGTAGCGACCCAGTGGGTATATTTTACTCCTCCCAAACTGGAACCCAACTGATGGGTGTATCAGGGTCAGTACCCCTCTTGCCTGTGAGGAGTATTCCGTGCAATACCTGTGAGCACCCCACCCTTTCAAGAACTCCGCATTGACCTTCTGAAGTGCATGAGTTTCCTGTAACATGACAATGTGGGGCTGATGTCGAGTAATATAGGCTCCCACTCTCCTCAATTTGGCTCGGTTGTTCAGCCCCCGGACATTCCAAGTGAGCAGTTTCAATCTAAGCCCTCGGGCTGCCTTAACAGGATTAGCCATATCCGTATTTCCAGTTTACATTTTTTGCCTTGCTGCTATTTAGGAGAGTTCCATGTGTTGCAATGTCACCACGTTTTTTAACTTGTGAGACTCCTCCAACTGAGCCCCAGTTTCCAAACTTTCCCCCTCCCTCCCTCCTCGCTTAGTCTTACAGCATGTTAAACCCCCACCCTCATCATCAACCCCAACATGACAATGCTGCCCCGCAATAAACAGTCCCTGAAACATGTGAAACTTTCCTGAGGGTCACTGATTGCAGCCCACTGGCGCGCTCTAAGCCATGGCCCACAGTCCAGAAATAACAACAGTTATTGTTCAGTCTGTCTACATTGTATAATTTCCAATAGTTCTGTATTTTCCTCACCGTGCGGCAGGCCATTGTGCCTCAGCCTCTCTTCTCGCTCTGCCAGGTCTCGCCTCTCACTCTTCAGTTACGAATTTGCGTTTTGGTTCACCATTTGGTATCGGGGGGCAGTGGAATGGAAGACTCCACGTAAGACATAGCTTCTGTGGGATTCTCAAAGAAGTGAGCCCGTCCCCCATGCTGTATTCTCATTTTTGCCAGGAAGATGAGTGCATAGGGTACATTTCGCATACGTAGCTGCCTCTTCACCCCTTCATATGATCTCCTTTGCATTTGCACGCTGGTTGAGAAATCCGCCTATATGTGGATTTTGTTTTCTTCGTATTGTAAAGTTCCTTTTTCTCTCGACAGCCGGAGTATTGTGTCCTTGTCTCGGTAGTTTAGGAGGCGGGCAATTATAGTTCGAGGGGGGGCTCCTGGTTTCGGGAGTGGTGCTAGGGTGCGATGAGCTCTTTCAACCAGAAAGTGATCCGAGAAGGAGTCGGCGCCAGGGATTTCTTTCAGCAATGCTTCAACTTGTCTTTCCATGAGGCCCTTGCCAAACTGTTCCGACACCCCGACAATCCGGATATTGTTTCTCCGGGATCTTGATTCAAGGTCCTCGCACTTGTTTTGAGTTTTGTGCAATTCAGTTTGGAGGTGAGCTATATCTCGACTGTGCTGTAGTATTGTGTCTTCGCTCGCACTTATTCTGTTTTCCGCCTCCGTAACACGTGCGCTTTCTTTTTCAACACGCGCCTTTAAGGATCCGATTGTCGCCACTATATCGTCTAGTTTTACGTTCATAGCCATGAATCCGTTCTCTACCAGCGTTGCTAGTCGTTCCATCGGGTCAGTCTCTCGCCCATCCGGCAGTTGTGGCTCCCCGTTAGCTGCTCCTTGCGGTTGTGAGCTGGTGAAGGTGTCCATTGGGCCAATCTTCTTCCCACCTGCCCCCCCTCTTCTCGGTGCGGCCCATGTGATGCGGAGAGGGGGTACCCTTCGGTGTATCTGCCCTTATCGTCTGGCTTACCGTTGATAGTAAGGATGTAATTACACATTGTTGTGCTGGTGAACGCCTCTCCCACTTCCACGCCGGATTATGTGTTAAAGGGCTTCACCCGTGGATCTCAATGTGTTTTGGTATTATACGGCAGCTCCGCCGTTTCCTCACAGTGTAGGGCCTGTGATCACTGCTGGCCGTGTGGTTTTCCACCAGGACGCTGTTCGGTGAGCCTTTATGGTGCACTTGAAAGTCTCAGGGTTTTGTAAGGTGGGGCACCCTGTGTCAGTGGGGTCAATACAGAGTGGGCCCAGGTCTCAGTGTCAGGGCGCCGCGCAGGGCCTTCCTTGTCGTGGCCACCACAATCCTCTTTCCCCCTCACTGAAGTGGGGGATTCACTCCTGCACCACGCTGCACTTACTTGATTTCACGTGGGTGGGGGGGCGGACCCTGGCTTCCCTCGCCCCCGGGCCAGCACGCGACCTGTTGGTGGGGGTCACAATCCAGCTCCGACCCCACTCAGGGGACCGCGAGTCAGGGCCGAGCCGCGTCCCAGCTGCAATTCTCCCAGCAGGGAGGAGGCCGTGTCCCACGCAGAGCCGCAGGCAGGGAGTCGGGCCCGGCAGCCGCTGCGGCTCCGCGACCGCGATATAATCCAGCACCTCCGCGCTCCCTCTCCCGCTCACGCAGGGTCCGACCCCTCCAATTGGGACCTGGGGAGAGATCGCGAGCAGGGAACCGGCTCCGCTCCTCCCGGGTGGTCGAACCCTCCTTTTCCCTCACGGGCGGGCTATTGTGTATCGCGTGGCGCACCTCCCCCTCTCCAGCTCTCAGCCGGGCCTCCGCGGCGCTCACAGACGGCCCCGCAGGCCTCCACCAGCCGCCAAACTGCGTAGTCGGATATTTCCTCACCCCGGCTCTGATTTTCAGCGATTTTGTACCAGCATGTTCAGCAGAGCTTTAGCTATAAGAATATTGCTATATTTCCGCACTAGAGACGGTTCTTACAGGATTTTTTTCCGATAAGGATTTCTTCTGGGCTGGAGCTCCTACACTAGGCAGCCATCTTGAATGTGCGCAACAGCGCCCCCTCAATGGATTGATTTTTGACTAATCAGGTTTTGGGCCTGCCTTACATGTGGTGACCCCAACGTGATTCCAGGCTGATCCGAGGGGCTAGGAGCTCCTCTGCCACATTTTCCTGTGCAAGCAACACCTGCCTGAAGAGAGTACACCATGAGAAGGTCAGCAAGTGCCATGGTTGTGTCGGGGGGAAATTCTGCCGGGGTCGGCCGGGCCGTCCGCAGACCTCCGGGCAGGGAGGCCCCAACTCCTCCCGTGTATATCTCGGATCGAGACAGAGTATGAGGCACACACAAGGAGCAAGGCAACTTCTGCTGTTTATTATGCAAACGGCAGGGATGGGTCAAGGAGCGTACGCGTTCGTCCTGACACACACACAATCCTGGGGCTCGCAGGCCCTTTTTACTACATTATGACGCGCTACTTGCGTCACTTCAGAAAGTTAACAAAAAACCTATCGCCACTCTTAATTGGTTGCTCGAGTGGTAGGGTTAGTATAGTACACATATAGAGAATGATATTAGTGGTCAAGGTGTAGTCAGGTGGTATATCTGGGTTGTCCCTATAATTAGATACATAAGAATTGTTACATGAAGACTCCTGAGGATTGGCTAATGTTACTGACGTCTGAGATAAGAGCCCCATGTTCTGATTGGTGCATCCGTGAGCTCCCCAGCCTGGGACCACCGTTGTTCCCAGCTCTCGGTGTACCTGTGTTTGCAACAATGTTTCAATAAGGGTACGTGCAGACAATGTGAGGATTTATTCATAGGTAGAAGGCTGACCGCTCCCACTGTAGCAGATGTCCATTAAGCCTTTCAAGTGTATCGGCCTATGTCTCGTAGCGAGGGACCCAGACGCCTTTCTTTCTCCTGGGCTTTGGCATCTCGTCAGGTTCGGCTTGGTCACGTGAGGCGGGACCGTGTTTGAGGCAGAATTCTGCACAATTAATATTGCTTTTCCACTGTGTGTCTGGTTTAATATGTAGATATGATTCTAACGTTGGTACGCGGAGTGCAAGGTTGCAACATTATACCTTTGATGATTTGTTCTTGGATGTGGGTTTGCAACATTGCGACCTTGGCTGGTTGCTCCACCAGGCTCATTCTGCGGGATCAGCAACCTGACTTTTGCTTTGTTAATGTCCACGGGAACTCTTGCCTGAGGCCTACTTGGGCCTGGTGTATAAGTGATCCATTTCGGGCATGGGTGCTTTAGGTTATAGTGGCGTATATTTCCATGACCAGTATCGTGTTTCTATTATACCTCTCATGGTGGTAACGGGTTTTAAGAGAAGCGTGAGCAAGCGGCGTTATAGATGAATTCATGGTGCATCTTGCGTTTCTGCATTCTGAAAGCCTATGTAAAAATAATAAAGATGCACGTCCGTGAATATGCCTGTCGCCTACGTCAGAGCACTGAGTATGTTCTTCGTGTAGATTGTTGTGGGAATGTTAGGTGTGTGTATTTGTACAGATGTGCTTCCAGTTGTCTAGGTCGTCATGGCATCTCTAACGACGTGTGGTTTTTTAGTCTAGCTGATCCGAACCGCAGGTGTCGACATGGCCAGTGCGGGCTGCTGGGCAAACAGGTGGACACATCCGTATGTTCCTGTACCATGGTACCTGGTCGTCTGGTAACTGGACAAACTCTTCTCGCGGCGGGTGTCTGGGCCGTGACCCTCTAGGCCAAGCGCGAGAGGTGAAGGACGGGAGCCTGGTCTTCCATTCTCCCACTTCAGTCCCCCCTCTGGTCGACTTGTCGACCACAAACATATCCTTCTCGTTATCTCCTCTTACCCTCCATATCTTAGTTATCCCTCCGAGATGTCCATAATGGTTTACATGATCTTCAAACGACCAATACATGTATTCACATGTTCCTCCAGGAGTACAGTATACCCATCTTCCTATGTAGCTCCTGGGGTTCCTTGGGTTCTCGATCTTCACTGATGGTGGATCTAGATGGTTGGTGATGATTTGTGTGCGCAGCTTCTCCCTCTCTTGTATTATCACCCCTGTATGCTGACCATCATCTGCTGGCATCAAGGGGTGCATTCCCACCATTTCCAGCAACTCGTCAGCCGTGCGTGCCTTTCGGGCTTTCCAAAATTTAATTATGATCAGAGTAGCTCCAGCCAAAATAGTACACCCCACTATTATTTTCAGTCCATCCGACAGCCAAGATGGCATCCATGACCATAATAGTGAGAACCAGCTCTTATCCTTGTTTACACCGTTACTCTCGTCCATCATTTTAGAGTGCATCTGGGCCAATTGTGTAACTGCTTCTGTCAGTGTACCATTGTCAGCATCGTTGGCAGGTATGAACGTGCAGCAAGATTGTCCTATCTTTGCACAAACTCCTCCTTCCATTGCTGTGAGAAGGTCCAGTACATATCTGTTCTGTAGTGCTACCATCCTTACAGCTCGCAGCTCCTCTTTAATTGCGTTGAACCCATTTACTGTTGAATTGATGGTCATCATTAGTTCCCATCTTGTTATTTGGAGCCATTTTGCGTTTGCGTATGCCTGCAGTCCCGGATGTATTATTGAGGAGAAAAACATTGCTGCTCTGCTAAATAGTCTGTGTTCTGGCGGTATTGACGTTAGTTCCGTTTCCGACCTTCCCCACAGGTAATTTCCTGTCAGTGGCTCTCCTTGTCGTTTTCTCCTATTTAGGACAGTATCCTCGCTGTTGGTCTTGTTCTCTTGCTCCTTCTGGAGTGGTGCAGATCTCTTTCGTCTCTTATCCCCATCCATTTTAGGAAATTTCGCCACATTGACATGCTTCTTAGGTACCACTAGTGATGGTACATTGACGTGTACCATTGTGCACACACCATTCCACAGGGGAGGCAGTGTATGATATGCCTTTTCTCCGCAGGCCCAATAATGGTCCATTATTACTGCTGTTCCCGCACCCCCCTCAGGTAACTCCATCACACTTGCACAATTGGTGTTATATCCTACATCCACCTCTCCTTTATGCTGGTAGCATACTTTGGGCGCAGTCAATGGTAATATTGTTATTGGGTCTTCATCTTCTTCTACCCACGTGAGCATAGGTACGTACTTGATCCACGTCGTCCAACATCGATGATTGTGTGTCTCGATGGTTGAGATAGTTTCTTTTGTTACCATGTTGCTGCCAATTACTCCTATCTCCCAGCTGTTGTCCAGATACACCTTTCCTGTTATCGTCAGTAGCGGCCTTTCCCAGCATCCTTGTTTACCCGGAACTTCAGTGGCGTACCAATCACATGGTAGATACTGCAGTGTTACCTTCTTTGTTTCTCCTTTTGCAGGGCCACTTGTTATGTACCTGAATGCTTCGGCATGTAAACTGGTCTTGTGATAACTCAGATAGGTCTTGAGGAAGTTGTTTTCATATGGGTATGAGTCTCGCGTTTTCCATGTCATGTGCACCACTGTTCCTTGAAATCTTCCTTTCGTTTGGAACAGGGCCAAATATATTATGCACTGTGCTGTTTTTTCATCTATTTCTGTGGCAACAAATGTTCGTGAGGCGCTCATGGCGTATGGTATTAATGAGCAAACGTAACAGCTATCCTCAGTTGTCTGCTTACCAATGCGGGTCATGTGCTGGTACCATATGTTGTTTGTGACATGTGCTGAATCTTGTACATAATTATCAATACCTTTATTGTCTGAGTATGTGCTGCGTTTAACTATATTTTTCTTGGGTGCAATGTTACTATTACCACCTGACGTAACACCTGTTGCAGCAGAGGGCGGGGGTATATTAAGTTTGTGCGCAGCAATAAAATCGATAGCATAGCTGTACTGCCAGACAGAGGCAGCCAAGAACCCGGTGATCATAAAAATCCCTATTATTTTTATTACATGTGCTAATTTCACCGGCATTTTGCTCTTACCTTGCTGCAGTCCTGGCAGCTTATTCTTGCGACGTTACAGTTGCCCGCCTAAAAATTCTCAAAAGTGCTTGTTATTAAATGTTAGTTTTAAGCTCTCCCTATCAAGTAGTCATTCAGTGCCCAGGCGAAGAGCTGCTCCCACGCTACTCTAAGTGATGGGTCTCTTAAGACCGGCAAGTATGGGTGGAGGTGGGGCATGTGATATTCTATGGCCAGGAGGAAGGCTGTGTAGTAGACACGTACCCTTCTCCTTTTTAAGTATGTTGGCCTCTTTATTTCGTATACGAACTGGTGTGACAATTCTTCTGGGTAGTTATCGTCTGGCAGCACCATCTACACCTGCACACTGAATTTGTTAATTAGCTTTCTTAACAATACAATATTACGCAGTTCCTGTATGTGCGAGAGAAAAAAGAGAACATTCACGTGTTTACATGTGTATTAGTGCAAGCATGTCCTTCAGTTTTAGTTACAACTGTACTTAGCAGTCAATGGGGGGGTTTGTGCTCAAATGGCGGAAGTATTTTTACTCTTTGAGCGAGTGATCATGGGGTGGGCAGTATGGGGATCACTCCCTTCTTCGTTAGTTATTGTCTCCGAGGGAACAATTGGGTCGTTGTCTGTGGTTAAACTTTCTTCCGCTGTAGGGGATGTGGTTGCTGTTCTTCCAATGGATCTGTCGTTGGCGCTGGGGCGGGTCTGCAGTTTGTAGATCTTTACGTCATGTAGGTGGTTCCAGGCACGCTTATCCTTTAGTTTTACTGCTCTTGTTGATACGTCCTCTACCAGATGGGGGCCAGTGAACCTCTTCTGGTTCCACTTCCTATTGAAATTGCGAAGTATTACGTGGTCACCTTTGGCAAGTTTGCACAAGTTCTCCTTTCCCAATTCTGTATTCTCGTCTTTTTCTTGGTTGCTGGTAGACCCGCCCCGTGTGCGCTCGAGCTGTTGAGACACAAACACGACACTAGTAATCAAAGAAGACACATATTGATACATTTCATCACCTAACACATTCGCTGAACTTTCGTGGTCGGTGAATGCCCTTGACGTTGGTGTTAGGGGAAGGCGCATTTGGCGTCCAGTAACCACTTCGTGTGGGGTGAGGTGGTGGTCGGACCCTGGCCTGTTTCTAAGTTCAAACAATGCTAACGGAAGGCAATACAACCAACTTTTCTTTGTTGTTTGTTGTATTTTAGCAATTGCCTCCTTCAATAAGCCATTCAGGCGTTCGCATACACCATTAGCCTGTGGGTGGTATGCACATGCAAATTTGTGTTTAATGTTCAGCAGGGATGTGATATGCTGGAACATTTCGTTTGCGAAATGGGGCCCGTTGTCTGATCTTAACACCTCGCACACTCCCCACCTGGGGAAGACCTCCCTTACTATGAATTTGGCTGCTCTAAACGCATCAGGGTGTGAACAGGGCCCTGCTTCAATCCACCTAGAAAATGGGCATACTACTACAATCATATACCTATTACCTTGACATATGTTGATCATATCAACATAGTCAATGTGAAGGTGCCGAAAAGGTCCTTCTGGCCGGGGTATGATACCTCTTATCACTTTTAAAGTATGACCGGCCGTAAACTGTTGACATGTGAGGCAATTGCTGATAAAATTTGACACATGAGAGGTTAACTCGGGACAAAACCAATCTTCTCTAATTCGTGCTGCAATTATTTCCTTGCCTGTATGGGCAGGGTGATGTAATTGGCTCAGGGCGGTATTTAACAGTGCCAACGGTATTACAACTTTCCCAGTGCCACCCTGGCGCCATAGTGCGTCAGTTGGTGACATTGTGCATCCTCTTTTCACCCATACTTCTTTTTCGGCCATTGGTGCAGCCGCTTGTAGTTCCATAATCTGTGTGGCTGGGAGATGGGTGTACCCTTCTCTTATTAACATCTCCCTAGCTATTCCCCTCCCTCTCCCTCTCTGTGAGTCTGTGGGGTTCCATATCTCACCAAAATATGCAGCATATTTCGCATGTACGTCTGCTGCTGCATTACCTTTTGATACGTAGTCTTCTCCATTTGTGTGTGCGGTGCATTTTACCAGGGCTAGTTCTTGGGGGTCGTTTATTACTTCAATTAGTTCAGCCAACAAGAGGGCATGTTGTACTGGAGTGCCATCAGCTCTCCTAAACCCTCTTCTTCTCCATTTTGATAGCCCTGAGTGGACAGTTGATGTAACATATGCACTGTCAGAATATATAGTTACTCTTTTATTAAAACTTTCCTTTAATGCCAATATTAGTGCAACTAGTTCCGCGGCTTGAGCAGAGTAATGCTGTGGTAATTGTACACACTTCATAGCCACACACACCGGCGCCTCCATCATTTTTACTACTGCTGCCCCAGTCCTTCGTATCCCATCTCCTTGATCAATAGTTGATGACCCATCAATAAACAAAAGCTCACCTCCCTCTAGTGCGTTTTCTTCAACTTTCCTAGTACATGAGTACATTTCAATTACTTGGGTGCAGTCGTGGGCGTAATCTCCCTCTTCAATTACTTCTGCTAGGAACCTTGCAGGGTTAACCGTGCTACATCTAACAATTGCTAGTTCAGCTTTAGACAAAATAATCTCATAACCTGATGCCCTCTGTGTTGTTAGTGTGGACTTAGGTTTATTCAATATCGCAAATAATGCATGTTCCACAAATAGTGTAGTTGGACACCCCATAGTTATTGCTGATGCTTTTTCTACTGCAAAAGCAGCTGCAGCGAGACCTTGTTCACAAGAGAAGTGGCCTAACATTATAGGGTCTAAGTGACCGCTGTAAAATGCTACTGGTTTATAGCCCATGCTAGTTTTTTGGGCCAACACTGCTTTCATCACTGCTGAGTCGCAATGTGAAAATATAAAGAAGCGCCGCTCATAGTCTGGGGATGCCAGTACTGGAGCAGTTGATATCGCGTCCTTTAATTCGTCAAATGCCTCCCTCATTTCCATAGTCCATCCCAACTTTTTCTCCCCTTTATTTGCTTCCTTCAAACCCTCAAGCAGGGGTCCTATGTATGAGCTATAATCAAATACCCATGCTCTACAGTAGTTGCACAGCCCCAGAAATTGCTGCAGTTCTCTCACAGTCTGTGGCACGGGAGTGCTTGAGATGGCCTGTGCTCTTTGTGGTGCAATCCTTCTTCCATGTTGAGATATCAGTTGGCCAATGTAGAGTACCTGTTCCTGACAGTATTGTATCTTTTCCATGTCTACCTTATACCCCTTTTCAGCCAATATTGTCAACATTTTTAAGGAGTCCTCTCTACATTTGCTTTCGTTTGTACTGCAAATTATTAAGTCATCCACATACTGTAACACTGTGCTTTCCACCTCAACGTTACCCAAATCCATCTGTATTACTCTATTGAAAATTGAGGGTGATTCACAATACCCCTGTGGTAATCTGGTATGTTTCCACTTTGTATTTCGGTAAGTAAAGCTTGTCAAATCTTGTGAGTCTGGGTGTAATGGTATAGAGAAAAAAGCATTTTTAAGGTCAATCACTGTAAATCGTGATGCTTCTGCTGGAATGCCACACAATATTGTGGCCGGGTTTGCTGTTACTGGATACTCTGCTTCTACTATGTTGTTCAAGGGTCTGAGGTCCTGTATGAAGCGCCAAGACCCCCCTTTAGCCTTGCGCACCGGGTACACAGCTGTGTTACATGGTGATTCTGAGGGGACCAATATGCCATTGTTTATAAGGGCCGTTATGGTTTCATATATGCCCTCATCTGCCTCTTTTGACAATGGGTACTGTTTCACTCTTGGTAATATGGCACCTTTTTTCAATTTTATCCTTACACCCCCTATGCTTTTTATGCATCCCACGTCATAAGGGCTAATAGTCCATAATGATTTGGGCACCTTTGACATATCCTCCTTAAAAAATGGGACTGGGGTGCCTGCGGGTGCCTCAAGTGCCATTGCAATTTTCTGTGCTACTTGTTTGTGAGCCACTCTTAGCCATATTTCTACACTCATCATGAACACCATTTCATTTTCTTCCTTTTCTTCTGAGAACAGCTCTTCATCTGACACCTGGGTCAGCCTACACCCTTCTGCTAGTGCTATCACCGCCCTCCAGGCTCTCCCTTCTTTATCTTGGGCGTGCACAGCAACATAATCAGCTGTTGCAATAATGCTCTCAATGTCCACTGCAAACACCTTCCCTTCCAGTTCATTAGCTGGTGTTTCTGGTCGGAATAGATAGGCTGCTGGCCTCCTCCATATTTTCCCTTCTATCCCTGGTATCCATGCAAATGCCATGTCTGTGCCATATTGGAATATCTCGCCATCCAGTGGCTCCGCCCTAATCGCTGTCTGTCCACAGTATGCTTGCAAAATCTGTCGTGCTGCGAGCATGTTAATCCCTGGAGTAGAGCAAATTATGCCATCCTCTGTAAAGGAGATCGTCATATTCAACCTGTTCATTATGTCTCTCCCCAGTATATTTACTGGCGAGGCACTATAATACAAAAGTGGGACTGACAGATCATAATCTCCAATAGATAAGGGAACGTTATCAGTAAATGGAACCAACCCTTTAGCCCCAGAAAATCCTTGGGTGTTCATGGCTTCGCCTGACATCTTAAATTTACCTTCCCTTATGCAAGACCGGGTTGCCCCGGTGTCAACAAGAAATGATAATTTTTTGTCACCTATCGTTACCTCTATGCGTGGCTCCTCCGCACTATTAGGTGTTACTGACAGGATGGGACACACCAAGGCCGTCTGTGGGCTGGCCTATTGGGGGTACAATGATTGGCCATTCCCTGTATAAGGGTTGTGTCCCAACACCGACACCCCACCCAATTGTGTTCGTTCATTTTGGGGTGGTGGTTGTATTAACGCCACTTGTTGTTGTGGCGGCGTCAGTTGCTGTGTTATTTGTTGTTGTGGCAGTGAATAGGTTTGTTGCTGTCGTGTTTGTTGTGGTTGGTCACTCCCTTGTTGTGACATCTGCTGTTGTTGCATGCCCTGCTGTTCTTGTGAGGTCCTAGGTTGTGCTTGTTCATTCCATGCTGGTGTTCCTGGCCTGACCCTACATGTACGTGACATGTGTCCTAATAGTCCGCAGCTCCAACACACGGGTGGTTCCCTGTTTTGCCATGGGAAGCTCCCTGTGTTGTCCTGGTATACGGGTTGCCCTGTGGGGTAGTAATTTCTGAGTCCCCCCCCTGTTGCTGGGTATTATATCCATATCCTCTTCCCCTCATAACCCCTCCTCTTCCTCTGTTATAACTATAATACCCAGTTCCTTGCATTGGGTACCCTCCTCCCATGTTCGGTGTGTGTAATTGCAGAGGCGGCACTTGCTGTATTACACCTTGTGGGGGCGCTATTTGAGCTGGATCTTGTGCAGCCACTACTTGCGTTGGGCTTTGGGCCATTGGTGTGGGCGTAGTTATTAGTGCCCCTTCCATTGTATATTTAGTAAGTTTTTTCTGTACTAATTTGGCCTCTTCTGTTTTCCTGTCCTCCTCCTTTTGTTTCATCTTTCCTTGCCATGTCCTGCAGTGATGTACTATAGTCAGTTGTATTTCTGGCCATGGTTTTGCTTCCATTCCTACTACTTTCTTTAGTTGTTTCTGAACTCCTTCTGGGAGCCCTTGTACTAGTATATGATAAAATATGGCTGGTGTTTTGTCCCATTGTTCTCTAGTTTCCATGCGCCACTTCTCTTGAATGTCCTGGATATAATCAACAGGGTCCTCATTTTCACCCATCTTACGGGAAGTAATGGCTCCTATGTCTGAGGTGTCTGGGTATTGCACTCTCAGTGCCTGCCATAGCGCATGTCTGCAGTTTGCAAATGGTGCCCCATCATGCGATGTGTTTGTTATTGTTACCCCATGGAATCCCGCTCTTTTCCAAATGTCATCCGCTCTATCCCCTAATATTGATATTAACAGGCCCTTCACATCTCCTACTGCTAGTTTCTGTCCTGCGGTGTGTTTTTCCATTTCATATATCCACTTACCCGCACCTCCACTTAGTGATGGGAGCCTACATTTTATATTTTCCTTATCCGTATGTTTCCAAGGTACATACTGTGGTCTAACCCCTCCTCTCTCCAACAGTGGCATTAAATTCTGTCTTTTGTCACCCTTTACGCTCCATGATATTGAGTCTTCACACCCCTCCTCTTCCCCCATTTCTTTTACTACTTCAAATTCTTCCTTACTACCTCTGCCCCTACCTCCCTCTTCTTCCTTTCCCCTTCTTTCATCATTTCCTGTGTTCAATATGGGTATGTTTATTTGTCTGTCTTGCCTGCGACTAGGGAGGTCCCTAAGCCGACATGCATACGGTGTAAGTTCGTTCATGAAGGGCGCGAGCTTTATTCTGTGCAGAGAGCGTGCGGTGGTTGAACATGTAGGTAGTGACGTGGGAGGGCGGCGTAATGGAGATGTGGGTGGCGTGGTTTCATTGGTTTGTGTTTCCCCTATTCTTTTCGTTTCCTCCTTACTTCTCTCCAGCTCCTCCCCTCTTCTACTCATCCAGGGCGAATCTATGTTTGTTCTAGTGAGGTACAGTTTATCTAAGCTTTCCCTTTCACTCTCTCTTCCATCCTTCTCCACTCCTTCTTCCTCCTCACTGCAAAAATCATTTATAAATGACACCCCCCACTCTGCCTTTTTTCCTTTTATTGTTACTGTTTTTAAATCTATTAGGTCTCTTTCTCCCCTTTCGTTGTTACCAACTGCCCCCCCTAGTGCTGATGTCGTTGCTACCTCCCTACTTTTATATACATCTCCCCATCTTTCACTCTCCTTACCCCTCCCTTCTCTTCCTTCTTCCCTTCTCTCCTCCATTTCCCTACTATTTTCCTCTCTTTTCCTTTTTAATTCCTCCATTACTTCGTTGCTCATCTGTTCCAATATCCTTTCATCCTCCCTCTTCCTTTCCCATTTCACCCTTTCTCTTTCTACTATACTCTCTATTACCTTCCCCTCTTCATATTTTTTAGCTGTCTCAGATATTATCCTCCTCCTCCATATTTCCATTTCTTTTTCCTTTTCTTCTTCTTCCTTCTTCTTCTCTCTCAGCACTACTCTTGATACCCTATCTGCTGCTGCTTTTACCCTTTCAGCTTCTCTCTTTTGTTCCTCGCTTCGTTCCCTTAATCTTTCCAATTCGTCCTTACCTTCTTTCCTTTTCCTCACTCTCTCTCTTTCCTCCCTCTCAAGTTGTTTGATCAGTTCATTCTGCTCATCCCTTAGTTTTGCTAATCTTTCCTCCAAAATCTCTTCCTTCTGCCGTAGTAGCTCCTCTCCCCTCATTTCACTCTCTCTGGCACTATCCTCGTTTGTTCTCCTTACCGCCTCCCTTTCTTCTCCAGTTAGTGAGCCTCGTAATTTCAACAATATCTGTGCAGCTACCCACTCATCGTCTCCTATCTCTACAGTCTGCTCTTCTCTAATCCTCCCTTCCCCCATTGGTATCTTCCCATGAGCCACATATGGTGGAGGGCTGTATGCCGGGTTTGAGAATCCTTCAGCCGCCCTTAACTGTCCTTCTATTTCTCCTAATTCTCTTAAAGGGTACAACCCTCCTCCCTCTGTTTTCACTCCCGGTGTTATGGGTATCTCATTGCTCGGTTCCTTTTTTATGTCGTCTGATTTATCAACCTTTTCTCCTCCCTTTCTTTCGTTCCCCGTATTTTTTGTGCTTTCGCTCTCCTTTTCCCCACCCGTTCCTTCTTTCTTAATCTCCTTTTCTTCCGGTGTTTCCCCCATAGTGAACATTCCATTTGGTCCTGGTCGAGACCCCTGGAACATCCTCCATAAGTTAAACACCTCCACGTGGTTTGCCAACTTCTTCCCCTTGTATGTATTGTGCAGATGGTTCAGTAGTGAGTGTTGGGCATATGGATCGAAACTACCATTAGGCGGCCATGGTGTTAACATTTTGTTGTCTGTCCCCTGGGTCCACTCTATGCTGTACTTAATTAACTTCTCCCTGTGTGGTGGCAGTGTGGTGCATATGTGCTGTAGTGGGGTAGTGAGGGTGTTCCCCCACCCTCCCGACCCTCTCCCGTATGACATGGTTGTACTCCCCTTGTTACCCTTCCCCTTACTACCAATTTACAATATACAACCTTGTATTGCTTACCTCGCCCCGCAAGTGTGGGGACTTACGACAATCCTTTGACAAATTATGCAATAGTAATAAATGTGATGTTATATTATATTCCTTCCCCTACGGCCCCCTGCGGCCGAAGCGCACGCAGCCCCCTGCGGCTGCGTACCCCTTACGACGATCTTATACAGTTGTCCTGTTTCTCCGTTCTCCTCCCCCTTTTACACTTGCCGTGGCCGGCGTTCTCCGTGCGCAGCCACGCCCCTTTCCCCTTCTTCTTTCGATCCACTGGTTTATAGTTTATCTCCGTATCAGCTCCTTTATCATGCTTCTCCTCCCCACCACTCTCAACCCAATGTTCCTTGTGCTCGCGATATCCTATTAAATCCCTACTGGTGACGTCACCGATTTCTTCGAGCTACTGGTATATTCGTGTTATGTTCTTTAAATTCAAAATACACTTGTAATCTACCCCGCTAACCCTACAGCTGTCTTCCTGTCTCTCCTGGAACAAGGTAATCTCATCAATACTATAACCGGACTGCGCACGCTGCGTCGCCTCGCGTGTGATACGCCCCTCAACAGGAGGGCTTAACCAGCCAATTATCTTCCGTTTTGGGCAACTACGTAACTAGCCACCGCCCACAGGGAAACGTCATCTACCTATCGAGTTTCTTGCTCGAACAATAGGGAACCTCATCTACTCATTCAATAATAAATATCAAATCGTAGGAAACCACACACCCACCCTCACACGTAGTCGCGATTTAGACCAATCAGTGTCTTACGAGCGGCTGCACGTGATGTTTTCGTGCCCCGCCCCCCTCTTTCGCGTAACGTTAGCCCACTGTTACGAGCGGCTGCACGTGATATTTTCGTGCCCCGCCCCCCTCTTTCGCGTAACGTTAGCCGCCTGCTCTCGCACTCGTTTCGCTACCATTCATTCCATTAGCAACACTCAATTAAACCCTCGCCGCTTTACAATACCTCCCTCCTCCCTCACAATTTCGCATTGCTTGTTGTGCGTGTCATGCTCACCAAGTTCTCTCGATGCAGGGCCGCTCGATTGCGTGCACCCCTCCAAGCGGCTCGCCACCTCCCCTCGTCTGGACCACGTCTGGACACTCGCCGACCGCGGGCGGGATACTTCTCAACCGGCTCCCGAGGGCCAATATCCGGATTGCGCTGTCCGGTCCTCTCGCAGCTCCGCGATGGTCCTGTAGTCCTCAGAAGGGGGCAACGGCAGAGGGGGCCGCGCCGCCGGGCCTCCTCGCAACGGGAGTGCCTGGAAAAATTAAAAATAAAAGTCGATCTTAAACAGATCTCAGCAGTGCCTCCAACTTGTCGGGGGGAAATTCTGCCGGGGTCGGCCGGGCCGTCCGCAGACCTCCGGGCAGGGAGGCCCCAACTCCTCCCGTGTATATCTCGGATCGAGACAGAGTATGAGGCACACACAAGGAGCAAGGCAACTTCTGCTGTTTATTATGCAAACGGCAGGGATGGGTCAAGGAGCGTACGCGTTCGTCCTGACACACACACAATCCTGGGGCTCGCAGGCCCTTTTTACTACATTATGACGCGCTACTTGCGTCACTTCAGAAAGTTAACAAAAAACCTATCGCCACTCTTAATTGGTTGCTCGAGTGGTAGGGTTAGTATAGTACACATATAGAGAATGATATTAGTGGTCAAGGTGTAGTCAGGTGGTATATCTAGGTTGTCCCTATAATTAGATACATAAGAATTGTTACATGAAGACTCCTGAGGATTGGCTAATGTTACTGACGTCTGAGATAAGAGCCCCATGTTCTGATTGGTGCATCCGTGAGCTCCCCAGCCTGGGACCACCGTTGTTCCCAGCTCTCGGTGTACCTGTGTTTGCAACAATGTTTCAATAAGGGTACGTGCAGACAATGTGAGGATTTATTCATAGGTAGAAGGCTGACCGCTCCCACTGTAGCAGATGTCCATTAAGCCTTTCAAGTGTATCGGCCTATGTCTCGTAGCGAGGGACCCAGACGCCTTTCTTTCTCCTGGGCTTTGGCATCTCGTCAGGTTCGGCTTGGTCACGTGAGGCGGGACCGTGTTTGAGGCAGAATTCTGCACAATTAATATTGCTTTTCCACTGTGTGTCTGGTTTAATATGTAGATATGATTCTAACGTTGGTACGCGGAGTGCAAGGTTGCAACATTATACCTTTGATGATTTGTTCTTGGATGTGGGTTTGCAACATTGCGACCTTGGCTGGTTGCTCCACCAGGCTCATTCTGCGGGATCAGCAACCTGACTTTTGCTTTGTTAATGTCCACGGGAACTCTTGCCTGAGGCCTACTTGGGCCTGGTGTATAAGTGATCCATTTCGGGCATGGGTGCTTTAGGTTATAGTGGCGTATATTTCCATGACCAGTATCGTGTTTCTATTATACCTCTCATGGTGGTAACGGGTTTTAAGAGAAGCGTGAGCAAGCGGCGTTATAGATGAATTCTTGGTGCATCTTGCGTTTCTGCATTCTGAAAGCCTATGTAAAAATAATAAAGATGCACGTCCGTGAATATGCCTGTCGCCTACGTCAGAGCACTGAGTATGTTCTTCGTGTAGATTGTTGTGGGAATGTTAGGTGTGTGTATTTGTACAGATGTGCTTCCAGTTGTCTAGGTCGTCATGGCATCTCTAACGACGTGTGGTTTTTTAGTCTAGCTGATCCGAACCGCAGGTGTCGACATGGCCAGTGCGGGCTGCTGGGCAAACAGGTGGACACATCCGTATGTTCCTGTACCATGGTACCTGGTCGTCTGGTAACTGGACAAACTCTTCTCGCGGCGGGTGTCTGGGCCGTGACCCTCTAGGCCAAGCGCGAGAGGTGAAGGACGGGAGCCTGGTCTTCCATTCTCCCACTTCAGTTGTCTAAAGACTTGCCTGAGTGGTGGAGATGTGCTGCCCCCAGGTGTGCAGGCTCTGTGAGGGGGAGAAACGATATTGGTGGTCCTCGGAAGAACATATAGAATGTGAGTGCAGCAGTCTCAGGAACAGCAAACAGGAATGTGAGTATTTGGGGTGAGTGAGGAGTGTATGAAGGAATGAACCACGTGGTATATATACTTTTAGAAATTTTTTATTTGAGTAGAAATAGAGAAGAGGACTCCCTCGGGGGAGGGTGAAGTCACAAAAGTAGTAGTAAGAATAAAGAGACATTAAGGTGAAAAATCCCACCAGAGAGGAGGGAGGGAAACACTACTTAGAAAAAGAAGTGGGAAGTCCTGTAGTAAAAGAGGACTGTATCCCTCCACCCAAGGCAAGGGGCGAGAGGAGGACAAATAAACCATTGTGTACATAAGTGATGGCTGCTTTTTGGTTTTGTTGTATGAATTATAGATAGAAGTGTGTTGTTTGATTACAGGCGAGAACATGGTGTGTGTGTGTGAAATGTGGGTGGAGAAGGGATTGTGGGAATAGGATTTATTGGGGGTTGTTCTGCAGAGACACACAGTGATTTTGGGTTTCCCTTTGTGTTTTTTGTGGTGATGAGGGAGTGCACTGTAGCTGGTAGCCTCTGCAAGGTTTTAATTGGAAAAATGTTTTGTTGTTTAAAATGTGCACACCAGTTAAGCAAATATGTAAAGAGCTCCCGACATGTAGAGAAGGAGCTAAGTAACCCCAACTCAATCACTTCGCCCATATTGCCTGTCTGCTGGAAAACAGAATATGACACACGTACAAAGCCCTTTCAATTACAGATACCAAGGAGAATCCTGGAAGCAAGGTTCCCATTGAGACAACCATACCCGCATTTAAGACACTATGATGCCTGTCCGAGTGATAGTACGGAAGAAAGCAGAACAAATTGAAGAAACAAAGAAAAATAATGACATTATACAAATGTAAAGCTGACGTATACAGAGAAGAGATGCAGAGACCAGAGGCTGTAGATAATTTTTATAAGGCATCAAGAACGTATCAAAATGAGTGACATCTTGGGATCAAGATGAAGAGACTTATGCTACTAAAGTAATGAAGATATCAAGCTATGTCACACGTGTAAATATGCAAAGAAACGCAAGCAGATGAAGTGTTCTTGAGGCTAGCTAAATAGTAAATAGTGTGGCATGCATAAACATAAACGTGTACATATATATATTCAGTGAAAAAACGTTGTTAAAAGGGACGTTATGGTTAAATTGCGCTACTAAAAATCTATCAAATTCAGTAAAAAACTTTGTTAAAGCGACGTTATGGTTCAAAGTAATACCGAAAAACCCCTGAAATTCGGCTGTTATGGTAAGATAAGCAACGATAACTTGCGCCACCGTGCACTGCTAACACTAACACCCAGGACATCAAAGATGACATCACAAATGTCATTGATGACATCACTGATGACATCACATGGGCATTTACTTTTCATGAAAACTCTGTAGGAGGGATTCTTATAATGTTGACCAAAAAGTGTCAAGGATCATTTGAATAAATATCATGAGCTAATTAGTGCATTAAGCAATGCATTGATATAAATAGCATTCTGTTATGAAGTTCTATACAGTATACTAAGCAACTCATGCAGAAACTTAGGCAGTGTGTGCAGTATACATGATGAAGGTGCAATATTCATAATCTTGCCATGTAGAATAATGAAATGATAACTGCTTTCTTATTAGAGTTTTGCGTACTGTGAAACATGTAATAAGTAGCTAATAAAACCCAGTGTAATTAATACATAATTACACTTAATACAGACAAAACACAAAGAGACAACAACACATACAAATATGAGTATATACAGGGACAGAGAAGTAAGCAAAAAAGCAGAAGTAGTAGCAGAAAGAGTTCATAACCTAACTGATTATCTATATGCAGAGAAATGATTGCTCTGTTTCAAAGCTGCTACTTACTGTATGTATGTGTATGAAATGATGTCAGTGAACCCTAAGGAAAGGAGTGTGAGTACAATGTATACAGATATGAGCATATACAGGGAAGGTATAGTAATACAAATAAAACTATGAGAAAATGCTGATAACTGTAATGATTATCTTCATGCACAGAAAGGATTGCTCTCTTTCAAGTCTGTGTCTACCGCTATATATATGTTTCATATAATATGACTTGACCCTAACAGGCCGATTCATGGATTCAACGTGCGCCGAAAAAACTGCGCACGTGTGCGAAAACGTGCGATTCGCAGAGAAACAGCGAAAATCGCAGTGCGATTATCGCACAGAAAACATCGCACATCTATTCATGGAAGTGCATGCACGCGTGAAATGTGGGATGTGCGCTGAAAAAGTGCGCGGCGCACGCTGGCGCACAGGTCATCGAACGCCATGCGATAAGGCCACAGCGAATTCGCACATAGCGCGGCGCACATAACAAAAGTAGGCGTAACACGGGGCGTCACACGCAGAATGGGGAACAACTCGTGAAAATGTGGGCGTCACGGGGGAAGTACAGGAGGCAAGTGCGCAGAACGCCCACACGCTCGCCTACAACACGTATTCATGGAATCGAATAGGGAGAAACAGCGCACGGCCAAAGACGCACACAGGCCCATACATGTCCGCCACACGAAAGCAGGCGGTAGCGTCCCTGCGCAGGAAAAAAATGTGCGCCAAAGTCCTACACGCGCGAGAAGGCCCACACGCGATCGGGCCTGGGGGAGCATGTGCGTGTATTTCAGGGGTGCGCCCGAAGGTTTACACGCGATCTGGCCTGGGGGAGCGCGTGCGTGTATTTCAGGGGTGCGCGTGAAGTTCCACATGCGATTGGCCTGGGCGCGTGTATTTCAGGGGTGCGTGTGAAGTTTCACACGCGATTGGCCTGGGCGCGTGTATTTCAGGGGTGCGCGAGAAGCATCTCACACGCGATTGACCTGGGCGCGTGTATTTCAGGGGCTCACGGGTGTTTTCACACGCGATCGGGCCTGGGGGAGCAGTGTACGTGTATTCCAGGGGCTCGCGGGTGTATTCACACGCGATCGGGCCTGGGGGAGCGGAGTACGTGTATTCCAGGGGCTCGCGGGTGTTTTTACACGCGATCGGGCCTGGGGGAGCGGGGTACGTGTATTCCAGGGGCTCGCGGGTGTTTAAAAACGCGATCGGGCCTGGGGGAGTGTGTGCGTGTATTTCAGGGGTGCGCGCGAAGTTTTACACGGATCTGGCCTGGGGGAGCGTCTGCGTGTATTTCAGGGGTGCGCGTGAAGTTCCACACGCGATTGGCTTGGGCGCGTGTATTTCAGGGGTGCGCGTGAAGTTCCACACACGATTGGCCTGGGCGCGTGTATTTCAGGGGTGCGCGAGAAGCTTCTCACACGCGATTGGCTGGTATTTCAGGGGCTCGCGGGTGTTTTCACACGCGATCGGGCCTGGGGGAGCGGGGTACGTGTATTCCAGGGGCTCGCGGGTGTTTTTACATGCGATCGGACCTGGGGGAGCGGGGTACGTGTATTCCAGGCCCGATCGCGGGTGTTTTCACACGTGTATTCCAGGGGCTCGCGGATGTATTCACACGCGATTGGGCCTGGGGGAGCGGGGTACGTGTATTCCAGGGGCTCGCGGGTGTTTTTACACGCGATCGGGCCTGGGGGAGTGCGGTACGTGTATTCCAGGGGCTCGCGGGTGTTTACACACGCGATCGGGCCTGGGGGAGCGTGTACGTGTATTTCAGGGGTGCGCGCAAAGTTTTACACGTGATCGGGCCTGGGGGAGCGGGGTACGTGTATTCCAGGGGCTCGCGGGTGTTTTCACACGCGACCAGGCCTGGGGGAGCGGGGTACGTGTATTCCAGGGGCTTGCGGGTGTTTTTACACGCGATCGGGCCTGGGGGAGCGGGGTACGTGTATTCCAGGGGCTCACAGGTGTTTTCACATGCGATCGGGCCTGGGGGAGTGGGGTACGTGTATTTCAGGGGCTCGCGGGTGTATTCACACGCGATCGGGCCTGGGGGAGCGGGGTACGTGTATTCCAGGGGCTTGCAGGTGTTTACACATGCGATCGGGCCTGGGGGAGCGGGGTACGTGTATTCCAGGGGCTCGCGGGTGTTTTCACACGCGATCGGGCCTGGGGGAGCGGGGTACGTGTATTCCAGGGGCTCGTGGGTGTTTTTACACGCGATCGGAGCTGGGGGAGCGGGGTATGTGTATTCCAGGGGCTCGCGGGTGTTTACACATGCGATCGGGCCTGGGGGAGAGTGTGCGTGTATTTCAGGGGTGCGCGTGAAGTTTTACACGCGATCTGGCCTGGGGGAGCGTGTGCGTGTATTTCAGGGGTGCGCGTGAAGTTCAACATGCGATTGGCCTGGGCGCGTGTATTTCAGGGGTGCGCGTGAAGTTCCACACGCGTTTGGCCTGGGGGCGTGTATTTCAGGGGTGCGCGAGAAGCTTCTCACACGCGATTGGCCTGGGCGCGTGTATTTCAGGGGCTCGTGGGTGTTTTCACACGCGATCGGGCCTGGGGGAGCGGGGTACGTGTATTCCAGGGGCTCGCGGGTGTTTTCACACGCGATCGGGCCTGGGGGAGCGGGGTACGTGTATTCCAGGGGCTCGCGGGTGTTTTTACACGCGATCGGGCCTGGGGGAGCGGGGTACGTGTATTCCAGGGGCTCGCGGGTGTTTTTACACACGATCGGGCCTGGGGGGGAGCGGGGTACCACTCACCGTCTGCCTTGCGTGTAGAAGAACGCGTAGCCAACACCCGCTGTGAAGTAATAGCGTGTGAACCCCAACGGATGGAAAACACACGCACCGCACGAAAAGCATGTACAGAGCAGTGTAAAGGCACGTGGGATCTCCAAGCCCTGCCAGGGCAACGCCCGTGCGCGAAACGCCACAGACGCGCTTACGCTGTAAGGGCCTTTGGTCCAATGAAATCGCGTACACGTGCTGACGCGCTTACGCGCTAAAGCCCTTTCCTCGAATTTCACGCTGACGTGCAGGATTTTCACGTGCCAAATCACTCCGTATCAAGCTGGCCACGCAAAAACACACGGAAGACCATGCTCCTGCCCAGAAGGCCGAATCACTGCCCCCAGTGCCCCGAGCAGCCTCCCACGTGCCATCTGCTGCTGCCTGCCTGCCTGCTGCCACCGTGCCCTGCCATTTGGCGCCTGCACATCAGCCATCTGCAGGGGTCCAGTTGTTGTGTCCACCCCTGCTGGAACAGAAGACTCCCGACTCGGATAACATCGCTCCACAGCCCAGCCCCAGGACCCAGTTGCCCACCCACTCCTGCCCCTGGGGTTGCCATGTCGGGCACATCAACATCTGGCACCAGTGGCAACCCCCGGGCAGAGGGGCACCAGCTTCACTGCCACCGAGCGGTAAGTGGCCAAGCATTGCTGTGTGAGACAGGGCATGTTGCAGTGTGCTGGTTGTCTGATACTTGCCTGCATGTGTGACATAGGCCATGTACGCATGTATGTGTGCAGGGACATCATGGTAATGCATGTGCGACCAGTAATGTGTGAACCGCACGGTTGTTGCATGTGTTGAAATGCGACATGGGGAGCCCTATGCAGATTGCACACATGAGAGCATGGCAGTCTCTGTTCCTGGACATGGGTGGGGGTGAGGGATGGGTGCTGATGCCAGGTACATATATGGTATCCATGTCTGTGTGCCTGACCTGCGTGTCTGTGACTTGTGAATGCCATGGATGCATGACACATGTCTGTGACAATTTACAGATTCACTGATGCAGCCTAGTCATCCTTGTATGCACTGTGATTGGGGTGTACGGGGCCAGATGAATGTGACTGAGGTGAAGTATGTGCATGTGATAGGCATGACCCATGATGCATGTGAGTACCATTACATTGTATGTTTCGAGAGTTGTGGAGTGACATGATGGAAGTGTACTTTGACAGTGGCACCCATCTGCTATTGCTTCCTGTCTAGGGGACCATTGTACAGTACCCTGATGCTTGTGTTCTATGTCTCCCTCTACACAGCGGCTAGTGAAGAAGAGGGCGGAGACGGCGCTGTGGAGCAAGGCGGCAGGGATGCCCCCACGGCTGCAGCGGAAGGGGTGGGTGAGCCCCCACAGGGGCCTGCTACGGCGGCAGGCGGTGAGGAGCCATCCAGGTTGGTGGTTTCCACAGAGGAGGAGGAGGCCGCCACTGAGGCGCACATGGGGCCTGGTGGGGGCATCCCTGCTGGTGCAAGTGGTGCAGTCCAGGGGTAGGGGCAGGAGGCAGCACAGGCCACCGTGGAGGGGCCTGTGCATGTCGCTGTCCCTGACCCTGTGGGTGCACCACCATGCACCAGCAGGGATGCCCCGTCCCAGGCCCGTCCGCAGGTAGAGGGGATGTCCATGTCATCTGACTCCCCTCCACCTGCGGACGAGGGGACTCCTAGCCGTATGGAGAAGGTCCTGATTGGGGTCGCGATGCGCACGGCTGTGATTCGTGATGCCGTGCGTGCTTCCCAGGAGGAGCACGCACGTCATCACGAAGAGCACCGTGCTGACGTGGCCCAATTGGGATCGTCCATGTTCGGGGGTTTCCTGCATGTGTGGGCCAATCTGGCGGCCCTCTCCTCCTCTGTGGAGACTATACGCCAGTCGTTCTCCTTGCCGTCTTCCAGCCCAGATGCCACCAGGGCCCCCTGTGGACCTGCCCCGACCAATGCATCCACCTCGGTGGGGATCCCATCCCTGCCACAGTCGGGAGTCGGAGGTCCAGCAGGGGTGGACACACCAGCAACTGGACCCCAGCAGATGGAGGATGTGACGGCATCATCGGGCAGGGCACGTGCACGACGGCGTCGGTGGTTTCCATCAGCCTGGATGCCGTCGTGCTGGCACAGGCAGTTGCGTCGCAGGCAGCGGCAGGCTCGACGTGGGAGGCATCATGGCTCGGGGCCATCAACATCAGGGGTGCAGGCATCGGCCGGAGGGCAGGAGAACCCTGGAATGGGAGTGGCTTCCGTGTGGGAGCGGTTGGGCCAGCAGATAGGTGCGGAGCGGCAGCGGGCAGAGGAGGAACGGCTCACAATGGTCAGGGCGGAGAACTCCATGCAGAGGGTGCTGAGGCGGGCTGAGTGCCTCGAGGGTCTTCGCAGGGAGTTTGAGCTGGACACTGCATTATCCCTGCGGGACCTCGGGGCCAGGGAACATGCCCGCCTCCAAGCCATTGAACAGGAGTTCGATGATGCCCTGGCCCATGACAACAACCAGTGAGCCGTCGGACTAGCCCGCTGCCCTTGTAAATAGTTATGTAGTTAGTGTAGGTTTCCTTTGGTTTTTTATTTATTTTTGACTTTTTGGACAATGGGCCACATTTTTGTATATAGTTTTATTTTATTAGGTAGTATTTTTATGTAGGTTTCATTTCTTCAGTTGGGATCATGGACCCTGGTTTGTTTATCTGTATATAGTTGACTGTTGGATTTTTTGATTTTTTTTTTGGATTTACCCATGGAGCAATGGTTTTCGGTTTTGTTTTTACCTTGGATTTACTTTCTTGAACTATGACTTTGGACACCTTTCCTTTGGATTATGATTTGTCGTTTTTCATTATTTTACGGACATGCTGCTTTTGGTTTTTGATTCCCATTGTCATTTGTTTATTTTTGATTCCATTTATGCTGTTTTTAATACATTTTCTTCATCAAACTTCAATGTGTAGTATCATCTCATTGGTATCATGCATATCATATGGGTTTTGAGATTCACTGACACCCATTGGGTGTATGTGAGGGCCATGTGTTCATTTCCAGACTTGCTATTGGGGTTCTATCATGTCATTGCCATTTCTAGGTGGGTGGATGCAATACTCGAGTGGGTGTTTTGCATTTGGAGGCTGACCATAAGGGCCAGGGATCTAGATTGTGATGACATGTTGGCTGGGGGACATGTGTGGGGGCCTGCTGGCAGGTGCCCCACAGTGCTGGGGGGTGAGGGTGGTGGCGAACATGAGTTGAACATGGGTGGGGGCCTGCTGGCAGGTGCCCCACAGTGCTGGGGGGTGGGAGTGGTGGGGAACATGAGTTGGTCATGGGTGGGGGCCTGCTGGCAGGTGCCCCACAGTGCTGGGGGGTGCGGGTGGTGGGGAACATGAGTTGGACATGGGTGGGGGCCTGCTGGCAGGTGGCCCGCATTGGTGGGGGTGGTGGGAGACATGGGTGGGGGCCTGGTGGAGGGTGCCCCTGCACTGCTGGGAGGTGGGGGTGCAAGGGGACATGAGTTGGTGATCATTATTGCAAGGAGACATGTGCCTTTGCTGGGGGGGCATGCCCATGTTGGGTGGGCTGCCTGCGGGACATGACCAGGGATGCAGGGTAGTCCCCTGTGGTGTGGGCTGCCTGCAGGGGCCGTGGAGGGTGTACAGGGAACACCTGGGAGGACCCACACTGGCAAATCACATGTAGGACTCCCCGGCACCCCTGAAATACATGTACCCTGCTGTAATCGCGTGTGAAACTTTCTGTGCACCCCTGGTATACACGCACACGCTCCCCCAGGCCAATCGCGTGTGGAACTTCGCGCGCACCCCTGAAATACCCGCACGCAGCCCAATCGCACGTGAAACTTCACGCGCACCCCTGAAATACCCGCACGCAGCCCAATCGCGTGTGAAACTTCCCGCGCACCCCTGAAATACCTGCACGCAGACCAATCCTCGCACCTCTGATATACACGCGCCCAGGGCAATCGCATGTGAAACTTCCCGCGCACCCCTGAAATACATGCACGCAGCCCAATCGCGTGTGAAACTTCCCAGGGCAATCGCATGTGAAACTTCCCGCGCACCGCTGAAATACACGCACGCAGCCCAACCTCTGCTCTGCGCGTGTGAAACTTCCCGCGCACCCCTGAAATACCTGCACGCAGACCAATCCTGCTCACCTCTGATATACACGCGCCCAGGGCAATCGCATGTGAAACTTCCCGCGCTCCCCTGAAATACACGCACGCAGCCCAATCGCGTGTGAAACTTCCCGCGCACCCCTGAAATACACGCACGCAGCCCAATCGCGTGTGGCACTTCCCGCGCACCCCTGAAATACACGCACCCAGGCGATTCGCGTGTAGAACTTCCCGCGCACCCCTGAAATACACGCACGCAGCCCAATCGCGTGTGAAACTTCCCGCGCACCCCTGAAATACACGCACGCAGCCCAATCGCGTGTGGCACTTCCCGCACACCCCTGAAATACACGCACCCAGGCGATTCGCGTGTAGAACTTCCCGCGCACCCCTGAAATACAAGCGCCCAGGGCAATCCCGTGTGGAACTTCCCGCGCACCTCTGATATACACGCACACGCTCCCCCAGGCCAGATCACGTGTGAAACTTCCCGCGCACCTCTGAAATACACGCACCCAGGCCATTCGCGTGTGGAACTTCTCGCGCACCCCTGAAATACACGCACCCAGGCCATTCGCATGTGGAACTTCCCGCGCACCCCTGAAATACACGCGCCCAGGCCAATCGCGTGTGGAACTTCTCGCGCACCCCTGAAATACACGCACACGCTCCCCCAGGCCCGATCGCGTGTGAAACCACCCGCGAGCCCCTGTAATACACGCGCCCAGGCCAATCGCGTGTGGAACTTCTCGCGCACCCCTGAAATACACGCACCCAGGACATTCGCGTGTGGAACTTCCCGCGCACCCCTGAAATACACGCGCCCAGGGCAATCTCGTGTGAAACTTCCCGCGCACCCCTGAAATACACGCACGCAGCCCAATCGCGTGTGGGACTTCCCGCGCACCCCTCAAATACACGCGCCCAGGCCATTCGCGTGTAGGACTTCTCGGGCACCCCTGAAATGCACGCACACGCTCCCCCTGGCCCGATCGCATGTGAATCTTCTCGCGCACGCGTGTTCCCGACACCCGTAATAAGCGTTCCCCGCTTTTGCCAGTCCGGTAAACTGGTACAGTGTTGGCGCAGCCCTTTGCGATGGTTTTGCGATCTTGATGGCTTTTCCTTGCGCGAGGGCGTTCTTGGGGGCGTAACTGGCGCTGCTGCAGGGTCGCTGCGCGACTCTGCGCCATGTCTGCTTTTGGAGGCGAGAATCCATGAATATGCTGTGCGCGGGAATTGGTTTTATCGCACGCGGCTGGCGCAGACATTCGCACGGGCACGCTGTGCGCCAGCCGCGTGCGACACTTTTGAGAGGAATTACATGAATCGGCCTGTAAGTCTACAAATATACTACCTTTTCAATTTTTACTTCCTGACTGTTACTGAAGAAAACTATCTGGCTTAGATATGTCAGTAAAGGAAAAGAAGGGAGAGCCAGCCATGTGATGTCATCAGTGATGTCATCAATGACATTTGTGATGTCATCTTTGATGTCCTGGGTGTTAGCGTTAGCAGTGCACGGTGGCGCGAGTTATGGTTGCTTATCTTACCATAACTGCCGAATTTCAGGGGTTTTTCGGGTTTACTTTGAACCATAACGTCTCTTTAAAAAAGTTTTTTTTACTGAATTTGATAAGTTTTTAGTAGCGCAACTTAACCATAACGTCCCTTTTAACAACGTTTTTTCACTGAATTTCATAGGTTTTTAGTAGTGCAACTTAACCACAAAGTCCCTTTAACAAAGTTTCTTTACTGAATTTCATGTTTTTAGTAGCACAACTTAACCATAATATCCCTGACTTTATATACATGTAACATAGAACATACTGAACCCCTAGCTAGTGATTTCGATGTCCGCGGACTACCGCCATGTCCGCGGACATATCGAAAATCTGAGCGTGGTGAATGTAAATTTAAATGGTGTGCCCCATTTCCCCTTTGAGGTCGGCTCTGAAAAGAGACGTTTTTTGGGGGGTTTTTTTGCAGATGTTTGACAGACACCTGTTATTTTGTATTTTTTTTTTCTTACTTTACTCCTAAAATCTTCACATAACCTTCTCCAAAGCAACCCTTAAATTCAAAACAGTATGGCATTTCCCATAAAAGTTAAGGAAATGCCATCTTCTTTAAAATAAACAGCATTACTGGAATCAATATTCTCATTATTACAGAAGAACATACCAGCTCTAAGCATGAAGGCACACATGCCTCAGTTGATTACACACCTAGCATTGTTTTGCTGAGGAAAAAAAACTGAACTATTGTCCCATATTGCACTAGGCACTAATCCAGAAAAAATCCTTTGGCATTTGGAAGGATGTTCATTACTGCTTGAACCAAGTGTTCCAAATCTGCCAACAAAGTAGGGGCACTGACATAGCCCAAATGGAAAGCACCATAGTGCAAAACTACCACATGGGGACTGTTGATCCTGCCCATATCTTCACAAACTTGTACAATTCCCTGTACATTGCATTCAGGCACAGTGCTCCACACCACCTCCACTCCTTTAACATCAAAATTCTTTGCAACATGCCTGCATTGAGCATACTGTTGTAAACCATGCACAAACATATCTCCAAGAACCAACACCCTGACTTTCTCCACTTCTGCCATCTTCACTACACACAGTCTCTTTGAACACACATCCACAACCTCAAAATCTGATTGGCTGATCCCTACAGTCTTCTTGCCATGCTGGATTTGCTGGAAAACCCCAGATGTAGCACGCCCTGTCCGCAGACCGCATAACTCTTATACAGCCCTTCTACCATTTCCACTTCATTCTCTGTGCCATTCCCTCATTTGATACAGCTAAGCAGGCACACAATACAGAGAACGTCCTCAGAACACCCCCATTTTGTATATTTTCAAACATTTCAGGACACCGCGAGTGTTCTTAGAACACATTCAACTTGCCAGCGAACAATACGGACAACGTCCTCAGAACACCCCCATTTTATTTATGTACGAACATTTCAGGACACCGCGAGTGTTCTTAGAACACTTTCAGCTTGACAATGAACAATACAGACAATGTCTTCAGGACACCCCCTGCAAACATTCCAGGACCCCACCAGTCTTCTTAGAACACTTTCAACTTGACACCGAATCCATTCTGTTTATTTATGAACATTTCAGAACAGCCGTGTTGTCCGCAGAAAAATCGAACACAACAAAAGTGTCTAGCACATAAAAAAAACAGCAGATTGAACCTATCTCATACTCCCCCACCCTCCCCAAACACTCTTACACACCAACACACTCCACTAAATACAATTTTTAATCCAAATTTCACTGCACTGTCCGTGGTCGTCCGCGAATGCAAGATGGTGGGCGCCACAGAAAATCTGACGCGCTTCACGCACCACGCAGCTGCTCGGCCAATAAGGGCACTGTCTGCGGAGCGAACCGGGAAGTCCGTCCGCGGAGCGAACGGAGATACCACTAATTTTTTTACCTTACATTTTGGTCATTTTAAAAAAAACTACTGGACGGATTTATACCAAATTTGCAAAAAGCACGCTTTCGGGACCAAACCCCCGCTCCTGCAGCAAATTTGGTGTAAATCTGTCCAGCGGTTTGGGCTGTAGGCGTGCGCAAAGTTTTTTCCCATTATGTCTATGGGAAAAAACAAAAGTTTTGGGACCCCCCTATAACTTTGCCCCCCCTGGACCAAACCTCTCCAAACTTTGCAAAATAATTCAGAGTGGGCCATATACTTTCTTTTGCAAAGTTTGGTGAGGATTCGTCCAGAGGGAGCGAAGTTATAAGCCACCCAAAAAATGCTCTTCCTATGGAAACACCAACTTAACCATAACTACATGCCTGCTACCGCGTCCATGTAATTTTTATATATATATATATATATATATATATATATATATATATATATTGGAGTCAGTAAAGGATGGATGTTCCCACTATGTACGATAGCAGTGCTGAGCGAAAGAAGGAAGGCCACTTTTTCATTTTGTAAGTGAATTACAGGCAAAAACTCAGAAAGGCGAGTTGGATGAGCCAAGAAGCCTAGGCCATATCAGACTGGGATGAGCTGACATTAGGTACAAATCGTGTGAAAGAACGAAGCTTCTGTTCAGAAGGTGTGGACGGAAACAAGAAGACGTCAGAGATATACTAAAGATTAGCATTTTAATACACTGAAAGCTCAAATTCGTGGTCTCTAGTCATGTGGGGAGGAGAAGCTGGGTGAGCATGATGGTTACACTTACGCACGAGGGCAGAGTGTGTCTTCACTCCCCTGAATTCTTCAGTAGCAAAGAACATTTCCAAGGACGAGTTCAAAGCCCTAATTGACAGCAGACCACTGAGGTGATGATGGATGGTCATGCTAATTGGTGGGAAGATGTGGTTAAGACTAACTTATCTGCACCTGGACGCTCAGCCTGCATTCTGCTAACATAGTTTCAGAGGGTACTGACAGAGGATAGAAAGTAACCAATGATAGAGGACAGCATGATCAAGGGTCCTATAGTTGTGTCGCCAATTAGACGTTGTATATTTAGTGACTTTCATAGTGACATATTTTAGGGAAGGGCTTAGTTGCCCCACCTGATGTTAGGAAGCCTATCACTTTATTCACTGCCCAAACAAGTATGGATAGTATACCTAGATGATCCGTTTAGACCCTACCACATTCACCCATAAGTTTCTAAGTTTTGCCACGTAGGATGACGTTAATGATACGCAGATTAACATCATCAATGACGAATATTTGCTAGAAAAGTGCGATTTTTTATAAACTGCTTTGAGATTGTGATGCGAGACGTCTCCTGATGTATGTTGTACTCCCTGTTTTAGATAATTGATATTAAAACAGTTATCCTTTTGCCAATTACCTGAGTTTTTTCGATTATTAATGTTTGAATAGAATTCTGATTCCCCATCTTTCTCAAGGGTTGCTGTCTCATCTTAAAGGGCTGGAAGGTCCAGTTAACGGGGTAGCAGAGATTTGATGGTTAGATAATCCATCGACTGCAAGCTTTTGAGGTCCCGGAAATATCACACGACCGCTGCCATTCAGCTAAAAGGACGTGAGGCTGCCTGTAGAGAGTGTTGTTTAGAATAACGCAAAGTCTTGCAAGCCAGATTAGATGGGTCCCTTTGTTTTCATGCAGACACCCCTCCCGGCTTCTAGAGGAAGCTGAACGGATGGAAAGTTGAAGAGGCCACTGAGGAGGCGTGCAATCCCGAGATTCAGAAGTTCAAAGATTCGAGTGGCGAGTACAAAACTGAGCGAGGTGGCAAAAGAGTGAATGGGCAATTGGTGAAAAAAGTGATTAATGGGAAAATGAGTAACAGAGGGCGGTAGTGTTAAATATTGTGTAAAAATTGACTTGAGGGGAGGCCAAGCAATTTAAGGGAAAATCGTGAAGAGGAGCCGTGACAGAGAGTATGCCTACTGCCTGCATTTTAAAGAACACCACAGAAGGAACAGTACCTAAAATCCCGAAGAGGAAGCCCTAGGTGTTACACCTCGCCCTCGGCCGTGCCGCGTTTCCCGGGTTCTGCCTCGTTGCTCTCGTATGAGCAAGAACAATTGGGGAATTCCGGTTAAAACCAAAATAAGGGACAGGAAAGTGATCGCCCTTCATAAAGGGTTACGGCGCCGGCACGCGCCCTTCTTATCGCGCTGGCAGCTGCCATGGCAAATTTCTACACGAACTACAGTATCCAGAGAACCTGTTACGTTGTAGTTCTCGGCGTTGAGAGGGGAGCCTCATTTTCAAACGATACGCCTCTTGTTGTTATTTATTCCACAGCGGCATACAGAACGCTGCTTCTGTTTAAAGTTACAACCGGCATACTTTCCGAAGTGCCCTCCCGGTATCTTGAATTGTGAAGTCCTGTTTTTCCCGTGTACCGACCCTGCCTGCACACGGACTCCTTATTCTGAATCCCCGATTTGAACTGTTTTCTGACCACCCGTGTACCAGACCCCTTGCCTGCTTTCGGAACTCTTGGACACTGATTCTGCTGTGTTTCGTGACCGCTCGTGTACCAGACCCCTTGCCTGCTTTCGGAACTCTTGGACACTGATTCTGCTGTGTTTCGTGACCGCTCGTGTACCAGACCCCTGCCTGCTTCCTGGACTCTGAGACAGTAACTACTCCGGTAAGAAAAACTCTAATTGGAACACCATTTTCTGTGGAATCCGACTTCATTCCTAAGTGCATCTTTTGAACGCTTTGCTGTGGTGCACCATCCCGAAACCAGTGCGACCCTCGTTCCGTTCGGGGATAGCTACCTTACTAACCTCCCTATTTTTTATTTTATACTTTCGTTGTTTTCCAGGACTCTTACTTCAATCCTATTTCCATCAGGGGTAAAGTATAGTTTTTCTTGGTTTTTCCATACTGCAGAATTAGACGTTAGCCATATACTAAGACCTCTCTACTTTATAGGTTATTCCGGTTCCTTTGGCTTAAGGGGAGATTAAACCAGGTACTACTAAAGGGGAATAGTCTTGGGAATAAACCAGTTTCATTATTGGCAGATTATTAACTTGTTATCCTTTCCTTTACAGCCTGGGTTTGAGACGGTCTGTTCTCCCCGCTTTTTTGATCGATCGGTCCCCTTGTCTGTACAGTTCAGCAAGTGGTCATATCGGTTTAAAGAGCTCATTCCCTCACAGAGAGGAGGCTTGGGTAGGAGGCTCCAACCCTAGCTCCTTCAAGCAACTCCCCAGCAATAGAGGTCCGGCCTGTTTTCGTACTCTCCATTTCGGTGAGTAACAGAAACAGAAGCCATGGAAGAGGTTGATCCTTTAACCACCTTGGTTCGCTTGGTATCCGAACTTCGTTCTGATATGACAACCGCACATAGTGCTCTCCATCAAAGGATCGACAATTTGCAGAGTTTCCCAAGCCCCCACACCCTGGGGGTGGATACGTCTGCTGCTACGGCATCAGGTTCAACCGGTCCCATACCCTCTGCCTCTGGCTTTACGACTACCCCGGTGCTTATGGCTACTCAATTCCCACTGGACCCCCCAGAACGATTCTCTGGGGATCCTAAACATTATCGCACGTTTATCAACCAGTGCAAATTACATTTTCTCTGTCGGCCCACTGCTTTCCCTAATTCTACAACGAAGGCAGCCTTTGTTCTCTCTCATCTTGGGGGTACCGCAGCCGCTTGGGCTAATCCGTTACTGGAATCTAATAGTTACGTCCTATATGACTGCGATGCTCTCATCACGACCATGAACAGAGTATTCGACACCCGCTATAAATCCCAGGCTACTGACCTGGAGTTCCTCAATCTGCGTCAAGGCACATCCTCTTTGTTTACATACCTTACTAAATTCAATCAGTTGGCAGCTGAAACTGATTGGCCGGAGGAGAAAAAATCAGCCGTGTTTTACAAAGGGTTGTCAGAGGAATTAAAGGACGTTTTGGCCACAGTACCAGTGGTTCCAACCACTTTTGGTGAACTATTAGACCTGGTATTACAAATAGATGCTAGAAGAACCGAAAGAAGGGGTGAACGCAAGTCACCAGCCCCTGTTACTCTGCAGGTGGAACAGTCTTCTCCTTCTACTTCGCTTCCCGAACCTATGCAGATCGGGGCAGTAAGAGGTCCTTTGACTTCTGCACAACGAGATTATCGCAGAACGCATAATTTATGCATGTATTGCGGATCTGCTGAACACCTTCTGAAAGATTGCCCTAAGAGACCTGTCAAAAAGCCGGGAAACGCCAGAACCCGGCGATAGACAGGGTCCCTACGCCGGGGGTGCTTTCCTTGGACTCTCATGGTGCTGTTGCTATTCCTGTTAGCCTTCCTGTGGTATTTACCACTGGAGATAGTACCTTTACTTCATTGGCGATCATTGATTCCGGGGCCACCGGGAATTATATGGATTACGATTACGGCACAAGTAAGAACGTTTCGGTTGTCTCTAAAGCCCAACCCGAGGCTGTTCACGCTGTGGACGGTACATCCTTGGTCTCTGGCCTAGTCACACAAAATACCTCCTTAATTCATATGCAAACCAGGGAAGGACATGCTGAATCGATCTCCTTCGATCTCATTAAAGCCCCTCAATTCCAGGTCATCTTGGGCATCCCTTGGTTGCAACATCATAATCCAGCCATCGACTGGACAAGAAAAACGGTGCAGTTTCCTTCCACTGAGTGTAACGAAAAGTGTTTCCTAGACACTAGTGTGTCCTCTGAGTCTTCTTGTCAAGCCTTGGTAGCATCTATGTCCATGATTGGAGCCATCACTAAATCTCCCGAAACCGAAATCCCGCCTGAATACAAGTCTTTCTGTGATGTGTTTGACAAGGGAGGGGCAGACCAATTGCCACCTCATAGGCCTTACGACTGCCCAATCGATTTACTGCCAGGTGCTAAGGTCCTGGCGGGTAGGGTCTATTCCCTTACGGTTCCAGAAGATAAGGTATTAAAGGACTATATTGACAAGGCATTGGCCACGGGGTTCATTAGGCCTTCTAGGTCCCCTGCGGCTTCTCCGCTCTTTTTTGTTCCAAAAAAAGAGGGCGACCTCCGCCCCTGTATTGATTATCGGGCATTAAACGCGGTGACGGTAAAGAATCAATATCCCCTCCCGCTCATTTCTGTGCTCTTGGACCAGCTCGGTTCTTCTGTAGTCTTTACCAAGCTGGACCTTAGGGGGGGCATATAATCTCGTTCGAATGCGAAAAGGGGACGAGTGGAAGACCGCATTCAAAACACGCTACGGACTATATGAATATCTGGTGATGCCGTTTGGTCTCTGTAATGCCCCTGCCACCTTCCAGGCATTCATGAATGATATTTTCCATGACTGTTTGGATCAGTTTGTTGTAGTATATTTGGACGATATCCTCATATATTCACCCTCCAGTGAGGAGCACACGAGGCACGTGCAAATCGTCTTGCAACGGTTGAGGGAAAACCACCTGTTTGTCAAAGCTGAAAAATGTGTCTTCAACTCCACTGAAGTGGAGTTTCTTGGTTACGACCTGACCAGTAGGGGTATAAGAATGAGTCGCTCTAAAGTCAGGGCTGTCTTGGATTGGCCTGTTCCTACGTCAATGAAAGCCTTGCAATCCTTTTTGGGGTTCTCGAACTTCTATAGGCGCTTCATCCGTTCTTTTTCTTCTATATCAGCGCCGTTGACGGCTTTGACCAGCTCTAAGAAATCCTATCAATGGAACCAGGAGGCACAAAAAGCCTTTGACACCCTTAAGGCAGCCTTCACTTCCGCCCCAGTGTTACAGCACCCTAATCCGTTACTCCCATTTTTGGTGGAGACCGATGCCTCTGGCTCGGCTATTGGGGCGGTTCTATCTCAAAAGTGTCCAGATTCAGGGGAAGCCCATCCGATTGCATTCTTCTCAAGAAAATTGACGCCCTATGAGCGCAACTATCCAATCACAGAAAGGGAACTCTTAGCCATAAAAGACGCCTTTTCCGAATGGCGGCACCATCTTTTGGGGGCTCGACATCAGGTCACAGTTTTTTCGGATCATCGGAGCCTTTTGGCGTTTAAATCAATGAAATGTCTTACTGCACGACAGGCTCGCTGGCATCTCTTCTTTTCCCAGTTTTATTTCACAATCACATATCGACCGGCCCGATTGAATACTTGTGCAGATGCTTTGTCACGCATTGCCTTCCATTCTGACAACAAAACCTCTGACAAACCGCTCTTGTTACCTGGTAACGTTGTTTGTGCCTGCACTCCTCAACCTAGCCTGCGGACTTTGATTTCGGATTGGGTCTCCGCGCATAAAGAAGAATGTGAGACTCTCAATCTTGATGTGGTTCAAGGCCTAACCTACATCCAAGGACGCTTGTTTGTGCCTCCAGGACAGACACGATTACGTGCTCTAGCCTGGTCTCATGATTCCCTATGTGCGGCTCATCCGGGTCAGCAAAAGACGCTGGAGTCATTACGCCGTTGGTCCTGGTGGCCTACCATGTCAAGGGATGTGATTGACTATTTGGCATCCTGTTCTGTATGTTCCCAATGCAAGGTCTCCCGTTCTAGACCTGTGGGTTTGTTACGCCCTCTCCCTGTGCCTCACAAACCCTGGTACATGGTTTCCATGGACTTTATTGTGGGCCTACCTCCTGTGAAAGGTTTTGACACTATCTGGGTAGTAATTGATTATTTCACCAAGATGGCGTTGTTCATTCCCTGTACAGGTCTGCCTTCTGCCCCTGTGTTGGCTTCCCTTTTTCTCCAGAACGTTTTTCGGTTCTTTGGATTGCCTGCCATCCTGGTTTCGGATCGTGGCTCTCAATTTACATCACGTTTCTGGAGGGCTTTGACTGCTTCATTGGGTATTGACGATCGGTTCAGTTCTGCTTATCATCCTCAGACGGACGGGCAAACCGAAAGGGTAAATGCCACCCTTGAACAATTTCTTCGGTGTCTCTGCCTTCGTTTCCAAGCATCCTGGTTGACGATGCTTCCCTCTGCTGAATTTGCGTACAATAATTCCATGCATACCGCCTCAGGGGTCTCCCCGTTTTTTGCCCTATATGGTTGCCATCCACGATCTTTACCGTTTGATCCTGCGCTTCCCATTGATAACCCGGCGGCTTTGGACTGTGTAAGGGAATTGGTGACGACCCGTAGTACGGTTCGCTCTCATCTACTTCTAGCTCAGGCCAGGGCAAAGAAAAATGCTGATCGTCACAGAAAACCGGCACCTGCTTACAAGGTGGGCATGAAAGTTTGGTTATCCACCCGTAATTTGCGGATTCCTGGCAAGCGCTTGTTGTTACCTAAATTCGTGGGTCCTTTTCCCATTATTGAGATTATTAATCCGGTGGCTGTGCGCCTTTCTTGGCCTTCCTCGTGGAATCAACATCCGGTATTTCACGTATGTCTCCTGAAGCCTTGTCCACCCTCTGTTCGGCTGCCCGATTGCCCTCCTCCGATTCAGGTGGATGGGGATGATGAATACGAAGTAGCGGACATCCTGGATTTTCGTCTCCGTAGGGGGCGCCCCTTTTATTTGGTGGATTGGAAGGGTTACGGTCCCGAAGACAGGTCCTGGGAGCCCTTGTGCAATATACATTCTCCGGCTCTCTTACGCCGTTTCCATGCACAGAGGGGGTCTGCGCCGCCTTTGGGGGTGGATGCTGTTACACCTCGCCCTCGGCCGTGCCGCGTTTCCCGGGTTCTGCCTCGTTGCTCTCGTATGAGCAAGAACAATTGGGGAATTCCGGTTAAAACCAAAATAAGGGACAGGAAAGTGATCGCCCTTCATAAAGGGTTACGGCGCCGGCACGCGCCCTTCTTATCGCGCTGGCAGCTGCCATGGCAAATTTCTACACGAACTACAGTATCCAGAAAACCTGTCACGTTGTAGTTCTCGGCGTTGAGAGGGGAGCATCATTTTCAAACAATACGCCTCTTGTTGTTATTTATTCCACAGCGGCATACAGAACGCTGCTTCTGTTTAAAGTTACAACCGGCATACTTTCCGAAGTGCCCTCCCGGTATCTTGAATTGTGAAGTCCTGTTTTTCCCGTGTACCGACCCTGCCTGCACACGGACTCCTTATTCTGAATCCCCGATTTGAACTGTTTTCTGACCACCCGTGTACCAGACCCCTTGCCTGCTTTCGGAACTCTTGGACACTGATTCTGCTGTGTTTCGTGACCGCTCGTGTACCAGACCCCTTGCCTGCTTTCGGAACTCTTGGACACTGATTCTGCTGTGTTTCGTGACCGCTCGTGTACCAGACCCCTGCCTGCTTCCTGGACTCTGAGACAGTAACTACTCCGGTAAGAAAAACTCTAATTGGAACACCATTTTCTGTGGAATCCGACTTCATTCCTAAGTGCATCTTTTGAACGCTTTGCTGTGGTGCACCATCCCGAAACCAGTGCGACCCTCGTTCCGTTCGGGGATAGCTACCTTACTAACCTCCCTATTTTTTATTTTATACTTTCGTTGTTTTCCAGGACTCTTACTTCAATCCTATTTCCATCAGGGGTAAAGTATAGTTTTTCTTGGTTTTTCCATACTGCAGAATTAGACGTTAGCCATATACTAAGACCTCTCTACTTTATAGGTTATTCCGGTTCCTTTGGCTTAAGGGGAGATTAAACCAGGTACTACTAAAGGGGAATAGTCTTGGGAATAAACCAGTTTCATTATTGGCAGATTATTAACTTGTTATCCTTTCCTTTACAGCCTGGGTTTGAGACGGTCTGTTCTCCCCGCTTTTTTGATCGATCGGTCCCCTTGTCTGTACAGTTCAGCAAGTGGTCATATCGGTTTAAAGAGCTCATTCCCTCACAGAGAGGAGGCTTGGGTAGGAGGCTCCAACCCTAGCTCCTTCAAGCAACTCCCCAGCAATAGAGGTCCGGCCTGTTTTCGTACTCTCCATTTCAGTGAGTAACACTAGGAGACTTGTTCGGTAAAAGACGAACCTAACAAGGTCTGTTCACAGTCCGTATGGGGTATTTTTAGAGGCAGAATTAGTCTTATGAGAGAAGACGAGAAGTATATGTGGCCGGCCGAGTGTGTTTGTCTGTTTGTATTATATGACTGTATAAAAATTGATGAAACTGTAAAACGAAGTTGATGAAAAACGCAAGAGTTGTTAAGGACTAAGCAGATATTTAACGAATTTGAGTTGATGATATTTTTAAAAGATTAAAGTAAAAAACAAAATTATAAAAGGTTTTGAGCTTGCGACAACTGATGCACGCACATATTATTTGACTTTATTAAAAAGTATTAGCATCATTTGCAAAGAGTAAACGTGAGTATTGACGGTCAAAGAGTGAGGTGTCAAAATGGAGGATATTAATCCACTTATACACCTTTACAAGCAATTGCCAAGACAGTATAGTGCGTAATGGATTAAAGGAACCGCGGACAAGATGTTCATGCCATGGCTACAAGGTGGATCGCTATCGAAGGCAGTCCTGCAACACATGATGACATATTTGCATGCCGCATATACGAGGAAAAAGTAAGACAAACGATTAGCGAGATTAGAGCTCTGGAAAATGTACAGGAGGAGAGAGAAGACCCGCCTCCTGTAGATTGGATACTTAATGTATGCAGAGAGGGGGGTGAAGAGCCTTCTGCTCCACCCGCCACGCCTGAAGTAGACGGCGATTGTAAGAAAGATGAAGGGCTGTACCCATTTAGGGAGCTCAAGGCAGCGACAGGATATAACAACCCAACATATGAGTCACCTGCGCAAAGCAGCAACAAAGGCCCGGAGAAAACCACTGAGAGAGTTGTAATCTCTAAGGTCCCGAGGGACAAGGAGAGTCGCGATTAGGAGAAAAGTGATCGACCAAGTACATCTTTAGATAGAGGATGAGAAATAAAGAGATGGAAAGGAGAAAAAGATAAGGCTGATAAGTTAGCGCTTATACCTCACGAATGGATGGGTGGTCAGATTTTACCCAAACTCGATGGTAAGAGCATTGAGGTCATAAGGCAAAGGAAAGATCAAGATGATCAGGACAAAAAGGATAAGGAAAGAGAGAAAAGATGAAAATACGATAGAACAAAAAGAAAGGATAGACAGAGATGGGAAGAGTTGTACCAAGTGGAGCAACTGAAAAAAAAGGAAAGAGCAGAGGAACAGAGAAAATATGATGACATGCAGAGGGCGATTGAAGAGCAAGAAAGATTAGAAAGGAAGAAGAGGAACAGAAATCAAGGGATAAAAGAATGCAAAGACAAAGAGATGAAGAAATACAAAGGGCAAATGAGAGAAGGGACATGAAAATGAAAGAAGAAGATGGGTAAGGGAAGAAGCAAGGAAGCGAAAGGAATTTGATGATGAAATGGAACAGAAGAGAAGACAGAGAGAACGCAATCTTGATCGCGTGGAAAAGGAGGTAATGGAACCTAATCCAGTAGTGTCATGGGAGGACATAGAAGAGTTCTTCCCAGAACATGACCCAATAGCAGGTCTGTCCAGAGCAAATCCTGAGGATGAGTTTGACTCTAGAAGTATTGGAGAGGCAATCAATAAAGTTTATCATGACATGAAGTCCCAGAAAACATTGCAGGGGAAAGGTAAAAATGATCGACTTGAGAGTACACAGTTGTACGATAAGGACGGAGCCTCATGTAGTTTTGAACCAAAGGAACTGTGTTTAGATAGACTAACTCTGAACAAAGATGGCAAAGAGAGAGGTCACATAAGTTGGAGAAAAGAGATGTCAGATGAATATAGAGAATCTGCTTATGGGGGAGAAGGCAATATATGTGGACCTGAAGGGCATTTGTCAATGGTGAAGAAAGTAAGATGGTCAGATATAGACCTCCCTATATCTCGGGTGTCAGATTTTGTGACGCAGCTGAATCGACCTAAAGAGAGATCCAATGGTCAGAGGGGGGACTCGCCACCATATTTGAGCAGACTAAGATCACTACCAGGTACAAGGTGGTGTGGAACTATTGTTCCAGCTATGGATAGGCAAACAATGAGTGACAAATGCGAGTTTGGGGTTTCACAGTTTCCTTTGTTGGAGAAGGGAGGAAGGAGACCACAGTATATACTGTGGCCGCAAATGGATAAGGATAATTTAAGGTGCAAACTCCTGAGTTTAACTTCTGGTGCTGGGAAGTGGATACATGAGCTAGAGAAAATGACAGGAGGAAATACATTAGCTATAGGGACAATAAGGGTCTCCTGATTGCTATTCTTGGGGAAAGAGCTGATGATGTCTGGTCTGGAGCAGGATATTCTAGTGTTACCATGGTTAACACTGCTCATGATGAAGCACAGTCCAACAATTGCAGAGCGGGTGTCTGGAAAGCGCTTAGAGTGCTATATCCTGACACATCTGATATGGGAGCTACAATGATGAAAAAGATGCAAGAAGGGGATGATCTGCTTTTTTACATACAGAATGTCCAAGAGCAATGGGCTTTGGAGACACGCAAGGCTTGGAGAAAGTCCATACCTGTGTTCTATCATATAGTATGCCAAGGGCTTCCAGACCCGGTACAAAAGCAGCTCAAGAAGTTAGTGGGCATGGAAGCCAAGCCAGGGGCAGAGATTCAGCTGACCATTGCGCATTATTGCAGGCTTCTGCAAGACTAAAATCAAAAGAAAGATGATACTAGGAAAGGCGAAGAGGCAAAACTAGTGCAAAAAAAAACCTTCCAAGTACACCATTGAAGAGGCAATGCTGACGAGTGGAGACGGATCTGGTTGACAGCAATCAGCAAACATGCCACAAGGGAATAATCAAAGGCAGTTTGACCTAGGTAATAATGGGTTTATACCACGGGGACGGGGAGGTTTTCGAGGAAGAAGCTTCCAGAATAATCAGGGAAACTTCCAGAATAATCAGAGTGGGTTCCAGAACTTGCAGAATAAGCAAGGCATGCAGGGAGGACAGATTAGAAGACCTCCTGTATGTTGGACATGTGGAATGACAGGGCATATTGCACGTATGTGTGGAAGTCAAGGATTTGTGAAGAACAATCAATTTTCGAGAGGGGGGATGTTAAACCCGTCTGCATATTCACAGCAGAGTGGAGATGGGTTTGCTCAAAACCAGATAGTGCAGCAGACTCAAGTACCAAGAGTACAACAACATTTTAAAAACACAGCAGTCGTCAATGAATTCGCCACAAGGGTGGTTGCAGCAGTCATCTTTGCAAATACAGCAAAGTACGAGCACAGGGGAGTTAATGACTCCTAGAATAGGAGTTGTCACTGTCGTTGGAGGGAATCCTTTCACAGGTACAGGAATGAGAGTGTACCCACAATAGGACAGCTCACTGGGAGACTTGATGTGTTCTATACTATCAATAACGCCTAATCCTCAAGAGGAACTGAGGTTTGAGGTTAATATAGGAGGCAAATCCTTTTTGTTTTTAGTAGACACAGGTGCAACACGCTCATGTATATGAGAGGGGACATTTTCGATGTCTGGAAATTCCATGAATACTCAAGGTTTCACAGGAGCTACAAGTAGAGTTCCTTCTACTGATGCACTACCAGTCTCTATAGGAGAGTGTGACATGTCTGTACCATTATTATATTCAAGACAGACGCTGTCAATATATTGAGTCGAGACATAGGCCTCATTAGGAGTATGGCGGTAAGGCAACAATGGCGCTGGTATTGCTACCGGCACCATTGCTACCGTACCGCCATACTAGGACTTCTGCTCATGGGTGCACTTGCAGCCACCTGTTCTGACCAGGTGGCCGTACCGGCACCCGTGAGCAGAACATGATGGTAGCAACGGTACCGTTATAAACAGTACCGCTGCTACCATCATCCCCATTCCCATTGAGCCCTATGGGGGCTCAAATAGGAATGGGGACGTACCATCTTTGGCACCCGCGCAAGGGGAATTACCGGTCCGCCGAGGTCGGAATGGCCCGGTGATTCCCCTTTCGTGGGTGCCGGAACCGGATGCAAGTTTGGGGGTAGCCTTGCCAGTGAAACTGGCAAGGCCTCCTCGAACCTCATAATGAGGCCCATAATGACCAAGTCCAATATGACAATTTTGTTTACTGATGAAGGCATAGTGTGTTCGACACCGGGAATGTATAATTTAAATGTAAGAAAATTTGTTATGGCATTTTGTTATGCTCACCTGGTCTCTGAAGAGGCGTTGGGGCATGGTTGCAGCTCTTCCAGGGGGTGAGGTCGTTCGGGGCCAACTTCGCCCTCTGCACTTATGTAGTGACTGGTGGTAAAAGGTGATGCTGCTCGGAACTGCTCCTGCATGGAGAATAGGGAGCGTGAGTATGCCAGCTTGTGTGCCTGATCCCCCTTCAAGACCCCTTCTCCCAAACCGTGGTACCCGTGGGATTCGCTGTCCCTGGAAATCTCACCTGTTGATTCGTTTTGGCGAGCACTCTGTCCTTTTGCTTCTGGCAGGGGTGCTTGTGTGATCTGGACCGAGTTCCGTCACTGGTCCCTTGCACGTGGTAGTCCAGTCCTGCTGCGACTAAGCCAGTATACTTCAGGTAAGTGTTCCTGTTTGCCATTGTCTTTTCTCGTCTGTTTTTGTTGTAAAGTTTGTTGTCTTGTATTGCTGTCCGTTCTGCTTTTGATGTTTGTTCTTTTGCTTTCTTGCCTTACAGGTGATGTTGCCAGCCCGGCAGAAGCTGCAGGGCTTGAGGCGGCAGTCGGAGGGAATGAGGAACAAATCTACAACAGTACAGTAGCTGGTAAATTGTTAACTAGGGGGCGCGCGGGGGTTCAAAGGCAGCGCGGCCCTCGGATGGATGTTCTAACCTTGTCTTTCTTCTTCTTCACAGGGTCCGAGTTCATGGATGCGGAGCGCGGTGCTGCAGCGTTGGGATCAAGATCACTGGATGTCAGGAGATGAGTCTGCAGATGAAGTGATGAAGCACCGGTTTCCTGGAGGTGAGTATGCAGGAGAACGCCTGGTTTCAAAGGTAAGTAAACTGGTCCAAGCGGCAGTAAGCGTCACGTTGCATGCAAGTGCACAGTAACACGAAGCACCGCCTTAAGGATGGAGCAGCTTATATAGCTGAGCTTCTGAAGCCACGCCCACCAGATTCAGACTGCCTGCCACACCCTGCCACACCCGATGAGTCAGCACATGAAGACCAGGCCTAGGGAGCCACACCCGATCAGTCAGCACATGAGGATGTTCTCTGGAATCAAGGCTTTCAGCTCCTGGAAATTTCTTGTAAAATAAAAGCGCTCCTGCACTGAAATAAAGTAAAAGCACTCCTGCACTGAAAATAAGTGCTCCTGCTCACATCTCTATATGAGCCTGGCATCAAAGGCACCAGGACTGAGTCCAGCCAGGGCCCCTGTGTTTATGGGTCCGAAAGGGACATAAGTGAGTCAAGTGACCCATAGCCCCATCACTACATGGTGTGGTTTTTGTGTTCTGGGGCCTGTGACACATTTGCAGGAAAGGTCGTCATACGAGGAGTGCCATTAGAACCAGAACTGTATCACTATTGGGTATGCATTCTGTTGGCATGGCTACAAGGCTTAGTGGGTAGAACTATGAGAATACCTGATGAATTTCTATTCAGACCAAAGATACTAATGGGTGAGGAGGAAGGGCGCATCTTTCCTTTAGAATTACAAGCAGCCATAGTGCGAGGAGATATGGCTTTGCTTGATGGGAATGACCATGAAGGCAGACGATGGAGCACAGTGATTGCTATTGGAGAGGGTTATAGATTGACTGACATTACTGATGAGATGTTTGGAGATTATCTATCTGATGATCTAGTGATTTCTGAGATAAGCATTACTCAGAGCCATTAAATGAGAGGTTCCTCAGAAAAAGATGTTAGCACTAAAATGCCCAGAGTATTACGAGGAAGATATGGCGAAGATACCTTTTTCCTTATGGACAAAAGGCTCCTATGATGTAGGCCTGTTGAAGGGGGCTGGGAAAGTAAAGATTAAATTGAAACAAGGAGCAATTTTGCCATGAGCACAACAGTATCCCATGTCTCGAGAGGCAGATGAAGGTATTTTTAAGACGATATCTGCCATGATGGAACAGGGTATTTTAGTAACCTCAGAATCACTGAGCAATACTGCTATCTATCCAATCAAGAAAGGGAAAAGGGATTTCAGACCGATTAACCAGATTGTAGAGGCTGAGTTTCCTCTAGTTCTTAATCCAGTGACAATTGTATGTAACATACCTGTTGATGCACGATATTTCACTGTGGTTGATTTGAAAAATGAGTTTTCTCAATCCCATTGCACAAAGACTCGCAAGATCTGACTTCATTTACGTTCAGACAAACTCGCTTCCCCCAGGGATAATGTGAGTCTCTGTCTATTTTCAACAGGGTCTTACAAATGGACTTGAGCAATATTGATTTAGAAAGTATTGTATTACAGTACGTGGATGACATATTAGTCTGTAGCACCACAGAGGAGAAGTGCAGAGACGCGATTCAGTTCAGTTGATGATTATTCTTGCAGACAAAGGCTATAAAGTGGACAAGGAAATGTTACAGTACTGTCAGGAGGAAGTCCTGTACATATTGATTGATTGATTGATATTTCATTTCTATCGCGTGTTTCAGAGTGCGACAAGGCAAGGGAAGGGAACAGGGGAGAACAAAACAGCGATCTTTCTAGGCCCAGTGACATTGAGAACGCGCAAGTGCATAGACATAGGACAGTACATAGGACAGTTAATCTCAAATGAAGGAAAGAAGTTTACTCTGGAGAGGGCTGAAGCTATATTAAAGGCAGTAAAGCCAGTTATGATAAAACACATGCAGAGGTTTTTAGGATTATGTAATTATATGAGAGCACGGGTCTTTGATTACAGTTCATACATAAGGCCCTTGTTGCAAGTTCTGAAAAAAGCACAGGTAAATCAGGAAACAATTGTTTGGAACGAGGCAATGGAAGAAGGGTTTGACTAATTGAAGAAAGCAATTTGTACAGCTCCATTTCTAGGGATTCCTAATTACGCAGAGGAATTCTTCCTGTTTTCACACGAGTGGCACTGTTATGACAGCTGTGCTCCCGCAGAGAACTACATTGGGGTATAAGCCCCTTACTTATTACAGTGGGATTCTAGACCCAGTAATGAGGGGTCACTTTCTGTGCGAACAATCTTTGGCAGCCGCCGCCTTCTCCTTTGAAAAGGCTGCCAGCATAGTGATGGGGTGTTCTATGATGTCATTTGTTAAGCATGCATTGTTTGCCATTCTGGAAAATACATGAAGGTACGTTGACATCTCAAAGAGCTTCTGCCTATGAGACGGTCATATCAAACCCAGCAATCAAAATAGCTTGATGCAGAATAGTGAATCCTACCATGTTCGTAGCTGAACCACTGGCAGAGGGTGAGCATGCGCATGATTGTTCAAACTATGAAGAGTTCTACGACGAACTCCCTAGGGTGAAGGAAAATGCATTGGCAGCTAGGGAGATTCTCTTTATTCACGGTTTGTCTAGAATTGATCAAAATGATGGACAGAGATATACCGGTGCCGCTGTCATAAAGCACACAGCCAATGGAGTGTTTGAAGTAGTGTCAAGTGCACGACTACTGTCTCCTTTTTCGGCACAAGCTGCAGAGTTAGTAGCACTGATTGTCGTGCTTGAGAATAAGGCAGTTCAAGAAGTAACAGTGTACAGCACTCCCCCTATGTGACGTCAACAGTGCACACAGAATTGGCACATTGGAAGAGGAGGGGCTACCTCTGAGCGGATGGCACGCCAGTGCAGAACGCAGCTTTATTGGACAGACTCATTAGAGCACTACAACTCCCAGTAACCATTGCAGTTGTAAAATGTACAGTTCACACTAAAAGGGCAGATGTTATTTCATGAGGGAATCAAAAAGCAGATGAGGAAGCCAAACGCATTGCATATACAGGAGTAATCATGTCTTTTTGATACGCCTGATGTGCATGAAAGTATGGTGGTGATGATGAGTGTGTTAAATTGTTATAACAATCTGTCCAGAACTCAATTGGGGGAACTACAAGAGGAAGCGCCCCAAGATGAAAGAGTCTTGTGGACATGGAGTTCTTTAAACCCCTATGAGGCATTGTGGCGACAAGACAGCACTGGTAAACCGGTGATGCCTGCAGCCTCATTAAGGGTGGCATTGGAACAGCTACACTACCCTGCACATACAACTCGCCGCAACAACGGTGGAGGATTGGTTTGTTCCAATTATAGTAGAACACGTTACAGTTGATGTAGTAAATTGTATCATATGTAAAAAATGTACTGCTGGGCACACATTGCGCACAATTAGAGGAGTCATTCCAAGACCTAATGGTCCCTTTGATCATTTACACATCGACTATGTTAACATGCTGCAAGTCCGTAATGGATACAGATATATGATAGTGGTAGTATGTCCCTTTTCAAGGTGGATTGAAGCTGGACCGTGTACACACCCAGACGCTACCTGTGCAGCCAAATTTCTAGTACGAGAAGGGGAATATGTGAAGTATTGAGATCCGATAATGGCCCTCATTTTGTCAATGAAGTTTTTGAACAAATAAGCTTGTTGCTTAGTATAAAGCACATGTTTTCATCAGCATATCACCCGCAAGCGAATGGTCTCTGTGAAAGACTCAACTGCCTGCTTAAAGAGAGAATAGGTAAATTGAAATTGACCTTGAAAAAAGGATGGTTGCATTGTCTACCACTGGCATTATATGCTTTGAGAAACCAGCCAGGGCCAGACCACCATCTTATCCCTCACAAGATAGTGACAGGGAGGTGGATGAGGACACCCCTCACACCTCCATCTAGAACTAGAAGTGATGCCCAGCCAACAGTAGAACTGTTAGGAAAGGAGTTACATGACTATCTTACATGTATGACTTCAAGTATCTCTGCCATTTCAGATCAGCGCAAACAAAAGCGGTGTAGGGCAACACAGAACACAGAAGGAGATGCTACAGCAACAGGAGCAGATCAATTGTGTCTTCCTAAACAGTTTCCTGTAGATGAGGTACTAATTCGCAATTTCAATCAGAAGTGCCACGAACCACGTTTCAACAGCCCTTTCATTGTGGAAGAAGCAGTCAAAGTGCAGGGCAGATGAACTTGCAATTTCCTTGGCGATGTAAAGATCTATACTGGAGAGCCCGCATCACCCTAACCCCCACCCGAAGAGAGCATCAGGGAGGAACCAGAGGGCATGCAGACTAGGTCTATGACTAGGTCTATGATGAGGAAGGAGGAGGCAGAAGCTGCGGCCACGTAAAGATAAGGAGTTAATTGGACTGTGGCTTATTTCGGGACACTCTTTTCAGTCACTAAGAGAGTAAAGGGAAAAATAATTGTTCTCAAGTCACAGAAACGTATTAACATTGGATATTCTATACTGAGGCACACTTAAGCCTTGATTGAGAAAAGAAGATGGACCAAAATCTGAGTTTCTTTTCACCATCGGGAAGAAGGAAGGGATCCCCTATTCCTGCCTTGTTGAAAGTCCTTTCTAGAGTGCCTATGGTGGTGCCTAATGACAACTCTATCCGGATCATTTTTGCAATCTTTGTGTTCATCTTACGCACTTACCCTGCACTGGTGGGGAGAACTACCAATGTTCACTTGTTCTTGCAAGATACAAAAAATGGCCTCATTGTGAGAAGGTTGCTCATAGCTGTAATTGAGCAGATCCTTCAACTTCCTGAGTTCAGAGTGAACAATACAAATGACCTTGTCACTGGATAATGCTCATAGACTTGCCAGTACAGTGTTTCTTTTTCTAATAGAGGAATAGCCATATCTTGTTGGAAGACAAACCGATGTCCGAACCTTCCTGAGAGATCCGAAAAATGATGCAGCACTGAATGAAATATTGAAAGACATCATCAACGAAGTGAATGGATATTCCAAGAGAACCTTGAGGACAGAGTGAAAATTCCAAGGAAAAGAATCAAGAAAGATTTTCTAAATGAGGAATTTTTACTCATGTTGAAAGAAAATCTTCATGGTATTCTGGTTGGAGGCCAAGTCGTGGCATTTATTGGGATTTTGAGTACATTATTGTATAGTCATCCTGTTGAATCTGTTCGAGGAGCTTTTTGAGCTGATTCTGCAAATTTTAGAAAATTGCTTGATGTCGCCACATTAAAAATACTTTTTCTTTCCTTAAACCTAAAATGGGCAGCATCAGTAGCAACATCATCATGGACGAGCAAGCATGACAGACGTCCTTGATGTATTAGAGGTTGTTGCTTTAAGTGGTCATGTTTATGCACAATTTATACTTGTATTCTGTTCATAGTAATAATGCTCTCACTCACAGTGCGAACGTCATATTATGTAGACATAAGTAAAATGAACATTAATTACAAGTCAGCCAAGACCCTCTGTGATTGTTCCTACCCTAGAGATACACACAAAGGGACCTGGTCCTGTGATAATTGAACCAAGGTTAGTTTCTAGAAAGAAGTCACACATGGAGATTTTGTGAGACATTTTTATGCCTAGGGATCATGCTGAGAGAATGAAACTTCTAGAACTTTCTCCTATTCAGGTAGCACATATAGATGCACCTAGTTCACTGACGAATAGGTCTACGATTGGTCCAGTAAGAGGAACCCATACTGACATACTTCATCAGATGATTACAGAAGCTCATGCGAAAAGAAGGAGACCTAAGAGAAATGCTAGGGAGGATGATCATGAGCTAAATGATTACCTGGATAGTACAGCACATTTAGGGAACAACAATTGGTACCAGCGTATGAAAGAAGTGGGAAGGAAGACCTCAAAGGAGGAATGCTTTGTATGTGCACTCCTGCCTTATAGCATGGGGAAGTCCAAGATCTTCATAGCTATCGAAAAAGACATCCAGACAGCACATTGTCTATCAAACATAGCATTTTGCCACACAAGAGGCCAGTTCATGGGTCAAGATCCCTATCTCAAGTGGGCAACTGAATGGACATATCCAGATGAAGATGACTATGTCCAAGACACAAAGACTAGTAAAAGAGCTCACACCAAGAATCACGTGATCAGGTATGAAAAACCTGGAGTGAAAAGAGCTGGAATCAGATGGGAAGTAAACAAAAGACTTGACAGTCCATGAGAGACTAAAGAAAACATCCGACACTGGAAAAACAGAGGACCATTGCAGATTTGGGGATCAGCGGTATCACCAGATGGATGGGAAAAAGAAGTGGTTATCTGTAGAGCTGGATGATATATGATCATCCCTGAATCAACTGTTTGGAATGCCCAGGTGTGGGGTAAACCGTTATGGCCGAAGTTTGCTAAACTATGGACCTGGGTCGAAGACAGAGGAGGACCCTTGCAGGTAATACCGTTGGAAATCGAAGTTGTGCTTCAGAAATAATGGCACAAGAAAAGTCGAAGAGAATGGGAACTGCAGTCCGATTTTTGATGCACCAAAGATGAATCTTGGGACAGCAGTGGTTATGGATCATAATTGGGCTTGTGGATCAAAAGCATATATGAGATTGCCCAAAGACTGGGGAGGAATATGCACACTGGTGAATGTTCATGTTCCAGCTTTGGTAATACCTAAAAGTGACCTGAATATTGACAGTTTCCTGAAAGCAGATGCTCATCTAAGGAAGAAGAGATCTGTGGAACTGGTTCATCGAATGAAGAGAGATAATTACTTTTCTGCCAAATCGATAGAAGCCTTTGACTCTATCCCATATGAATACAGATTATTTTGCCAGATGTTGTCCGTATTTATGTTAATTTTCATGCTGAGAATCCAGGTTGGAGCAAATACTAAATGGTTACAGATAAGCAGATGGGAATTACTGCAGACAATCAACACAACCAAAAAGGGATTCAATGCTATTAGGGAAGAGATGAGAGCCATACACCTGATGACTCTTCAGAACAGCTACGTCTTGGACATGATCACAGCTATGGATGGAGGTGTTTGTGCAAAAATAGGAGAATCATGTTGCACATTCATACCTTATCACGACAAAGAGAATGGCACCTTGACTGAGGCCATAGAAATGCTAGCAAAGCTACATGCCCAGATGACAAAGTAGAAGACATTACTGATTGCATCTGGTTTGGAGCACTTTTTTCTTGGGTTCCATAGTGGATGGCAGACATGTTCTAGTTCCTTAGAGCCTTGATCGTGTTAGTATTTCTAGGATTCTGTGTGACCAAGATAATAATCGCACAATGTAAGAAGACAGCAAAGAATGCCATAGGGATGAAGATCATGATCGATGTTGTATCAGGATGGAAGGCCAAAGATCTAACAGATGAAGAGATCAGAGACTTTGTGAAGGCCAGTATCCATGCAACTGAGTGAACAAAGTTTCTGTATCCAAAGATCCAAAGAACCATATAAAGTATGTGGGAAGATGGATTTATTGTAGTCCAAGTCGGCATTGCACGCTCATGACTTGGAATAAGGATGAGCATGTGAATGTCATCTGGATGCCTGAAAGGAGTCATAAAGATATGGATACCAAAGAAAAATGAATTTATCCAAGGATGTCTAGATGTGAAGGATGATGGGAGGGTGGTTGATAAATCAATCAGAGGGGGAGTGTAGAGAAGGAGCTGAGAAGCCCCACCTCATTCGCTTCACCCATATTGTCTATCTGCTGGAAAACAGAATATGACACACATACAAAGCCCTTTGAATTACAGATACCAAGAAGAATCCTGGAAGCAAGGTTCCCGTTGAGACAACCATACTCGCATTTAAGACACTATGATGGCTGTCCGAGTGATAGTATGGAAGAAAGCAGGACAAATTGAAGAAACAAAAAAGAAATAATGACATCATACAAATGCAAAGCTGACAAATACAGAGAAGAGATGCAGAGACCAGAGGCTGTAGATAATTCTATAAGGCATCAAGAAAGTATCAAAATGAGTGCCATCTTGGGATCAAGATGAAGAGACTCATGCTACATAAGTAATGAAGATATCAAGCTATGCCACTCGTGTAAATATGCAAAGAAACAAAAGCAGATGAAGGCAGATGAAGTATTCTTGAGGCTAGCTAAATAATGCGGCATGCGCCAACATGTACTTATATATATATATATATATATATATATATATATATATATATATATATATATATTACACTGCCACGGTAGTGGCCGTGTAGTTATGGTTAATTTGCTGTTTCCATAGGAAGAGCATTCCAAGGTTTCTGATCATACAACGTACATCTCTGTGCCGTCGGAACCGGTATTCTTTTGTACCACGCATGTTTGCAAACAGATTTGTTATACTTGATTGTAAAACCTCATCTTTTTCTTGCACTTTTTGTATTAATTGCGTAGCTGACATATTTTGAAAGTGGGTTCCAGATTTCAATATGTGTGAAACTCTGAAACATAGGGTTGCTAGTTCACTTTCAAAGAGTAGGTGGAATATGTATTCCACATTTTGTCTAAATCTGGGATCTTCAGAATACATTCGTAATGAGCGGTATTCTGATGATGTTATCTGAGTGGGTCTATCATCGTATCTTCCTCCTTTGCCAGTAGGAAATAGCAGTAGAAAAGCACAAGCTTCCATAATTTTTTTCCCATATGCTCATTGGTGACCCTTTGGTTTGTCACATTTGGTAAGTTTGTCATCATCTATGCTCTCATTAAAGTGAAATGGATGAAATGTATAATGGTCCAAAAGAGTGGATACTGCAGTAGGATCCAGAAGTTCAAATTCGCCAGTTTCTGATGACTCTTCAATTATTTCAGTTGTTTTCCTTAAGCTTTCCTCAATATTTATTTTTTTGTAGTATGCATTATTGTCTTTCAGATATTGCTAGGCTTGTCTAACTTTATGTAAGTCCACGAGTTGTTGTCAATTTCTTTTGTCTTTTGTTGGTACACCATTTACTAAGACACTTAAAGAATGCTCAATTGGACGTTGCACTCCCAGAGTGTGCACATTTTCTGTCAGATCTAATGGCAAATAAACTACTTTGCCACAAATGCCTTTCACCAATTCAGAGGTAGGCAATTTTGCTGTTTTTGGTTGAAGGCGTATTATTGCTTGAAATGAGTGAACTGTTTGAATTATGATGCTCTCATACAAATTGAGTTGTTGCAGAGGTTTTGGTAGTGGGGATATTTCCAAGTCATTTGTGATAGCACGTGAAGGAGTTTGGTTGCTGTCACGTTTTGTAGTGCAGTAACTGCAAAGTATTAAGGGTTCACTTACTTCATATTTGTTTTCTGCTAAAAGGTAGAGAGCTAATTCAAACCATTTGGAATCTTCATTGTCTTCTATTTTGTATGTTACGTCTAGAGTTTTTCTGCTAATTTTGTAAAAGTTCTGCGGCAACACACACACACATGGTTTGGTACTTCAGTGGATGTACTTTTAAATTGTAGTATTTCTTTTTTGTATGTGTGTATCAGAAGGTTGCAATGTGCAGATTTATTGCTAGTCTGTTCTAAAACTATTGCATTTTGTAAGTGGCTTTCACTTCCAAAATATTTTTTCTGGATACGGTCGATTTATTCTTGTAGGTATTTGGGTGTACCATGCAGAACAGTGTTATTTAAATTGGCTAATTCTAAAGCTTGACTTTTAGCATTGTACAGTTTATACACTAGATTTCTTATATTTGAATGATGTGTTGATATCATTTTGATATCGTGGAAGGTGCTTTTGCAAATAGGTCCTGAAATGAAGGCTAATGAATGTCCTTGTAGTCCTGTGTATTTGCGCACTGGACAGCTATCCATATTTTGCAGCACTTTCATTTTGATTTTGTCTTTACCTTTCACATACCGATTGAGGAACTGGCGTAAAGATTTGAAATATTTGTTAGGAATGTTACACATTGACGTTCACGGCCATTTGTATACTGGACGGTCTGGTTCAGTCGAATGGAGAAGTAATTCTGAGTTTTCTGGTGATTCTTTTGTAAGCAGTGTTTCTTGTTCCATGATGGTATTATTGATTTTTTCATATCCTCGTCCACTGCTATGGATGGCAATTGTGTTTGTTTGATTTTGTTTGTATGCTTCTTCATTAAAATATGGTTCTGTGGTCATTGTGTGACTCCATTCACCTCCACGAATATTTAAGAAGTTATTTTTGTTGACATTCCGTTTATTGAGAAGTTTCTTTTGTAGTTTAGTACTTAGTTTTGTTAGTGGTTTCATCCTATTTAACACTAAAATAAATAACGTCCTTTTGAGAAGGATTGCACTCTCTACAAGAGCTTGTAGGATTAATTTTCTACGGTAGGTTTTAAGGGTTGAGGATGATTTTGCTCCTCTTCTTATTAGATTCGGAAGGACATTTTTGCTAAAATACTTTTTTTACTGTGGGTTCTTGTTAGTATATCAGGATTTATAGGAGCATTGTTAGCAGTAGTGGTAGCCGAATTCTTGTAAAGCATTTACTGTTTTGTGCCACATTTTGATCGAGGAGGCAGTTTGTGTAGTTGAAGGTTCCTTTCTTTCGCTAAATGACTGTATTAGTTGTTTTGGTTCAACATTTTGTAAAAACTCTGCTAGAGATGGATCCTTACTTTGGACACTTTTATTTTCATTTGCTCTATTTCTGCTTTCCTTTCTACAGATTTTCTTTTTGGTAGGCATTCTTTGGGGTCTGTTGAAAAAAAAGGGATGGGTTGGTTTGTTTTACAATGTATGTGTGCTGTGTGCATGCTTGTATGAGTTTGATGGGGAAGATGTTTGTGGTGGTGTGTGAATGTGCATTGGGCAGTTACAATGAATTAGGAAGGCTATTTTTCTACTTGTATATTACTGCACTGTGCTTCAGATGAGAGTAGCAAGTGAGCTAGTGGTGAGGTGAAGCATTAATAGTAAACATAATGGTATAGAATTAAAACAGCTCTTTCTTTTGTAGTACTTACATTCCAAGGCTTGTGTATGTTATTTGTGTTCCATAAACACAGGGATTTGTGTGCCATTCTGCCTGTTAATCTTTGTTTTATAAATGGGGATTTGTGGGCAGAATTGTTCAGAAATCGATGTTTTTTTTGGTGCGCAAATTACATAAATAACCCACAAAGTCTCTTTGAGGAACAGTAAGAATATAAAGGTAGTACTGTACTTACTTTTTTGTGGATTGACCAGGTTTCTTCGGATATGTTTTTTGCAGTGTAGATGCTGTTGATTTTCAGGAGAGTGGTCTTCACTGCAATTGTAAAAGGAAGAAGTTAGTAATTTTGTGTGTTTAAAGCAGTGATGTTAATGTACCCGTTCATTTTTCAGCCTTCGTGGGAGTATTCTCGTTTGATATCTCAACACAATGTATGCGTGCATTTCATTTCACTGTGTGCAGCCTTTATGTGTTATTTGCAGTATGTTAGTTGAACTTGCTTTTGCAAATGAGTACAATTTTCAGTTCATGAAATTCCCTTGTTTTTTTCAGCTCTGTTGTACATAGCAGAGAGGTTTGGAAGTGGTAGGTCATTGTAGTAGATTGGAAACATTTGCATACTTTCATATTATAAGTAGGAATGTGAAAAATCAGGAGCACCTGAGAGGGAGATGTCGCCACAGCAATCGGGAACATTTTTTTCTCATATACGATCGCATTGGAAGTAGCATTAATGTAGGCGGAAGACAGTAAAAAAGTGTGACCTTCTTTGATGGAAAATTGAGTTTCGTGCCTAAATCAGGAGGGTTTGTACGTATGTATAGGTTATGCGGCAGATAGTAAGAAGTAGTACGATTTTTCAATCAAAAATCAGAAGTCTCGCGCTTAAAGCGGGAGCGTTGGTATGTATGTATTGACTATGCAGATTCAGTGGCATTAATTTGTTTAGATGGAATCATGAAAGTTGCACATGTACTCTGAACAAAATATGCATACCTGTACTTTGTAATCCTGCATGTGGGTATGCATGGAGCTGTAAGTAGAAATCCGTGACACTTGCACGGTAGTTTTTGTAGTAGGTGCTTTGCAATGATATGGGACTTGTATTCAGAGTGATCGACAGTACATTTGAAATGCGGAACTTTGATGACAGAGTTAGATGTAGAGGTCTTGCATGTGATTGGTGGATGGCTGTGAGAGTGCTTTGCTGTGTCCAATGAGGGAATGGATTTGTGAGTGATGTGGAAAGGGTAGAAGGACTGGCTAAGAGTTACGTACCACACGGACACCGCGCTTGTCCGCCGGTAGGGCTTGCCACATATGGGGTTTTTACAGCAAATCCAGCATGGAAAGGGTACTGTAAGCATCAGCCAATCAGATGTTTACATTGTTGATTTGTGTAGAAAGAGAGTGTGTGTATTGAAGATGGCAGAGGTGGAGACAGTCAGGGTGTTGGTGCTCGGAGACTTTTTTGTCCATGGTTTACAGCACTATTCTGAATGTAGGCATGTGGCAAAGAATTTCGATCTGAGAGGAGTGGAGGTGGCGCTGAGCGATGCGACGGATTGCAATGTAGAGGCAATTCTCCAAGTTTGCAGAGATATGCGTACAATGAACAGTCCCCATGTGGTAGTTTTGCACTATGGTGCTTGCCATTTGGGCTACGTGAGTTCACCTACTTTGTTGGGAGATTTAGAACAGTTGGTTCAAGCAGTCATCACCATCTTTCCAACTGCGAAAGTAATTTTTTCTGGCTTACTCCCTAGAGCAAAATGGGACAACAGTTCTGTGTTTTGTCCTGATCAAAGTATTGGTAGGTTTGCAATCAATCGCGGCATGCATGCTTTAATGTTAAGAGCTCGTATGTTTTTCTGCAGCCACGAGAAAATTGTTTCCAGTAATGCGACGTATTTTGAAGCAGAAGGTGTTTCTTTATCTTTTTTTGGGAAATGCCATGTTCATTTGGAATGTAAGGGTTCCTTTGGAGAAGGTTATGTAATGATTGTAGGAATAAACTAATAAGAAAATAACCCCCAAAAAATACAAAATAACAGGTGTCTGTCAGGCATCTGCAAAAAAAACAGCTCTTTTCAGAGCCCACCTTAAAGGGGAAAAGGGGAACACTATTTAAATGTATAGTCGTCATGCTCAGATCCTCTACATGTCCGCGGACATGGCGGTAGTCTGCAGGCAGCGCATACTACATACAGGGATTCTGGGTTGAAGAGGCATGCAACTGAGAATGAGCGGAGCTAGGGAATGGTCAATAAAGTTCAGTGGGTGTGTTGTGAATGGAGACATTTAGTGAGAACGTCTTTTCCCTGAGAGGAGAACAGACAGCTATGGCTGTGTGTGCTCGAAAACAGATTATCTGGATTTTGGGAGACTCATGGATACATTGGTTGAAGGTGCATGCAGAACGTTGCAGTATATCTGCAGATCTTGGATTCCCTCATGTGGAAGTGCACTGGCATGGAGTGTGTGGAATTAAGTGGCTGGACTTGGTACGTCTCTGTGCTACTTTGCAGACAGAGCGTCATCCTGATATAATTATCATTCTTTGTGGAGGAAACAGTTTAGGGCATGTGTCTGGAATTTCTTTGCAATTTGCAATCAAGGAGGGACTTGAGAAGGTCATGGGCATGTTTCCAAATTTTCAAGTATTTATTTCACGTATTGCACAAAGACAAATGTGGCTGCGTTCTTCTTCATATGGTCCACAAATGGAGAATGCGAGGCGCAATGTCAATAAGGCTGTGTGTGCCTTTCTAAGGGATGTTGGTATGTCCTCTTTCCACAATGAAAATATTATGTTTCGTAGCACATTCCTTTTTCACAGAGATGGAGTCCATCTTACATATGCTGGCAATCAGATTTTTTTTGTTGAAAATGCATTGCGACCTTTTTTGCCGTTATAGTCACCTATTTTGCATTTCATGTTGAGGAATCCAAGTTTTTCAAACACACACACAACACCACCAAAAGGCTCTTTTCAGAGCCACCACTTACTGCCAGAGAAAAGTGTATTGGTTTTGCTACGGTTGCACCCTAAAATGTTGTCTGTCCTAGGACTGTCCGTAGACTTTTTAAAATATGCGCAGAGGCCTACATCATTTACTTGATATTTCCTTTTTTAAACTGAGAAAGGCGGCTCTGAAAAGACCCCTTTTTAAATGTTTTGTTGTTTTATATTTTTTGGGGATTTTTTTACACATGACACACTAGGAGAGGAGGGGAAAGGAGGGTAAGGAAGGGACACCAACCACGGGGATAAGAAAGGCGAGGTGGAGAGAGAAAGATGTAGGGTGGCCCTTATTTAGGTAGGTAGCATGCCTTCTGGTGCTCCGAGACTGAAGTCTCGAAAGCACTTCGAAGACTCTCCCCCTTGGAGTGTACTGCGTCGCAGTGCATACACAATATTGTGACCTTTGAAAAGTAAGGGTCAACAGCATCGCGAATGGCCTGTGAGGCAGCTTGAGGGATGCGCTCTCCCACAGGAGTGTCTCTTGTGGATAGAGGATCGGACACGGAGGATGCTGCGGAGGAACTCAACCTACTACGTTCTTTACATGGTACCACTTTGCGAATGTCCGCACAGTGGAACAAAGTTAGGTGTTGCTTCACGGTTGTCATACCAAAGCTGTACGCACCAGGTCTCCCACGACTCAGCACCAAATTGCACTTTTTACAGGCGACCAGGTTTGCACGTGCTTTTGGGCCGTTACCAAAAACGGTAAACTTTCTCTTCATCCTCTTCTTCCTCACTCTCTACATCCTCACGCGTATTTCCCTCTGCAGGCCCTTGAGGAGGTGGTGGCGGTGGAGGGTTTGGGGGTGGTGCTGAGGCTGATGTAGCAACAGCAGCCATGGATGCCATTAGGGTTGGTGAGATAACCTCCACTAGAGCACTAAAGGCAGCAAAACTCAATCTATAATCGCCAGAAGTACAATGAAGATAAACTGTTAGTGTTAGCAGTGCACAGTGGTGGCGCGAGTTATGGTTGCTTAGCTTACCATAACTGGCAAATTTTAAGGATTTTTCGGTTTTACTTGGAACCATAACGTCCCATTAACAAAGTTTTTTTTACTGAATTTCACAGGTTTTTAGTAGGGCAACTTAACCATAACGTCCCGTTAACAAAGTTTTTTTTACTGATATATATATATATATATATATATATATATATATATATATATATAGTAGTCAGTAAAGGATGGAAGTTCCCACTAAGTATGATAGCAGTGCTGAGCAAAAGAAGGAAGGCTGCTTTTTAATTTTGTCCTGATCAGAAAATAAGTGAATTACAGGCGAAAACTCAGAAAGGTGAGGTTGGATGAGCCAAGAAGCCAAGGCCTTATCAGACTGGGTTGAGCTGACATTAGATACAAACCGTGTGAAACAACGAAGCTTCTGTTCAGAAGGCGTGGACGGAAACAAGAAGACGTCAGAGATCTCTTAAAGAATAGCAATTTAATACACTGAAAGCTCAAATGTGTGGTCTCTAGTCACGTGGGGAGTAGAAGCTGGATGAGTATGATGGTCACACCTGTGCGCGAGGGCAAAGTGGGACATATAGCATGAGATTGCCAAAGCAGGGTCCCCATGCAGTATAACACAGGTACACCCCCCAACCAATATTCCTCTTATGCCACACCATGCAAGATGCCAGCATATGTTCTTGGGGGTCAATAGGCACCAGGTCCTGCAGCAGCACCCAACCCAGACCCATGTATTCCACTGGATCCGTACTGCTACAAAATGTACGTACACTGCAGGTAACAGCCACATGCATGTACAGCCTATACTCTGAGACCCCCGGCCGGCCCATAGAGCCGAGGTTTGCTCAGAAGTACTTTAAGACGAGATAGCTGCACCCTTGAGATTGATGGGGTGCAGATTCATTGCTCCAACAACAATCAATAAGGACAACTCAATGGTTTGGCAAAGTGAGTCAGTTTAATGACAAGTACAGAAAACGGGGAGTTATGGATATCAGCAGTGATGTGATCGTCCCTCTTGCTTCAACTCCAACTAACTTCATACAAGTTGTAACATTTATACTAAAAAATAACCATCAATGACGTGTAACACTCAAAATTTAACATGCAATTCTATTGGTTAGGAAAAGGTAACTTTACTATAGGTACTATATCTATATATGGTAACAGAGTGAGGGGATTGGGTAAACACTGTCAGGTGGGTGTCTAAGCCCTTCCTTCAAAAATGACTACTGTAGATGTCACTAAAAGTATGACGTCCCATTGGTTCTACTAACTATAGGACCCTAGATTATTTGGTCCATTGTGATTGGGTTGGCACCAACCCCATGCACACTTTTCCACTTTGCTTAGCAGCAAGCAGAATGGTCGGCCAGGTGCAGGGTGCCCCTTAGTTACCCGGCCTTCCTCCAATTATGGTTACAATCAATCATCACTTTAGTAGCCATGTGTCAATTAGTTCACTGTGGTTGGCCTCGAGACTGCATCTTCTGTCTGGAAAAGTTCTGATATCTCCGCCTGGTCAGGTGCCAAGCGTAGGTGCGAACCCTCACTTCTTCTTGATCGGCTAGTCATGTACTTCCTACACCGTGAATTTGTCTCTTTTCTTTGAATTTGTGTATTTGATTCTCTTTTAGCCCACCACCTGCCTACGTCTTCTTATCTCGACCTTTCAGAGGCAGGATATTCTGTTCTTAGTTTCAATTAAATGTAGCTACTGTTCGTTTCATCACTTGGTATGACCTTGGCTTTCCTGGCACGAGTTGCCTCTTCCGAGTTTAGTTTCAGCCGTCTCTTTTTGTTTTGCTAAATATGAATCTTTGTCATTTGGCTCTTAGTTACCTAGGTTGATTCTGCTTCTTGTGCAAAGTAGAAATACACTTATAATACTATGCTTCGTTTTGAGGTAGATTATGTATACTGGCGCTATTCTTCTACTAAGCATAGCAAGTCGCACTGTTTTCTTAGCTTTCTTGCGGTTCCAAGCATATTTACAGGTGTAAACTGGTCGAATGTCTTCATCTTGCTTACAGCTTTAAACTTCTTCTTTGTATTTCAACATCATCCTTTCACTTTAGGTTCACGATATCCTTATTCATGGAGTTTTGTCTCTTTGCATCATTCTCTAGTTGTAATTTATTCTATCTGCAAGTCAGTCCGGGTCCTTGTGACGTCACCATTCGTCTTCCATTAAGACCTTTTTGGTTTCCTCCGGGACTGTACTTAGGCAATCTTCATTTCGTTTCATTTGTTGGTAGGGTTTTCTTAATGGATACATTACTGTCCATTGTTTTCTTGGTATTGGTACTTCAATAGGTTCTGTTCTTCTGATAGGCACTGAGCAGAGCCCTACTGCGGCTTTCTGCTGGTTTATTTGCTCATCATACGTCACATATTTTGGTGTGAACATTCCTGGTACTTCAAAATGGACAACTGGAGTGCAGGTTTTATTTGGGACCTCCTCTACAAGCCTATACAGTATCCAACTCAAAATGCTGTACAAAATGTCACACAGAAAGTGCCTGCCCAAGCCACCATAACACCATGGGAACAGAATTAATTGCCACAAAGGACGGTGACACAGTACACTGGCGCAAGCGTCCTGGTAGTCAATCCTTTCCCGCTCCCAGGGACAAACATGTACCCACAATAAGACAGGCCATAGCAAGCCCTAACGTGTTCAGTCCTATCAGTTACCCCAGGCCCAGAAAAGGAACTCAAAATGGGAGTGAAGATAGGCAACAGGATGTTCACCTTCATGATGGATACAGGGCCTACCATGTCCCCTATAAGGAAAGGGAGGTTTCTTTTAACCAACAGAAGCATGGACATGTAAGGATTCTCTGGGTCTATTACCATGGATCCATTTACAGACGATCTACCTATTACTGTAGGGACATAAGGGGCCTGATTCATGGAACATTTTTCTATGGAATTGCACCATTATAAAACACTTCCATGAATCAGGCCCTAGAAGTGTTTGCACCATTACCTTACAGCACAGAGAATCCTGTAAACTTATTGGCAAGAGACTGCGTGAGAAAATTTAATATGGCCATCTCAATTACAGAAACAGGGCTCCACACTAGGCATGCAGTATACCAGAGTAGCGGCAGTAGTCCAAGCGCTATCTAGCACTAGTACGGTTTGAGAGCTACCTTTGCATGAGCAAATGCAGTGACTGTCCTGATAAGATGGATCCCTGGGTTGCAATATATTCTGTCTGGCTGCAGAATTTCTGGTTAGACCAGCGATCCCTCAAGAAAGGGCACCAGGAACAATGTTCATCCAACACATAGAAGCAGTGATCAACAGTAAAGACACAATCATTCTAGCAGGCACAGATGAAGAGGTAATAGAATGGCACACAGTACTGTGCTTAGATCTCACACTGCCATTAAAAGAAGTAGCTTATGAGCAATTATTCACAGACACAGAAGAGGAAGGAGAGATAGTGTTTGAAATATGCATACCCTGTCACATAGTAATACAGTACAGAGAAATACTAAACACAATATTGACTGCCACAGCACCACCATCACGGGTTATATGAGGCCATGGCAAGAGTGCCCAGTTGTCTATGGACCATCAGCCCTCATGACATAGGGCTACTGAACAGCATAGGAGCAGTGAGAATCAAACTCAAACCAGCCGTAATACTCTCCAGTACCCACTGTCAAGACAGGCAGATGAAGGAATATGCTATGCCATTAATGCACTAATTGAGCAAGGGATTATAGTCCCATCTCCTTCCCCATTCAATACTGCCATTTATCCTGTGAAGAAATTAAAAGGGTCATCATGGAGTTTCATACAAGTTCTCCGCCCTTTCAACAATATAGTGGAGGCAGAATATCCATTAGTGGTCAATCCAACTTCAATATTATGCAATATCCCTGCAGACGTGTTTACCACAAGGGTATTGTGAGTCCTCCAGTGTCTTCAATAGGGTACTCCAAATGGACTTAGGAAACATGTAAATACCAAGAACAGTACTGCAATATGTAGCTGATTTGTTAGTATGCAGCACAACAGAAGAACAGTGTAGGGAAGATACAATACAGCTCCTAAGACTCCCCACAGACAAGGGGTACACACTAGACAAAGAGAAGTTGCAGTACTTCCAAAAGGAGGTACTGTACTTAGTGCAGATACTATCCTCAGCAGGGAAAAGAGTCACCCCAGATAGAGCCACAGCAGTGTCCAATACACCTCAGCCCACAACAGTCAGGAAAATGTGGCTGTTCCTAGGGATGTGTACCTATTGCAGGACAGGGATTTTTGATTACTCTAAACATATCAGGCCTTGACTGCAAGCACCTAAAGATGCCCAAATGAGAAAGGGATCCCTTGAATGGACAGACGAGATGACAGAATGCTTTGAAGACCACAAAATAGCTATCAGCAATGCTCCGGTTTTAGCAACACCAGATCACAACAAACCATTCTATTTGTTTTGCATTCAAATTGACAGGTAATGACAGAGTTTCTCACACAATGATCATCTCTGAAACATAAGCCGTTAGCATGCTACAGACCGAGTAGTGCAAAGCCATTTCCCATGCAAGAAGGCTCTGGAACACGCTACATTTGCAATTCAGAAATCTGCCACAATCACAATGGGATGCCCAGTAACATTATATGTTGAGCATGCTGCTTTCACAATTTTGTAAACAAATAAGTGAACCCTCACAAAAGAGAGAGCCTCTGGCTATGAGGTAATATTGTCCAACACAGCCATTAACATATTTAGGTGTCACATTTTGAATCCAGCAACATTTGTAGCAAAGCCTGTTGAACCACAAGATCAGGCACACGACTGTGCATTCTATGAAGGAACGCCTGAATAAAGCAGTGGAGTGAGTGAGGATTAAGGGTGTCACAGTATTAGTTTTATGGCGGTACGAAAACCTTCTTGCCAAATGACGGCATATCATGATTATTGCAGTATAGCAGGTGGAGTTAACTAATCTTAACAAATATTTCCTTAAAAGGTCATAAATTGTCAGATTTATCATCACTTACTTTCCACTCAAATGCCATCCCTTACTTCCACCAAACAACACAAACACACATGTGGAGAGGAGGAGGGGTGGAGTGTTACACTCACCTGGCTCCCACAGAGGCGTCGATCTGAACTGGACAGCTGCAGTCTCCACCAATGTGACACGTAGGGGCCGAGATGACGGACTGGACTGGCCCACCTGGCTTTGTTTGCTTGGCCCGTAGGAATATTCTTCTGCAAATGGAGAAAGGGAATTAACCACCCGTGGAGATGAGTGTAAATCCCCCCCAACCCCGCTGTTCTCCCCACGGATGACCTTTGATGTCCCCTCTTATAGTCTCACCTGATGGTTTGAAAAGATGAGCTCTCCATCCTGCATTGAGCGCAGGGGCACGTTGATAACCAGTTGCTTCACTGGCTCGAAGGAATTGGTGAGTTCCAGAACAATATTGACTCCGAAAAGTATGTAGTTCATAAGAGTTCAAATGCCTGACTTTCACTCTTGTCTGATTCCTTGCAGATTGCAGCTTGACCCTAGTGAAGAGTTCCTCGTGGCAACCGGTAATATTCTGGTAAGGATTTGTATTTCCAACACAGTTCGATAAATAATGTCAATATGTAACCTGTTGCTTTCTCCCTTATTCAGGCATTGAGAGAAAGTATGAAGTCTCGGAGAATAATACCTCTGGTGGTAAAATCAGGTAAGTCTAATGTGGTGATGAGGGTTCCCTTTGATAGTCCATTTGTTTCACCTTGCTGTCCGTTTGTTTCCCCTTAGGGGACGGGGTTCGGAGAAGATGCAGTGGAAGCTGCACCGACCCGTAATCAGGTAAGTCTATGGGGGGGTTACTAATATTCCTCTGTGTATTCCCTTGGCTCACCCTGCTGTTCTTGTCTACTCCTTAGGTGCCGGAATGCGGTGGGAACATGCAGGAGGATGCAGTGGAATGTGAAGATGCTGCGAAGGCCTGTGAGTTCAGCACGGCGCTGCAGCAGGCGAGGCGACGTGCATAAAATAACTTATTTCTTCCAACTCGAAGGCGCGATGGATTGGGAATTCAGGCAAGGATCAAAGGTATTGCTCTTGTTCTAACCTTTTCTCCTTCTTTCTCCCTTTTTCTAGGAGCTCCAAACTCGAGGCGGGCGTGGCAGAAGACTGGATGCAGACTCGCAGGCACGGTGAGCGTTACGCTGCTGGATGCAGAATAACACAAAGCGTGTGCTGCTCTTCGGGTGTGGTTTAAATAGCCTCCAAAGTAGTCCCAGGTAAGTATTCCTCCCCAGCCCCGCCCGAGTAAAAAAATAGTCCCTAGGTAAAATAATGCCTTCGAAGCCTCATTTGGCTTGGAGCTCTTGCAGCATGGTCTGCATCAGGTAAGCTTGCAGCATGGTCTGCATCAGGTAAGTTCTACACTATGAGCCTGGCGCCTATGGCGCCAGGACTGACTCTCCATATGAGCCTGGCACCATAGGTGCCAGGACCACACCCAAACAGCCCCTGGCAGGGGTTTTTGGGCTTGCCCAAAATAACTTGATACCTGCTTCCGGGGTTGCTGGACCTGGTCTGGTCACTAGGTTCCCAAAACCTTTCCTGTGGTCCGTAACCGTTCCAGTCGATTAAATAAAAAAGTTTTGACTACACCATCTTGGAGTCCAGCATGTTTTTAACCTCAAATTCGGGTTCCCCGTCTATAAGGATGGGGTTTGGGGGCTTGGTTAGTCTTGTCCCTGGTTGCACTGGCTTCAAAAGTGACACATGAAAGACGGGATGAATTCGCATATTAGCAGGTAAGTCCAACTTGACGGCCACCGGGTTGATAATGGCCTTAATAGAGTAAGGCCCTAAATATCTAGGGTTAAAGGTCCGCGTTCCCTTGAGAGGTATGTGTTTTGTGGCCAACCATACTTGATCCCCTATCTGGTACTGTGGAGTATCACTTCTATGCCGTTCAGCATCTTTCTTATATTTCTCCTTCGCTTGCTTTAAATGTGCAGTTGCCTCCTTAAAGGCTTGTGTAATCGTAGCATGTAGATGGTCACTGCGGGCATTTCTAAGTGTTGGGGTGAGTCAAGGTCTGAGGTTCGAGGATGGTGCCCATATAGGGTATAAAAGGGGCTTTGTCCAGTTCCAGAATGTACTGAATTATTGTAAGCATATTCTGCGATCCAAAGAATGTCCTTCCAATTACTCTCAGTTTGATGTAACATACAACGCAGGTATTGTTCAAGAGTCTGGTTGGTCCTCTCCGTTTGACCATCAGTCTGGGGGTGGTGACTGGTCGATAATCTCACGTCGATTTGCGCCAATTGACAACATTTCTTACAAAAATGTGAAATGAATTGACTGCCCCGGTCAGAGACCAACACTGACGGAAATCCATGTATGCGACAATGTTTTCGAGGAATTCTTTGGCCAGGATTGAGGCTGAAGGTAATCCTTTTAAAGGAATAAAGTGGGCCATCTTGGAAAAAAGGTCCACAATAACTAGAATGGTGTTAAATCCATTACAAGGAGGTAGATCAGTAATAAAGTCTAACAATAAGGTGTGCCATGGTGTAGGAGGAATGTCTAAAGGTTGTAAGAGTCCAGCTGGTTTTTTCTTTTGACTTTTGTTTTGGGCGCAAATGCCACAAGACATCACAAATTATTTCATATCCTTTCGCCAGGTGGGCCACCAGAATTATCTTTTAATTTTAGCTTCAGTTTTTGCAATACCCGGGTGCCCCTCCATTAGGGTATCATGATAACGGGAAATGACTAGCTCTTGTAGTTCCTTCTGTGGCAGAAATAGCCGCCCTTGGTAATAAGGCAGATCATTGGTGACAGAGTAGTCCGAGCCTTTCTTTACCCAGTCCTGCAGGGCTGTAGGATCAAAGAGTTGCTGGATCTTTACCTGAATGTCCTCTAGTGTCTGTAGAGTAGTCATGCCAAGAATCCTTTGTTCGGAAATCATAGGTACTGGTTCTGGGTTCACTTCTGCCTCTCCCATCCCTATTCGGGATAAGGCGTCTGCTTTACCATTCTTACAACCTGGTCGATAGGTTATCACGAAATCGAACTCGGCAAAGAACAATGCCCATCGGAGTTGACGTGACGATTGGGCCTTGGCTGTTTTTAAATACTGTAAGTTCCGGTGATCGGTGATCACAGTAATGGTATGCCTGGCACCAAGAAGATAGTGCTGCCAAGCCTTGAAGGTGGATTTAATGGTTAATAACTCCTTGTCGGTAACCGCATAGTTTAGCTCGGGTGCGAGAACTTTCTGGACCAAAATGCTACTGGTTGAAGCTGGCCAGTTTCAGGGTCCTTTTGAGACAGGACAGCTCCCATGGCTAGACTGGATGCAACGGTTTCCACTATGTATGGAAGGCGAGGGCACGGGTGCTTTAATACAGGTGCACACATGAATTTCGCTTTCAGCTCTTGTAAGGCATTTTCAGCTTCTTCAGTCCACATAAAGCGTTTATTTTTTCGCAAGAGTGCTGTGATGGGATGTACGACATGTGAAAAATCTGGGATGAATCTGTGGTAGAAATTGGCAAAGCCGAGCATGCTTTGTACTCCTTTAACTGAACTTCGTGATGACCACTTAAGGATTGCGTCCACCTTTCGTGAGTCTATTCGGACACCCTTTGTGGTCAGGATAAACCCAAGGAATTCAACTTCTGTGGCATGAAAAATGCATTTTTCTAGTTTTGCATATAGTAGGTGCTGGCGCAATTTCTCAAGGACTGCTCGGACGTGCTTCAAATGGTCAGATTCAGAAGAGGAGTATAATAGAATATCATCGATATATACGACAACACAAACGTCAATGAGTTCACGAAGGACATCGTTCATGAAGTATTGGAAGGCTGCTGGTGCATTGCACAACCCGAAAGGCATCACCTGGTATTCGAATAACCCATACTTATTGTAAAAAGCAGTCTTCCATTCGTTGCCCTCTTTTACACGTACCAGATGGTATGCCCCCCGGAGATCTAATTTAGTGTATATACAAGCGTCCTTCACTTGGTCTAGTAGTTCAGGGATCAGAGGCAATGGGTATCGGTTCTTAACAGTTATCTGGTTCAATGCGCGATAGTCTATGCACGTTCTGAAGTCACCTTCCTTTTTGGGCACGAAGAACAAAGCTGAAGATGCAGGGGACTTGGATGGGCAAATAAAGCCATTGGCAAGCTACTGGTCTAAGTATTGTCGTAGTTGAAGGTTCTCAGGTTCCGTAAGGGCATAAATCCTGCTACAAGGGGGTTGTGCACTGGGTATGAGATCGATTTGACAATCGTACGATCTGTGAGGAGGTAAGATTTTTGCCTGTTCTTTTTGGAAGACATCCTGGAATTCTTGGTATTCTGGAGGTAGTTGCATGACTGCTGTGGTTACTGTGGCCAGGCCTGCGTTCTGATTTTTCTTTGGGTAACAGGTTTGTGCACAATCCGGGAAGGTTATTCTCTTCTCTCGCCAATCAATACAAGAATTATGTATTTCCAACCAAGGTATCCCCAGTATTATTTGGAACTGTGGGGCTTTGATTAGATCAAACACAATAGTCTCTCGATGCCCATCCTGACCCAATAGTGTCATCTCTGCGGTGGAATGAGTTACAGGCCCAGAGGCAATTTCAGTTCCATCGACTGTGGTGATGACATCTGAGGTGGTTTTTCGGCAGAGAGGTAGATTCATCCTGAAAGCCAATTCATAGTCCACATAGTTTCCTATGGCCCCGCTATCAATGTATGCCCTTACTTCGTGCATACGCGATGGCTGCCCTGGTTCTACGAGGACCATTGGTATGATGAAATGCGAGGTCTGAGTATCCTTCTTCAAGCTTGGCAAGCAGACCTCTACGCTTGTCGGGTGTGGTCGTTTCCCGAGTCTGACTCCATATAGCTTTTATCAGCAGCAACAGGGAATACCCACAGAGATGAGGGAATTTCGTGGTGTGACTTATTATATGTAAATTCAATTATAGAAACAGTGAAATCCCCCGTTGTCATATGTTTAGAAAACATTATCAATTATAAATATATAAACCCCAAAGCTGCCAACCCAAAGTAAATCCTTTTCCTTCTTGGCACTGTATTTATTCTTCCTATTGCTAACATATTGATTTTGTGTCAGGCACATGTGGATTACAGAATAGCACCAACTGAAACTACTTGTACCAAAAAAAAGAACTTTTTTTTTTACATTGCCTTTTTGCATTTGAAGTTCTTTATCTTACCATTAAGTCAATGCTTTTTAGTTAACTTATGAATATGCAGGCAGGATTTTCCAGCTGTAGCAAGGTAGCATTTTGAAACTTGTCTCCGCACATATTTAGCTGATCCTCCGGGAATCTGAGGCGGCTGCAGAATTGGTCTTTCATGGCGCTCACTCGTTGATCGCCTTGAATGCAAGAGTGACTAGTGGAAGTGTTATAATGCACATTTTGAACAATGAGCTTGCTGTTCAGTCACAGGTCATCGCTTTGAAAATTGCCCTGAACTTGCATTTATTTGGAACCACTTGGCATGGGCATCATGACCCCTCGCAGTGACAAAAAGCTTGTTTTGACAACTCTATATGCCATTAAAGGGAGAAAAGTCACTCGTGTACGGTCTGAAAGCCCATGTCATTGTGTTTCTTTTGTCAAAATGTCATAGCCAACACCGACACACCGAAAGGTTGCATAGTGATCTAATCACTATAGCTTTTTTACCATCTGCCTGGTTTATTATGAAGGTCCGATGTCGGAGTCACCACTGACCATGTAATCGTAAAGGGACTGCGTTCAGATGGGCGCTGTTGATTTCTTTCTTGATTCTTGCAATACATGTTCATTTACCTTCTTAAAGATTGGGGCAAAACATTTCTCTTGAAAATGACAGTTAAAATACATATCAGCACAAATATGGCCTAGAACACCACCTCACCACAGCCCCATCATTACCGTTTTCCCCAGGTCTGAGTGCATTAGGTCCCTTGTGATGCGAGTTCAAAGAGAGGGATGCTTTCATGGGTGTTGTCACAAATTGAGAATAGACCTATTAAATATTTCACCCCCATTGCTCTGGATACTTCAAATTGAGTGTAGAATCTGTCCTGCCTGCTTGAGTCCAGTGTCATATGCAGAAGGCAGGTAGGTGAAGGATCAAGTGAAGCAACAACTCTAGTGCCAATGTGCAAATCTACGCAGAGGACAGTGGGGAGGAGGGCAGTTTATTTACCAGCATAACACACTGATAGGCCCAGTGTTCACACATTCTACAGCAGGGTCGGACTAGGACATAAAATTGTCTCGGGCACCAACATAAAAGTGGCCCACAGTTGCAAATGAGAATTCATTCATTTTGGAACACTGTTTGAATAGTACCCAAAGGGGACATTTCTGATAAAATGTTGCATATTTAAAATAATATTTATTCAGCAACAGTGGTCAAAACTATTAGCCGCATAGTGAAGTCACTCATCAAACTGGCCCACTTTGGCCAAAAAAGTGCCCAACTTTGACCCAAAAAGTGGCCCACAAAAGCATTTCATGTTTTTTTCTTTGTCCATGGGCCTATTGCCCTAAATGCCAGTCCATGCCTGGTCTACAGAGCTAAAGTAGTTTGTGGACATGCATCAGAAGGGCATCCAGTTCATTCCCCCCTTTGAATTCTGGGATGTGTAGTTCCCCATCTTTCAAATTGGTGAAAAACTACAAATCGCAGAATTCTAAGCTAAAACAGAACTGGATGGCTATCTGATCCATGACCATGAGAAAAATATGAATCTAAACCTTGGGGAGAGTAATTCGCTATGCATGACTTCACTGGCCGTCCTTTTTTTTTTTACAATTTCCATAGCCAGAGCAAGAGCTATTCCAATGTGTGTTTGCTCAGTACAGTAGTACCTTAACTTACTGTTCTAATGGCACATGATGCCGGGCCAGGCTAAATTGATACATTTCTGCTCCTGCTGGCTGGGTGGTTGCTAAGCAAAGTGGTCCTGGCTACACTGTTTTGTAAGTCAATGAACATTTTATTAGATTTGTTTTTATACGAACAAAAGGAAAAATAAAATGCTCACTTTCAGTTCAGGCCCTCAGCTCACCCTCGTGATGTCCCTGTGTCTTGCTAATTGCAAATTGAAAATTGAAAATCGGGACAGTCACCATAGAAGATCTGACCTGTAGCGCAGAGCAGCATGACTGTGTGAAAACATTGAAAATCTGTATGCTGCCTTTCAAATAAATAATGCCTGAAACAAAATAACTTTGTTCTAGTTTGCCCATGAAATCCAGCTCTGGCAGAGTCTATGAACTGGAGTCTCTAGTATGCTTATAAAGCCAGTCAGTCAGCTCATCATTACCAGCTTTGCATGGGGACCACAAAGGTTTAGGTACCGGGCAGCTTTCAACACAATTTGCGCAAAGTCGGCTGATCTTTGACCCGACTCTACTGATCACAGAGCAAGAGCGGTCACAGCAGCAAAGCTGCATTTACTAATGTGGCCTCACTTTCCCTATGCTCTTATCTGCCAAACAAGGCCCCCTTGGCAGACGGCACATCCAACAGTGCAAGACCAACACTGCGCAGCACTTGCTTACTTTATCCTTTCCAAATCAGATTGAAAAGCACACTTAATGGTATAAACGGTATACCCGTATAAACAACGTGATGGTTATTATTGTTCCATTAAGTTGTTCACAATATCTTTAACGGTATACCGTTATACCGTTACATCCCTAGTGAGGATGCACTCGAGACAGGAGAAGTGCTATACATAGATGGGTCATCAAAGATAGATCAGAGGAATGGACAGAGGCATACAGGAGCAGCATTAGTAAGATATGTGAAGAGACAGGAAGACAAATATCAGATAGTAATGCCAAAAAAACTACCCTTACATTATTCATCACATGCAGCAGAACTCATAGTACTCATAGGAGCGCTTGAGGCATTATCGGGCAATGACATCACCATTTTTACTGATTAGCATATGTAACATTAACAGTACACTCAGGTCTGTCAAGATGGCATAGGAGGGGGTACAGAAAATCAGATGGGACCCCAGTTCAACAAGCAGCATTATTATGTAGACTAATACATGCTTTGAAATGTCCTCTCCATGTAGTAATTGTGAAGTACAAAGCACACACTAGAGGAACAGATCCAATTTCACATGGAAACACAGCTGCGGATGCAGCCACCATACAGGCAGCTTATATGACCAGTCCAATGGAAAGCAAAAAGTCTGTCACAGCAGTGCAACAAGAGCAATTACCAGAATCATACAACTCATTGTTCATGGCACACATTGCAAAGTTGCAGGAAAAAGTGTCACCCCCAATTACAGGTAAAGTAGTGATGGCCTTGGAATTGTTGACCATCGCCCTGGAACAGCTTCACTACCAAACATATGCCCCCAAGCAGCACATAGGGCAGAAATCAGTGAAGATTATTTAATTCCAAACCTATCCATGGATATGGACACATTTGTGGCCAACTGTACAACATGTCACAAGTTGAAAATCCGGAAAAGACATTGCCCCACCACTCAGGGCCCTTCAAGGAACTCCATGTCAATTTCATTGACATGGCCAAAACGTGCAGTAACTTTCGTTACATAATCATAGTGGTATGCCCATTTCTTCAATTAATTAAGGCTGATCCATGCATTTTTAATCAGAAAGGTATTTAAAGGTTGGGAAAATTCAATGTTCTGAGGTCCGACAATGACCCATATTTTGCAATCAAGCTTTACAGCAAAATCACCAAATTATTGGGAATCAAACATAAGCTATGCACATTGTAGCACCCACAAGCCAATGTGATAGTGGAAAGATTAAACTGTTTGCTGAAGAACAATCTTGCTAAAATTTGTAACGCTTTAAAAAAAAAGCTGGCTATATTGCACGCTCTTAGCACTGTTCAGTTTGTGCAATCAGCCCAGCAAGGACCACCTCCTGTCACTACAGGAGGTGGTGATGGGCGAATGATGTATACGCTGGTTTCCCCAACACAAACAGCAACAGACACTCACAGTAGTGCAGAGATCCTGGGGAGGAATGTAATGTATGCCTTAGGGACCTGTCAACATGTGCCATGTGTATATCTCACCAGTTAACCTCCAAGGTGCAGGCCACACCCAACTCAAGCAGCATAGAAACATCACAACCTATACAGCTCCACCCTGGACTATGTGAGTCTATGTGAGAAAACACAGCAGAATGTGGAAACAACCACAGTTCGCGGGTCCTCATGAGGTGATCTATGCCACACCCACCGCAGTGAAGCTGAAAGTCAGGCGCACCTGGGTTCACCTGAGAGTCATTCAAAGGGAACCAAGCATGACATCAGCACCTCAGCAAGAACCTGCCACAAGAGGAAACACCATCAACCAAAGTTGAGTAGAATAGAGATTATGAAAACCTGTATGGAGTCAGTGTGCCTGTTTGGGCAAACGGGAAAAGGTGGACAGCACAGCACTCTGAGACACAAAGAGCAAATAGCAAAAGAACAAAGAAATTGTACAATGGGATATGTTGTTTGTTCTTTTCTCTTCTCTTTTCTTATTCTATGATGAAAATGATGAATGTAGGGGTGCAAAGTAGGGGACACAATGAAACTGAAGTAGTGAATGTAGCAGCAATTAGAGATAACCTTGTGACCAGATATAGAAGAAAAGTTTGAATAGAAGAACATATAAATGCTAATGTCATAGATGAACATCATTCGAAAGTGACAAATATTTGGTATGATACAATGAAGGAGACAGGCAGGAACCAGTATAATCAATCATGCTATGTATGTGGGTTGATTCCACTGCAGTTGACATCCCCCAACTGTTCATAGCTAAGGAAGTGCCGACATTAGAGGCACAGTGCTCAGCATACTTAGTACTCTGCAAGATACAAGGGCAGTTTCAGGGACACACAACAGAGGCAAGATTGGAAAAAGTAAATATAGCCGAATGTGCAGGAAAAGAAGGACGCGATTATATATGCTGTGCTATCAGAACACAAACATACATTTACGGAGCAACCTACTGGAATAAAATGTGGGTGAAGGGGCAAGCCATGTTCAAAGCAGAGGCAATGGTGGGGTACACAGAAGATGTCACAAAAAATGCAGATGAAAGGTGCAGAAGTGTATGGGCTTCACATGTTAGTAGATTGACAAGCCTCCAGGAACATGTGTTAAGGCACAGAAACTCACTCGCTCTTCATTCTGTTTCAGGGGCAAACGAAGCGTACCTGTGGGTCAGAATGCAAACTGCAACAGAACTGTTGCCATGCCAGCATTATGTGATGGAACAGCTACATTAATGGACATCTTTTGGCAATGTGGGAGCAAGGCCTATTTTTACTTACCCTCATGTTGGAATGGGGTGTGCTCCCTTGTAACCCTTCACGTACCAGTATTCCTCATCCCAGAGCAACATCTTTCAATCCCAAATGGACACTCCCAGTGCCCTGCAGTCCCCCCAGTTACACAAGATAAGAAGAGCCCACTGACATTACCCCATAGGAAGAGGTCGAACTAATTTATCAAAGAAACAGAAGATGTTTTAGGGAAGATACCGACGCAATACAGACTGTTTATCCACCTGGAATACAAATAGCCGTGAATGCCAAATGGATTCAAGTCATCAGATGGAACGTAGTCCAGCTGGCCAATGCCACAGAGCCTGGCCTCAAATGTCGTGTGGGAAGAGGTAAGTGCCCTATGAACCATTACACTGCAAAATTGCATGGTGTTGGACCTACTCACAGCCATGGAAGAAGTGGTATGCAAGAAGATTGGGGCACTGTGTTGCACCTATGGGCTCCCAAACGATCATGACAGTGGTTCATTAAGTATAACCATTAAGTGTCAGTGAGAGGCCTTACCTTTGTTGACTCGCAGCGTTTTGGTTCAAAGATGTAAGTTCTCTCTTACCGGGCAGCCACCCCGCTGTCCGATAAGAATACTACACAAACAAATCTAGGAGCCTACCCAGAAATAGCAGTTTAAGTCAGGAGGAAAGAAAACCTATTGGGGGAAAAAACCTCCTGCAGGTCCAGATGATTCAAGTCAGGGTGAGTAGATGCCCTCTCAGGGCTCTAAAAAATCCAGAGTAAGTTTGACAAATCAACTTTCGGGGCACTAGTGCTCCAGGGATGAATATCAGTTTCAAAACTATCAATCAGCCCCACACCTCTAGTACACCAGAAGGGATCCAAACAGATTGGAAATACAAGTACATTCTAAACCTCCTTGTCCAATTTTGGTAACGTGGACAGAACAGCAGGCTTATCTCTGTAAGGTCATGGATCATTGGTTAGTTGCAACACACCAAAAATACAATTATTACCCAATGATAAAAGGGACTATCCAGTCAGGGTTGAATACAAATATCTACTTTATTATTATTAGAGCAAACAGTTCTAGCACACTACAAAATACAACCCATCCTGTAAAGGAACACAGATGACAGACAGTTTCACAAAGAAAAGGCATGCACTCTGGGTACTGACAGGAGGGTAGTTGGTAAAGCAATCAGTCTTAACTGATCAAGGTTTTTTGTTTTCAGCACCGAGGTAGCAAGGGGTCATTATTGTCACTAGGGGCCTTCGGAGAAGGATTAAAGGGACCGAACCACAATGTACCTGGTGCTTGAGATGATCTTGATGCTCGACAGTGTCAAATTGGTTCCATGACACTTTGCGGTTCCTGTGATAGAGTTCAAGATGGGAGCCACTGTGGGTATCAGGCACAAGGCCGTTCGGCAAACAGGCTGGATGGACAACAGCGGGCTGGCCTACATGGCGGCTCAGGGTCAAGAATCACTGTCTCTGTGCTGGTTGGAGGATCTGGAAAGATGGACTAGGCGTATCAGACGACTTCAGTGACTGCAGCATGACAACAGTCAGTGGTGCAGCCGGTCACGGTAGAGGGCTCGATTGCCTTGAAAATAAATGTCCTTAAAAGATGGTCACTGGTTGATGCTTGTTGTGGCACTCCTCCTAGATTCTTCACTGGTCTTGTATCATTCTTTGAGACGGACGGCCCAAAGCTGTTGAGAGTGTTTGCAGGCAACAGCCTTGTCCTTTGGTCAGTGACTCTCTGACACTTCCCACCTAGGAAGATTGCTGGCAGAAACTAGCAGGGCTTGCTGTGTGCTGGCTGGGTGCCGGTTCTGGAGCTGCTGGATGGGTTCTCTGAGGTCGGGTTTTTCCTCTGTTCCCTGAGAGAAGTTTAGGGGAGGGATCTTACTTCCCTCTTGGAAATCCTGGCCTTCCCTCAATGTCGGAAGCTGTAAGGCAGACTGTACCTTCCACTAGGGTCCAAATGAGTCCTTCTCCTTACTCCCTTTAAAGTCGTCAGATGATCTGCGAAGAGAGAGGCTCAGCCCTTGTTGAAAGTCAAATTGGTGCAGTCTAGGCCTACCTTAATGAACCCATCCTGGGTCCCCACCAACAATCTTCTGTAATGCGTGAGGTCATAACCAGAGTGCTTTGCAACAGGAAAGGTAAAGGGGTGACAGCATGTACTACTAAGTGCCACCCATCTTCCTGTCTGTTGCGAATCAAAGTAGTGTCTCTTTGGTTAATTGAGCTCTCGATGGCATCTGATCAAATAGCAGGTCTCCCTTGAAGTTTCTGGTGAGAACAGACTTTCTGTCTCAATCAACTGTCACGACCACAGGCACCTGGCGAGTTTGGCGGCGATGGAGACTTCCGCCACATTTTCTCGGAAACAAGATCTGCGGTCTAGTCTTTTCCATCATGGCCGCCACCTTAGTATATCACTATGCACTTCTCGCCGGCTCAGCGCGTTGCAACTGTGCTTTCCCGTGTTGCTACAGCGCTCCAGTTCTACTTCCTTGCGACCTGTTCGCTCCTCTCTGTTCCCTCTCAGCCCCCCTTTTCCTCCCTTGTTTCCTGGCTTACCTGCCTTCCTTCAGCTGGTTTCCTCCATGGTACTCCCTGTGTTTTTTCTCTCCTTCCGCATCGCTTCCAGTGCTGTTCGACTTCTCGTCCATTGTATTCTCCTCTGGAATTCTGCAATACTCCCGACTTGGACTTCACCTTCGGACCATCTTCCACTGTCCAGTTCATTGACATCAAGGGTTTTTGTGCCTGGTGGCTTTTTCCCCTTATACTATTTGGCTGACGCGGAGAGAGGGCCACCGTGATTTTCCCTGTAAAGGGTCATGGTGGCTTCCTTTCGCGGCAGACCGTATCTGCTCTACAAAAAGAAGGCTCAAGTACGACACCCTAGACAGAAGAAGCTCAACTATTCGTCTTCTTCAGGTGAGGAGGAGGAAGGTACTTTGGGGGAGCTCAGTTTGTCAAGTGACGAGGAGGATATTGCTGACCCAGTGGCCATTCCTATAGGACCGTCCACAGATCCTGATAGCTTGCAATGCCAAAAGAAAGAGATTATGGCCACGCCACAGCAGTTGCAGGAGTTAGTGGCAGCCATCCAAAACCTCAATGTTGAGGTCCAGACACTCAAGACTGACAATGCAGCACTGCAGCAGAGAGTGGCTGCTAGAGAACAACAATCTACAGATTTACCCCCTTGACCTTTGGTGTCAGGGAAGTTCGATGGCACGAAGAGAAAGGTAAAGGAATTCCTTGAAGCCTGTAATATTCACTTCACCTTCAGACCCAATGCCTTTTCCACGGATCATGCCAAGGTGGGGTTCATGATCACCCATTTAACTGGGAATGCCTTGGCATGGGCTACCCTGTTGGTATCCCAGTCAGACCCAGTCCTACGGGACTATGCCGCCTTCAAAGACCTCCTGAAGCAAACCTTCCTAAGGACCGAGTGTGCCTATATTGCCAGTGAAGACTTGCTGGATGTGCGGCAAGGTACCTCCGACCTGCTTTCCTACATATCCATATTTAAGAAATTGGCTACGGAAGCCGGTTGGCAAGAACAAGCGCAGTACACGATCTTCCGCAGGGGTTTGCGGGAGGAATTAAAGGACGAGTTAGCCAGGATTCCTCATCCGGACACCTTCTCGGATCTACTAGGAGCTGTATTATGGATTGATTTCCGTTTAACCGAGAGAAGAAATGAAAGGAAGAAAAGCCGTACCACAACCCCACTCCAGGAATCTCACACTTCTGCCTCCTCACTTGCAACCCGGACTGCCCGAGATGAACCCATTCAAATCGGCACCACCAGGTCCCCCTTAACCGCAGAAGAAAAGAAGAAGAGGCGGGATGAAAACCGATGTCTGTATTGTGGTTCAGCTGCCCACCTGTTGAGGGATTGCCCTGATGTGCCCCCCAGAAGGTCGGGAAACAAATGCCCTCGGTAGCTTGTGGGATGGACTACCGAGGGGTGCTTCCTTGTTCCTACACTACACTCTCAGTCACCTCCGAAACTCCTTCTGAAGATCTGCGCCTAATGGTTGTAGGAGTCAAACTCTGTTTCAGAGACAAAGTGGTTGACACTCAAGCCTTACTTGATTGTGGCGCGGCAGGTAACTTTCTGCACACCTTATGGGCCGATAAGGTGGGTCTACTGAGAATCGCTAAGAAAGAGGATCAAAAGGTCGAAGGGGTGGATGGGACACCCCTATGCTCCAGGCTTATCACACATACCACGGAAGCAGTACAAGTGTCGATACAACAACACAAGGAGGAGATCCTGTTTGATATCATTTGTGCTGCACATTTTCCGGTCATCTTGGGTATCGGTTGGCTTCGGAAGCACAATCCAACAGTGGATTGGACTAACAATCTGTTGAGTTTTCATTCCCAATATTGCCAAAAGGAATGTCTACCAGAACCCCAGCACGAAACCGTTAAGACGGTAAGTGCCACGGAGCTGACCTCTATTCATTGCATTCCGAGTTGTTTCTCAAACTTTTCGGAAGTATTCCAGGAACAGGTCCCCCTTGAACTCCCACCACATAGCCCAGAAGATTGTGGTATTGACCTAGTTCCACAGGCCTTGGTTCCTTTTGGAAGGATGTATCCTCTCTCACTATCTGAAAAGGCTGTACTCAGGCGCTACCTCGACGATAATCTTGCTAACGGACTTATCCGCTCTTCCAAGTCACCTGCCGGAGCCTCATTGTTTTTCATACCCAAGCGAGACAGCAAGGATCGGGGTCTAAACAAAGTTACCATCAAGGATCGCTACCCCATGCCCATAATTTCCGAGATCCTGGAAGCTGTTCAGGGCTCGGTAATATTTATCAAGCTCGATCTCCGCAATGCCTACCATTTACTCCGGATAAGGACGGGAGATGAATGGAAAACTGCCTTTCGCAGTCCCTACAGCTTGTATGAATACCAAGTAATGCCGTTTGGCCTGGTGAACGCACCTTCGATCTTCCAAAGATTCATGGATCGTTTGTTTTCGGATCTGTTCGGTCAGAATACCATGGTCAACTTAGATGACATCCTGGTCTACTCCCGCAAGCAGGAGGAACATGTTTCCCAAGTTAAAGAGGTACTACGTAGACTACAACAACACCGTCTTCTTGTTAAACCAGAGAAATGTATTTTTTCCCAGTCTTCTTTGTCCTACCTGGGATTTATCATCTCTGAACAGGGGATTACCATGGATCCCAAAAAAGTCAAAGCCATCCTAGGTTGGCCATCACCCACCTCCGTCAAGGTTTTTGGACTGGCAAACTTTTACAGGAAGTTCATACCAGAGTTTTCTCAACTAACTCTCCCCATCACCTCCTTATTGAAAAAGACTTCCAAACCCTTAGTTTGGTCAAGAACCGCAGAGAACAGTTTTCTTTGCCTGAAACAACGTTTTTGTTCAGCACCCATTCTTAAGCAGCCTGATCAATTGAAGCTGTTCATCCTGGAGACTGATGCCTCAGCAACAGCCATAGGAGCTGTTCTTCTCCAAACTGACCGAGGCCACAAACACCCGGTGGCTTATTATTCGAAGACTTTAACCACAAGCCAACGGAATTATTCAGTCATCGAGAGGGAGCGCCTGGCCATGAAGTTGGCTTACCTCGAGTGGAGCCATCTGCTTCAAGGAAGCCTTCACCCCTTTCAGATACGCACCGACCATAAGAACCTGCAAGTCCTCAAACAGCAGGAATGCTTCAACACCAGACAAGCCAGATGGGCACACTTCTTTGCCGAGTTCCATTCCTCCATTACCTACATACCGGGTACCCAGAACCAGATTGCGGACACCTTGTCCCGCAGGGATAACTCGAGCCCTACCTACAGAAGGGAGTTGATGTTCCCGCATACGCGTATAATCTCAACTGGAACCTCCTTTATGCAGGAGGTAAGAGAACCCTCCCAGGATGTGTCTTCTTTGGACACAAACAGGCTGCCAGTCTGTGTTAAGGACGGACTATATTTCGTAGACGGGAGGTTGTTTCTGCCTACTCGGAAACATCGCCAACAGGTTCTCTGGTGGTATCACGATTCCAAGACTGCTGGACATCGGGGAATAAAGGGTACACTGGAACTGCTCAAACGTTCTTTTCATTGGCCAAATATGAAGGCTGATACACAGAGATATGTACAGTCGTGTCTAGTGTGTCAACAGAACAAGTACTCCACCCAAAGACCTTTGGGGTTATTACAGCAAGACCCCATACCAGCAGGGCCCTATAAGTCCATCTCCACCAATTTTATTGTTGAACTACCAAACTCTCAGGGTTGCACTTGCATCATGGTTACTGTAGACTCCTACTCCAAGCTTGCTCATTTTTCTCCCCTGTCCAGGTTACCGGCGGCTTCCCAGATGGCAGAAGTGTTTCTCAAAGATATCTTCCATTTGCACAGATTACCCCAGAAGATCGTGTCCGATCGAGGGACCCATTACACCTCTAGATTTTGGGCGGCTTTGTGTAAACTCTTGGGCATGGAAAGAGCCCTTTCTTCCGGTTACCACCCCCAAACAAACGGCCAGACCAAAAGACTCAATGGGACGCTGGAACAGTATCTGAGATGCTTTACAAATCAGCAACAAGACAACTGGGTGGCACTACTTCCTACAACTGAGTTTGCCTACAATAATGCGGTACATTCCGCTACTGGCATCAGCCCTTTTTTTGTACTTACGGATTCCATCCCCAGTCCTTTCTACCTACAGCCTGGAACAAGACTAATGTTCCGTCTTTGGAGATCACCCTCAACCTGCTCAAAGAAGCTCATGACACGGCGGAAAGGAGTCTAAGGGAAACCAGTCTACGGAATAAGGAGCAAGCCGATAGACATCGGAGACAAGTACCCACTTGGGAGAAGGGCACAAGGGTTATGTTGTCTACCACGTTTTTGCCCCGTTGGGTCCGTCCATCCAAACTCTCTCCTCGATTCATCGGACCTTATGAGATTGAGTCCAGGATCAATCCAGTAGACTACCGTTTAAGACTACCTAAGACCCTTAAACAAATTCATCCGGTATTCCATTCCTCACTCCTAAGGCCTTTTGTACCAGACGCTAGGAAACGGGTATCACCGAAGTTGATGATCCTACCCACTTCTACCTCAGAGGAATACGAGGTCTCCCAGATTCGAGACTCTCGGTATCATCGAGGGCGCCTTGAGTATCTCATACACTGGAAGGGCTACCCCTCTTCCGAGGATACTTGGGAACCGGTTACACAAATACATGCCCCCCGTTTGCTATTCCGGTATCACAGTGTTCACCCGGGCAAACCGGGAGGAAGGTGTTTTCGAGGGGGGCATACTGTCACGACCACAGGCGCCTGGCGAGTTTGGCGGCCATGGAGACTCCGACACCATTAGACTGTTTCGCCACGTTTTCTCGGAAACGAGATCCGCGGTCTAGTCTTTTCCATCATGGTCACCGCCTTTGTATATCACTATGCACTTCTCGCCGTCTCAGCGCGTTTCAATTGTGCTTTCCCGTGTTGCTATAGCGCTCCAGTTTTACTTCCTTACGACCTGTTCGCCCCTCTCTGTTCCCTCTCAGCCCCCCTTTTCCTCCCTTGTTTCCCATTTTACCTGCCTTCCTTCGGCTGGTTTCCTCCTTGGTACTCCCTGTGTTTTTTCTCTCCTTCTGCATTGGTTCCAGTGCTGTTCGCCTTCTCGTCCATTGTATTCTCCTCTGGAATTCTGCAATACTCCCGACTTGGACTTCACCTTCGGACCATCTTCCACTGTCCAGTTCATCGACATCAAGGGTTTTTGTGCCTGGTGGCTTTTTCCCCTCATACTATTTGGCTGTCGCGGAGAGAGGGCCATCGTGATTTTCCCTGTAAAGGGTCACGGTGGCTTCCTTTCGCGGCAGACCGTATCTACTCCCCAAAAAGAAGGCTCAAGTATGACAACGTAGACAGAAGAAGCTCAACTATTCGTCTTCTTCAGATGAGGAGGAGGAAGGTACTTTGGGGGAGCTCAGTTTGTCAAGTGGCGAGGAGGATATTGCTGTGGCCATTCCTATAGGACTAGGACCGTCCACAGTTCCTGATATCAACTCACATAATTCTTTCCTCTGAAAGGGGGTCCTCCTTCAGGGATTGCCTACTGCAAACAGTTGTCCCAGACATGACATTCACTGCCCTTCATACTAAGGAGTGGGAGCTGACTTCAGTTGACACAGATGCATATCAAGAAGGTGTTGGGTATCCTGCCCATTGTTAGTTCTGTGACCAGGCCTCATTGAAGGCCTGCTTCAATGAACCCTCATCAGTATGCACTGCCACCACACAGAACTGACAATGAACAGGGCGGATCAATGGAGCCTTTGATATTTAAATAGGCTGGCCATGGCAGGAGGAAGGTCTTGCCTGTCCCTTTCCTGAGATGCTTTGATGTACTCATGGCTGCCACATTCCAGCTGAACATGACAGGAGGTCTGGGCATGTAGACTGTGTGTCCCCAGAGCACACGTGACTATGTGTTTGTTGTGCAGCGAGCATAGGAATATGCGTGTGGATTAGCCCCACACATATTCCAGAGGTTGATCTCCCAACATTCCATTTCATTACAACATTTCAAAAAAACCCATGTGAGTGCACACTCCCCATGCGGATGGTCGAATTCCTCACAGTAAGTAGTCCAAGAAACAGACATCCGGTTTTGTGAAGCCAGAAAAAAAGACACACAGCGCTCAGTGTATGTGAACTGGAGGCTTCCAGCGATTATAAGATGAGGCAGCAATACCCTTGAGATGGATGGGGATGTAGAAATTATTTGAACATCAAAAATTGAAGCGACTCAGGTATCTGGCAAAAGGATAACTGTTTTAATATCAATTATCTATAACACAAGTATAACGGACATCAATGGATGTCTCAGGGTAAGATCTCTGAATGCATTTAAAAAAATTACATTCTTTTCTAGCAAAAAATCGTCATTGATGATGTCAACCTACGTATTTCTAACATCATCCTATGTGGCAAACTACAAAAACATATTGAAGAAAGTGATAGGACTGGAGGGAACATCTAAGTATACAATCCATACTCGTCTAAGAGAGTGAAGAAAAGTGATAGGTTTCTTAACATCAGGTGGGGCAACTAAGCCCTCCCCTTAAACAAGTCACTATGAACGTCACTAAATACAAGACGTCCCATTGGCTACACAAACTAAAGGACACTTAATCACGTGGCCCCCTATCATTGGTTGGCACTCTAACCTTCGTCAGTACTTTTCTACCTATGTTAGCAGCACGCAGACTGGAATTCCAGGTGCTGTTGAGCTAGTCTTCAACCATAGCTTCCCACCAATTAGCATATTCATCTATCATCACCTCAGTGGTCTGCTATCAATTAAGGCTTTGAACTTGTCCTTTTGAGTGTTCTTTTGCTCTGGATAATTTAGGGGATTGAAGGCACGCTCTGACGTCATATGTAGGTGTGACCATCGTGTTTGTCCATCTTCATCCTTCCACGAGACTGAAGACCACAAAATCGAGCCCTAGTGTATTTAAAATACTATTTTCTAATAGACCTCTGACGTCTTCCTTGTTTTTGTCCATGCCATCTGAACAAGAGTTTCGTTCTTTCACACGATTTGTATGCAAGGTCTGCTCACCCCATCCTGATAAGACCATGGCTTCTTGGCTCATCCAGTATCGCCTTTCTGAGATCTGCTTCTGTGCTTTAATTGCTTTTTTAACTACGACACACTGATAAAAGAGGCCTTCCTTCTCTAGTCCAGCTCTGCTATAACACGTGGTGGAAATACATATATATTGGCACATGTTGCAATCTATTCACTATAAAGCTAGCCTCAAGGATACTTTGCCTGCTTTGTCTGCTTGCATTTCTTTTCATCTATACACGTGTAAAATGTCTTGATATCTTCATCAGTTTAGTAGCATAAGTTTCTTCATCTTGATCCCAAGATGTCACTTATCTTTGATACTTTCTTGATGCCTTATAGAATATCTTCATTCTCTAGTCTCTGCATCTCTTCTGTGTTCGCCAGCTCGGCTCTGCGTGACATCACCATTCTTCTTTGCCATTTATTGGTCCTGCTTCTTCTGGGATTTCATTCAAATGGCCATCATACTGTCTCGTATGCAGGTATGGTTTCCTCAATGCAAACCTGGCTTTAACGATTCTCCTCGGCATCAGTATTTTCACTCATACCACACATGTCTCACACTCTGGTTCCCAACATGTAGGCAATATGGGCAAAGTGGTTGAGGTGGGGGGACCTAGCTCCTTCTTTACACTCCCCCTCTGGGCAATTCATCGACCACTCTTCCATCATCCTTCAAATGTAGACATGACTGTCTGAAGAAATGTTTCTTTGGGATCCATATCTTTATGACTCCCTTCAGCCATCCAGCTGATTTTGCATGCTCATACTTGTTCCAAGTCATGGGCATGCACTGTCCACTTGGGCTGCAATAGATCCACTTCCCTACATACTTCTTGTGGTTCTTTGGATACAGGAACTTCGCTCCCTCAGGTGCATGGATGCTGGCCTTCACAAAATCTCTGATTTCTTCATCTGTCAAATCTCTGGCCTTGCATCCTGATTCAACATCGATCATGATTGTCATCCCCATGGCTTTCTTTGCAGTCTTCTTGCCTTGTGTGATTATTATTTTGATCACACAAAATCCAAGCAACACCAACATGATCAGGGCTCCAATGAATTTGAACATGTCTGCCATCCATTGTGGAACCCAAGATAAGAGTGGCCAAACCAGCTGTCATCAGCAGTGTCTTCCACTTGGCCTATCATCTGGACGTGTAGCTTTGTTAGTATATCTATGTCCTCTGTCAAGGTACCATTCTCGTTGTCATGAGAAGGTATGAATGTGCAACATGAGTCTTCAATTTTTGCACACACACCTCCGTCCATAGCTGTGATCATGTCCAGTACACATCTATTCTCTTGGATAGCATTGAATCCCTTTATGGTAGTGTTGATTGCAGCATTTCCCATCTGGTAATCTGCAGCCATTTAGCATTTGCTCCAACCTGGATTCTTGGCATGAAGATCAATGTGAAAACTGACAAAGTCTGGCTGAACAGTCTGTGCTCATAAGGAATGGAGTCAAACGCTACTATTGACTTAGCTGAAAAATAGTTCTCCCTTTGTATTCGATTAATTAGCTCCACAGATCTCTCCTTCCTCAGGTGATAAACTGCTTTCGGGAAACTGTCAAGGTTCAAATCACTTTTAGGTATCACCAATGCTGGAACATGGACATTCACTAGTGAGCATCGTCCTCACCAATCCTTGGGTAGCCTCATATATGCTCTGGATCCACAAGCCCAATAGTGATCCATGATCACTGCTGTTCCATGTTTCATTCCTGGTACATCAAAGATTTGAACACACTTCTGATTCTCTCCGACTTTTCTTGTGCCATTATTTCTGAAGCACAGCTTTGCACTTTCCAAAGGCACTATCTACGAACCAGGTCAGTAGCTTAGCAAGTCTTGGCCATAGAGCGTTGCAGCCATTCTGCACTATGTCAATGGCTGGTTGATAACAACCAATGACCACCCAGGCTCTGCAGATCACCACTCCTTCTCCCCATCCATCTGGTGATAGCACTGATCCCCAAACCCTGTATCTGGCCTCTGTTCTTCCATCACCAAATTTCGTCTGCAGGTTTTCCTGGACTCTCAAGTCTTTTGTTTACTTCCCATCTGATTCCACCTCCTTTCGCTCCAGGCTTTTCTTATATGATCACATGATTCTTAGTATGAGCTCTTAGCCTTGTCTTGTTTATCTTGGATATAGTCGTCTTCATCTGGAGCTGTCCATTCAGTTGCCCATTTAAGATAGGCATCTAGGCCCATGAGCTGGCCTCTTGTGCTACAGGGTGCTTATATGTGATAGACAATGTGCTGTCTGGATGTCTATTTCAATAGCTATGAAGATCTTAAATTTCCCCATGCTATAGGGCAGAAATGCACATAAAAAACATTCCTCCTTTGATGACTCCTTCCCACTTCTTTCATACGCTGATACATATGTTATTCCCCAAGTGTGTTGTACTATCCAGGTAATCATTCAGCTCATGATCATCCTCCCTAGCACTTCTCTTAGATCTCATTATTTTCTTATGAGCTTCTTTAACCATTTTATTCAATATGTCAGCATAGTTTCCCCTTACTGGACCAACCATAGAAACATTTGTCAGTGGAATGATTGTTCTTACATGTCCTATCTGTGTAAGAGAAAGATCTAAAAGCCTTTTTCTATCCCGAAATCTCACTTTTGCAGCAGCTAAAGCTGGCCATATGGAGTCTGCAATAATCTCTGCATGCAATCTCCCTCCAAAAGGTAACTCAGTCTTATCCATCAAAGACACAGGTGCCTTTGTGTGTATCTCTAGAGTAGGAGCAATCACATAAGGTCTCGACTGCCTAATAGTTGCCACATCTGTAGCCTCTTTCTGTACAGGAAGATGCATAGGAGTACTTGCTCCATTTATGTCTATATAGTAAGCAGTACATACTGTAAGTGAGAGCAGTATCACTATGAACAGAATGCAAGAATAAATTACATACAAATGAGTCCATTTGCAACAATAGCTTCTTGCACAATGTGGACGTCTCTCAGGATCTGTCATAACAATGTTGCTATTTATGCTGCCGATTTTTACTCTTTAAGGAAGCAAAAACAAACTTTTAATCGGGCGACATCACACACTACTTTCTGGATGTTGCTGAGTTAGATCCACAAGTTCCTCGATCAGCTACAGCTGGCTATACAACGATGAACAAAAGTTCTCAGTGAAGGCCACAAATTGGCCTTTTACCAGAAGACATGAAGATTCTTCTTCAGCATGAATCAAAGCTACTTAACCAGTCGACTTTTGTTTGGATCTTCTCCCTTGAAAGTCTCATTCAGTTCTCAGTGTTCTTTCAGAGTACCTGTTCACTCACATTATGATGTGTTTCATTATTTCATTGAGTGCTGCATTGTTTCTTAGGTCTCTCAGGAAGTTTCTGACATCAGTTTGTCTACCAAGAAGATGCGGACATTCTTCAATCAGATAGTAGAACACCAAACTGACCAGTCTATGTACATTATCTGCTGATAGGGGCATTTGCGTTTTCCCCACTGTACTTAGAAAGCTGAAGGATATGTTCAATGATAGCTGCAAGCAATCTCCTCACGATTGGGCCATTCTTAGGATCTTGCAGGAACAGATGAACACTAGTAGTTCTCCCCACAAGTACAGCGTATGCACGCAAAATTAAGAGAAAAAGTACAAGAATGATCCGTGAAATGTTGTCATTAGGCACCACCATAGGCACCTCCGAAATGAAATTCATTGAGAAAGTAATCGGGGAACTGCTCCCTCTTCCAGTCGTCGAAAAGGAACTCCAAATCAGGCATGCTCTCCTTTCTGATCAAGATTTAAGCATGTCTCAGTCCAATGTCAACAAATTCCTGCAGCTCAAGAACAAATAACTTCCTTTATTCCTTTTTTAATGACTGAAAAGAGTGTCCTGAAATAAGCCACTGTCCAATGTACTCTTTATCTTTATTCAACAGCTTGTGCGTCCTTCTTCCTCGTCCTAGACCTAGTCTGCACATGCTGTGGTTCTTCCCTGATGCCTGCTCTCCGATGGGTTGGATGTGAAGGTGGTTCTCCAGTGTAGATTTTCCAAGCGCGTCTGCCTGGCACTTTGACTGCAGATGGTGTCCCGTCCTCCACTATGAAGGGGACATTAAAACAAGGCTTGTGCCATCTTCTAGTGAAGTTGCGGATTAGGACCGCATCTCTGGGGAAAAGTTTGGGAAGACATAACTTTTCAATTCCAGTTGTTGTAGCATCTCCTTCTGTGTTCTGCGCTACCCCATGCCCCTTTCGCTTGAGCTGATCTGAAATGACAGAGATACTTGAAGTCATGCACGCAAGATAATAATATAACTCCTTTCCTAACAATTCTGCTGTTGTCTGCGCAACAGTTCTAATTCTAGACAGAGGTGTGAGAGTTGTCCTCATTCGCCTCCCTGTCACTATCTTGTGGGGGGTAAGATGGTGGTCTGAATCTGGCTGATTTCTCAACCGATACAATGCCAGTGATAGACAATGCAACCATCTTTTCTTAAGGGTAAGCTTCAATTTTTAACTATTCTCTCTTTATGCAAGCTGTTGAGTCTCTCACACATCCTGTTCGCTTGCAGGTGATACGCCGATGAATACTTGTGCTTTATGCTAAGCAACAAGCTTATTTGTTCAAAGACTTCCTTAACAAAATGAGGGCCATTATCTGATCTTAATACTTCACATATTCCCCGTCTAGGAAACACTTCTCGTACTAAAAATTTTGCTGCACAGGTGGGTGGTGTGTACACGGTCCAGCTTCAATCCACCTCGAGAAAGGGCATACCACTACGATCATATATATATATCCATTACATGCTTGCAGCATGTCAATATAATTGATATGCAAATGCTGAAAGGGTTGATTAGATCATGGAATAACTCCACTAATTGTGCGCAATGTGTGCCCAACAGTAAACCTTTGACAGACAATATAATTTATTACATAAAATTCAACATGTTCTACTACATTTGGAACAAACCAATGCTCTGCAATTGTTGTGGCGAGACTCTCTCTAGTAACGTGTGCAGGGTATAGCTGTTCCAACGCCACCCTTAATATGTGTCACGCTCACCTGGTCTCCTCGGGGGCGTCGCTCGAAGATGCAGGAATGATGTCTGCCCTGGCTTTACACGGCTGGATGGAGAGAATTGCACGCGACTTCTCCTTCCCTGTCACTTCCCCGAATGCTTTTGCCTTGGTTTGTTTAGTGGTGGACTCTCCGTCCTGCGATCTCGTGCAGGGGCACAATATGACAGTCTCTCCCTGGATCAAGTTCCTTCACTGATCCTGTGGGGGTGTAGCGAAGTCTTGAATTGCTTGACTCAGCAGGTGAGTCTCTATACCAATAGATGCTTGGAATAGTTGCTTAAATGTCTTTATTACCCAAGTTTTAACCTTGTATTCACCTTTCTTTCAGGGGCGGTCTTGAGCAGTTTTTTAATGAAGATTTGACTCATCCTTCAACGCAGAGCAGATTCTATGCGGGTGAGTATTGCATTCGTGAATGGCGCCGAATGTCTCTATAATGGTTTCTTCCCGTGCGCGACTAACCTGCTGTGTTCTTTTCTTTCCTGCAAACAGGTGCAGCGTGGCTCCGGAGCGGCGATTGGAGGAACCGCTGTAGAGGAATCCCAAGGGAAGCAGTCTCTGGGTGAGTATCAGCTCTTCTTGCAGATGCTTTCTTTTCTGCAGGTGCGGCAAACTGAAGAGCAGCTGAAGGAGCAGCCGCTCGGATGGAATCCTTCAGGTAAGATCAAAAACTCAGTATTAATTCCTGTTTCTTTCTTCTCTTCTTCTGTTCTCAGGTTCCGATGGATGGAAGTTCCAGAACGGGCATGTCTGCTGGCGTTCAGGTACTAGAGCTAGGCAGACACGGTGAGTGTTAGGCTGCAGGAGTGCAGAATAACGCAAAGCGTGTTCTGTCGGTAGGGTGCGGTTTAAATAGCCTTGTAAGTAGTTCGAATAAAATAGTCCCTCCATCCTCATTCTGCAATCACAGGTAAAGTAGTCCCACAGCCACACCCAGGATAAGCCAGATGATTCAGCCCCCTTTGACTGGGCTCTATGTAGTCCCATGTAGTGCATTATCAGATGGAAAATTATGAGGCTGGCGCCAGCGGCGCCAGGACTGAGTCCTGTAAGTCCTTGGACTACCCTTTGGGGCTTTATAAGCCCTGATGGGTGTCAGTGACTGGGAAAGGCCCGCCAGCTCCAAGTGTTTTGGGGCATGCACCATGAAAATATGGCTACAGACATCACCAGTTTACCAGTGCTGTCTTGTCGCCACAATGCTTCAGAGGGGTTTAAAGAACACCCTCTCTGCATTCACAAGTCTTTCTCATCTTGAGATGCTTCCCCATGAATCTTTGCCAATTGAGTCCTAGACAAATTATTATAACACTCTGGCACACTCATCACCACCACCATGCTTTGATTCACATCAGGCGTATCAAATGACATGATAGTTTCTGAACATGCAACTCGCTTGGCTTCCTCATCTGTTTTTTGATTTCCTTGCGAGTTATAAGCTGCCCTTTTAGTGTGTGCTGTGCACTTAACTACTGCGATGGCTACTGGGAGTTGTAGTGCTTTAATGAGTCTATCCAATAAGGCTGCATGTTGCACTGGAGTGTCGTCCGCTCAGAGGTAGCCTCTCCTTTTCCAACATGCTAGCCCTGCATGAACTGTTGACGCCACATAGGCGGAGACGCTGTACACTCTTACTTCCTGGTCTGCATGTCTCTCGAGCATGATAGTCAACGCCACTAATTCTGCAGCCTGTGCCGAAAAGTCAGACAGTAATTGTGCACTTATCAGAACTTCAAACTCTCCATTGGCTGTGTGCTTCACCACAGCTGCACCTGTATATCTTTGTCCATCATTTTGATCGATTATCAAAGAACTGCCAATAAAAAGAATCTCCCCAGCTGCCAATGCATTTTCTTTCACTTTGGGGAGTTCATCATAGAATTCCTCATAATTCGAGCAATCATGCGCATGCTCATCCTCTGCCAGGGGTTCTGCTACAAACATGGCAGGATTCACTATTCTGTGTTGGACTATTTTAATCACCGGATTTGATATGACTACCTCATAGGCAGAAGCCCTTTGAGATTTCAACGTGTATGAACTGTAATCAAAGACCCATGCTCTTACATAGCTACACAGTCACACAAATCTTTGCATGTGCTTTATCGTGAGCGGCTTTGCTGTTTTCAAAATAGCCTCAGCCATTTTAGGAGTAACTTTGCAGCACTTCCTCTTGACAATAATGCAATTTTTCCTTGTCTACTTTATATCCTTTCTCTGCAAGGATAATCATCAGTTGAACTGAATCGCATCTGCACTCTTTCTCTTAAGTGCTACACACCAATATGTCATGCATGTATTGTAACACAACACTAAATCTATATTACTTAAGTCCATCTTTTAGACTCTATTGAAAATCGATGGAAACTCACAGTACCCCTGGGGTAAACCAGTACTTTTCAGACTACTTTGTCTGAACGTAAATGACGTCAAATCTTGTGAGTCTTTATGCAATTGCAATGAGAAAACCATATTTTTCAAGTTAATCACAGTGAAATATTGTGCTTCAACAAAGATATTACATAAGATTGTCACAGGATTTGGAACTAGAGGAAACTCAGCCTCTACAATCTGGTTAATCGGTCTTAAACCTTAAATTAAATGCCATGACCCCCTTCCCCTTTCTACACAGGATAAATTGCGGTATTACACAATGACTCTGATGTCACTAGGATGCTGTTCCATCATAGCAGATATCGTCTTAAAAATACCTTCCTCTGCCTCTCATAGGATACAGTCGTGCTCGAGGTAATATTGCTCCTGGTTTCAATTTCATCTCCATTTCTCCAACCCCCTCCAATAGGCCTACTTCATAGGGGCCGTTTGTCTACTATGAAACTGGTACTTTCATCATGTCATCTATTCTTCACCCTCTGCAACTTATCCAGAACAGGACTGAGAGACTTGTCCTTGGCCTCAAGCCCAGGGATCGTATATCTCCAGGATTGAAATCTCTGCACTGGCTCCCAGTGGCTGCAAGGATTAAGTTCAAAACCCTCTGCATTGTCCACGAGGCCTTCTGAGGCCTGGGGCCGCAATACCTTCAACTCTCTCTTCCCAAATATCTTCGTTCTCGAGCTCTTCCCTCATCCACCTTCAACTCCCTCAGGGTCCCTCGGTTCTCCAGGCAACAAGTTGGTGGTAGATCTCTCTCCTCCGCAGGGGCCGCCCTCTCGAACAGCCTTCCTGCCTCCCTGAAACTTGAGGAGAACCATCTCCAGTTCTGGAAGCACCTCAAAACCTTCCTCTATGCTTCTGCTTTCTCTCCCCCTCTCCCCTGCTGAATTCCTGGCTGAATGACACCTGGCCTTGTAGGATCGTTGTCTGTCTTCCCTCTGTTCCCCCTCCCTTGCCTCGTCGGGCCTCGAAACACTTGTGTATAGGCGCGTTATAAATGCCATATCATATCATATCATAGCAAAATACTCTAGACGTTTCTGTGCTAACATCATTTTCTGAGAAACCTCTCGTTCAATTGCTCTCACCCAATAAGTAATACTTATCTCGAATACTACTTTGTCATCTAATGGATGATCTCCAAACATATCTTCATCAGTGACATCAGTCAATCTGTAACCCTCCCCAATGGCAATCACTTTACACCATCGTCTGCCGTCATGATCATTTCCATCAAGCAAAGCCATTTGTCCTTGCACTATGGCTGCTTGTAATTCTAAAGGAAAGATTCACCTTTCCTCTTCAGCCATAGGTATCTTTGGCCTAAATGAGAATTCATCAGGTATTCTCATAGTCCTGCCCACTAAACCCGGAAGCCATGTCTGAAAAATGCATACCCTGTATTGAAAAACTTCTGGTTCTAACGGTACTCCTCACATAACCACTTGTCCTGCAAATACCATAATAAATTCACTCAAGTTTAAATAATGCATTCCTGGTGATGAACACACTATGCCTTCATCAGTGAACAAAATCGTCATGTTCAACTCGGTCATTAAATCTCGACCTAATATATTGACAGGTGTCTACCTTCAATATAACAATGGCACAGACATGTCATACTCTCCTGTAGAGAGCGTGTTGCATCCGTGTCTACTAAAAACTAAAAAGATTTGCCTCTTATATTGACATCAACCCTCGGTTCCTCTTGAGGATTGGGTGTCACAGATAATATCGAACGCATCAAGTCTCCCAGTGAGCTGTCCTATTGTGGATACATTCTCATATCTGTACCTGTGAAAGGATTTCCTCCATCAACAGTGACACCCCCTATTCTAGGAGTAATTAACTGAACTGTGCTTGTGCTCTGCTGTATCTGCATGGGTGTCTGCTGTGACTGCACTGTGGCGGAGTCATTGTTGCCTGCTGTGTTTGAAAATCTTGTTGCATTCTCTGCGCTTGCGTCTGCTGCACCGTTTGATTCTGAGCAAACCCATCTCCATTCTGCTACAAATATGCAGGCAGGTTTGTAATCCACCCTCACGAGGACTGCCCATTCTGTACAAATCTGTGACTTCTACATATGCGAGCATAATGCCCCGACATACCACACGTCCAACATATAGCAGTAGAAGGTCTCCCAACTTGCTCCTCCTGCATGCCTTGACTATCGTTCTGCATGTTTCGAAACCCACTTTGATTATTCTGGAAGTTTCCTTGATTATTCCAGAAGCCTCTACCTCGAAAGCCTCCCTTTCCCCATGGTGCAAATCCACTATTATTTTGATCGAACTGCCTTTGATTATTTACCCGCGGCATGTTCGCTACTTGCTGTGAACCCAATCCGTCTTCACTTGTCAACATCGCCCTTTCGATGGGGTATTTTGACAGTTTCTTCTGCACTAACTTTGCCTCTTCACCCTTCCTAGCGTTCTCTTTCTTTCGGTTCTTCTCTTGCAAAAGTCTGCAATAATGCACAATGGACAACTGTATTTCTGACCACGGCTCCGTTTCCATGCCCACCAATTTCTTGAGCTACTTCTCTAATGCTTATGGCAGCCCTTGACATAATATATGATAAAGGTATAGGTTTACCCCAAGCCTCCCGTTTTTCCAAAGCCCACAGCTCTTGGAAATTCTGAAGGTAAATAAGAGAATCCTCCCCTTTCTGCATCTTTTTTGCCATTATAGCTCACACGTCGGACGTGTCCGGATACAGTACCCTAAGCGCTTTCCAGACCATCGCTCTTCAGTTATTGAACGGTGCCCCATCATGAGCAGTGTTTACCGTGGTAACACTAGAATACCCTGTTCTTGACCCAACGTCATCAGCCCTTTTCCCAAGGATAGCAATCAGGAGACCTTTAATGTCCCCTATTGCTAACGTGATTCCTCCTGTCATTTTCTCTAACTCATGTATCCATTTGCCAGAGACAGAAGTTAAACTCTGGAGTTTACACCTTAAATTGTCCTTATCCATCTGTGGCCAAGGTATACACTGTCGCCTAGCTCTTCCCTTTTATAACAAAGGAAACTGCGAAATCCCAAACTCACATTCGTCTCCCATCGTCTGTCTATCCAGAGCAGGCACAATGGTTCTGCACTGCCTACTACCTGCCAGTGACCTTAACCTGCTCACATGAGGTGATGAGTCCCCCCTCTCACCATGGGTTCGCCCTCTAGGCGGATCTAGCCGCATCAATGATTCTGACGCCTGAGATTTTGGTAGGTCTAGATCCGACCATCTTACTTCCTTATCCATTGAAAAACAACCTTCATGGCCACTTGCGTTTTCTTACTCTTCCCCACAGAAGGTTGCTCTGTCCTTGTCTGACTTCTCTCCTCTTCATCTCTATTCAGAGTCAGTCTAAAGACAGCTCTTTGGCTCAAAACTACATGAGTCTCCCTCTTTATCGTACAGCTGCGTACTCTCGAGTCGATCATTTTTATCCTTCACTTGCAGCACTTTCTTAGTTGTCATATCAGGATAGACTTTATTGATTGCATCCCCAATGCTTCTCGAATACAACTTGTCCTCTGAATTTGCTCTAGACGGACCTGCTATTAGCTCATGTGCTGGGAAGAACTCTTCTATGTCTTCCCATGCCACAACTAGATGATCCATTACTTCCTTTTCCATATGAGCAAGGTCACATGCTCTTTGCCTTCTCTTTCCTTCTAGCTCATCATCAAATTCTCTTTACTTTCTTGCTTCCTCATTTACTCTGTCTTCCTCTTTTCTCTTCATGTCTCTTCTCTCATTTGCCCTTCGTACCTCTTCATCTCTACGTCTTTGCATTGTTTTATCCCTTAATTTCTGTTCCTCTTCCTCCATTATTTTCCTTTCTAGTTTCTCTCGTTTTTCGATTGCCCTCTGTCTGTTGTCATACTTTCTCTGCTCCTCTGCTCTTTCCTGCTTTCTCAGTTGCTCCTCTTGATACAACTGTTCCCGTCTTTGTCTATCATTTATTTTTGTCCTATCTTCTTTCAATCTTTCCTCTCTCTCTTTATCCTTTATCCGTTTTATCTTCCCTTTGCCTTACGTCCTCGATTGCTCTTACCATCGAGTTTGAGCAAAATCTGACCACCCATCCATTCATTCTGTATAAGTGCTAACTCATCAGCCTTATCCTTTTCTCCTTTCGATCTCTTTATTTCTCGTCCTATATCTAAGGATGTACTTGGTTGTTAACTTCTCGCCTTATCGTGTCCCTCTTTGCCCCTCAGAACTTTAGAGATTACATCTCTCTCAGTATTTTCTCCGGGCCCTCGTCACTGCTTTGCGCACGTGACTCATATGCCGGGTAGCTATACACTGTTGTTGCTTTAAGCTCCATCAATGGGTACAACCCATCATCTTTCTTACTATCGCCATCTGCTTCAGGCATGGCGGGTGGAGCAGAAGGCTCCTCACCCCCCCCTCTTTGCATACATTGAGTATCCAGTCTAGAGGAGGCACCTTTTCTCTTTCCTCCTGGTACATTTTCCAGAGCTCTAATCCTTGTCTGTGAGCACTGGCTCTGTGCTTCATGCAGTAGAATGTGTATCTCATCTTCCCTGTTTTCAGGCCTGTGGCTTCATGTGAATTCACTATAGTAATTCTATGGTTTCTCAAGCCCTTCCAGGTTCTTTATATGTCCCTGTAGCTCCATTTGGTTACTTGCAATAAGCAGTTGCAAGCTTGCTCTGTGTGAACTTTGCTTCTTTCTTACATTTCTCCTTTTGGATAGTGGAAAAGGAAAGGATTCAGACAGTACGTATATGTACCTGTCCTCTATCTACAGACCAGTGTGTGTATGTTCTTCGTGTATGTGGGTGTGTTCCTGCATAACTTTGTGCAGGGATTCAAGTTTACTTCATGACTAACATAGCTATATTGTGTTGTCACTAATGACGTCAGCATGGCTAATGATCATGAGTCCAGTGATGAGGCACCTGTATCTGCAAATACATTGGCTGGATAGGGTTTGAATGGTTGTCTAAGAGAATATCTGTTCCCATACATGGAATACACTGCTCCACCTGGGGGTTGGCCAAATAGTGACTGCATCTCTCGTTTCTCATCCTTTGGGCTGACATGTGATAGGGGACATGAGGGCCATTTTGGGGATCCTATCTTCAGAGAGCTGGAGCGAGGTAGCAAAAGAGACCAGGAAAGAGAATAACGGCAGGAAGGGAAAGATTAGACCAGGAAAACTAGCGCTGTGCAATCGCAAAGATGACAGATTGCGTTGCAAGGCTTACCCGTTCAGTGGCATGTTTGTAGCGTTCTGTGAATCCAGGTTGACTGTGACATCTTGATGCACCTGCGTCCTCATGTTACGTTGTACTGGACGTCGGCACCATCTTGGGAGCAGCCGTTTACCAGTATAGCATTGCCATAGCAACATGTAAGCCTGGACTTTCCATGTCTGGGCGTGGGAGTGTTCACAAGTAAAATCATGCCACCTCCCAAGGCCAGGTGTACCCGGCTTCTGTGGGTGTACATGGTGTAAACGCTTTACCAGTAATGGGGTGTGTACATTGAAGTATGGCTTCCAGGCCCTTTCGGCTGTTGAGCACCCATTTCATGTATCAGGTATTGTAAACTCCCTCTTTGATATCTGGCATCACACATTTTGGCAACTTTGTATTCATCTAGGTCTTTTTGTAGGAATGGCTGTTTAATTCCTTTTTGTGAGGCACCAAGGAATGATTTAAGTAAAGGTACATGAAATACTGGATGGATGCAGCACCATGAGGGAGGTTACCGAAGCTTATAAGCTACAGGGTTCACCGCCTCCAACACAGTATAGGGTCCAAAATAGTTGGGATCGAACTTTCCTGGTGTTAAGCGGTGTGGCAGATATTTAGCGATTAACCACACTTGATCACCCTTTTTTATATTTTGGAGCCTCTTATCTCTTCTTATCTGCCATAGCTTCATGGTTCCTTTGGGAATCAAGTAAGACTTCAGATGTTTGTTGACATATCTCTCGTAAGGTGTGTATGACTTCTTCTGCTTTGGAACTGTAGATAAGCTATTTGGAAGATTAGGGAGCCAAGGCGGATGGTAACCATAGGTGAACAAAAAGGGCAATTACCAGACAATGGCCCTCATTACGACCCTGGCGGAAAGTGACTGACCGGACCGCCACAGCGTAAATAGCGTTTCCGCCATTGCACGAAGGAGCAAATTGCGGCCCATTCCGACCCATCGGGCACGAGCACCACGGCATGGCGGAAGTGCAAAGTCCGCGATGGTGGAAATGACCCCAAAACGGCCCACACCGCCGCCGTACGGCGCCCTAGGTGCAATACCGCCACCCATCACAGCGGGCACCGCAGAGTGCGCCTACCGGAAAGTACGGTGACCGGAAATATACGGAAACGGAAGTTAAAACATGGGCCCGGAACGGGAAACATCCCGCCGTGCACCCATAAAATCACTAAAACCACACAACCACTAAAATCACTACCCTGAGACACACCCCAACCCGTCATCCACCCTAGCGAAACCAAGAAAAATGGGAAAAGTAGCGAAGAAAGCGTGCGACCGCAAGCGGCAGGTCCACTTCTCCCGTGAGGAACTCACCGTGCTAACAGAGACCCTCCAGGAGAATGCCGCCGCCGTCTTCTCCACGCAAATGACCAGGACGGCACTTGCCAACAAGAAGGCCATATGGGCTCTGGTGGCACAGCGGGTAAGCGCGGTGGGGACCGCACCCCGCAACCCACAGCAATGCAGAAAGCGGTGGGACGACCTGCGGATACGCGTCCGCAGCATACTCTCTGCCAACCGCAACATTGCCACAGCCACCGGGGGAGGTCCTGAATCACCCATCAAGTTGACCCCCTGGGAAGAAATCTGTGCCTCCACCATCGGAATGGAGAGCATAGAGGGAGTCGGAGGGATGGAGAAAGGAGTGCAGACATCAGAAGAATCAGGTAGGTGGCCCAGATAAAACAATGCTAAATCCACAATGTCCAATCATGTGAAGTACCATGTGTCCACATAGTGCAACAGAAACACATGTCCAGGAGAACGTCCACACACATCGCCCTGATAGTGCACCTTAAACCACAATAAATACATAAATAATTAAAAACCCCTAAAACACCCACCACACGTCCAGCAGGCACACCCTAACTGCAGGCTGCCAAACAACTGCACCCTCACCCCACACACAAATAAAAGCACCTCCAAGGCACCGACCCAAATCACCCTCATGTACCACCCCAATGCATGTGATACAATGCCATTCCAATACCCACAGACCCATTAATAACCCTCGCCCTCCTTTACTCCACCACAGGCTCCGATCCAAACGACGAGCATCAGGACACCCCTACCAGCACACCTGCAAAGAGGGCCAAGACCAACGGCCAAAGACCCTCCACCTCAGCTGCACGCATCAACACACGGCAGCAGCACAAATCAGGTGGCAGCACAGAGGGGGGAACATCAACAGGCACCCCAGCAGCCAGCATGCCCACAACACCACCACCACAGGTCCCCCCAACGGATGCCACAGAAGGCACTGCCTCTGGTGGCAGCAGCACCATAGGTGACACCCCATTGATGGCAGCATGCTCCGACACAGAAGACGGGGATGTCGAAGTCAGATCCATCCATGACCTGTCCCATTCCCCCTGTCTGTCCCATCCCGTACAACATGAGGATACCACGCAGGGGCACCCACAAGACGACGACTGGCCATCCCCCACAAGCCCTGTGGCAAGGCAACATGAGGTCAACAGCCCCTCTGTGACACCCCCGCAAATGGCCATGGCCCAGCAGAGGCAACAGTCCCTCGACCAGTTAATCGTGCAACAGCAGCAACTGGCCACGCTCCTCAAGGACCATGCCGATGAATGTGGGGGCACTAAGGCAGACATAGAAACATCAACTGAGACACTCAGGGCACAAATGGAGAGTAGCACCGAGAGCCTGAGAGTCCAAATGGAGAGTAGCACCGAGAGCCTGAGAGTCCAAATGGAGAGAAGCACCGAGAGCCTGAGGGGGGAACTGCATGCGACGTCCAAAGACGTATGTGCCGAACTTGCCGCAGTGCGCCGTGTGCTCACTGAGCTCTCACAAACCCTTAGGGACATGCATGGACGTGAGCAGGCAGAGACGTCATCCGTTGCAAGTTCCGTCCAGGGCAGCCCCCAACGTAGATCTGGGAGGAACCTGCGCTACACAGGCAGGGGTGCCCCTGATACCCGCAGAGGGGGCTTGCAATAGCGACAGCCCACTGACAATGAGCTTCTTTGGACACTGGTGTTCGGGGGGGAGGTAGGAGGGTGGAGGGGGTGTGTTGGGCTCACTTGGGTGGCGGGTCGATAGGGTGTTCTACATGATATCACATATGCCATAAACAGTGCACGATCAACCAATGAGATGTGTGGACAATGATCTTTGTGTACTAGGCCATCATAGGCGTACAGTCCATATTGTGCATGTACCAGACACACACAGTGCCACGAGTCCCGTGTCCATGTATCAGCCACCAGGCGTGAGTGCTAGAAGCATGCATCAATGAGATGCTGACGAATGTCACGGCCCTCCGGTGCCTCGCAGACTCCTTGAGGTGCTGCCACATCCCCACCCTCATCATGACCATCATCAGGTGCTTGCAGTTCTGCGTCAGGGGGCATGGGCACATTTCTACGTACGCACATGTTGTGGAGCATGACACATGCCATGACCATCTTTGCAACCTTCTCATGGCGGTACAGGAGTGCCCCGCCAGACCTGCTGAGGCAGCGGAAACGAGTCTTCAGTAGGCCGAATGCCTGTTCAATGACTACACGGGTACGTGAGTGGGCATGGTTGTAGTCCTCCTCATGCTGGTCCCGTGGGTTCCGGACTGGTGTGAGGAGCCATCTCTTCAGTGGATACCCAGCATCACCTGTATGTGGACGAGAAACGTATGATGTGGAATGCCATTGCTACGTACGCACCCCCCCCCCCTTCCTGGCAGTTCATTGCCGCATCACATACCCCACATCATCATGCATGAAATGAGACTCACCGAGTAGCCAGGATCTGTTCCCTGCGTGTCGCTCCATGTAGCGTGGTATAGTAGAGTTCCTCAAGACCATAGAATCATGGGTTGATCCAGGGAATCTGGCACAACAATGTGTAATGATCCTGTTGGAGTCACACACCATTTGTACATTCAGGGAATGAAATTGTTTTCGGTTGCGGTACTGGGCCTCCATGGCATGTGGAACGACCAATTCCACATGGGTGCAGTCGATGGCACCAATGCAACCCGGTATGCCGGCAAGTGCATGGAATCCCACTTTTGTGTTGGTAATTTCCTGCTCCGAGCGTGGTAGAGAGATGTAGTCGTCTGCGTGCTGCAGGAGGGCATCGAGCACTTGCAATAGTGTCCGTGAGAACAGTGGCTGTGAAATGCCATGCAACTGTCCGACTGTGTGCTGGTAGGTGCCTGTGGCCAGGAAGTGTAGTACAGACACCACCTTCAGTAGGGGTGGGATGGCGGTTGGGCTATCTATCATGCTGACAAGGTCAGCCTGTGTCATGTCCACGATGGCGGCTATGGTGTCCCGGTCCAAACGGTAGAGGGTGTGGATCTGCTCATCAGTGAGGTTGAACGGATGTGCTCGGAGGCGTGGGATTGCGGGCTGCCTGCGTGGTGGTAGTGGCTGTGCTGGCGGCCCTTGCTGGCCCTGCCTTGCCCTCCTCCTCCTCCTGCGTCTCCTCCGTGCGGCCGGTTGTAGTTGGTGTTCGTCTTCTTCTTGGAGTTGGAGCACTTGGCTTGCTATCAGGTCCCCCAGGGCCAACATCGCGAGTCCTGCCGGTAGCATTTCGGAGTGGGTGTGGTTGTGGGAGGAGACTGGGTGTGCAATTTATGTGTTTTCAGGCTGTATGGCCTCCACCTGTGGTGATTCATTCCACCTGTGCAAGCTGCTCTCCCCTTTGGCCGAGCACGTCCCGCACACAACGCTGCAATGTGACGCATGGCATCTTGCTCTTGCATTCATGTATTTGTACCCGATGGCCGTGTAACATTTGTTGATATGTACATTCGGCTATGGTCCCATTGTTTCACATACAATCTTTGCAGTCGCGAACAGACTTGTGATGGGTCAGTGGGACGTAGTACTCGAGTAACGGTGGGCCCTCATGCATCACTGTACCGAGTTGCAACGACGGGCGGGGCGTCCCATTCGTGGGTGAAGGCAGTTGCCATTTTCACACACAGCCGCACTCGATGGATTAATTAGTGATTTCAAACGGCCACAGATGCCTCTTCGACGTGATGTTGCAAATGAGGAATTCGAAGGCCGGCGCTTTCGGTTTTCAGCTAGCGCCGGGGAGATGCCCACAGGTCTGACTGCAAATATAACGTTCTTTTGTTCGATGTCCTTGAGACAGGGGCCATGGCGAGGAAGCAATGATTGATATGAATAGTTTTGGATGCGCAATAGTGACGTGGGCGATGAGGCCGGACGTTCCCAAATACATGTAACTTCACAACACTGGAATTACGGGCTGGGGCACTGTGGATTTTGCAGGCTGCATAACGCACAGACTCAATGGAAAGTTCGAATGTTTTGTGAGTAAATATTCAGGCGTTTTTATAACAGGATGAGGGAATGATGAATGGATGCATGGGCAGGTGATTTGATACAGGGTTTGCCATGTACAGGGCTTCTTGGAATCTATCCGCCTCCCCTGCGCTATGTGATGCAGGGCTGCCATAGTGGGACCATCGTCTATCTGGCCTTGTTGAGCCCTCCCTGTCTCGACGCGCCTTCAGACACTTGTGTCCATGCACGTTAACATTCCCATCTGATGGAATCTGTTCTGACAGACGCATGCACAGGTACACTCGTTTGTGATGGTGTTTACACCTCGATATAGATAGTTATGAGTCGCTAGTGGTTTCGGGGTGGTGATGATCCTTTGGAGTGGGCTAGCATGCATATGACTGTGGATTTAGTGTGATCATTGAAGTGAGTTGTTCGAATGTAGTTCTGATGGCCATTCTGTTCTTTTTCTTTTCTTTTGGTTGACAGGTATCTCCTCCCCTTTTGCCACTGCCATCTGTATGCCACTCCTGCAGATGGCGTTTACTCCCGACACCTGCTGCTTCGTGTTAATCAGTGGAGCAGCATTACGATCTTATGGGACGATCGCCAATGGGCCACATGCCCTTACGCAGTACTAGTGGCTCGGAGCAACATTTCGGCCTTTCAGCTGGACTAGTGCCTCCCCATTGGGACGGCCCTGCGGGTCTGTGCGCTTCCATGTTGCCTTTTCGTACGTGAATGTGGCTCTGTGTACCATGATGGAACAGGGCGTCACACAAGTAGTAGCTGGTCATTCCTTGCGGATGCAGCCCACAATGGTGATATGTGTTTTGGAGTTCATGGACTAATGGCTGTATGGGCTTGGTGATTTAGTTGTGCATTAAATTTCTATTCTGATATGGGCCGTGTAGCGTTCTTCTTTGCGAGTGATGTGGCATATTCCTATTTGGGGAGCGATGTATTGTGAGGAGATCTGCATTGGGTTCCAGCTTCGGAGTTTAGTCGCGTGGTACTGTGCTGGGCGCGTTTGCCTACGGAGCCCAGTGAGGTCAGGGATGGGGGCTGCCAATGTGACTGTTTGCATGTTGTCATGCTCAGGGGCGGGGGAATGGGTTTTGTGTAACAGATGCCGGTCAGCCAGGTGGACTGGTGGCATGTTGTGATTTTCGGAATATTGCTGGTCACAGGTGCCTGTGTTTGCGTGCGTTTCGGGGGGGGGGGACTGTGGTCATGTCCATTGGAATGGCTTCTGTATTCGTGCCATCTGTGCCCTGCAGCTCCCATTGGCCCCTCTTGTGTTTCTTTTGTTCGTTGGCATGCATGGGTGACTTGTACATTTCACTGGTTGCATTGTGACTTCATTGCACCTACGGGGAGTTGTACTTTGTGGGCAGGGAGCGGTGTACAGGCACTCAGTGGGGCCGTTTACGGTTGATTCGCGATGCCGTACTTCTCACCATGGCGGATTGGTGCTTTCCGCCATGCTTGATGGCGTTAGGTACATGTCCGCTAGGGTCGGAATTCGCGTACCCTTGCGCCATGGTGGTATTTACGGTTTGGCATGGCGCGCGCGCGCGTACTTGGTGCAGTTAGCGTTGGCGTTCACTACGGTGTCGCTAATGGCTTCGTACTTTGCGGTGACGGGTCATAGTCGCACCGAGCGGTATTCGATGGCGGTATTGCATTTCCGCCATCGTTTTTCGGATTCCGCCAGGGTCGTAATGAGGGCCAATGTGTGTTTGGAGTTGTTATAGGAGAATTCTGCCTATGGTAGTAGAGTCGACCAATCATCCTGTGCCAAGTTGGTGTAACAACAGAGAAATTGTTCGAGCGTCTGGTCAACCTTTCTGATTGCCCATTGTTTTCTGGATGGTATCCTGAAGATAGAGCCGTTTTGATACCTAAATGGTTACAAACTGCCCAAAATCAAGAGTTAAACTGTGGTCCGCAATCCGATGTAATAGACTCAGATAATCCATGTAAGGGAAAAAATGTCTCTTACAAATATCAGACTCATCTTGAATGTAGATGGTAGCTTGAGTCATGGCATGGTCGAGGAGCAGTGGTAAACATCCACAGGAGATCAGACCGTGCCGTATTTGTCACCAGCCATTGTGCCAATACCACAGTGAGTGTTTGTAAGAAGATACCCATTAAGAGAACGTTATCTAATGTACCCCCAGTGTGACGATAACCTGCAGAAGGAACTCCCTGAAGGAATTTGAGAAAGAACAAAGAAGAAGAGCTGGTGATATCATAAAAGGTGTGCACAACGTCCTGTGATACTGGCTGAAGATGATGTATAGATCCTGAAAAAACAAATCATGAAGTCAAGAATCAAGTGAACTCTCAAATGTTAAAGAAGAAGATTACACATGCACAAAGTGCTGCAGAGAACAACAGTTCAATAAATGTACAGACGCTAAAAGGCAAGGTAGATTAAGTTGTCATTGAAGCTAGCTATAAGTAGTGACTAGAATGCAAGCGATGCCGCCATTGTACAGAAACTGGACATTGGTATCATAAATTGAGTAAGACTAAAACCCACAAAGAGGGAATGGAAAACTGTGTTGCAGCAAGAATAATAGGATCCTGGAGCTGCATGGCGAGGCTGCCTGGCCAGAAGTCAAGATTCAAGAAGCAAGGTCAGCTATGTATACTGAAAAAGAACGAGTAGGCAGAGGATGAACCTTCTCACGTTAAGGTGCAAGAAATGACACAAAAGGATGCCAAGCTTTAATTTAATTAGATCATTTAAAAGCTGCACAATTGACAAAATCATGGTCTCCTGTCACGTGAGCTAAGGATGGAAATAGAACTTGAACTTGGAGTTGCAGACACAGTAGCGAGTGCCCTCAATCCCGTGCATTGTCAAAGACTAGGATACTCTGCAAGGCCAAGTACAAAGACAATTTCATGGCAGAAGGCATGGGCTATGAGAGATGCTGGGCTAATTGGGTGGTGAGGCAGTTTCATGTCCTTTCTCCTTACATCTGGGTCTGGGCTTACATGCTGCTAAATGAACCAAATGTTCCAGACATGGCACAAGTGTGCCAACCAATTATTTCAGTCCATATAACAAAGGACCTTATAGTTTGAAGACCAAAGAGAAACTGTAAATGTTTCTAAATTGACATGTTTTTAGAGGTAGGCATAAATTGTCCACGGACAGCCACTAACAATCCTAGCTACTATAGAAATGTATACTTAGATGTCTCCCTTAACCAATCCCAACCCTTGATTGGTTTTTCACTATTGCCACATAGTATGACATCACTCTGACGCATTATCAGTATAATAATTGTTTTTTTGTGGAGATCATTGAGAGACTGAGCGTACGTCCATTGATGTGCATTGTATCCACCCTGTTTTAGATAATTGTTAATAAAACAGTACTTTGCCATCTTCCTGAGTTGGTTCCGTTATTTGGACTCAGAATTCCTCTGGTGTGATCTGTCAGATACCAGATTTGCCCTCGTAGTGTAGCCGATGAATTCTTCTTCCCAATGTACCCCTCTGGTTTTGGTTAGAAAGAACCAGAGCGATCTATTGGAGAAAAGAATGGATGCCGATGGAAATCCTGGAGTCTCCGTGGAACAACTCGGGTTGAGACGCGGGATGTCAAAGGAGGCCTGGATAAGGATATTATACCGCAATTAGGAACCAGACCTGCAAAGGTGAGATAACAACACACCACAGCAGCAAGATTTGAAAAGTGTTAGGCCAAAGATTTACCATGCAAGGCAAAAGGGAGTTTTAGTAACAATAACCCACCAGTAACCGTAAGACAAAGACACATACACCACCCCCCTCCTTCTACCCAGTCTTATCAGAAAAAGGTTAACCGCTTACCGGTGTTTGTGTCCCAGGAGAAGGATAGCACACGTAGGCAGAATCCAAGCAATCCACAAGAAGCAGTCCGAGCCTAGCCCGACGGCACGAGGACGCCTAATAACACCCTGACCTGACGGCACGAGGACGCTAGTACACACAGGAAGTCTCTAGTCCGTGTACCACTACTAGAGTTCAAAGTTCCAGAAATCCCAAGAACAACAATCCGAAAGTGGAAAAACGTATGCAGATGAGGTCTGGCCTGAAGTAACGAGGTATCCAAGGAGCAGGCAAGAGAAGTCCAATAGCATTCCGAGATCAAGATACCAGACGAGGAAATTCAAGGCAAGGCGACAAGAAAGAGCAATCCAATAAACAGTCCGCATCGAGGAGCCAAGGTAATCAAAAACTGTGGAGAAAAGAACAGGGTAACAAGGACAGGAACGGGGAAAAACAAGAACCAGATAAGTGTAAACAGATTTCCAAACGCCACTAATCTGTGATCAGAAGCACCGACCTAGAGGGAGGAGGTGCTAATAAGGAAGCAAGTCACGTGACAACACGGCGCGCTACTCGGCGTGGTCCATGGGAGGAGTAGAGCGGACGCCAGCGTTGCCATGCCAATTTCCAGGCACCAGGTTTCGCATTCCTTAAAGGGACACGAGACCGTGGTTTAGAGAGGAATGAGTGCCCATACATAACAGTATCCTCCCGCAAAGGGGTCCTCACCCCCCGAGAGGACCAAAAACGGGCCATAAGGACAGGAGCATGAATGTTTTCAGTTGGTTCCCATGTGCGGTCCTCTGGACCATAGCCCTTCCAATCGACTAAGTACAAACGCCGTCCCCTGCACACCTTGGTATCCAGGATAGCAGCCACCTCGTATTCGTCGAACCCCGTACTCTGACAGGAGACGGGTGTAAAGGCAGTTTGGTCAATGGGTGACAAGGTTTCACCAAGGACACATGAAACACCGGATGTATCCTCCAAGTAGGAGGTAGGGCTAGACGAATCACTGCAGGATTTATGACTTGCAGAACTTTATAGGGACCCACAAAACGTGGTAACAAGGTCCGTCGACCTGACAATCGTAGGTTCTTCGTAGACAACCAGACATTCATGCCAGGAGCATACATAGGAGCCGGGGAGCGGTGTGCATCCGCATATTTTTTTGAACAATTCTGGGCCAGAACCAGTTGATTTTTCACTAAGGCATGAGTGTCTGAGAGTCTCTTAAAACAACTCAAGGCCGCGGGATTGTGGAATGGTGGTTCGGCACCAAGAGGCAAGAAACGTGGATGTCGACCATACATAGCGTAAAACGGGGACATGTGGGTCGCGGAGTGGAGGGAATTATTGTAGGCAAATTCCGCCAACGGCAATACAGAGACCCAGGTACCTTGACGTTGGAAGGTGAGGCAACGGAGGTACTGCTCCATGGTTGCATTAAGCCTCTCCGTTTGGCCATCTGTTTGAGGGTGATATGCGCTGGAGTATCTGCCATCGATACCTAAGGTTGTGGTCAAAGACCTCCAAAAGCGAGAAGTAAACTGCGGTCCCCGATCCGTGATGATCATAGTAGGTAGGCCGAACCTTTTAAACACATTTTTCAGGAATAGATCCGCCAGCACCGGAGCAGTAGGGACACAATGGCATGGTACAAACAAAGCCATCTTGGTAAAGTAGTCAATCACTACCCAGATAGTGTTGTAGCCGTCCACCAAAGGCAGTTCCACGACAAAATCCATAGAAAGCATCTTCCATGGGGCATCAGGTATGGGCATGGGTTGCAGCAGACCCACAGGTTTCCCACGATGATGTTTGCAATGAGCACAAACAGCACAAACAGCTATGTATTCCCTCACATCCTGGTTCATAGAAGGCCACCAGCACCATCTTCCCAAGAGGTCCAAGGTCTTACCAACCCCTGGATGGGCTGCTATAGCAGCATCATGACACCACTGCATGGCGGTACGCCGGATATCAACATCTGGCAGAAATATCTTACCCTGTTTATAGGGTAGTGAGTGAACCAGCTCCAGACCAAGGCTTGCAACCTCCGAGGGATGGTTACTCACCCAGTCCTTGATTGCAACATTTAATGAGGGAAGTAACGTGCAACCACACACTACTTGAGTAGGCAGTAACAGGGAGCCGTGAAGGTTGGAGGGAGTCGGAGGTCCATGAAGCCGAGAAAGGGCATCTGCTTTTGAGTTCAAGGAACCGGGACGGTAGGTGATGATGAAATTGAACATCGAAAAGAATTCATGCCACCTAGCATGGCGAGCCGTGGTGCAATTCACCGACTGCAGGGCTAATAGATTCCTGTGATCCGTAAAGACCTGTACCGGTTCGGGAGAGCCCAACAGATGATGCCTCCAAACCAAGAATGCGTCTCTGACAGCCAATAACTCACGCTCCGTGATAGTGTAATTTCTTTCATAGGGCGTAGGTTTTCTGGAGTGATAAGCCACTGGATGGAGACTCTTGGTATCTGGACAATGTTGGGATAAAACAGCGCCCAAGGCTACATCCGAGGCATCGGCTTCAACAACAAATGGTGTGTTCATATCTGGATGCTGGAGAACAGGAGCAGAAGTGAAAGCGGACTTCAGGGCTTCGAAGGCAGTTTGTGTCTGCGCATTCCACTTAAACGGATGTTTCGTGCTGGTGAGAGCCGTCAGTGGAGAAGCCAGGGCAGAGTAATCCTGAATAAACCGCCGGTAAAAATTGGCGAAACCAAGAAACGATTGCAAGGCTTTTAATGTGTTGGGACGCGGCCAGTCCAAAATAGCAGCGACCTTGGAACGGCTCATCTGCACGCCCTGATTGGTAATGCTATAGCCCAGAAAATCCACCTCAGTAACATGAAACATGCACTTCTCCAGTTTGGCGTATAGACGATTTTCCCTTAGTCGTTGCAATACATTGGAAACATGAATGACATGAGAGGCGATCGAAGGAGAATAGATCAAGATGTCATCCAAGTATATGACAACGTATTGGTCCAACATGTCATGGAATACCTCATTGATGAAAAACTGAAAGGTAGCTGGAGCGTTACACAGGCCAAAAGGCATAACGCAATACTCAAAGAGACCATACTTGGTTTTGAAAGCGGTTTTCCATTCGTCGCCTTCGCATATCCGTACAAGATCTTATGCACCCCTTACGTCCAGTTTGGTAAACAACTTGGCCGAACCCAGTTGATCCAGTAGAACCGAAATCAGAGGGATCGGATATTGGTTCTTGATTGTGACTGCGTTCAATGCCCGATAATCGATGCAAGTACGAAGGTCTCCCTCCTTCTTTGGAACAAAAAACAAGGGGGAGGCAGCAGGTGAACGAGAAGGGCGTATAAATCCAGAGTCCAAGGACCTCTTAATATAGTCCTTCAAAATCAGGTCTTCCTATGGGGTCAAGGAGTAAATGCGTCCTGAAGGTACCTTGGCCCCAGGGACCAATTCAATAGGACAGTCATAAGGTCTATGGGGTGGAAGTATCTCCGCCCCCTGAGCATCGAACACATCCTTGTACTTTTGGTATGCCACAGGAAGCGTAGTATTGATAACTACCCCTACGGTACCAGCTAGCTCAGAGAGAACGCGGCCTGGATTGACCATCGCAGGGGTTGTTAGACAATGATTCTCACAATAATCAGAGAGAAAACACACGTCCCCTGAATACCAGTCCACTGAAGGATTATGCAGCCTGAACCAGGGCAGACCTAATATAAACCTGAACTGTGGGGCGGCAATAAGATCAAAGGATATACTCTCCTGATGCCCACAATCCGTGGTCATGACCAGATCGATAGTTCGTTCTGTCACTAGCCCAGATACCAGGGAAGAACCGTCCACAGCATTCACCATTTCAGGACACGGTTTAAGGACAATCGGAAGACCCAATTCCCTCGCATAGGAGGCATCCACGTAATTCCCTGTGGCTCCGGAGTCCAATACCATGCTAACCTGCTTTCTCTCAATACCGGAGGCCATGAGTGACACGTTCAGACAATAAGGGCTACACAGAGGAGGATCTGTAGATGAAATACCCGGCGTCTGGATCCCTTCAGTCACCGGGTTTTGGCGTTTCCCTGTTTCTTGGTATGCCTTTTGGAGCAATCCCTGAGCAAGTGATCGGATGCTCCACCGTAAAAACATAGGCCGTTCTTTTTACGGTGTTCTCTGATTTCTGCTGATAGAGGATTTCTCAGAGCCCCTATTTGCATAGGTTCAGAGGATCCCCAAGCAGGAACGGGAACAGAAAGAGAAACTGGAGGAGCTGTTCTTTTCTCTCCTTTCCTCGCTGCCTGTCGAGAATCGATCTGAAGAACCAAATCCAAAAGTTCGGGGAATGTCTTGGGTATCAGTGGCACAGTAGCTAGGGTGTCCTTCAAGGAATCAGACAAGCCCTTATAGAAGAGTGAGGTCTTCTTATCTTCGGGCCAACCGGTCTCTGCCACCAACTGGTTAAACTTGGCCACGTATGCTAGCAGAGAGAGACCGCCTTGTTGCAGATTGAGCAGTTCTAAGTCAGTAGCCTGTGTCGCATAACGTGTGTCAAAGACACGACTCATGGCATCTATTAATGCGTCACAATTATATAGAAGGTGACTCCCTTCTTCCAACAGTGGATTCGCCCAGGCGGCAGCAGTGCCCCCTAAATGGGACAACAAAAATGCTGCCTTGGTGGTTGCATCAGGAAAAGAGGCAGGACGACAAAGAAAGTGCAACCTACACTGATTCAGGAAGGTCCTGAATGTTTTGGGGTCTCCATGGAACCGTTCAGGAGGAGCCAAGGGAAACTGTGCCGTCATATATACAGGTCCCGTGCCCTGTTGAGATGGGAGAGGAGCTGCGTCAGGAATACCCGCCAAAGGAGCCGCCTCGGCCCCCCGAGGCGACAAACCTGCTTGCAAATCATCTATGCGCCGTTGCGTAGCAGTATGGGCAGCGGTCATATCATTGCGGAGTTCGGCCACCAATTGCAAGATGGTGGCCAATGTTTCATTGGCATCCATTAAGGCTTCTGATTCTGTCAGATACCAGATTTGCCCTCGTAGTGTAGCCGATGAATTCTTCTTCCCAATGTACCCCTCTGGTTTTGGTTAGAAAGAACCAGAGCGATCTATTGGAGAAAAGAATGGATGCCGATGGAAATCCTGGAGTCTCCGTGGAACAACTCGGGTTGAGACGCGGGATGTCAAAGGAGGCCTGGATAAGGATATTATACCGCAATTCGGAACCAGACCTGCAAAGGTGAGATAACAACACACCACAGCAGCAAGATTTGAAAAGTGTTAGGCCAAAGATTTACCATGAAAGGCAAAAGGGAGTTTTAGTAACAATAACCCACCAGTAACCGTAAGACAAAGACACATACACCACCCCCTCCTTCTACCCAGTCTTATCAGAAAAAGGTTAACCGCTTACCGGTGTTTGTGTCCCAGGAGAAGGATAGCACACGTAGGCAGAATCCAAGCAATCCACAAGAAGCAGTCCGAGCCTAGCCCGACGGCACGAGGACGCCTAATAACACCCTGACCTGACGGCACGAGGACGCTAGTACACACAGGAAGTCTCTAGTCCGTGTACCACTACTAGAGTTCAAAGTTCCAGAAATCCCAAGAACAACAATCCGAAAGTGGAAAAACGTATGCAGATGAGGTCTGGCCTGAAGTAACGAGGTATCCAAGGAGCAGGCAAGAGAAGTCCAATAGCATTCCGAGATCAAGATACCAGACGAGGCAATTCAAGGCAAGGCGACAAGAAAGAGCAATCCAATAAACAGTCCGCGTCGAGGAGCCAAGGTAATCAAAAACTGTGGAGAAAAGAACAAGGTAACAAGGACAGGAACGAGGAAAAACAAGAACCAGATAAGTGTAAACAGATTTCCAAACGCCACTAATCTGTGATCAGAAGCACCGACCTAGATGGAGGAGGTGCTAATAAGGAAGCAAGTCACGTGACAACACGGCGCGCTACTCGGCGTGGTCCATGGGAGGAGTAGAGCAGACGCCAGCGTTGCCATGCCAATTTCCAGGCACCAGGTTTCACATTCCTTAAAGGGACACGAGACCGTGGTTTAGAGAGGAACGAGTGCCCATACATAACATGATCCCACACATTTCATATGCACTTTCCTAAGGGCCATACGCTCAGATCTTACTAGCACCAGTTAACAGATGTCTCTAGTCTTGGCAGGCCAGCTTATTTGCCAATAGTTCTTTTTCTAGTGCTGAGTAATTTCTTTCCGCTGGAGAAAGTGTTTTAGAGAAGTATGCCAGTGGATGTTCGTCTTTAGGTTGTCTTTGTTTTCGAATGGCTCCTACTATAAGGTCTGAGGCCTCTGGTTCTAGTAGAAACCTGTGGTCATATAAAGGCTGAAGAAGCAGAGCAGTGTTAAAGGCAACATTGAGGTTGTTAAACGGATGTCTGTGCATTCTGGGGTCCATCGGAAGCAGAAGTTCTTTTTCAATAGATTTGTTAATGGGGATACCATCTTGGAGAAATGTCTAGTGAACTTATGAAAGAAATTTGCCATTCCTAGAACTTGTCATTTATATAGCGCCTTATGTATCATTGGTATGACCTCAAAGCGCTGGTAGGTTGAACACCCTTGGGAACCGTAGTTCAGGTCAGTAGAGAGAGAGAATGAGGTATGGCGCATGGGCGCACCGGATATGTGTGCAGCTGGTGTGGTTGTTGCATGATAGCTGCTTCATTGCGGTAGGTGTAGTGCTGAGGAAATCAGTTGGATGTGTTCAGTCTGGAGGGTGGACACTCAGATTCACTTCTGGCTGCATTAGGCCTGAGGAGGCACCTAAAGCTAGCCGGAATGGGCTCAGCTAGCTGTGTCTTATTAGGATGATGAGGTGTTAGTGGGGTCATGTTAGTATGAGAACAGCTAGGGCGAATGTGTCATAGCATAACTGTGTTCTAGTTGAATGATGGTGTATAGGAGAGAGTAAGCGTAAAAGTGTGATATGGTGGATTATCAGTGAAGCGCTAGCGGTCAGGGACGAGAGCAGGATGGGGGCGCACATAGCAGGATACTTATATAAAGCGACAAGATGGATAGGGTAACATAAGGATACAGCTACATAGCAGTTGTTCTGTCTGCTTCATCGGTTCTATCCACTTCATCCATTTATCCGATTCACCTGTTCCGTCCAGTTCCATCCATTACATCCTCTTCATCCGTTCTATCCAATTCATTCCTATCATCCATTTCGTCCGTTCCAATCACTTCAACCGTTCCATCCACTTTAACCGTTGCATCCACTTCAACTATTCCATCCACTTCAACCGTTCCATCCACTTCAACCGTTCCATCATCCGCCTCGTCCAGTCATCCATTCTATCCACTCATCTCCTCTATCCAGATGATCCACTCCATCCATTCCACCCACCCGCTCTATCCTTCCCATCCACTTCATTGTAGGGAGGTTTCATCTGTAAAATGGCATTAACGTTCCTGGTGTCCATGGTGGTCCTGTGCTTTGCTTTATATATCCCTATTGAGTCAGTATCAAAGATACATTTTTCAGGCTTACCTTTGAGTCGATGGGTCTGTAAACGCATAAGCACTTGCTTAATGTGTTCGGTGTGGCCTTCTGCTGTTCTGGACAAGACCAAGATATTGTCTAAATAGACCACCACACTCTGTAAAAGGAGTTCTGCAAATATGTGGTCCATAAAGTTCTGAAATACAGCAAGGGCATTTTCCAAGCCAAAGGATATGACCTGCTACTGAAAGTGACCAAAAGGAGTTCTGAAAGCAGTTTTAAACTAACCACCAACTCTGATTCTAAACAAATGGTATGCTCCCTGTAGATAAAGCTTGGTAAATAGCTGGGCAGGTCAAACTGCGTCCAGTATATCTGGAATGAGTGGAAGAGGGTACTTATCCGGGATGGTCACTCGATTCAGGCCCCAATAATCGATACAGGGCAGTAGCTCTGTTGTATCTTTCTTTGGAATGAAAAATAAAGATGTACCACCTGATGACTTAGATTCTGTAAACAATCCATTCTTTAAATTCTCATCCAAATAGGCTCTCAAGGCAGTCTTTTATGTCTGGGATAAACTGAACATATGGTTAAATGGAGCAGTCGAGTTAGGAAGCAAATCAATGGGCCTCATTCCGAGTGGGGCGGTAAGGGATACCGGGCACCGGTAAGGAGAACGGTGCTGGTAATCCCTTACCGCCCTACTACGAGTTCCCTTAGCGGGTCCCTCCTTTAACGCCTGGTCTGACCAGGCGTTATGGACAGGACCCGTGAAGGGAATTCAGAGCCAATTTGCGGTACCGTTATTAGCGCCTTCCCCATTCCCATTGAGCCCTGTGGGGGCTCAAATGGGAATGGGGAATGGCTTTTTCAATGGGGACTTACCGGTCCCGCAAAGGTCGGACTACACCGGTAAGTGCCCATTGAACCATACCGGTGCCGGACCCGTTATTGGAGGCAGTCATGGCGCAAATAGCGCCATGACTACCTCCAATCTTGGAATGAGGCCCAATGTTACAATTATCCACTCTATGGGGTGGTAATGGTTTCCTGAAGAATACATCATAGAATTCCTGGTATTTCCGAGGTACAAGATTGTAGATGCACACAGGGGGTTCAGTTACAGACATGGCTGGGGGGATAGATTCTGAACTTCTTGATTCTCCCATACATGTAGTCACACACCTCTCTGATCCCAGAAATAATGTTCTCACTCTCCATTTTATGTAGGGGTTGTGCCACTCCAACCACGGAATACCTAATATCACATGATAACGTGTTGCAGTAATAAAATCGATGAGATATGTTCTAGATTTTGCTTTATGGACATAATCAATTCTGCTATCTGTTCAACTATCCGTCCACTACATAAGGGTAGACCGTCTAGCGCTTCAAGTGGCAAGGCTTGCAGTTTGTTCTTAAGGGTAATTTCCATTTTCCGTGCCCAGATCCTGTCTATAAATACTCCAGCTGTTCCGGAGTCCACCATTTCCACTGTCTCGATTTCTCCCCCATGAGGGCAAGATCAGTCAGATCTTTATCATCAGAAGCTCATCATAGTTCTTCCTATGGCTGAATTAAAACTACCATAGATGATGGGACTGACATAATTCTCCCGGACAATCGCCCCTTCTATGTGCAGGAGCTGGTGTTTCCCGTTTTGCGCGTGGGGAGGGCAAGAGGTCAAGCTCTGACTAGATGGGTTGATGCTCCACAATACGTGCATAACCTGTTTCTGTGAGAGCATTGTCATTGTTTTCCAGAGAGCGATCCTTCTGGCTCACCCTATTTGCATAGGTTCAACTGTATTCGCTTCCTCTAGGGCAGCAGGTGATGCAGGTGGTAATGGCTGACTAGTAGTATAATGGGTCTTCCTTCTTTCTACTTTTCTTTCTTGCAGCCTATAATCCATCTGCATAACCAGTTTCAGAAAGTCGACGAATTTAGAAGGTCTGGGGACTCGAGCTAACTCATCCTTCAACTCATTAGAAAGACCTCAACAAAATAATATGAAGCTGCCCTCAGGCCATGCTGTTAGCTGTGCCAAATGCTAACATTTTGCAACATAAGCCAGTAGATCAGAGGAGCCTTGAGTTATATTCAGGAATGCATCCTGTTTGGTATAAGATAACTCTGGTCTGTCAAACATCCCTGCAAATGCAGACAACAAACCTTGATAATCATTCAGTGAGGGGTTATTAGCCACAGCTAGGGGTGTAGCCCAAGAAAGGGTCGTACCCGTCTAATTAAGATTATGAACCCAACCTTGGTTCTGTCAGTGGGAAAGGAAGCTTGCCTAAATGCAAAGGCAACAGCGCATGCATCCACACATACTTTGTATTTCTTGGGATCTCCCTGGTATTTATCCACTGAGGTACTCCTATATGGGACAGCCTCTAATATGAGATCCCTCTGCGCCATGGATTGCCTAAGCATTGCATTTTCTCCTTGCGGTTTTGTACCTCTAGTGTGAGGCTCTGGACTGCAGAGACTAATTCTTGTAACTGATCCATATCCATGGTGGGTTTTGGGCATCACAATTTGTCAGCGACAGGTTTTACCTTTGTTGACTTGCAGGGTTTTGGGTCAAAGAGGTAAGGCCTGTCTTCCTGGATAGCCATCCGGCTGTCCGCTGAGAATACTATACAAACAGAGGTAGGAGGCTACCCAGAAATAGAAGCTCCAAGTCTGGAGTAAAAAAAAAAACTATTGCGGTGAGGGGGGGGAACACCTCCTGCAGGTCCAAATAATTTAAGTCAGGGTGAGTAGCTGCCCTATGAGGGCTTTTAAAAATCCAGGGTAAGTAGTCCAAGAAACAGACATCGGGCTTTGTTAAGCCAGAACAAAAGACTGAGGACTCGAGGAAAGATTGCCACAGAAAGGAGGAACGAGTAGCCAGAATGAGGGCTGGAGCATGGTAGCAAAAGAGACCAGGAAAGAAAATAACAGCAGTAAAGGAAAGATTAGACCAGGAAAACTAGCACCCTGCAACCGCAAATGAGGCAGATTGTGACGCAAGACTTACCCAGTCAGCAGCGTCTTTGTGGCGTTCTGTGAATCCAGGTAGACTGTGCCATCTTGACACACCCGCGTCATCGCATTACGTTCTGCTGGACGTCAGCACCATGTTGAGATGGGCCTTTTACCAGTATACCATTGCCATAGCGACATGGAAGCCTGGACTTGCCATGCCGAGACGCGGCACTGATTACATGCAACTTTAAGGCTCTCCATAATTTGCAGACAGATATGGAGGTAGAAAGAGGAATCCCAAAGGAATCATACTGATTGGCTGAAATATTTTCATGAAGGCCAAACTGGCTGCAAGGGCTAGAAAACATATGTAAGATATTTGTCCCCATTCTTGTCCTTCTAATTTGGATCTAAAGCAAGAGTACTTATGGTAAGAGCAGCGGATGCAACTTCTCTTCGCAAAGAAGAAAACACCCAGACAGATGAGATAGAGATAGAGATAAAAGCAAAGCCAAAGATGGTACAAATTGAGCACCCACGTGGGCCACCATTAACAGTTTGGTCAACACCACAAGATCCAGAAAATGACCTTGAGTGCTACGTATATCCCCCAGCAGATGGAGATTGTAGCTTCCTTGGATGTAGCCCCTGGGCTTATGCAAAGGGGAGATGGATTTGAGAAGTGTCAGCAAGGTACGGGTCCCCAAAGATGGGTACGATTGGGTGAGGGAACAAGAACTGAGGGACAAAAAGTTTAATAAAGAGTTTTTTTTCTGGAAGAAACAACATGGTGGAATTTTGGGATGCAAGTGCAACGCTCCAAATGTGGGAGAAGGTACAAGCTAAGAAAATCTCTCTAGCACAAGACGTGATCTACACAGACAGCCAGCCACTTAGCCATTCCACACAACATATAGGCCTATGTAAAGCTGTCAAAGGGATCGACAAATGTCTGAGAGCAGTCAATGAAGAAATACATATTAGAAACATAAAGCATTTAACAGATTTAGAGTGCACAGCGTGTAGAGTAATGTAGGCGGGCAATACATTAGAAGTAGGCAAAAACTCCTAAGCAAGGGAATGAGACACATGGCATTTCCTATAGTTGACATTTTGCTCAAAAAAGTATAATAGACAACATTCATAGACAATAGTAAGGACCATATAGAATATCATATTGGCAAGCTAGCATGCAGCATCTGGAGTTTGTGCCATTCTAAAGTAATGCATTTCGAGCAATAGTCTTTTACAGTAGCTAGAAAACTAGGCCGCAGAGAAACATTCATACTTCCAGTGGTGAGATATACTTCATTCCTGCTTGTCTCAGATGCTTCAAGAGACTAGGTCAGACCCCTTGAAGGAAGATGCAAAAATCTGCACAGGGACTGGCTAGAAGCAGAGGGAGCAGCAGGTTCACAAGCCTTAAACAAGTGAAAAATATAACAAATAATGTTCTTACACATCACTTAAAATAAGAAAGCTGAAGGCCACTGTTTGATGAGAACGAGGTAGTGTGTTGAGATGTGCACCAATCGAAGTTGATTAGGCAAAAGACCCACACTGCCCCCTGATGGAAAACACCCACTTAAGGTTGAAGCTGCAAGCACCAAGCAAAAGGAGTATTTTGATTAATAATATAAGAAACAAAGATTAATGACCACAGAAGCAAGGAGACGCTTGGTAAATGCAGGAACTATAGTGGGAGGTAAATTAAGTGCACTGATACCTCTCCAAACCACATAAATTCCCAAGAATCAAAATCCACTCACACCCAATCACGGATAAATGCACATTCCAGATTTGCACATGGTCTCAGAGCAAAGGGCCAAAAAATAAGCCTCATGAAGTTATGCTGTCCCACCATGGGAAATGGAAGGAAATGTACTCAAAGGTGAAACATGTTTCCGAAGAGAATTCTCAATATTAGCTCTCATTTTTACAGTTAAAAGGCTGAGAATGGTCAGGTGGTACCAACATTTGGGTATCATGAGAAAGTGATGAAGTGCTTATTTGTGTTGCCACACTGTCTACACCTCACAAAATGATTGGTCAATTATGAGGGAAGAAGCCCACCATGGAACACTTGAGGTGGGACAGCCAATAAGAAACTAATTTGTATGTTGCAAAAATGTTAGAATTTACATCGAACAATTAGTAATGGAGAAGCCTGATAACCTGATTGATTAGGTCATTGTCGAGAGGAATTCATTAGAGTGGTCATAGGCCAATAGTGCTAGGTATTGTATACATTCCTGTAAGGGACAGCAATTCTTGTCCAATCAGGAGAATAATATTTTAATTGTATCTTGCAACATTGTAAGAGCTGTGATTTCACTCACTCTTACAAAAAACACTGTTTAATGATGACACGTTGAATGATTTTCTAATTGTTTCCGCCCGAGGCTGCCTGCAATGAACATTTGCTTTTCTTGCTAGTCGTGCACTTTTATTGGCTCATTGGATTGATTTTTGACTAATCTGGTTTTGTGCTTATCGTACAAAGGGCTCTCTCCTAGAGGATGCTGCTGCAAAAGCGTCTATTGCTACTGCTCTAATGTTTTTTTCAAATAATTGAATGTGTAGAGGACATTCCAAATGCTCCGGTGGAAGAATGGAAGTTGGGTGCAAAATAATTGGAACGAGTCAGAAGGTGCTGAAAAAGAAGGCAGTTCCTAGGCTTAGTAAGTAGGGTTATCAAGAATGCCTTAAAACTGCTTCAAATTGCTTTAGGGGAAAGACCAGAGAAGTAGGTAGGCTATGAAGTGAAGCCGGCATGTTGCCATATGGTCTATGTATCTAGAAATACTATATGGTATATGGAGGAGCACCTGAGTTTAGGATGGCAATATCTAGAAAATGGCATGAGTACTGTATAATGTTGCATGCCGGATGGATGGATAGGTCATGTGCAGCGTGCTATTTTTCGGAATACTACAATGACGAGCAACAGGTTTAAACAAGTAGACCCTTCTTTGTTCTGAGGGCGATGAATCAAGTTCCATTAGTATGTACTTATACCACTAATTAATTCAGAAGTAGTTCATCTACATGAATCTCTACAAAAAATCACCAATTTTTGTTATATAATGCGCGTAGTTTGCCAACATATTGCAATTCTTTGTACATTGTGCTAGTTGTCTTATGGCAACAGCCGACCATTTGTGTGAATACCTGGCAATGGTGCGAGTTCCTTACTGTTTGATGACAATACCTGTAATAGGTCTTATATTGACATATCCTGGCAAAATCTATACACCTATGGTAAATTGAACATGCAGTTGTAAATTGTGAATGTGCATGGGAATGTGATCTCAAAACCCACAGTATAAAGAAAAATAACCTTTTCACTGGACACATGTTAAAACTCTTGGCTCTGTCAATAATTATTGCTACAATAATTGTTTTCCGGCAGCAACAAACATAATGTGTCCAAAAATTGCTTTTTTTCCATACTTTAACCGTTTTTGCCTCTCAAAGAGCATAGTTTGGCAAGGTGACACCATGTCACCTGAGTACGTGTTTCCAGCCCTTGGCCTCCGCCTTCTGGAAGCTGGAGTCTTATGTTTCAACTGGATTGGAATACCAGAAAACAATGATTTTCAAAAGAAACCCCAGGTGTGTTCAGATGACATTGAGTCACTCCTTTGATTGCCATAAAAAACAAACAAGAAAACTGAGCTGAGTCAACTGCTAAAATACCAGAAATTAGTGCCATTTTCTCCCCTTCTCATATTTACGCCTTTCTTTGACCATTTACTTTGGTCCCCCACTCTTGTCCACAGAACCCCCCTGCTACTGCAGGCTAGCTCTGATCCTTTTTATTAAGTCAGCCAAACAAAAAGCAGCCCTTTCAATAGTCCACCATAAGCACCCAACCCGCCATTCTGGCATGCCAGTGCTATGCAGAATGTATTACACTCTGTGAGCAGGATTAGTTTCACAAACAAATGCTAATTTGGGAGATAGAAGCCTATTTAAAAAAGCCTCTCAGTAGAGTATTAAGTCATTGGCTGCATCACGGGAGGTAGAGGTCTATGACCGAGGCTTTTTGCTCCCTGCTCTCCTAGGGGGGAGATTAACAGGCTGCCTGCTGCCCCCAGCTGTGACCCGGGCCGTTGCCCAGTTTGCCTGTTTTGCCCGTCCCTTGAAGCGTGCCTGGCTGCCGTGTGCTCTGTTCTGCTATCAATGGGATGCCGCCTTCCAAGATGCTCATCTTACACAGTTCCCTAACACGAGTCACTCCATTGGCTTCATCTTCACATTGCTAAGCTGTGCTATGATAGACAGGCCTGGGCCCTGATGTTGCCATGTGCTCTAACTCAAGCTTCCTTGGGATACAATTGGGCTGCACCCTTGAAGGCACAGCAGACTTCCAAGATGTTCATTTCACATATGACCTTGACTCTCGTCACATCAGAGGCTTTCTATTAACATTCATCATGATATGGAAGTCACAGCTCTGATGCTGCCATGTGCTCTTACTCAAGCCCTCTTAGGCTATCATAGGGCTGCCCCCTTTGAGACACATCAGACTTCCACTAGTCATGTCAGAGGCTTCACATGTATTAAGCTTCTTGCTCATAGGCTGAGAGGATTCTGATGCTGCTGTGCGCTCTTACTCAAGCCCTCTTAGGCTATCATAGAGCTGCCCCCTTTGAGACACATCAGACTTCCACTAGTCATGTCAGAGGCTTCACATGTATTAAGCTTCTTGCTCATAGGCTGAGAGGATTCTGATGCTGCTGTGCGCTCTTACTCAAGCCCTCTTAGGCTATCATAGAGCTGCCCCCTTTGAGACACATCAGACTTCCACTAGTCATGTCAGAGGCTTCACATTTATTAAGCTTCTTGCTCATAGGCTGAGAGGATTCTGATGCTGCTGTGCGCTCTTCCTCCAGCTCCACCAGGCTTTCATTTGGGCTGCACCCTTGAAGACAAAGAAGAGTTCCAAGGTGTTCATCTCACACATGACCTTGACATTAGTCATGTCAGAGACTTCACTTTCTTTAAGCTGCTCACTCATAGTCTGACAGGGCTCTGATACTGCGGTGTGCTCTTACTCACGCTCCCTCAGATTGGGATGCACCCTTGATTATGGTTCAAGTCATTGAAAACAAGTCACCCAAAACAACCCAAATATGGAACACGGTTGAGCTAGGATGCCATAAAATGATAATCTTTTTACATATTGTGAGTAATAGAAATGCTGATTTCACCTGCAGATAGATCTGAGGATTGCAGGGCCGGGTGACATTTCCTCCCACGAAGCAAAAAGGTGTGTAATTTGCACTGGAATCAGCTTCTGTCCGTTCTGAAAAATCAGCATACGGTTCAAGCGCCACTGAAATGTTGTCCGGTTTTGTGCTGTTTCAGACAGAATGCCGTAGAAGCAGCGAAACAGTTCTGCTTTCGCTCTTTTGCCATGTCATGAAACTGCATGGTGTTTCGTTTCCATGTTGGTTTCGAATAGCGAGACAGGAAACTTTGCACGTGTCTTTTTTTGCTCCATGCTAGCTTCGTGCAGCGACACGAGAAACGTTGTGCAGTCCTGCCCGAACCATGTTAGTTTTGCGATGTGACACGAGAAACCTCGCTCAGTTTTTTGATTTGTGTTAGGTTCTTGCAGCAACACGAGAAACTTTGTGCAGTTCTTTCCGAATAGGGTTAGTTTCGTGCAGTAACACGAGAAACTTTGCAGAGGTTTTTTCAATTCATGCTAGGTTCATGCAGTGATAGGAGACATTTTGCACATGATTCACCCTAGGTTTGAGAAGCGACACAATAAACTTTGTACAGGTTTTTTTGATTTGTGTGAGAAACTTCACGTGGCTCTTTTCAAAGCAAGGGCATGGCAGACTGGAGGAGCAGTGTGAAACTGATTGCAATCTGACAGATTTCGCTTTTGTGAGTGGCAGGGCACAATCTAACAATTTTGCCCACCTCTAGTGGGTTGTTTTTCTACAAATTCTGTTGTTAAAAAAATAACACTTTTTTATTACATTTCGATTGGGGGTTGATGTGTTTGGTAGCTTGCATGCTCCCCAGGTCTTACAGTATGAGTGAACAGAACAGATGCCTGTGTCTACGTGTACTGCACCCCAAGGAATTTTCCTTTTCTGTAATAAGCTTCTCCAGCAGACTGGAACTTCAGCGAGAGTCCATTAGTGTCGGGTAGTCAGATCGACCTTAGCTCAGTACAATACAATTATCTCTTCAGTCAACCCGCCTCCTTTCGGCGCAAAACACTGCAAAAAAGCTCTTCACTGTTTTGTACCAGCTTCAAACAGCTCTTCTGCCCACTCCATACGTTAACCCTGGCTGTTTCTAATAGGTTACCCAATGTTGGATACAACTTGACCAAACATTACCAACGTTACCACTTACACACACACACACACACGCACACATGATTATGAGGCCAACACATTGGGTCAATGTTCTCAGGGTTTGGTCTGTTATGTTACAGAGCTTTAAAATTGCATGAAATGACCACCATATCTATCACAGACCTGCAAGGCTTGTCTGCAAGTTGGCAAACTGGGCTCCCACCTAGGGTATCCAGGCCTTGATGTCTGGAGGAAATGGAGCCGGGGGAAGGGGGATGTGGACACCACAAAACAAGAATAAGGTTGAAGTGCAAAGGTGGCAAGTTTCATGACACAATTATGTGGACATTCAATAGGAAATGCAGAAAGTAAGAATCTCAATGAACGTTTTTTCTGCTTCAGAGCCTTTCTGCTGGAAATATTTAGCATTGTTTTTCCTGCTTCCCTCAAGGTTCATGTCCCCCTAGAGAGTGGATATTTACTTTTTGAGGCATGCAGGAGCGTCATGAGTTAGCCTTAGAGAACTGACTTGATAGTAGCTCTCTAGGACTCTAGCAGTGTGAGCTTCCTCTCAGTGTGAGCTTCCTCCCAGTCATACCACTGTAGCATTCTAGGACTCTAGCAGTGTGAGCTTCCTCCCAGTCATGGCATTTTAGGGTTCTAGGACTCTAGCAGTGTGAGCTTCCTCCCAGTCATGCCATTGTAGCATTCTAGGACTCTAGCAGTGTGAGCTTCCTCCCAGTGTGAGCTTCCTCCCAGTCATGCCATGGTAGCATTCTAGCACTCTAGAAGTGTGGGCTACCTCCCAGTTATGCCATTGTAGCATTCTAGGACTCTAGAAGTGTGAGCTTTTTCTCAGTGTGAGCTTCCTCTCAGTGTGAGCTTCCTCACAGTCATGCTATTGTAGCATTCTAGGACTCTAGCAATGTGAGCGTCCTCCCAGTCATGACATTGTAGTGCTCTTGGATTCTAGCAGTGTGATCTTTGTCCCAGTAGTGCTTTCACTGTGCAGGGCTATATCATTGGCACTTCATCTGGCATTCTGAGAGTGCTACCAGAGTACTGCAGTCTGAGCGCCCTACCATCCATGCCATTATAGCCTTTTAGAACTCTAGTAGTGTGAACTTTCTCCCAGCCTTGCCATTACAGTGTTCTAGGACTCTAGCAGTGTGAGCACCGTCTCAGTCGAGCCACTATAGCATTCTAGAAATCTAGCAGTGCACACTTCGTACCATCCATGCCATTGTAGCGTACAGGACTCCAGCATTGTGAACCTCGTTCCTGTGATGTTATCATAGCGTTCTACGACTCTAGCAGGGTGAGCTTCCTCAAAGTCATGCTATTGTAGTTCTTTTGGCCAAAAGCAGTGTAACCTTGTTCCCAGTCATACAGTTATAGCATTTTAAGAATATAGCAGTGCGAGCTTCCTCCCAGTCATGACACTGTAGCACGCTAGGACTCTAGCAGTGTGACCTTTGCACCAGTAGTGCTTTCACTGTGTGTGGCTATATGATTGGCACTTCATTTGGCATTCTAAGAGTGCTACCGGACTACTGCAGTGTGAGCTTCCTCCCAGTCATGCCATTGTAGCATAATATGACTCCAGCAGTGTGAATCTTCTTCCAGCCATGTTATTGTAGTGTTTTAGGATTCTAGAAGGGTGAGCTTTGTCCTGGTAGTGCTTTCACTGTGCAGGGCTATATCATGGGCATGTCATCCGGCATTCTGAGACTGCTACCAGAGTACTGCAGCGTGAGCTTCCTCCAGTTATGCCATTGTAGCACTTTCGGACTCTAGCAGTGTGATCTTTGTCCCAGTAGTGCTTTCACTGTGCAGGGCTATATCATTGGCTCTTCATCTGGTATTCTGTGAGTTCTACTGGAGTACTGCAGTCTGAGCATCCTGCCATTCTAGCAATGTGACATTTCTCCAAGCCATGCCATATCAGTGCTCTAGGATGCTAGCAGTGTAAGCTTCCTCTCAGTCACGCCACTATAGCCTTCTAGAACTCTAGCAGTGCGCACTTCATCCCATCCATGCCATTGTAGCATAATAGGACTCCAGCAGTGTGAACCCCCTTCTGGTCATGTTATTATAGCATTCTACGACTCTAGTAGGTTGAGCTTCCTCCAAGTCATGCCATTGTAGTGCTCTTGGACTGTAGCAGTGTAAACGTTGTCCCAGCCATGCCATTATAGCATTCTAGGAATCTAACAGTGTGAGCTGTAACTGTTTATCGAGAGGCCACCCTCCACACAGGGGGCCTCATTACGAGTTTGGAGGTAGCATGGTGCTATTAGTACCATGGCTGCCTCCAAAGTCGTGTCCGGGTCCGGGTAGTTGGAATGGGGAGTTACCGGGTCATTCCAACCTTGGAGGGCCCAGTAAGTCTCCATTCTGAAAACCATTCCCCATTCCCATTCGAGCCCCCATTGCGGGCCCGTTTTTAGCTCCCTGGCCCCTTAGCGGCTCCCGCTAAGGGTGGCTGGTAAAGCCACCCGGCCTTAGTGGGACCCGCTAAGGGACATCGTAATGCGACGGTAGGTGGTTAACCTCACCGGCATCCTTACCGGTGCCGTTAACCCCTTACCACCAGCCTCGTAATGAGGCCCAGGGAGTTCCTTCCCTCCCCAAGCTAAGTGTCACACAATAAACGGTTAATGTTAGTTCTTTAATTCAGTCTTTATCTCAGTCTCATATCATGCCCCTTGGATCCCTCCCCCTGAGCTACCAATGAGCCAAGAACCAGGTTTACAGGAAATATATCAATTTATTTGTTTGAATTATAGGTAATAGAAATCAGTCTAAACTACATATGCCACCTTCTTCATGGCTCACAATTAACATATTGTTACACAAATAAATCACACCAATGTGTTGGGAAAAGAAACACAAATCACAGTTCTTTACTCTCCACACATTTCACTTAAAGAAATCATTAAACTAATCAATAAACAGTTACAATTATGTATGCAATATTGTGCAATTTTGATTTTCCTGCACACTTAAAGGGCTAGCAGTTTTGTGTACAGAACTGGACAAATGGATGTGGCAATTCGTTTTTCAGACCACCCCTACTTTGGTCTGTGTGAAGGATGCCAGACATAAAAATTGGGATCATTTAAGGATTTGGGATTTCAGACCCCCGTCCACTTACAGGCCTGTGTTGGGGAAGCTGGCAGCTTAGGGATTTTTTTAGTTTAAGGACAAAGACACCCCTTCTTTCTAAGTTGGGGTCAACAGGATAAATAAGATAACCCAATTGAATTACAGTCTATAGTTTTCAGCTCACACACCCCCTGGTGTTCTGTCAAGGGGAATTCATGAAATACATATTTTTGGTTAAATAGGCTAAGGATCTACACAGTCCCCACGCTCCCCACCCGCTATAAAGGGAAAGGATTTAAGGACAGTAGATGCCACCCACCTTTTGGTTTCAAAGGGTTCAATTCTACTTACATAGAAAACCTCTGTTTAAGGTTCAGGAACGCCAGCTGCATGTCAGGACCCTCCGGAAGGACAGGGGACTGGTCACTTCACTCTCAAGGATGGTCCTCAGCTCTTCACCATAAATTCCAGTCAGCTTTTTTAGGCCACCCTAGCAATAGCTCCACCCACATGCAATCTCCTTTGGCGCGTCTTTGCGGCTGTCAGATGGTAAGTGTCCGCAGCTCTGTCCCTTCCTCATAGTGCATCTACTTTATATAGCAGCGATGATACCATCAAGTTTACAATCTTGGGGAGTACCCTGCAAGAATTCTCACAAATAGTATTGGACAGTTACCCTTCCCTCTGCTCCCAAATCCAGTCCATCTCAAAGAATTGGTTTAGGAGTCTGGAGCAGACATATGCCATTTCCAATTTAAATTCCCAATTTGCTCTTAAGTCATATTTTTGCCAAAAACCAGTTATGTATCAAAAACGTGGTGAGTTATTAGTAATTGCCATAAAATATATATTTTCTGATTCAGCTAATAGGAGGTATTTAACAAACCAACAGCCGGGTCTGCACCATGTTGCACGGCTGTTTGGTAATTTTCCGCTGTTTTTACAAAAAGCATGATAGTCAGGAACATGTCATTTATTACCAATATTCCTAACTTTACACTCCACCCATCCGGCAACTCTCAAATTTGGGAAATGTTCAGATCAGCAAGAAAAACATTTAGTTGGCCATTACAGTTCCCAGAGTCATAGGTGGATACATTTTATATCACCAAAATCACCTGGAAATGTTCTAAAAAAGAAATCATAAAGCACGAATTATGGTTGCTGAGAAAAAGGCCTAAATGATAATAGTCCTTTTAAATTAATAGCAAATCTTTGGGATATGCATATTTGAGAACTCTTGTCTTCAGCACCATTTGCCTCTCTGGGTGAGTGTTTTTATTAGTCTCTTTGTTGTTTGAGGTCTAGGCTGCAGCTTGTAAATGGGGGATGCATTTGCTACACAGAGATCCCCCACTGCAGGCATCTGGTATCCTGTCTTCTTATCTGAACGAGACTGCCTTTTGAACTGAACAGCTTCTATTTTCCTGTATTTTTTTCTTTGAAGAGTTCAGCCTTGATGATAGCCCCTGTGTTCACACCTCCCCCCTACATTCTGGACATGTACCAGCCATAGCATTTGTAGGATTTAGAAGTGCAACCTGTTGACAATCTCAAAGCGAGCTCATAGGTGGAAGCCTGTTTGTAAAGTGAAATAACTGTGGCTGCATGGTAATACTGTATTGAGGTTGCCCAGTGCTGAAAGATGAGAGACAGTGTTGACTGTATTACCTTGGAGTTGCGCCTACAGTTATCAAGAAATAGTATTGATTATTTGGTTAGTATTGTGGTAATAAGGCAGAGACACAATAAAGTTAAGAATTCTTGTTTATTCAAATGTAGTTGTTGCCTACATCGTTCAGATATATTGTTAGCTTCACAATCTATATCTGTCTTGTGGTGCTTAAATTCTTATGAGTCCATTCGTGTAGTTTCTTAGATGTCCTTATTGGGTTTTCATTCTCATGAGTCCATATATGCAGGTCTTGATATCCTTATTGAGTTATTGATTGCAATTCAAATGTATTGTTGATTTCACAATAGATGACTAATTATAGTACTCTTATGAATCAGGGTCCTGTTGATTTCCTCATTACAATTTGGTCCTTTAGGTGTCTTGAAAGTCAATTGTAGTTTTAGTGCTGTGTATTTCCTCTGATTGTTGTTTTTCCTCTTCTGTATATTGTCTCTGATTTATTATTTTGCCTCGACACGTGTTTCCCCAGTAGAGAACATACTGGTTCCTCAGGAGGACTTTGGGTGAACGGACCACTGTGTGGTTATGTGAGCCTATTAATCACTGTAATGGACAACAGAAAAGAGTAAATAGAATCAGTAAATGTGTTCTGCTTGTAAGTTAACAATAAAGATTTTAACAAATTATACTTGTTGCTGAACAGTAGTGGTTTCACAGATATCGTTTGAAGTTATCGTTTGAAGTTTCTGTTTCAGAACTTTGTTGAAAAACCATATTACTCATTACTGAGCTTACCTCAATGGGTTTAGGGGTTTCCTGCTTGTCGTACAGAGTCCTTTGTTGGCTTCTGGTTTATATCATTTTGGAGTTTTTAAGTTTTATCAATGGATCAGTGGTTGTAGAGTTTTCCACTTGCAGCGGGTGCCTAAAAAATAGTGTGCTGTAATTAACAAATGTTTGGGTAATAGTGGAGCTTTAAAGACGGTGTTCCCATGGCTGTATGTAACAGAGCTAATCGCTCGTCATTATTTCGGTATCTAGATTGTCCACGAAATTGGCAAGAGGAAAGAAAAAAGTGCGCGCTTACCTTTAATATATAGTTCGATAGTGTTGTCGGAAAGTGGTTCGGTATGATAGCCGAGTTCAAGTCGAGACGCGATGCTACAATAGTGCATCCGCGTTCTTGTTTTTATATTGCGTGGTGACATCGAATTGTGACGTAAGTGCATAATAAACTACTCAAAAAGGCTCGTCTTAAAACACTTTTGAGACCCAGAACAGAACTCCTCCAAAATAAAACGAGTATCCAAGAATCTAAGAGTAATCTTCCAAGATTCATAACTACCTACAACAGAGAATCACAGAAACTCAGAAAGATCTTGTCAAAACACTGGGATATTCTCAAGGCAGACAAAGACCTTAGTGAGCACCTTACAGATCAACCAAACCTTACCTTCCGGAGAGCGCCGAATCTTAAAAATATCCTTTGTCCTTCTCATTTTGAATATCGCAACAAGGAACCTTGTCTCCAACAACTTTGGAATCAAGCCAAACTTCAAGGAAATTTTAAATGTGGCTCCTGCAATTTCTGTCAATACACAGAGGATGCCAAAAAATCCTTCAAACTACCAAATGGAAAAGATGCCTACATTCAAGATTCCATTAATTGCAACAGCACATATGTTATCTATGGCATTACCTGCCCATGCCACAAAATGTACATAGGCAGTACAATTCGCAAACTCAAAATCCGGATATCAGAACATATTCGAAGCATAAAAAACAAAGATATGACATCCCCACTGGCTCTCCATTTCCTCTCAAAATATCCACTGGAGCACATGGAGACAATGAAATTCTTTGGCATACAAAAAATAAACCCACCCCAAAGGGGGGGCAACAGAGAACGGTTACTTCGCCAACAAGAAGCAAAATGGATCTGTGTAATGGATTGTTGTCACACTGGTTTAAATTCAGACAATGAGCTGGTCCATTTTCTATCAAAAATTCAGCCCAACCAACACAAATCACCACATTTCTCGAGCCACTTAGCAAGCGATTTTAGTGCAGATATACAATCCTTTTCAAAAATGTGCCTTAAAATATCACTACACATCATTATACGGTATTTCTCAAGCACTCAGCAAGTGATTTCAGTGCAAAAATAGAATTAATTTCAACAGTTCGCTTTAAATCAGTAGCATGACTACCATATGTCACCACTACCGCAATACAATCATATTTGCGGTCCTACAACGCACATGTACTCTGGCTTTTGTTTCTAAACTCTGAATTCTTTGAAATCAACAATGTAGATCGCAATAAAACTATCAACATTATATATTGTACTCAAAATGTGAATATTTCTTCCCATTCCAAGATGGCACTCGGCACGGGCCAACCGACCGATCTAACATTACGCTATCCATTACGCACTTACGTCACAATTCGATGTCACCATGCAATATAAAAACAAGAACGCGGATGCACTATTGTAGCATTGCGTCTCGACTCGAACTCGGCTATCATACCGAACCACTTTCCGATAACACTATCGAACTACATATTAAAGGTAAGCGCGCACTTTTTTCTTTACTCCTGCCAATTTCGTGGACAATCTAGATACCGAAATAATGACGAGCGATAAGCTCTGTTACATACAGCCATGGGAACACTGTCTTTAAAACTCCAAAATAATATAAACCAGAAGCCAACAAAGGACTCTGTACGACAAGCAGGAAACCCCTAAACCCATTGAGGTAAGCTCAGTAATGAGTAATACGGTTTTTCAACAAAGTTCTGAAACAGAAACTTCAAACGATATGTGTGAAACCACTACTGTTCAGCAACAAGTATAATTTGTTAAAATCTATATTGTTAACTTGCAAGCAGATCACAATATTGTGCCAACTTTTCTCCCACACTGTTTTTCTTTTTCTACCTTGATACTTTCATTTACTGATTCTATTTACTCTTTTCTGTTGTCCATACAGTGATTAATAGGCTCACATAACCACACAGTGGTCCGTTCACCCAAAGAACTCCCGAGGAACCAGTATATTCTCTACTGGGGAAACACGTGTCGAGGCAAAATAATAAATCAGAGGCAATATACAGAAGAGGCAAAACAACAATCAGAGGAAATACACAGCACTAAAACTACAATCGACTTTCAAGACACCTAAAGGACCAAATTGTAATGAGGAAATCAACAGGACCCTGATTCATAAGAGTACTATAATTAGTCATCTATTGTGAAATCAACAATACATTTGAATTGCAATCAATAACTCAATAAGCATATCAAGACCTGCATATATGGACTCATGAGAATGAAAACCCAATAAGGACATCTAAGAACCTACACGAATGGACTCATAAGAATTTAAGCACCACAAGACAGAAATAGATTGTGAAGCTAACAATATATCTGAACGATGTAGGCAACAACTACATTTGAATAAACAAGAATTCTTAACTTTATTGTGTCTCTGCCTTATTACCACAATACTAACCAAATAATCTATACTATTTCTTGATAACTGTAGGCGCAAGCCATAGCATTTGGCCTGCTCATAACTGCCCTTTCAAAGACTTGAAGTCTAGGGAAAGTCTGTTTTCAACACCTCTGAACAGCCACTGTTTATTGCAGTTGTAAATAGCTGGGGGATGTAAAAGCCAGGCTTGAAGTGAAGGAGTTCTTTGTGAAGTTTGCCCACCAACAAGCCAAAAGGGTCTGCCTTGAGCCTAAATAAAATCTTCATGTGACCCATAGAACAGTTTTTCTTTTCCCTTGTTGCCAGTATTTTGCATGTGAAGCATAATATACATTACATCTTGTTTACACACACTAGGTTAACGCTTACCATGAACTCTGCAGAATCGCCTGGACCTTGTGATGATAATTCCTTGCCTCTGGTCGCCCCACACATGTGTAGTGCTAAAAGGGAACACCATCCAAGTATGGGGTGGAAGGAGTGGGAGTGTGGTGTATAGGTGCACGATGCGGTAACCCAAGGATAACTGGCATTGTGCGAGATTGGGCTTCTTCCTAAAAACAAAACATGTGTATCATGTGAGAGTCATGCTTGAGTAATGCCCACTGTCTATCACCCCCTCCCATGGAAGAGGCTGGACGCACCTGTTGACTGTCACAGGGATGCTTGATTCCTATTCTTCGTCTGTGCCAGTTGCTTCATTGATTCTGCCCAGACTAGCTGTGGCTTGGGTGGGGGTTGGCTAATGTCCGCTTTTCACTTTAGTCTTTTGCCCTTGTTGTCTGTGTCTCTGCGCTCCACTTGTCTTTGTTCTCAGAATCTCTGTGCTGCACTTGTATTAGTTCTCAGTGTCTCTGTGCTGCACTTCTCGGGTGCGCTCTCAGAGCTTTGATGTACATGTGCTGGTGCTGCTTTGCGCCCGTGCTAGTCCTTGTAAACTGCTTAGTATTGCTGCTTTAACACGCTGACTATGTGCATTCACTTTCTCTTCCTCTTTGCCTTTATATGTGCCGGGCCGGAGATAAAATACCTGGAGCTGAAGGAGCCGCAGCAGCTGAGGGACAGATGCAGCACCAGGACCATAGCAGATGGAGCTGGAGCCGCTGAGGGACAGATGGGGCACCGGAATCACAGGAAATGCAGAGACGAGACACGTGACACAGTGAGTGATCTGTGCATGCTATTGTTGTTGTTTCCTTGTAGCAATCCGTTTTTAACCTGTGGTTTCTTTCCTTCTTCCCAGGATCAGGTTGCTGGAAGCAGGAGCCTGCGGTATGCGTCTCGCTGCTGCAAGCAGAGTAACGCAAAGCGAGGAGGAAAGCATGAGTGTGCTTTAAATAGTCACCCATCCATGCGCACTAGGATGCAGATCTGCGGGAAAAGGAATCGCCCTGGTGTAGGCGGTATTGGTACAATCCGGATGGCCATTCAGGGTGGCCACCTTGGAGGGACAGCCTACACAATATTAAAAGCCAGAAATATGGCCATGATTATCACCAGACACGCAACAATGAAGTCCAGCCTTCCCTTTTCTTGGCCCCAGGTGTAGTGTGAGTATGTGAGTGATATGGAGACCCCCTTGTGATCATAACAGTACCCCCCACCAAGGCACCACCTAAGAGGAGACTGCTGGGACCTGGTCTGGTTGGATGATTCCAATGAAACCTTGCCACAAACCGTAGTGTGTGTACATTAGTGGTGGGTTCCCATGTGTGATCCTGTGCCCCATAACCCTTCCAATCTATTAGATAATAAAGAGTGTGTCTCACCAGTTTAGAGTCGAGAATGTCTTTAACCTCATATTCTGGCTTGCTGTCAGCCAGTACCGGAGCCGGAGGAGTGTACATGGTTGGCCGGGTTTGAGCAATGAGACATGGAACACAGGATGAGTGCCCATGGTGGGTGGTAGCACCAGTCTCATAGCAACGGGAATGATTACTGCTGATATATTGTTTAAGGGCCCAGAAACGTAGGGTGGAACTTCCTAGGTCCCTATAATTGGATGTGTCTAGTGTCTAACAATACCTTATCGCCCACCTGACAACTAGGGGAATTCCTTCGATTGTGGTCTGTAAACCTTTTATGGGCTTCTTCGCTGCTAACAGATGTACATAGAACAGGCTGTACCCTGTGGAAGCGTGCACCGATTTATTATATGCATATTTAGCTATCCATAAGAGATCAACCCAATTCTGATCAGCCTGGGGAAGCATGCAAGGGAGATACTGCTCTAACGTTGAATTAGTTATTTCAGTTTGTCCATCCGTTTGAGGAGGGTGGCTAGTGAACAAACGTACTTCGATCTGTGCCATGCTACAACATCTTTTTCAGAATTGGGACACAAACTGGCTGCCCCGATCCAAAATTATCACAGAAGGGAAGCCATGTAGCTTAATGACTTGTTCTAAGAATGTTTTGGCCAATGTGTTTGCATTTGGGAGTCCGTTAAGTGCTATAAAATGGGCCATTTCAGACAAAGGTCTACTACAACTAGTTTGGTATTAAACTGCATAGTGGTGTCGACCCCTCGCCCCTCTACTGAGTACAAATATCATGATAGGCAGATCAATGGTTGCATTATTTCAGAAATCAGGATTATAGTACCTTTATTTTAAGGTACAAAGTGCATATAGTGCTGCACATATTTGGGTTAAAATTACACAGGAAGTGAAGGGTGCTTTAAATATCACACACATATTATACATGTATAAGGATATATCATGAATATAGGGTGAGTGAGAAATGCTTAAATAATTAAATAATGACTCCCTGAAAGAGTAATACTGAAGGCAGACTGAGAGGTATTTCAAAATGGATGCCTCAAGCACAAAGTGGTGTCTATTGTTAAGGACAGGTGTGGAAAATGCAGACTCATGCTGATAAAGCAACAGAAACCGATACATGCAATGGTTTTTGGCAGCATCTTGCTGTGGGATAATTGAGTCTGGGAGGTTAATCTTGGAACTTGGCAGGAAAAGCAGAGAAGATTGATGATGGAGTCAGATAAAGGCAAGGGAAACTACCAATTTAAACAGACCAGCTACATTACTTGGCATAATATAATTGAGCTTACTTATTTCTCCACAGTATAAGGGCTAACTAAACTTGGCAGGACCCTGAAAAGGAGATAAAGGATGGACAGTGATGTGATTAAAATTGTTTTTGGCTGAAGTTGAAGAATGTTGTAATTGTGTACAGCCGGGTCTTAAACAGCCCATCAGTCTATCCGTCAGACAGCAAGTGTTAATGCCAAGTATGACTAACGGGGGCATGGTGTACAAAAGACTATAAAAGCAGGAGAGAGGCATAATGTCTTTGAGAGTGTGTAGAAAACATGTTTTGAACCCATATCTAATAATGACTGTTGAGATACTCTTCCAGATGACTGCTTTATCTTTTTGTCTATGTTTCTGAGCCAGAAATCATGGATGACAGAAAGCTTGATGGGAAGAGATTCCCTTGTTCACTTGACACCTCCAGTTGGGACCCTAAAGTCTTTCATAAAGATTCATGGACAAGGACCCAGGCTTCATGTTGATGTGCTGACGGAGGTGGGGAGATGGCTGAGGGAAATGGCAAGGTGAGTGACAAAAATTGCAGTATGCTCTCATTTCTGTTGGGGGAGTCTCTCCATGACCATCAGCATTGCACACTTGGCATCTGTGAATTATGGTATGTATTATGAGATACAGAGGCAACAGAAAATAAAATATGATCATATACATATTAAGGGGGTGGGGTTGTGGTAATTTTAAAAGTAACAGAAATATTGTGTGAGGAGATGAGTAATGCCTAACGAGTCCTGACTCAAAGAGTACAGAAGAGGTCATTTTACACTCCAGTCAGAGCCTCTAGGATACGTATGGACAGGTCCATATAAGACGATGACCTAAACTCTGTGATCAGAGTAATAATTAGGGGCAAGAGGAATAAGGGTGATCAGTGCGGTTTTACATGTGAAAATTCGACTATTTCTGTCTGTTTGTATTTGTGTTGAGTTAATGTGTTGGACAAAAAAATATTGAAATTAGAGGTTTGGGCAAGCCATTGATGGGGCACCCTCATATTTGTAGTTTTGAGATGTTTGGAGACTTTGTTTGAAAGATCTGGTAATAATATATGCAGTCAATTGTGACTCTACTTGCACCTTTAAAATAAGCGAGTGAAATCAGGTAAAGGGTTAAATATTTTATTTGCACAATTGATTGATTGATATTTTATTTCATTTCTGTCGCGCTCGTACACAAGTGTTTCAGAGCGCGACAAGGCAAGGGAGGGGAACAGGGGAGAACAAAAACAGCGATCTTACTAGGCCCAGTGACATTGAGAACGCGCAAGTGCATGGGGGGGAGGGAAAAAGTGCATGGAAGGGGGGAGAAGTGGAAAGTGTGAAGCAGAGGAAAAACAGATAAATAACAATGAATAAATAATAAAGGCAACAAACAGTGGTAATGCAGCCAGCAATTTGCAAGTGCTAGGTTTAAGGCAGCAGACAGGGTAGGTCTGATAAGTGAGTGCAGGAAGAAAAAGGGGGGCTGTATGGGTACAGATACAGACTCCAGTGCAAGGGGTGGCCCGGAGGCAGTGAGGGAGGGTGGCAGGATGAGCAGGTACCTGGGCCCAAAAGATAGAGGGTGGCAAGGTGCACGGTGCCAAGAGAGAACAGATCAGCAGGGGAGAGGGGGAGCGAAGGCAGAAGAAAAGAGGAAGGTCTTGAGGTGCTTCCGGAACCAGAGATGGTTCTCCCCAAGTTTTAGAGTGGCAGGGAGGCTGTTCCAGATGGAGGACCCAGCCGAAGACAGAGATCTACCCCCAGCTCGTTTCTTAGAAAAACTGACCCTGAGTGAGTTGGAGGTAGAGGAGCGAAGAGCTCGAGAGGGGAGGTATTTGCAGAGGGATAGCTGAAGGTATTTTGGCCCCAGGCCCCAGAAAGCCTTGTGGACAATGCAGAGGGTTTTGAATTTAATCCTTGCATCCACTGGGAGCCAGTGGAGAGATTTCAGAGCTGGAGAGATACGATCCCAGGGCTTGAGGCCAAGGAAAAGTCTTGCAGTCCTGTTCTGGATTAGTTTCAGAGGGCGGAGAGTAGAGGCAGGTAGATTTAGATAGAGGCTGTTACAATAGTACAAGCTAGAGAGAACCAGAGCTTCAGATACCATGAGCTTCTGGGGGAAGGAGAGGAAAGGCAGAGTACATCTGAGGAGGTGCAGTCGGAAATTTGACTTTTTAGAGACCTCAGAGATGTGGGCGGAGAAGGAAAGAATGGAGTCAAAGATGACCCTGAGGTTCTTAGCCTCGCAGGTGGGGGTAGGAGGAGGGCTAAGGGAGGCCGGCCAGAGAGTGAGGGGAAAGGATGGTGAAGGTGTGCCGATGAGGAGGATCTCCGTCTTGCTGGCATTCAGACAAAGATCATTGGCGGCACACCAATCTTGAATTGCAGTTAGGCAATCAGAGATTAGAGAGGGAGAGGAGGTGGCAGAGGGCAGCCTGAAAATGAGTTGAGTGTTGTCAGCGTAGCACTGGAAATTTGAGCAAAAAATGGCAATGCAGTGGGCAAGAGTTGCCAAGTATTGGTTGAAAAGCCAAGGCGAGAGGTTAGACCCCTGGTGTCTGAGAATGCTTTTCAAAGACAGAAATGCTTTTAATGGTGGGAATTCAACAAGTGGAACATAGAAATGGAGGAAAAATCAGGTAACACATGGGGGGCTTTTTGCAGCCTTGTGCTGATTAAAAAGTGATTAGTTGAACAAAATAAAATCCTTAAGGCTGAGGTGTGAGTTAAAAACCAACAGTAATTTTATGTTCTGTTTGAACAAATAAAGGCAGTTCCTACATGGCATGCTCTAAAAAGAAAACAAAACAGAAATGAGTTCATTTTGAGAAAAAGTAGGAAGTGCACAGCTGATAAAAAATGAGATTTATGTTTCAAAACCGCACTGCTGAAAGTCAGCCAAAGCTCTTTTTTTCAAAACTAACATAAGACCTGACACAGAGCCAGGAAATAATTGATAGTGCAGGAAGGTAAGCTTTGTGCATTTGGAAAAACAGCCCCGCAAAAAATCAGGCTATGAATCAGGTTGCAATAAAGACTGTTTTTTAAGTAGCAGCGATAATCTCTTTTATAAAATACTAACGAAATTGTGAGAATCTTAGAGAGAAATAATGCATGTGCATTAACATTGAAACAGAAAAATATTAAGAAGTCATGAATATATGATTGAAACAAGTGACAATCAGTAAGGCCAAAGCTGATGTATATATGTTTTCTTGGAACAAGTAGTGGCTATTTGTGTATTATTCTTTGTGAAAATATACATATTTTTTGTACAAAGCTGCAAGTGAGCCAGGGCTGACTCACACCCTTATGGAAATTTAGTCTTGCACCAGAATTCAATTAATTAATTGAGGTTTTTAAGGATTTTTGTGATACACACATGGAATGCTTGTGTTTTTAAATAGAGCAGCTCAGCTGTAGGTCCGTATGACAAACATCGGCTGACGAAATTGACAATTGAGTAGGTTTTGAAAAACAGCAATTTTTCATAGCATGTGTGCATGTTTATTGTAGCCAGTTGCTGGAGAAGCACTGTATTGAATTATATGACATTGTGGGATAATTAAGCACCTGGTTGTTTAGTCAAGCAAAGGTATATATTTTGAAAAATTGTTGTTTGTCAAACAAACTATATGTGATTAAACCATCTTGTGAGTTTATTGTTTTATATTAACAGCCGCCCCAGTTATTGCAAACTTGTGAACTAAGGTGGTCCCTTTAGGTCACTGTTTAAAGACACACAAGTCACTTCCCATTTTTACGTGTTTGTAAGTTATTTTTGGAGTTAAAAAACACACATGCACACACAGACATGCACACACACACATGCACACACGCACATTCAGGCACATGCACACACACACACATACAGGCACACACACATGTACATACACACATGATCTTGTGGAAGAACAAGCAATCAATGGATCACAGGCTCAATTCACATTAAAACACATATGGGTAGTTAGAGAAGGCATTCATTATTGCAATGAGCACACACACACATAGGATGCTTTCTCTTTACATTAGGAATACCAATTAAGGACATTGGGCCTCATTACATGGTAGGAGGTAACCATGCTGCTATTAGCTCAATGGGAATGGGGAAGGAGCTAATAACGGTACCGCAATTTGCGGTACCGTTATTAGCTCTGAAGTCCCTTAGCTGGTCCCGTCCTTAACACCTGATCAGACCAGGTGTTAAGGCCGGGACCAGCTGAGGGACCTCGTAGTAGGGCGCTAAGGGATTACCGGCACCGGTGACCTTACCGGTGCCGGTAATCCCTTAGCGCCTACTGTGTAATGAGGCCCATTATGTTTTGTAAAAATATGATATAAACGTAGCTAGATTTTTCAGACTATATAGGGAAGAGAGATGGGGTACTCTGAATTTAATGGCTTAAGAAGAGATAAGAGAAGGGTTCGCCCAAGATCTGACATTGGACCAGACGCAGGCACTGAGAGTGCAATGGGTACAACTGCCAGAGCAAATGCAAATGAATCCACTACAGGGGCAATTGTAACAAGCCCCCATGCAGACTCAGCAATATGCAAACACAGGACAGGTATTGACAACCCCAATTAGGAGGTGCCACTGTTTTAGGAGGAAATCCATTCATATACAGGAACAGAGCTATGCATGTACCCGCAATAGGACAGTTCACAGGGAGACTTGCTGGTCGATTCATGGAATTAATGTGCGCCGAAAATTCTCGCGGAGAGGTGCCAAAACGTGCGATTTGCAGTAAAAGTGCGAAAATCGCAATACAACTGCGAAGATCGCAGGAAAACCAGCGCACATCAATTCATGGAAGTCCGTGCGCGAGAAAAACATTGGATGTGCGCTGAAAAAGTGCGTGGCGCACGCCGGCGCACAGGTCATCCAACGGCGTGCGCCACGGCCACTGTGAAATCGCACATAGCGCGGCGCACATCACAAAAGTAGGCGGAACACGGGGCGTAACACTCGGAATGGGGAACAACGCGTGAAAATATGGGCGTCACGGGGGAAGTACAGGAGGCAAGTGCGCGGAACGCCCACACGCTCGCCTACAACCCATATTCATGGAATCGAATAGCGCAAACCAGCGCACGGTGAAAGACACCCACAGGGCCAAACAAGTACGCCACAAGAAAGCAGGCGGTAGCGTCCCTGCGCCTGAAATAAATGTGCGCCAAAATGTGCGCTAACAAAAAGCACCCATATACAGCCATGATGAATGGTCCATACAGTGGCCCTCTAGGACAAATGAGGTGCATAGGGGTACCGACAAACACGGACACCCGCTGTGTGAAAAATAGCATGTGCGTGTATTACGGGGTTCGCGGGAAGTTCCACACGCGATTGGCCTGGGCACGTGTATTCCGGGGCGCGCGGGTAGTTTCACACGCGAATTTGCAGGGTACGTGTATTACGGGGTTCGCGGGAAGTTCCACACGCGATTGCCCTGGGTCCGTGTATTTCGGGGTGCGCGGGAAGTATCACACGCGAATTAGCAGGGTACGTGTATTTCGGTGTGCGGGGGTCTCTCTATCTCGCCTATCTTCTCTAACTGCTTCTCTATTGACTATCCTGCTCTCCTCACTAAATCTGGTAGGAAAAAGTTTAAAAAGGACATCCTGGTCTCCAACCCAGGCCTCCCTATCGCTGACACCTACACTAGTGCCTGCTCTAAGGAAACTCTCACTGACATCCTCTTTTTCGTGCCTTCACCTGACCTATGGACCCTTCATATGGTCTCTGTGCTCTCTCCTTTTTCCTCTTCTCCCATTAATGGTGGCACCTATTGGGATGTCCTCTTGGCCCCCTTCCGCTCCTCTAAGGCCATCATTAATGTCTACGCTAATGGGACCGTCTTGGTCCAAGGCCCTCAGGCCAACCTTCACCTCTTTGATAGACAGTTCCCTCTCCTCATCAACTTCCTTTCCTCCCCTGCTGTCCCCCCCTGTCTTCGGCTACCTTGCCTCTACCCTCCCTCCCTGCCCCCTCTCGCACTCCCTCTTCACCTCCTTCTTCTACACCTCCGCAGGGCGTACCTCTGATCTGTACCCCTCCCCGGAAGTGCTTCAAGGATGGCAACCTTCTCCACTTTGCCACTCTTAACTCTCGCTTTGCCATCAAGCATTCCTCCGATATCTGTCGCCTTCTTGAGGAACTGGACCTTGACGTCCTCGGTCTCACTGAGACATGGTTCACAGCCAGCTCTGTCACGAGCTTTGACACACTCCTACCTGAAGGTTACAAGATCCTCTCTGTGCCCAGGCCCAACCGTGCAGGGGGGGTGTTGCCCTTATCTTCCCTGAGTGGATTCCTGCCACTGTCACTCCTACCCAGACCTACTCCTCTTTTGAATGTCTTGTCTGCCGACTCTCTCTCTCTCCTAGCCATTCCCTTACCGTGGCTACTATCTAATGGTCACCTGGTCAAATTAACTCCTTCCTCTCTGAGTGGGCTGACCTCTCCTCCTCACTCCTGTCCTCTACCACTCAACTCCTCTTTCTTGGTGACTTCAACATCCACCTAGATGCCTCCTGTCCCCCCACTGGACTCTTTCGTGACCTCTGCGACTCTCACTCACTCTATATTCTCCCGTCTGGGCCTACTCATTCTGCAGGGCACACTCTTGATGCTCTGATCTCTTCTGACCTTCCCCTCTCTGTCCCTCTCTCCACTCCTCTCTCCTGGAGTGATCACTTTCTCCTATCCTCCCATCTCACCCTCCCTACCCCACAGGCAAAGCCACCCTCATCATTGCCACCCACCTTCTCGGTCATCCGACCCATGAAGCGCGTGTCAGTTGCGGCTTTCGCTGCCACCTTCTCGCCCCCCCCCTTCGGCTGACTCCCACCCTGACACAGCCCTCTCCTTGCTCCACTCTGCTATATCTGATACTCTTGATATCCTTGCCCCTGTCATGAAAATCCGCCTGAAGCCCAAAGCCAAATGTAACTCCTGGTATGATTCGGATCTCGTCACCCTAAAACGCAAGTGCAGGGTGGCAGAGAGGAAATGGCGTGCTTCATGTTCATCCTCTGACAAACTGGCCTGCCGCCTGCTCCAAAGGCAATACCGTCTCTCTGTTCTCACCAAGAAGAGAGCCCTTATCCAAGCCTGCATCTCTGCGGCATCTAACAACTCGGCTGAACTCTTTAAAATCTGCAAGGAGCTTGCCAACCCTGCTGCAGTCTCTACCTCTCCTGTCCCCTCCCAGGCCCTCTGCACTGCACTGGCCTCCCACTTCATCTCTAAAACTCAGGACATCCTGTCCTCACTCTCCTCCTATCACCTCCCCCCTCTCTTCCCTGCTCTTCCTCTGGCCCTTCTGCAGCCACCCCTCCTCCCTCCTTCTCTGCCTTTCCCCTTTTTTCTGCTGACGAGGTTTCCAGACAAGTCCGATCTATGAAAGTCTCGTCTAAACAGATTCACCCCTGTTCCTCCAAAACTATCAAGGACCACATCGACTCCCTGGCTCCTGCCCTGGCTGACTTTTGCAACCACTCCTTCGCCTCTGGAGTCTTCCCATCCCCCCTCAAGCACTCCCTTGTGCACCCTCTCCTTAAGAAACCCTCTGCCGACCCCTCCTGTCCGGCTAACTATCGCCCAATCTCCATCACTCCCTTCCTGGGCAAGCTCCTGGAGAAACTGGCCATCTCCCAGCTTAACCTCCATGCTGAAGTCTCCATGACCATCAATCTGGCTTCAGAGCGGCCAGAAGCACGGAAACGGCTCTCCCGAACATCCGTGAGGACCTGCTCTTGAACCTCGACTCCAACACTCCATGTGTTCTCATTCTGCTCGATCTCTCTTCTGCCTTTGACACTGTCAACCATGCCATCCTGCTCAACCGTCTCCGTGACAACCTGGGTATCACTGGTCAGGCTCTGGCGTGGCTGACCTCTTTCCTTTCCAATCGACCCTCCCAGGTCCAACTTGGGTCCTTCCTCTCTGACATCTTTTTCTCCACCTGTGGCGTTCCCCAGGGATCTAATCTCTCTCCCTGGCTGTTCAACCAGTATCTGGAACTCCTTGCCCACCGCATCGCCGCCCTCTGCCCCAACTTTCAGTGCTATGCGGACGATACCCAGCTCATTTTGAGGCTACCCCTGGCCTCCTCCTCTCCCTCCCTCATCTCTGACTGTCTGTCTGCTATACAGGAATGGTGTGCTGCCAATGACCTCTGCCTTAATGCTAGTAAGACTGAGATCCTACTCATCGGCACACCCACTCCCTCCTTCCCTGCAGCTCGCTGGGCGGCCTCTCTTGGCCCTCTTCCTGCTCCCACCTGCAAGGCAAAAAACCTCGGGGTCATCTTCGACTCCACACTCTCCTTCTCTTCTCATATATCTGACGTCTCTAAGAAGTCACATTACCAGCTGCACCTCCTCAGAGGTATTCTTCCCTTCCTCTCCTTCCCCCAGAAGCTCACTGTCTCCCGAGCGCTGGTTCTCTCGAAGCTGGACTACTGTAACAGCCTCTATCTTAATCTGCCTGCCTCTACTCTCCGCCTTCTGCAACTCATCCAGAACAGAACTGCGAGACTTGTCCTTGGCCTCAAGCCCAGGGACCGTATCTCTCCAGGACTGAAATCTCTACACTGGCTCCCAGTGGCTGCGAGGGTTAAGTTCAAAACCCTCTGCATTGTCCACAAGGCCTTCTGGGGCCTGGGGCCTAAATACCTTCAACTCTCTCTTCCTAAATATCTTCCTTCCCGAGCCCTACGCTCATCCGTCTCCAACTCCCTCAGGGTCAGCCGCTTCTCGAAGCAACGAGCTGGGGGTAGATCTCTCTCCGCGGCAGGGGCCTCCCTCTGGAACAGCCTTCCTGCCTCCCTGAAACTTGAGGAGAACCATCTCCGGTTCCGGAAGCACCTCAAAACCTTCCTCTTCACTTCTGCTTTCTCTCTCCCTCTCCCCTGCTAAATTCTTCACCAAAACTGCACTGATTCTGCAACTGGGCCACTCTCACCGACCTCGGTCCTGGGCCCAGTCACTCTTCACTTGCACTGCCTCCCTGGCAACCCCTACACTGCGGGACTGTCTCTGTATCACTACAGCCCCCCCCCAGCACTTGTCTGCACTTACCTTGCACTTGCCACCAGCTGGCCCTATTTATTTATTATTTTATTTCTATTCTACTTATTTGTACTGCACTCCCCCCCCCCCACCCCCTTCCCCTTGCACTTTTTCCCTTCCCCCTACCCCTGCAAATGCGCGGTCTGAATGACACCTGGCCTAGTAGGATCGTTGTCTGTCTTCCCCTTGTTCCCCCCTCCCTGCCTCGTCGCGCCTTGAAACACTTGTGTATAGGCGCGTTACAAATGCCATATCATATCATATCATATCGTAAGTTTCACATGCGAATTAGCAGGGTACGTGTATTTCGGTGTGCGCGTGAAGTTCCACATGCAATTTCAGCAGGGTACGTGTACTCCGGGTGCGCGGCAAATTACACACGCGAATCCAGCAGCCTACGTGTATTTCTGGGGTGCCGGGGAGTCCCACACGTGAATTGGCCATGTGGGTCCTCCCAGCTGTTCCCTCTACACCCTCCATGGCCCCTGCAGGCGGCCCACACCACAGGGGACTACCATGCACCCCTGCACATGTCCCGCAGGCAGCCCATCCACCATGGCCATGCCCCCCAGCCAACCCACATGTCACCTTGCACTACTGCCCACCAACGCATGTCTCCCAGCACCCCCACCCCCCAGCATCCAGGGGCACCCTCCACCAGGCCCCCAATCATGTCTCCCTGCACCCCCATCCCCCTGCATCCAGGGGCAACCTCCACCAGGCCCCCACTCATGTCACCCAGCACCCCCACCCCCCACCAGTCAGGGGCACCCTCCACCAGGCCCCCACTCATGTCTCCCTGCACCCCCACCCCCCTGCATCCAGGGGCACCCTCCACCAGGCCCCCACTCATGTCTCCCAGCACCCCCACCCCCCTGCATTCAGGGGCACCCTCCACCAGGCCCCCACTCATGTCTCCCAGCACCCCCACCCCCCTGCATCCAGGGGCACCATCCACCAGGCCCCCACTCATGTCCAACTCATGTCCCCCTGCACCCCCACGCCCCAGCACTGTGGGGCACCCTCCACCAGGCCCCCACTCATGTCTCCCTGCACCCCACCCCCCAGCACTGTGGGGCACCCTCCACCAGGCCCCCACTCATGTCTCCCAGCACCCCCACCCCCCTGCATCCAGGGGCACCCTCCACCAGGCCCCCACTCATGTCCAACTCATGTCCCCCTGCACCCCCACCCCCCAGCACTGTGGGGTACCTTCCACCAGGCCCCCACTCAGGTCTCCCTGCACCCCCACCCCCCTGCATCCAGGGGCACCCTCCACCAGGCCCCCACTCATGTCTCCCAGCACCCCCACCCCCCTGCAACCAGGGGCACCCTCCACCAGGCCCCCACTCATGTCCCCCTGCACCCCCACCCCCCAGCACTGTTGGGCACCCTCCACCAGGCCCCCACTCATGTCTCCCTGCACCCCCACCCCCCACCAGTCAAGGGCACCCTCCACCAGGCCCCCACTCATGTCCAACTCATGTCTCCTTGCACCCCCACCCCCCAGCATCCAGGGGCACCCTCCACCAGGCCCCCACTCATGTCTCCCTGCACCCCCACCCCCCTGCATCCAGGGGCACCCGCCACCAGGCCCCCACTCATGTCTCCCAGCACCCCCACCCCCCACCAGTCAGGGGCACCCTCCACCAGTCCCCCACTCATGTCTCCCAGCACCCCCAACCCCCTGCATCCAGGGGCACCCTCCACCAGGCCCCCACTCATGCCCCCTGCACCCCCACCCCCCAGCACTGTGGGGCACCCTCCACCAGGCCCCCACTCATGTCTCCCTGCACCCCCACCCCCCACCAGTCAGGGGCACCCTCCACCAGGCCCCCACTCATGTCCAACTCATGTCTCCTTGCACCCCCACCCCCCAGCATCCAGGGGCACCCTCCACCAGGCCCCCAGTCATGTCTCCCAGCACCCCCACCACCCACCAGTCAGGGGCACCCTCCACCAGGCCCCCACTCATGTCTCCCTGCACCCCCACCCCCCAGCACTGTGGGGCACCCTCCACCAGGCCCCCACTCATGTCTCCCAGCACCCCCACCCCCCTGCATCCAGGGGCACCCTCCACCAGGCCCCCACTCATGTCTCCCTGCACCCCCACCCCCTGCCAGTCAGGGGCACCCTCCACCAGGCCCCCACTCATGTCCAACTCATGTCTCCTTGCACCCCCACCCCCCAGCATCCAGGGGCACCCTCCACCAGACCCCCACTCATGTCTCCCAGCACCCCCACCCCCCTGCATCCAGGGGCACCCTCCACCAGGCCCACACTCACGTCTCCCTGCACCCCCACCCCCCACCAGTCAGGGGCACCCTCCACCAGGCCACCACTCATGTCCAACTCATGTCTCCTTGCACCCCCACCCCCCAGCATCCAGGGGCACCCTCCACCAGGCCCCCGCTCATGTCTCCCTGCACCCCCACCCCCCACCAGTCAGGGGCACCCTCCACCAGGCCCCCACTCATGTCCAACTCATGTCTCCTTGCACCCCCACCCCCCAGCATCCAGGGGCACCCTCCACCAGGCCCCCGCTCATGTCTCCCTGCACCCCCACCCCCCACCAGTCAGGGGCACCCTCCACCAGGCCCCCACTCATGTCCAACTCATGTCTCCCAGCACCCCCACCCCCCAGCATCCAGGGGCACCCTCCAACAGGCCCCCACTCATGTCTCCCTGCACCCCCACCCTCCAGCATCCAGGGGCACCCTCCACCAGGCCCCCACTCATGTCCCCCTGCCCCCCGCCCCCCAGCACTGTGGGGCACCCTCAACCAGGTCCCCACTCATGTCTCCCTGCACCCCCAACCCCCACCAGTCAGGGGCACCCTCCACCAGGCCCCCACTCATGTCCAACTCATGTCTCCTTGCACCCCCACCCCCCAGCATCCAGGGGCACCCTCCACCAGGCCCCCACTCTTGTCTCCCAGCACCCCCACCCCCCACCAGTCAGGGGCACCCTCCACCAGGCCCCCACTCATGTCCAACTCATGTCTCCCTGCACCCCCACCCCCCTGCATCCAGGGGCACCCTCCACCAGGCCCCACTCCTTCCTACCACCCCCTCCCACCCCCCAGCAGTGCGATTCGCCTGTGTACATGTATATCAGGGTTGCGCGTGTAGTCTGAAACGCGATATCAGCAGGGTACGTGTATTTCGGTGTGTGCGCGTGAAGTTACACACGCAACTGTGCCTGTGAGAGTGGGGTACGTGTATTCCAGGGGTGGGCGGGATTATTTACTCGGGACTGGCCCTGGGAGAGCGTGTTACGTGTATTCCTGGGTTAAGCGGGAAGATTTACACGCTCGCCTACAACGCGCCAAAAAATAAAAGGACCAATCCTGAAACACATACGCCAGCATGAAGCAGGCGCACGTCCCGCGCAGCATAAAAGAGTGCGCAAACAACAAACAAGCTTAGACGCCAGGATGAATATACCGTTCCTAGCAGCAGTGGCCGTGGGATACCGCAGGAGGAGGAGAAGGATAGTCAGGGCCAGAATCTTCACACCCAGAACCAGCCTATTTGGTATGCCAGATGACCAGGTGTATGGGAGGTACAGGTTTCCACCACACATAATACTCGACCTGGTCAGTGAGTGGGAGGATGACCTCACATCACCCACCCTGTGCTCCCAAGCACTCAGCCACCTGGATAAGGTCCTCAATGTACTGCACATCTTGGCTACCGGATCATTTCAGCGGACAAGTGCCATAGTGGGGGGGGGTGTCACAGGCCACGCAGTCACGGTGCCTACACCAGGTGTTGGCCATCATCACTGCACGCCCATCAGTCCGCAGGCACATATACCTGCCCAGAACACCTGCAGAAAGGAAAGCTGTCAGCCAGGATTTGTACAGGGTGGCACAATTCCCCAAAGTGCTTGGTGCCATTGATTGCACCCATGTGGCTCTACGTCCCCCCAGGGCATCTGAGCACATCTATAGAAACCGCAAGCACTGGCATTCCATCAACTTCCAGGTAGTATGTGATGCCAAGGGAATCATCACCTCAGTATATGCCAACTATCCAGGGTCCACCCACGACAGCTTCATTTACAGGATGTCAACCCTAAACCGGGACATGGAAGCTGAGCGGCATGGCGATGCATGGCTGCTTGGTGAGTAGAAATGCCACAGCACACGCATGCATGACAGATACAGAGTAATGCCAATACCCCACTAATGATAGCCATCACCACCTCCTCAGGGGACAGTGCCTACCCTCTGAGCACACACATGATGACGCCAATTCGGAACCCCATCACGCCTCCCGAGGGAAGATACCACCAGCCCATATTGCAACACGGGGCATAGTGGAGCGCACATTCGGAGTGCTCAAGTCACACTTTCACTCCCTTGACCGTTCTGGCGAGCAGCTGTTATACGCTCCCCCAGTAGTGTGCAGGATCATAGTGGCAGCAGGTGTCCTGCACAATGTTGCAACACGCCGGGGCCTGGCTGTGGACATGGTGGTGCCCCTACATCCCCAACCACATGCACGCCCGCTGCACATGGGAGGGGAAAGGGCACGGGGTGAGGCAGCCCGTATGCAGATGGTGGCTAATTACTTCACATAGAAAGCACACCCCTGTGGAGTGCACACAGCCCTGGAACATACCATCTGACAATCAATGATGACTCAATCTGACAATTATGATGAACAAAGGGACAGTCAACTGTCAGAACCATAGCAGCCTGATATTGTTCATCTGGAAGTGTCACAATGTGTGCATCCCTACCTACACAAACACCACCAATGCAGTGTCATCAAAAGACACACTTCCATGCAGCAAAAATTAATACCCACTTGCAAAATACAACATGAGAACAGTGCCATGTCACCCAACCCCTCCCCGGCACGGCCACACAACACACCATGGCATGACATGCAATGTGAGAGAAAACAAATTAATCCCCACAACATGCCCCAAGTGTCACCAACTACAGTGTCCTTAATGGAAACTGGCCACACATGAAATGCTCACAGTAATGCAGGACCAACAACACACATTACCAAATACTTACCAAGAATACCAATCACCTACACAACCTCCAACCTACCATAAACATGACAGTACAGACTTAAAAAGTTGGTAGCCTCACTACCTGATAATGGCAGCACTTCGAACACTTACAAGTATACAGTGTTAGCGCCACGCAAGAGTGTAGGTGCACTGCTTACAACATGGACTCCAGTCCCAAAGTAGACCGCCTTGTGAAGACATGAGAAATGGACCTTCAAATTAGGAGGATGAGATGGATGCAGAGGCACATATCAATACACCATGCAGTGTACAATACAACAACAATATGCACTAGGAATGTATACACAGTATTGACTACAGACTGCCCACACATCAAATGGGAGTCCAACATCACCGTGTACGTCAATGTCACTTGGGCACACCCTTTGCAAGCCCATGGAAACGGGAAGCAGGAGGGGTGTGTGTCACACAAACCCAAGCATCTGACCCAAATTCAGGACAAGCCTGCATGTGCCCAGCCACAATACAGCGTATGCCCATGGGAGCCACACAAGGCAACACACTGTCCAAAAAATCAAAAATCGAAAATAAAAAACATCAAAAATGGCCATTAATGGGCCCGGGGGGGGGGGGGAGGCCACCCAGGAGGTCCGAGGACAAGGTGCACACCAAAACCCACCTGTGTGGATCTTGTGAAAAAAAACACCTCCATGGGCTCATGGCCTGCACGGTTACCCTATTGTGAGAGATTCGCTGCTGTCGCTCCCCTCACCCTCTACAGCTGCATCAGGAGGTGGTGGCACTATGGGAGGCAGCCCACGCAAAGCCCTAGTCTGGTCCCCCATGGCAGCAAGCATGCGGGTGTGGAAGGTCTGGTTCTGGAGGATAATTGTGCGCAGGTCCCCATGCAACAACTCACGGGATGCCCGGACCTCCGCCCTAGTTGCCTGCATCTCAGCTGAGAGTGCACGTGTGAGCCGCTCCAGCTGCTGTTCTGTCCCCGTGATAGCTGAAGCCTCAAGCTCAACCAGAGTTGCCCTGAGCTGACAGAGTTCCACCCTCAGGGCTTCCCTGTGGCCCTGGGACTCAATGGAAATGGCTTCCCGCAGAGTCTCCAGTGCCGCCCGCCTGTCCCTGTTGGAAGCCAACATGTCCTCCCTGTGTGACTGGCTAATGGAGTCTGTTGCCTGCTGTAGTTGTTCAATTAGCCTTTCTTGGGGGACAATGGAAGTGGCCACCCTATCCATGGCCTGAGCCATCATCTCAGTTGATGCTGCCTGTTGGTTTGCCATACCGTATATGGATTGCTCCCATGCGGTATTGCCTGGTGGCGTACGGCCACCGCGTCGGTGGGCACCACACCTGTCTGGGGCAAGGCGAACTGCGCCTTGCTGTGCCGGCACAGCCTGAGGCTGCAGGACTGCATTCCGCCTCTGATCTGCTGGCCCAGGAACAGGATCAGATGTAGCGGAGTGTGACCCTGCATCCGTAACCACCAAAGGCTGACCTACCAACACTGACATCCCCATTGAGGGTTCGACCCCTGGTGCAGGTGGGTTGGACAGTACAGAATCCCTCCCAGAGACACTTACCTGCGACGGCACATAGGTCTCATCATCCGAATCGACACCTGAATAGAGCTCGGGGGAGGTGCACCCAGAGACACCCCTTGAGATGACGGCCTGCAGCAAGTGTGGGTTCTCACCCACCACCACACCACGTCCCTCACTGGTGCCCGGTCGGGCCTGAGACCCTTCCTGGGTCTGCAACATCTCCACAACCACCGGAGTATCAAGTGCATCATCCCCTGCAAAGACATGAAAGAAAAGAAATGGGAACAGGCATTAGCAACATGGAACACAATTAGGGCTGAGAAGCAACAGAAACAGTACTTCATTGACACATGTCCCACATGACTATAACCCTCCCATGCATGCACTGTCACTGCGTATGAAGGGGAGGCAAATGGCACACATTGATGACACCAAGATGGAAGACTAACAAATTTGCTGCATGCTGCCTAGCAGTGCCATCACACATTGGCCTGTTATTGGCATGTCCAAAACACATACATGACACATGCCATCACACAGATGGCATGTACCCTAGCCATGTCACACATGTGACAATAGGACTGATAAATGCCTAGTGAAAGTGGTGGAATGCAGACAATCAGCCTGAATGAACACAGAATAACATGCAACTATGTTGTGGCAAGATGACAATTCAAGGGCAACTGGCGTGAGGTTGGGCTGAATGTCTACTGTTGCCAGAAGGGATACTGCAACACCCAAATCCTGGTGCGCAGAATGTTTTGGATGAAGCACATGGGTGACCCAAACCACTCAGGCACACACCCCCTCACCTGGCACTCAATCAGAAGCACTCACACACACGCCATGCACATGGATGACACACACATGCATGTGCACTCACCGGACAATGCCTCGTAATCTGGCAGGTCTCCCACACCTTGGATCTGTTCCTCCGTGACGTAGGTCCCAGCAACATACTCATGTGGAGTGAGTTCTATGTCCTCTGCCGGAGACCCACCTCCAGTCACTAGAGTTGCGGCATGACTTGAGGCCAGCTTTTTCTTTGCCCTGCGCTTAAGGTCATTCCAGCGCTTGTAGCAATCATTAGCTGTGCGCCTCACGAATCCAAGGGCACTTATGAGTTCCACAATACTCTGCCAGTGTGCCTGACGTTGTGCAGGTGTGGTCTTGCATCCTGCAGTAATCACCATTTCGCTGTCATGTGCGGACACATACTCCACAAGTGCATCAAGTTCGACCCGATTGAAGCAGGGCTTCCTTGGTGGGCCGGACTGTGTAGCCGTGTCTGGGGCATCAGCCTGTACTGGTCGAGCACTCTTCCTCTTCCGCTTGGAAGGTGGTGGTGATACTGAGTGTCCTACGCCGCTCTGGACACTAGGAGCAGGAGTTCCGGTGGACTGTGGACTAGGAGTGTGGGAATGAACACTCACCATGGGAGTTGGTGCAGGCATTAGCTGAAGTGTGATGTGGTCAGGGGGAACGTCAGCAGGATGGACTAGGACCGACACTGTCCTGGCTGGGACACTCAGAGCTGGGGTGGATGGAGCTGCAGCTGCCCCTGCAGCCTCCCCACCCTGCCTACTCGGGGCAGCAGATGACATAGCTGCCCCTGATCCACGTGGGCTGGTGACACCAACGTGCACCGCCACACGTGGCCTAGACCTGCTGACCTGGAAGTCAGCCATGGAGTCACCCAGTGCCAGGTCTGGTGCCACAATGGGCTGGTCCAACAAGGGCTGAGCAGGGATGGTGTCAGCCACGTTACCCTCAACCAGGGGGGGGGGCATGGGTGTCCCTGACTGGTCACCCACACATGGGGGGCTAGGGGCACCCTGCAAGTCCTGGCCACATCCCCTACCGTATCCACCATGGCCACCTCTTGTGGCTCGCCCACCTTTGCCACCCTTACCGCGTGCTCGCCTCCCAACCATGGCACTGATGTTGTGCGTATGGGAGTTGCAGTAAACTATTGTCCTGGGCAAGGGGGCGCTGTTGAGCAGCCTGCAAGATGGCTGCCTAGTGATTGAGCTCCGCGCCTAGCCACCATCTATCCGCCTACATCTGCGGTTCTGTACCTGATCCTGCAATCCTGCTTCGGTTTACATACTCCTGCTGCTGTGCACGTCCCGCACGCCGAATCCCGGAGGAAATCGGACATCGGGTGCCCCTGATCTGCCTTCATACCACGCCGGCGGCGGCGCGGCCCTAGGCCGTTCGGCGTCTCCCATGTGCACCGCGGCTCGGACGGGTGCCCGCCGCCGTCTCCATCGCCGTTGACCCGTGCCTGGGTCCCGGACGCGGCCCCTCCACGTCGCTGGACTGGTGCCCCTGTCTTCTCCGCCTGCCCGCCCTTCCCGCTGAGGATCGGCGCCGTGCCAGCTGCTTGGCTGCGGCCGCGGGGACGGGCTGGGCGTGGTGCAGAGCCCTTCGCCCGCCGCTGTCGCGGCTTTTGGAGGCGGCCCCCGGATCGGCGGCCCCTTTCTCTGGGATCGGGGGGCCGCTGGCGGGGCCTCTTGGTGTGGCGGCCTGGCCTGGGGTTGGAGTGGCGGCACCTGGATGGAGGACACTGCGGACTGGAGGTGAGGATCGGGGGCTGCCGCCATCTTTGTTTCCCGTGCTCTCTTCGCTTCTCCCTGCATGTGGGATAGCCTGCTGAGGCCTGGACACCCCGCGCATTGCCCATTCTGCTGGTGGGCCTCTCCTGCCTCGTGGCGCACGGCCCTCCCTGCGGGGGCCTCCCTCCACCGCACTGCCACAGTGGGGCCTCACCCCGCTCCCGGAGTCGAGTCGCCCTTGGGGAACACTGCAACTCGTCCTGCTGGGTGGGTGACCTGCACCGCGCCCAGCGGACTCACGTTTGCGGACCTCCCACGCTTCTGCCCCACTCTCTCTTCAGTATACTGGGCAGTCTCACCTCAAGCTGCAAAACCTCATTGCACCGGATAGCACTCATTGGCCCCACAGCACCCCATCTACGCATACGGGTGATCCCGTCCTCCATACTCCACCTCTTTGTCTCCCCAAGCTCTGCTGGTCTGTAAGCTGCTCCCTTGTGTGGGGACCTCCGCGGGGACTGCACTGGGGTGGGTTCTGGTCCCTCTGGTAAGCCCTACACTGGGTGAATAGTTGGACCTTCCACACGCATGGTCTCCTCGCCTCCTGGCTCGGGGGCTGGATCGACCTGGACCTGTTTGGCTGCCTAATTCTTGCCCGTAGCAGCCCTGTGCTGCCGTAACTGGCTAATCTCATCTTGGCATCTCCCCCTCTGATTCTCTGAACCTGATCATGTCGAATCGCTCCAAGAGTGGCGCCGGGGGGGGGGCCATGGACAAATTTACAAAGGCGGTCCCTCGATCCGAAGTGGGCCACGCGTCAACTACGCCGGAGGAACCTGATACCGAGCCGAGTCCCGTGGCTGCGGCTCCTGATCTTACTGCCATGATGGAGTCGATGGCCAAAAACTTCGCCTCCTTCCATGAAAAGCTTGACGACATCAATGCTAACGTGGCCTCACTCAAAACACGCGTTGATCAGGCTGGCTCCAGAATCACGGAGGCCGAAAACCGGATATCCACCAATGAAGATGAGATACACACACTACAGCACACTGTGGCTGTCTTATCACGCGACATGAAGAATGTAAAGGCAAAATGTGACGACTTGGAATCCCGCTCTCGCAGAAACAACCTGCGCATTATTGGGGTCCCCGAAACTGCCCTGAAGGGTCGAATGGAGGAGGCGGTCGAACGTCTACTCAAGGACTTGCTTGGTGACCCGGACCTTTCCCCCTACTTCACTGTTGAGCGGGCTCACCGGGCCCTGTCTCCGCGTCCCAGGCCCCAGGCCCATTATAGCCAAGATTCTCAATTATCGTGACAGGGACCTCATCCTCCGCCTGGCACGGGAGAAGGGGGAGTTGCGGTTGGAGGCTAATACTATCCGAATCTTCCCGGATTTCTCAATGGCTGTGCAGCAGGAGAGGCGTCAGTTCCTTGGCGTCAAGAAGATGCTCAGGGAGCGCAAAGTCCCATATGCCATTTTATTTCCTGCTAGACTCAAAATCACCCACATGGGCAAGCTCTATTTCTTTACCATCCCTGAAGAGGCGGCAAAATTTATTGAGATGCAGATACCGCTTCAGGGCCCTGGAGATGCCATCACTGATGAAAGTTAATTGGGTGTCATGGAGTGGGGATATTGGCTGCATTTGTTGATTCTGTACTTACAATTTATCACTGTTAACACTGTTCGGCTTACTGGGTCGCTCTGGCTCCTGGCGGCGCTCGCCTGTGGCGGGGGTTGGCCACGATCTGATGGCACTGGCCACTTATCCCTCACATTGCTGGGAACTGTCGTTTACTCCAGTCTCCCTTCGTGGTTGGATGTCCTGGGGGGCGGTGACTGGCCCCGAGATCACCCGAACACTTCGCATGCCATAGAGCTGGGCCTCGCTCAGTACATGCTGGATCGTGGTATGCCCATAAGGCTGGCCACGGTGGGACACTCTCTCCGGCCACCTGCTGTTGGCGTTGCGCTTGCTTGGGAGCCAGATGTCTACTCTGGGGCCTGCTCCCCCTGGGATGGTCTACGTATCTGCTGATTACCCAGGCCACAGTGTCCAGGCGCTCATCCTTCTTGGGGCCTTGATGATGCTCTACACGAAGCCAATGTTGCAATATTTTGCTGCCCTACTGTTATTTTTCCTCTTCCAATTGCACAACGGCAGGACTTCTACCTCTTTGAGACTGGCCCAATTCCCCACTCTGGGACACAGGGGGCGATGCTATATGACTGTTGACACCGTTATGGTAGTTACGGGAACCGCAGGGGCTCGTGCGCGGTCCCCGGCTTCCCGCTCCGCGGGTGGGGACCTGCGTTATGAGTCCACTACTACTGTTTGTTTTGCAACAGAGCCACTTGGCTCTAAGCGTGCTAGTGCGTGGCAACGGCGCACCCCATTGCGATTGCACTGTTCTCTTCTGTTTTGCTGGAATGGGTTGGCCCCCGTTGGGCCTTGGGGAAGTGTTGGCCAGGTTGGTGTTGGCTCATCTGCACGCTGTTAAGGGTGGGTGATGTTTACACTGCTGATTCATGTTTAGTGGTGCGGGTGGGGGGTGGAAATGGGGTTGTTTCTCAAAAAGGCATACGAGGTTTCGCGAGGCGCATCCTGAGGTGGCACAAGCGCGCATGCTGTTTTTACTTTGGGAGCTCACATGGTCATTTGTGTTGGGATGTTCACTGAGGATCGATATTGCAGTTGGGGATGGCCACCACTGAAATGTCTACTGTCATAATGTCCTGGAACGTTCGGGGGTTGAGCAACCACACCAAAGCCCGCAAGATCATGGCGTATGCCAACAGGCATAACTGTAGGATCCTGCTGCTACAGGAGACACATTCCAATGGCCTTATACCAAGGGCAGTTGCCCCGTCATGGGGTCCCGCCAGATTTTTCACTTCCTATTCCACGCAATCTAGGGGTGTTCTCACGATTATCCACAAATCGATTAAGTTTGGGCTGCATAAAAGCTACATCGACCCCGAAGGCCGCTACGTTATACTGCACTGCACACTAGTCAACAGGGAATATTTGCTTGTTAACACCTACTGTCCCAACGTGGACTCTCCGGAATTCTTTGACACAATAGCCAATATACTTCTGGGCTTTGTGGGGGTGCATATTATATGGGGAGGGGATCTGAACCTTATATTGGACACTGTTCTGGACAGAACTGCCACGGGTCCCAGAGCGTTGTCTCGTGCGGCACGCAGGCTGCGGGGCCATATGCAGTCGCTCAACATTTGTGACGCCTGGAGAACTCTCCATCCCCAGGAGCGGGAATACACCTACTATTCATCTGTGCATGACAGCTCGTCCAGGATAGATCTGTTCTTGGCCTCCAGCGAGGTGATGGGCGGGGTGGAGGGTGCGGGCATTCTGGCCCGCACGCTTTTGGATCACGCTCCAATCACACTGTCCCTAAGACTGGGCACCCCTGTTCCAACAGTCAGCACTTGGCGCTTTAAGTCCGAAGCCCTAAAAGACATTGTGTTGAAGTCCGAAATACTAGCTGATATCGGGTCGTTCTTTGAACTTAACTCACTTCCGGATACGACTGCCGCGGTTAGATGGGAGGCCTTCAAGGTATACATAAGGGGCATGTCCATATCCCGGGAGGCCGGGGTACTGAGGGCCATTAGGGCTGCTCTGGGGCAATCTGAGATCAAACTGAAACAACTTGAGCAGCGCAACACTACCGGCTCTGACCCCTCCATTCTTGCCCAAATCTCGGATGAACTCCAGGTATATAACACACTAGCCACCTCCGAAGTCCGTTACTTCAGCCGCCCTCAGGCCGCCAGGAGGTATGAGGAGGGCGACAGGCCTGGGAAAACGCTTGCGACACTTGTGAGGGGAGAGGTGGGCCGAATGCAGATCTCTTCTATCAAAGATCGAAATGGTGAGGCTCAATAGGCAGACCGGGAAATACTAGACACATTCACTGAATTTTATAGCTCCCTTTACTCCCAGCCCGTAGAACACGCTGAGCAACGAATGCGCGAGCTCCTTGCGCAGATCCCCACTACAGAAATTTCCCAACAGACCAGGGACCAGCTAGACTCCCCGATCACGCTAGACGAGATAGTGTCGTCCATCTCTGACTTGCCCAAAGGCAAGGCGCCTGGCCCTGACAGGCTCACCGCAGACTTTTACCAGGAGCACGTGGCGGTTCTGGCCCCTCGGCTGTTTGAGGTATGGAATGAGGCACTCCAGGCCTCCATCCTCCCCCCCTCCATGCGTGAAGCGGTCATCACGGTGCTGCGCAAACCGGGTAAGCCTGAAGATGAGTGCGGGTCATACAGACCTCTTTCCCTCATGAACCTTGACACAAAGATCTTTGCTAAGATCATTGCCAACCGCTTTTTGCCAATCATGACGCACCTGGTGCATGAGGACCAAGCGGGCTTCGTTCCGGGCAGGTCCACCTCCCATAATATCAGGAGATTGTTTAATGTCATGTCCCGCATAGATCAGGACGCCCAGGCGGCAGCGGTTACGTTGGACGCCCAGAAAGCCTTTGACATGGTTTCTTGGAAATACATGTGGCTGGTCCTCGAGTCAATGGGTATTGGCCCAAACATTATAGGGTTTATTAGACTATTATACACCTCCCCCGTTGCGCGGGTTCGAGTTAACTCACTAACATCCGAGATTTTCACGCTATTTAGAGGCACCCGTCAGGGTTGCCCCTTCTCTCCAATTCTCTTCGCATTAGTGATAGAACCAATGGCGGACTATGTCCGTTCAAGACACTCTCGTAAGGGAATAAGATTGATAGAGGAGCCTGAAATTATATCCCTATACGCAGACAATGTCCTACTTTATATCAGAGATCCCACAACTCACCTCAATCCCATATTGAGAGATATCACCCGCATTGGCACCCATTCCGGTTTTACGATCAACTACTCCAAGTCGGAGATCTTCCCGCTCACTAAATCCACCACACAGCCCGTCTCCGAATATCCCCTGCGCTGGGCCCCTGACGGCATTAAATACCTGGGTGTACATGTATCCCTTACTAAACCCACCCTACTTACCGATAATTACTCTGCGGTAGCGCAGATAGTTGAGGCTAAACTCTCACGATGGCGCACTCTTCCGTTATACGTTGCGGGACGGCTGTCCCTGATTAAAATGATTCTGCTCCCCAAACTCCTATACACCTTCAGTAACATACCTGTATGGCCTGGGAGGGCATACTTCATTAAGTTGCACACGCTCTGCGCACAATTCCTCTGGCATTCAGGTGCGGTGCGCAAGAAGTGGACTGACATGGCACTCTCATACAGACGTGGGGGTATTGCTGCTCCTGACTTTGCTACATATTGGATTGCGGCCCAAGCCCAATATGCCACTCACTGGTACCCTGGTGCCCCGGTGCGCCCTCACGTTAAGCTGGAACGGCTGGCATCCGCTGGTATTAATCTAATGTCCCTAGTGCTGCATCGACACTACACTCCGGACTCCCCCGTTGACCCCATTGCTGCGACCATGTTTGCCTGGACACGCATACTAAGCCCATCAGATGGGACCTCCCCGTACTACAAGTGGCTGCCCGCATGGGCCTGTCCCGGGCTGGAGCCCACGCTGGACGCTGCCTTGGCCCGCCACTGGGAGGCTCTGGGGTATAGGGCGCTGTCGGACTTCTATCCAGAGGGCAAATTCATAGACCCCCAGACTTGGAGGCCGGGTCACACTAGGTCCCCCTTAGAGACTCTTCAGTACTACAGGCTCCGCGCTGCGTTCCGTACTCTGTGGCCCTCCTTCCCAGATGAGCCCCCTGATAACCCGGCAATAGCGTACATTGCTAACTCGGGCGGTGCACGGGGCGTCATCTCATCATTGTATCATATCCTGCAAGACGTCTCCTCTACCCCGGTTCTCGGAGCGCGCAACAAATGGGCAGACGAACTGGGCCTAGAGATAACTGATGAGCTATGGGAGAGCATGTGTCTCCACACCCAAAAAGTCTCCCTCAACTTCCGTTTTCGGGCCATGCAATATAAACTCCTTAATAGGCTATATTATACACCGTGCAGGACTTCGGGGTTTGCTCGTTCTGAGGTGCGCCTCTGCCCGCGCTGCGGGGCCGCGGACGCTGATCACCTACATATGTTCTCGACCTGTCATAAATTGTTCGATTTTTGGGACGGGGTCCTAAATACACTTAGTGCAGTAACTGAAACCACTATTGATCCCGATCCTCTGGCAGTTCTATTTGGGGTTTGGAGCACTGAGGAAACTAAGCGCCTGAAAAAGTTTTTAAATATAAATTGTATGATTGCCAAGAAGTGTATACTCCAGAGTTGGAGGTGTTCCTCTCCCCCGACCCCGCAGAGATGGTTGGGCCTGCTCACATGGTCACGGAACTGCGAGGAGGACTACTTGACTATGCTGCCGGCCCAATCTCGTCCCAAGAACATTTGGAATGAATTTAACACATATCTCAAAAATCAGTCCGAGGGCGGGTCGGGGTTTTGTCTGTCCCCGGCCTCCACTCCTGCATCGTGACCTCCTCTGGTCTCCTCCTTTATTCGTAAAATATTGTAGTCGCTGTTGTAATGATGATAAGGTAGCCTGTAAGCTGCTCCAAGTTTTATATGATTCATATGCCTGTTGCCTCGATGTTTGTACCTTGTGAACCTCTGCCGATAAAAATAAAAGTTTTAAAAAAAAAACTATTGTCCTGGGCAATTGGGGGTCAAAGGGGTAGGGTACTAGATGGAATTCGTACCCTAGTGCTCTAGCAAGGCTGTATGTGACCCCTGGGGGAAGATGACGGGTCACGCAACGCACAGGCACCCCGAAAAAGGTAGATAATATGCACGCAACCCCTCCTAGACCACGTACGTGGAAAAAAAACCCTGCACTACGCTGTGGCACCCAGAAACACAAAAATGAACGTATGCGTGTCACACGCAGCCTAGAATGACCTCTGAAGGGGTAGGCAACACACGGGGCAAGCACAGATGTCAAATACGTGCGCAACTCACCGTCTGCCAGGAAATATCGCATGTAAAATACGCGCGTGTGCGTGTTGGCAACACCCCCGCCAAAAGAAGAATTGTACGCTGTCTGAGGAGACAGGCCAACAGGAGAAGTGAACGCTGTTTGAGGAAACAGGCCCAGGAAAAATACAAGAAGAGAAAAAGCTGTCAGAGGTAACAAGGAGTACGAACTTGGAACGCCGTGAAGTAAATCGCGTGTGAACCGACAAGAAGTACAGATTTCACCCCCTCGCTCTCCACGAAAAGCACGAGCACGTACAAGGAAATGGCATTCTACACGTACCTTTTAAACATGTCCACACGTCCAGCGTCACTTCCGCGTGTACGCGCTAAGGCCCCATCCTCCAATTACACGTGCTGACACTCTGACGTGCAGTCATTGGACGTGTAACATGCACCCGAGTACAGGGAAACGCCCACGCACGCACATCACAGACGCGCATACGCGCTGTTGGCCTTTGGGCCAATGAATTCGCGTACGTGTGCTGACGCGCTTACGCGCTAAGGCCCTTTCCTCGAATTACACACAGACGTGCTGGATTTTCACGTGCCAAATCACTCCGTATCAAGCTGGCCACACGTAAGCACATAGAAGACCATGCTCCTGCCCAGAAGGCCGAATTACTGCCCCCCAGAGCCCTGAGCACGCTCCCACCTGCCATCTGCTGCTGCCTGATTGCCTGCTGCCCACGTGCCCTGCCATTTGCTGCCTGCACATCAACAAGAGGTGCTGTTGCTGTGACCACCCCTGCTGGAACCGAAGACTCCCGACTGGGATTCCATCGCTCCACAGCCTAGCCCCAGGACCCAGTTGCCCACCCACTCCTGCCTCTGGGGTTGTCATGTCGGGCACTGCAACATCTGACACCACTGACAACCCCCGGCCAGAGAGGCAGAGGGGCACCACTTCACTGCCACCGAAGTTGGTGTCCTGGTGGAGCAAGTCCTGGGGCAGTATGATGCCCTCTTTGGAAGTTTGCGCACCGACAAGGAAGGACGGACTCGGATCTGGACGGACATCGTGACTGCCATCAATGCGGAGGGGGTGGCAGTCTGCGACTTCCAACATGTCAAGAAGAGCTGGGAGGACTTCAGGTCCAGGACCCTCAACAAGGCCCGGCACCTCTTGAAGGCAGCGGATGCTAAGGGGCGCCGGGGCCACTTGTCGGAAGATCAGATGAGGGTCATGGAACGCATATCCCCAGCGCTCCACGTCCAGGTCCTTGAGAGGCAGACCCGTCTGGAGTCGAGCGGTAAGTGTACATGCATCATGATTGTAAGCTGTGCGTGTGGTGATGTGCCTGTAGTGTGCAGGTTGCACATCTGTTTGTATGGGGCCGAGTATGGGTGGGGGTGTACAGGGCCGTGAGGCTAACACATGCGAGGGCTGTCATGTGTGAGACATGGATGGTGCTTGTGTGTGTAGGCTTGCATGCCAAATGCAGTTGTGTGGGCACACATGTTTGGATGAATGTGTATGTAAGTAGGCATGTTTGTGATGTCACGCATGTATGTTGTTTTCAGCTGCGTGTATCAGCACTGTGTACATGTGCATGTGTGTGTATTTGACAAGGGTGCAACAGTGATGCAACATGGATGCATGTGACAGCGGGATGTGGAAGCCTGATTGGCAGATATGACATGGATGCCCATCTGAACACTGCGACAGTTGGCAGAGGTGTACACATGCATGCAAGTGTGGTGGTGTGTGTGCATGTGTAGTGCACTCCCTGTGTTGCATGTGATGTCTGTCTCACCTTTGCTCATGCTGGTGTATGTGTATGGATGGTGCTGGCAGTTGCGATATGACTGTGGTATGGTATGACTGTGGTATGGCTCATGTGTGCAAGTTGAAATGACATGTGTGTTGGCGATTGTGATGCCATGTCTGAGGTTTGCCAATGCCACTCATGTACAACTGTCATGTGTGTATGTGTCCATTGTACAGTGCCCTGATGCCTGTGTTTTATTTCTCCCTGTCTGCAGCGTCAACTGATGAAGAAGGCGGAGAAGGTGCTGTGGAGCACAGCGGCGGGGATCGCACCGCCAGCCGAAGACGCAAGACCCGGCTCCCCTCCCAGGTTGTGATCTCGTCGGGGAGTGAGGAGTCCGGTGCCGCATCCCAGGCCGCAGCTGCCGGGGGGAGGTCCAAGAGGCGGAGGTCGGAGTTGGACTCCTCGGCAGCAAAAGGGGCAGCTGGGACCCCACAGGGCCCAACAGGGGAAGATGGCACAGAGTCATCCAGGTTGGTGGGGGGTTTGGTGGAGGAGGAGGCTGTGCAAGCAACAGAGACAGGGTCTGGAGGTGGGGATTCCACTGGTGCTAGTGGTGCAGTGCAGGACCAGGGACAGGAGGCAGCACAGGCCGCCGCGGAGGTGCCTGTGTGCAATCCTGTCCCTGATCCTGTCACTGCATCATCTTGCACCAGCAGGGATGCCTACATCCAGACCCGTTTTCAGGCAGGGGATGAGCTCACAAAAACTGGCCTTCCTCTGCCTGCGGACGTGGCTATCCGGGTCTGGGTTGAGCCTGTCCTGACTGGTGTAGCGTTGCGTCAACGGGCCATGCGAGGTGACCTGCAGTCTTTTCATGAGGAGACTGCTTGTCATCTCGAATGGTTCGTTGACCACGTCGGCCTACTGGGACAGGTCACCCAGGCCGGATTCCTCCGTTTGATAGGGCTTGCTCAGACCCCCTCCTCAACTGAACCCCCTATGCGCCAGTCGTCCTCCGTGCCATCTTCCCACCCATTAGTCACCTTGGTGACCTGTGGAGCTGCCTCTGACAGTGCGGCCAGGCTGGTGGAGGAGGCATCCCTGCCACAGTCGGGAGTCGGATGTCCAGCAGGGGTGGCCACATCAACGACTGCACCCCAGCCAGTGGAGGATGTGCAGGCAGCAGGAGTCAGTGCACGGGCAGAGGCACAGCAGCAGCAGCAATGAGGTGGGAGCCATGATGGCTCGGGGCCGTCGACATCGGAGGGGCAGGCATCGGCCAGAGGGCAGGAGGACCCAGGACGGGAAGTGTCTTCCGTGTGGCAGCGGTTGGCCCACGCCATAGATGCGGAGCGGCAGCGGGCGGAAGAGGCACGGCTCACGATGGTCAGGGCGGATAACTCCATGCGGAGAGCCCTGAGGCGGGCCGAGTGCCTCGAGGCAATCCGCAGGGAGTTGGAGGTGAACATGTCGACGGCCCTGCGGACCCTCGGGGCCATGGAGGAGGAACGCCTCCGGGACATTGAGCAGGAGTTCGATGATGCCCTGGCCCGGAACATCCCGAAGTGAGCCGTCGGACTAGCCCGCTGCCATTGTAAATAGTTCTGTAGTTAGTGTTAGGTTTCCTTTGGTTTTGCATTTTTTTTGGACCTTTTGGACAATGAGCCGCATTTTTGTATATAGTTTTTTTTATTAGGTAGTGTTATTAGATAGGTTTCATTTCTTCTGTTGGGATCATGGACCCTGGATTGTTTATCTGTATATAGTTGACTGTTGGATTTTCATTTTTTTTTATGATTTACCCATGGAGCAATGGTTTTCGATTTTAATTTTCCATTGGATTTACTTTTGTGGACTGTGACTTTGGACACCTTTCCTTTGGATTATGATTTGGATTTGTGGTTTTGCATTATTTCACGGACATGCTGTTTTTTTTTTTAAATTCCCATTTTTGTTTGTTTATTTTTGATTCAATTTATGTTGCTTTTAATACATATTTTTTCTTCAAAGTTCAATGTGTAGTATCATCTCATTGGTTTCATGCATATCATGATGTGGGTTTTGACATTCACTGACACCCATTGGGTGTATGTGAGGGACATGTGTTCATTTCCAAACTTGCAATTGGGGTTCTATCATGTTATTGCCATTTCTAAGTGGGTGGATGCAATACTCGGGTGGGTGTTTGGCATTTGGAGGCTGACCATAAGGGCCAGGGATCTAGATTGTGAGGACATGTTGGCTGGGGGACATGTGTGGGGGCCTGGTGGAGGGTGCCCCTGGATGCAGGGGAGTGGGGGTGCTGGGAGACATGAGTGAGGGCCTGGTGGAGGGTGCCCCTGGATGCTGGAGGGTGGGGGTGCAGGGAGACATGAGTGGGGGCCTTGTGGAGGGTGCCCCACAGTGCTGGGGGGTGGGGGTGCTGGGAGACATGAGTGGGGGCCTGGTGGAGGGTGCCCCTGACTGGTAGGGGGTGGGGGTGCAGGGAGACATGGGTGGGGGCCTGGTGGAGGGTGCCCCTGACTGGTGGGGGGTGGGGGTGCAGGGAGGCATGAGTGGGGGCCTGGTGGTGGGTGCCCCTGGATGCTGGGGGGAGGGCTGCTGGGAGACATGAGTGGGGGCCTGGTGGAGGGTGCCCCTGGCTGCAGGGGGGTGGGGGTGCAGGGAGACATGAGTTGGACATGAGTGGGGGCCTGGTGGAGGGTTCCCCTGACTGGTGGGGGGTGGGGGTGCTGGGAGACATGAGTGGGGGCCTGGTGGAGGGTGCCCCACAGTGCTTGGGGGTGGGGGTGCAGGGAGTCATGAGTGGGAGCCTGGTGGAGGGTGCCCCTGACTGGTGGGGGTTGGGGATGCAGGGAGACATGAGTGGGGGCATGGTGGAGGGTGCCCCTGACTGGTGGGGGGTGGGGGTGCAGGGAGACATAAGTGGGGGCCTGGTGGAGGGTGCCCCTGGATGCAGGGGGTTGGGGCACTGGGAGACATGAGTGGGGGCCTGGTGGAGGGTGCCCCTGGATGCTGGGGGGTGGGGGTGCAGGGGGACATGAGTGGGGGCCTGGTGGAGGGTGCCCCACAGTGCTGGGGGTGGGGGTGCAGGGAGACATGAGTGGTGGCCTGGTGGAGGGTGCCCCTGGATGCTGGGGGGTGGGGGTGCTGGGAGACATGAGTGTGGGCCTGGTGGAGGGTGTCCCACAGTGCTGGGGGGTGGGGGTGCAGGGGGACATGAGTTGGAAATTTGTGGGGGCCTGCTGGCAGGTGCCCCACAGTGCTGGGGGGTGGGGGTGCTGGGAGACATGCGTTGGTGGGCAGTAGTGCAAGGTGACATGTGGGTTGGCTGGGGGGCATGGGCATGGTGGATGGGCTGCCTGCGGGACATGTGCAGGGCAGTCCCCTGTGGTGTGGTCCGCCTGCAGGGGCCGTGGAGGGTGTCGGTTGAACAGCTGGGAGGACCCACACGGCAGATTCACATGTAGAACTGGCCTGCACCCCCGGAATCCATGTAGGCTGCTGGATTTGCATGTGGAATTTCACTTGCACCTTGGAATACACGTACCCTGCTGAAATCGCGTGTGGAACTTCCCACGCACTACCTGCTGAAATCGCGTGTGGAACTTCCCGCGCACCTTGGAATACACGCACCCTGCTGAAATCGCATGTGGAACTTCCCGCGCACCCCGAAATACACGTACCCAGGGCAATCGCATGTGGAACTTCCCGTGAACCACGTAATACACGTACCCTGCTGATATCGCGTGTCAGATTACACGCGCAACCCTGATATACACGTACACAGGTGAATCGCACTGCTGGGGTGTGGGGGGGTGGTAGGAAGGAGTGGGGGCCTGGTGGTGGGTGCCCCTGACTAGTGGGGGGTGGGGGTGCAGGGAGACATGAGTGGGGGCCTGGTGGAGGGTGCCCCTGACTGGTGGGGGGTGGGGGTGCAGGGAGGCATGTGTGGGGCCTGGTGGAGGGTGCCCCTGGATGCTGAGGGGTGGGGGTGCTGGGAGACATGAGTGGGGGCCTGGTGGAGGGTGGTGGGTGCAGGGAGACATGAGTTGGACATGAATGGGGGCCTGGTGGAGGGTGCCCCTGACTGGTGGGGGGTGGGGGTTCTGGGAGACATGAGTGGGGGCCTGGTGGAGGGTGCCCCTGGATGCAGGTGGGTGGGGGTGCAGGGAGACATGAGTTGGACATGAGTGGAGGCCTGGTGGAGGGTGCCCCTGACTGGTGGGGGTGGGGGTGCCGGGAGACATGAGTGGGGGCCTGGTGGAGGGTGCCCCTGACTGGTGAGGGGTGGGGGTGCAGGGAGACATGAGTGGGGGCCTGGTGGAGGTTGCCCCTGACTGGTGGGGGTGGGGGTGCAGGGAGACATGAGTGGGGGCCTGGTGGAGGGTGCCCCTGGATGCTGGGGGGTGGGGATGCAGGGGGACATGAGTGGGGGCCTGGTGGAGGGTGCCCCACAGTGCTTGGGGTGGGGGTGCAGGGAGACATGAGTGGTGGCCTGGTGGAGGGTGCCCCTGGATGCTGGGGGGTGGGGGTGCTGGGAGACATGAGTGTGGGCCTGGTGGAGGGTGTCCCACAGTGCTGGGGGGTGGGGGTGCAGGGGGACATGAGTTGGAAATGTGTGGGGGCCTGCTGGCAGGTGCCCCACAGTGCTGGGGGGTGGGGGTGCTGGGAGACATGCATTGGTGGGCAGTAGTGCAAGGTGACATGTGGGTTGGCTGGGGGGCATGGGCATGGTGGATGGGCTGCCTGCGGGACATGTGCAGGGTAGTCCCCTGTGGTGTGGTCCGCCTGCAGGGGCCGTGGAGGGTGTCGGTTGAACAGCTGGGAGGACCCACACAGCGGATTCACGTGTAGGACTGGCCGGCAACCGCGGAATCCATGTAGGCTGCTGGATTCGCATGTGGAATTTCACTTGCACCTTGGAATACACATACCCTGCTGAAATCGCGTGTGGAACTTCCCGCGCACTACCTGCTGAAATCGCGTGTGGAACTTCCCGCGCACCTTGGAATACACGTACCCTGCTGAAATCGCATGTGGAACTTCCCGCGCACTACCTGCTGAAATCGCGTGTGGAACTTCCCGCGCACCTTGGAATACACGTACCCAGGGCAATCGCGTGTGGAACTTCCCGCGAACCACGTAATACACGTACCCTGCTGATATCGCGTGTCAGACTACACGCGCAACCCTGATATACACGTAAACAGGTGAATCGCACTGCTGGGGTGTGGGGGGGGTGGTAGGAAGGAGTGGGAGCCTGGTGGAGGGTGCCCCTGACTGGTGGGGGTGCAGGGAGGCATGAGTGGGGGCCTGGTGGAGGGTACCCCTGACTGGTGGGGGGTGGGGGTGCAGGGAGACATGAGTGGGGGCCTGGTGGAGGGTGCCCCTGGATGCTGGGGGGTGGGTGTGCAGGGGAACATGAGTGGGGGCCAGGTGGAGGGTGCCCTTGGATGCTGGGGGGTGGGGGTGCAGGGGGACATGAGTGGGGGCCTGGTGGAGGGTGCCCCACAGTGCTGGGGGGTGGGGGTGCAGGGAGACATGAGTTGGACATGAGTGGGGGCCTGGTGGAGGGTGCCCCTGACTGGTGGGGGGTGGGGGTGCAGGGATGCATGAGTGGGGGCCTGGTGGAGGGTGCCCCTGGATGCTGGGGGGTGGGGGTGCAGGGAGGCATGAGTGGGGGCCTGGTGGAGGGTGCCCCTGGATGCTGGGGGTGGGGGTGCTGTGAGACATGAGTGGGGGCCTGGTGGAGGGTGCCCCTGGATGCAGGGGGGTGGGGGTGCAGGGAGACATGAGTTGGACATGAGTGGGGGCCTGGTGGAGGGTGCCCCTGACTGGTGGGGGGTGGGGGTGCTGGGAGACATGAGTGGGGGCCTGGTGGAGGGTGCCCGCACAGTGCTGGGGGGTGGGGGTGCAGGGAGACATGAGTGGGGGCCTGGTGGAGGGTGCCCCTGACTGGTGGGGGGTGGGGGTGCAGGGAGACATGAGTGGGGGCCTGGTGGAGGGTGCCCCTGACTGTTGGGGGGTGGGGGTGCAGGGAGGCATGTGTGGGGGCCTGGTGGAGGGTGCCCCTGGATGCTGAGGGGTGGGGGTGCTGGGAGACATGAGTGGGGGCCTGGTGGAGGGTGCCCCTGAATGCAGGGGGTGGGGGTGCAGGGAGACATGAGTTGGACATGAGTGGGGGCCTGGTGGAGGGTGCCCCTGACTGGTGGGGGTGGGGGTGCTGGGAGACATGAGTGGGGGCCTGGTGGAGGGTGCCCCTGGATGCAGGGGGGTGGGGGTGCAGGGAGACATGAGTTGGACATGAGTGGGGGCCTGGTGGAGGGTGCCCCTGACTGGTGGGGGGTGGGGGTGCAGGGAGACATGAGTGGGGGCCTGGTGGAGGGTGCCCCTGACTGGTGGGGGTTGGGGGTGCAGGGAGACATGAGTGGGGGCCTGGTGGAGGTTGCCCCTGACTGGTGGGGGTGGGGGTGCAGGGAGACATGAGTGGGGGCCTGGTGGAGGGTGCCCTGGATGCAGGGGGGTGGGGGTGCTAGGAGACATGAGTGGGGGCCTGGTGGAGGGTGCCCCTGGATGCTGGGGGGTGGGGGTGCAGCGGGACATGAGTGGGGGCCTGGTGGAGGGTGCCCCACAGTGCTGGAGGGTGGGGGTGCAGGGAGATATGAGTGGTGGCCTGGTGGAGGGTGCCCCTGGATGCTGGGGGGTGGGGGTGCTGGGAGACATGAGTGTGGGCCTGGTGGAGGGTGCCCCACAGTGCTGGGGGGTGGGGGTGCAGGGGGACATGAGTTGGACATGTGTGGGTGCCTGCTGGCAGGTGCCCCACAGTGCTGGGGGGTGGGGGTGCTGGGAGACATGCGTTGGTGGGCAGTAGTGCAAGGTGACATGTGGGTTGGCTGGGGGGCATGGGCATGGTGGATGGGCTGCCTGCGTGACATGTGCAGGGTAGTCCCCTGTGGTGTGGTCCACCTGCAGGGGCAGTGGATGGTGTCAGTTCAACAGCTGGGAAGACCCACACAGCGGATTCACGTGTAGGACTGGCCGGCACCCCCGGAATCCACGTAGGCTGCTGGATTCGCATGTGGAATTTCACTTGCACCTTGGAATACACGTACCCTGCTGAAATCGCGTGTGGAACTTCCCGCGCACTACCGGCTGAAATCGCGTGTGGAACTTCACGCGCACCTTGGAATACACGTACCCTGCTGAAATCGCATGTGGAACTTCCCGCGCACCACGAAATACACGTACCCAGGGCAATCGCATGTGGAACTTCCTGCAAACCCCGTAATACACGTACCCTGCTGATATCGCGTGTCAGACTACACACACAACCCTGATATACACGTACACAGGCGAATCGCACTGCTGGGGGGTGGGGGGAGTGGTAGGAAGCAGTGGGGGCCTGGTGTTGGTGCCCCTGACTGGTGGGGGGTAGGGGTGCAGGGAGGCATGAGTGGGGGCCTGGTGGAGGGTGCCCCTGACTGGTGGGTGGTGGGGGTGCTGGCAGACATGAGTGGGGGCCTGGTGGAGGGTGCCCCTGGATGCTGGGGGGTGGGTGTGCAGGGGGATATGAGTGGGGGCCTGGTGGAGGGTGCCCCTGGATGCAGGGGGGTGGGGGTGCTGGGAGACATGAGTTGGACATGAGTGGGGGCCTGGTGGAGGGTGCCCCTGACTGGTGGGGGGTGGGGGTGCAGGGAGGCATGAGTGGGGGCCTGGTGGAGGGTGCCCCTGACTGGTGGGGGTGCTGGGAGACATGAGTGGGGGCCTGGTGGAGGGTGCCCGTGGATGCTGGGGGGTGGGTGTGCAGGGGGACATGAGTGGGGGCCTTGTGGAGGGTGCACCTGGATGCAGGGGGGTGGGGGTGCTGGGAGACATGAGTGTGGGCCTGGTTGAGGGTGCCCCTAGATGCTGGGGGGTGGGAGTGCAGGGGGACATGAGTGGGGGCCTGGTGGAGGGTGCACCAAAGTGCTGGGGGGTGGGAGTGCAGGGGGTCATGCGTTGGTGGGCAGTAGTGCAAGGTGACATGTGGGTTGGCTGGGGGCCATGGGCATGGTGGATGGGCTGCCTGGGACATGCGCAGAGTAGTCCCCTGTGGTGTGGGCCACCTGCAGGGGCCATGGAGGGTGTAGAGGGAACACCTGGAAGGACCCACACGGGCAATTCACGTGTAGTGCTCCCCGCGCACCCTTGAAATACACGTGCCCTGATGGAATCGCGTATGATACTTCCCGCGCACCCCTGAAATACACGTGCCCTGATGGAATCGCGTGTGATACTTCCCGCGCACCACTGAAATACACGTACCCTGCTGCTTTTGCGTGTGATACTTCCCGCGCACCCCTGAAATACACGTGCCCTGATGGAATCGCGTGTGATACTTCCCGCGCACCACTGAAATACACGTACCCTGATGGAATCACGTGTGCTACTTCCCGCGCACCCCTGAAATACACATGCCCTGATGGAATCACGTGTGATACCCTCCGCGCACCACTGAAATACACGTACCCTGATGGAATCGGGTGCGATACTTCCCGCACACCCCTGAAATACACGTACCCTGCTGCTTTTGCGTGTCATACTTCCCGCGCATCCCTGGAATACACGTACCCTGATGGACTCGCGTGTGTTACTTCCTGCGCACCCCTGAAATGCACGTACCCTGCTGTTTTTGCGTGTGATACTTCCTGCACACCCCTGGAATACACGTGCCCTGATGGAATCACGTGTGTTACTTCCCGCGCACCCCTGAGGTACACGTACCCAGGACAATCGCGTGTGAAACTTCCCGCGAACCACTGAAATACACGTTCCCCGCTTGGCGTTTGCTGTTTGGCAGCCCTGTGAAATGGTCCAGGGTTAGCGCAGCCCTTTGCGATGATTTGGGAATTTTGAAGGCTTTTCCTTGCGCGAGGGCGTTCTTGGGGGCGTAACTGGCGCTGCTGCAGGGTCGCTGCGCCACTCTGCGCCACGGCTGGTTTTTGAGGCTAAAATCCATGAATACGCTGTGCGATGAAATGGATTTTATCGCACGCGGCTGGCGCAGTGTTTTGCACGGGGACACTGTGCGCCAGCCGCGTGCACCACTTTTGTGCGAAATTCTATGAATTACCTGATGTGTTCAGTACTATTTGTGATGACAGGAGGCACATAATTTTCTTTCTAGTATACACTATGGCTACATGTTCATGTATACAGGAGGGAAAGTAGTCAATGTTGGGAATTGCCATAAATGCTCAGGGGTTCTCTGGAACTACAAGTGAAGTTCCTTTAATTGATGAATTACTGGTCTCTGTAGGAGAGTGTGATAAGTCTGTTCCCTTCTTTGTATTGACGACAGACACCACTTAACATTCTGGGAAGGGAGTTGATGACAGAACTTAACATGATGATTTCATTTTCTGATGAGGGAATAGTATGTTCCACTCCTGGAATAAACTATTTAAACATGGGTAAATGTATACTGGCATTGACAGAGCAAGTGGCCCTGTGAGGCGTTGCAGTTGACCAAAGGTTTTCCTTTACGGGGTGAGAATTTTATTAACATGGCTACCTGGTTGAGTTGGGAAGACTGTGAGGATACCTGACAAATTCTTGTTTAGACCACAGATACCCATGGTACGAAGGGAAATGATAATCTTCGAAGGAATGGACAATGAGGGTAGACCATGGAGAACAGCAATAGCTCCTCAAGAAGGGTCTAGGTTGACTGACATCACTGATGATGACATTTTTAGAGAAGACCAAACAGATGATGAAGTGGTGTTCTTTATGAGCATCACATAATGGAATAAATAGAAAAGAGGGAAATCTCGCAGTGTATTGCAATAATGAGGTGGCACCCAGCATAATTTCAGGAAGACATGGAGAAGGTCCCAAGTGTCCTGGGGACAATGGGCCCATATGATGTGGGCCTATGGAAAGGAATAGGGGAACAAAATAAAAGTACACACATGTGAGGGATTATAGTATGTAAAATATAAGGGTTTGTGTTGTGTTTAGACTAATTAATGTAAGATAATAATAAATAGTTAGAATTAAAAGCTCTGAAGTAAGAATCTCAAAAGATTGACATCAATCCATGAGTTAAATAAATAAATAAATAAATAAATAAATAATATTAATGCAGCAAAGGCACAAGTTGATAGAAGGTGCAAATAAAGGAACCAAGAATAACATTGTCAGACAAGGGTAATAGAGGAGGGTGTGGATGAGATATCCAGATTTGCAAACAATGAACACAATGGATGGTGCTTGTTTCAATAGATCAGTGAAGTACATTTGATGAAAAAAAATGTGATAAATGAAGGGTCAATAAGGTACGAGTGGCCAAGATTGATCTAGTAATATGAGAGCATTTTTTAGTAGTACTGCACAAAAGAACATATGAGAGTAAGTAACAAAAACATTGTTTATGTTTATATGAAGATGTTGATTTATATTTTACAAATGAAAAATATTGTTATTTTTGAAGCACAGGAGGACTCTCTATATGGCCTTAGTGGAGTATAGCGATATAATGAGAAGAAAAATTAGGATAAAGGTAAGTACTAGCGGACAAGAAGAGAATGAAAAGGTGAGTACTAGTTGACACAGTAAGTGCGTGAACAACCTTATTGATCATTATTAGGAGTAAGAAGACCCAGGTAAGTACAGAAAAAAAGATAGCAAGAGATACTGTCCTTTTGAATAGGTAGCATTTTCCCAAGAAAGGGGTAAACAGGTGTGAGCACAGAAAAGCATATATATGCAGGTATAGCCATGTCTAACAAAGAGACTGAAGAAGGTAGAGTAACCCTTTTGTAATTCTGGTGATAAGGACATTCCAAATATGTACATTTGGCAAATGTGTGAAACCTTAAGGATAGGCAAAATAATGTATGCCTATATGCCACACTCACATGCATTTAATAGGATCAGTGCTGGTTTCCAAATAACATGGGTAAGCAAGATTAGTGTAGGAAGGACAATGAAAAATGTTAGTTATGTCTCAACAGAATAAATACAGAAAAGAAAGAAGAGACCACAGGCCCACACCATCAGGAGGAGGACTTCAAAAGTACAGAGAAAATGTTCAGCATAGCAGAAGAAACTCAAAAACAGGCCTGTTACTACACTTATGACAATCCAACTAAAAGTGGAACACAATATTTTTATTTTTCAGAAAAGCAGCCTACATTTTAATGGGCTGAGAATACCAAGAGATGTCCTCAGCAACATAATGTTGAAAGAAAGAACAAAGGCCTACTTTAAGAAAATAACTAATCGCTTTGCCAGCTTAAACCTGACTTTGCCCCAATTTTTGTTTCTACAGGGAGCAAGCAAACACATCACCTAGAGATATGCCAAGAAGAAAGAAGGGGGGGCGACTGAAGAAAAGACACATCCTTTATTCGAAAAAATGTTTTGAATTTGTTATGTTGTTTGTTTTGTTTTTTTATGGTTTGTATTATAAAGAAGGAGACTGTATAACTTTATTGGTTTGAAGAATGACACAACCATAGAGAAAATGTTTCCTTTGTCATTTAATAAGTACACTAATATATTTTTTAGAAAAAAGCCCATGAAAAAATAGGGCAATGCCAGGAAAAGGCAAATATGTATGTGCTTTATGGTCTCATGTCATAGCCACACTCCGGTATCAGCCAGTATGTATGAAGCATAGGTGATACAGGAAAGGGAGAAAGGGGCACCCATTCTATTATATTAGAAAAAGAAAATAAATCAGTAGTAATTATTTTTACAAGGCAGGAATGCTTAAAGGAAAGACATGGATATTTTAAGATTTGGGTTTGAGGAGGCAATACTGATGATAAAAACACTTATTTTTCAAGAAACAGATTCAGTTTTTGTATTACAGAGGGATGGGAGATACCTGCACACCAAGTGATTTACAGCAACAGATCCTGTGAGCAGGGAGAAAAAAACATCTTGAAAAGGGTTTTGAAGGACCGAGCCAGATGCCCAGCTGAAAAGCACCTTTGAAAACATTTTCCATTATTGCAGAAATTAGAATTATAGTGCCTTTATTTTAAGGTAAATAGTGCATATAGCACTGCGCATAATTGGGTTAAAATTACCCAGCAAGTGAAGGGTACTTTAAATATCACACACATATCATAAATGTATAAGGATATATCATGAATGTAGGGTACATAGTGAGAAATGCTCAAATAATTAAATAATGACTCCCTGAAAGAGTAATACTGTAGGCAGACTGAGAGGTATTTCAAAATGGATACCTCAAGCACAAAATGGTATCTAGTGTTAAGGACAGGTGTGGAAAACGCTGACTCATGCTGATAAAGCAACAAAAACCAACCCATGAAATGGTTTTTGGCAGCATCTTGCTGTGAGATAATTGGGTCTGGGAGGTTAATCTTGGAACTTGGCAGGGAAAGCAGACAAGATTGATGATGGAGTCAGATAAAGGCAAGGGAAACTACCAATTTGAACAGACCAGCTGCATTACTTGGCATCATATAATTTAGCTTATTTATTTCAAAGGCCTAACTAAACTTGGCAGGACCTCAAAAAGTAGATAAAGGATGGACAGTGATGTGATTAAAATAGCTTTTGGCAGAAGTTGAAGAATGTTATAATTGGGTTCAGCCGGGTCTAAAATAGCCTATCAGTCTATGTGTCAGACAGCAAGTGTTAATGCCAAGTATGACTAATGTGGGATTGATGTACAAAAGACTATAAAAGCAGGAGAGAGGCATAATGTCTTTAAGAGTGTCTCTAAAGAGTGTCTTGAACCCACATTCAATAAAGACTGCTGATATACTCTTCCAGGTGCTTGCTTTTTCCTTTTGTCTATGCCTCTGAGCCAGAATTCATGGATGTCAGAAAGCTTGATGGGAAGAGATCCCCTTGTTCAAAACCCATCACATGGGGGTAGATAAGTGATGAAGTCTAATAACACAGTATGCCATGAAGCGGGGGGCATAGCCAGAGATTGAAGGAGATCTAGAGGTTTCTGTTTCTGAATCTTGTTCTGTGCACATACACTTCACGCTTGGATGTACTGCGCAGTGTCCTTTTGCCAGGTCGGCCACCAATACTGTTGTTGGACCTTGGCTAGGGTTCTTGTGATCCCTGGGTGCCCTTACACTAGGGCACTCTGGTAGTTGGACAGCACAAGAGTTTGTAGCGGAGCATCTAGAAGATACAGTAAGCCTTTTTTATAAGGGAGGCCTTGCCGGAATTCCCGCTGTGAGTCTACTGCTGCCCAAGCCTTTTGTTCATCCATTATCATGGCTCACTTTACCGATACAAGTAACTCACCCAGCGGGGTGGTTGTGGTATTGATGGCGCCTAACAACTTATCCGCTGGAATGAGGGCCACCAGACCTGGGGAAGCGTATGCACTGTTCCCTTCTCCCAGACATAATAGAGTGTCAGCCTTGCCGTTGCATACTCTGAATCAATAAGTTATTATGAAGTCATACTCTGCAAAGAATAGGGCCCACCTTTATTGACACGATGACTGCGCCTTAGCTCTCCGTAAGTACTGTAGGTTCCGGTGGTCAGTTGTTACTGTTATAGTATGCCTTGCTCCCAACAAGTGATGCCTCCATTCTATGAAGGCCACCTTGATTGCCAGAAGTTCTTTGACCGTGACTACATAATTCAACTCTGTAGGCGAGAATTTCTTTGGCCAGAAGTCCGCTGGATGTAATTGACCTGTCGTTGGGTTTTTCTGGGACAAGACGGCCCCCATGGCCACATTCTATGCATCGGTCTCCACAAGATAAGGAAGGTCTGACTTTGGATGCTGAAGAATAGGTGCTGTCGTGAAGCTTTGTTTCAATGCAAGGAATGCCTGTTCTGCTTCCAAGGACCAATTGAATTTCTTGTTCTTACGGAGCAGTGTGGTAATGGGACGTACAAGGTGAGAAAAACTGTGAATAAAATGGCGATAAAAATTCACGAATCCCAAAAAACTTTGGACGCCCTTTTTCTGAAGCGGGTGAAGGCCAATTGAGAATTGCATCGACCTTATGATTATCCCTATGGATGCCTCGGTGAGTCAATACACAACCCAAAAATTCAACTTCAGACACATGGAAGGCACACTTCTCCAGTTTGGACTTTCAGTTTATGCTGCATAGTTTCTCTAGCACTGCTCGCACACGATGTACATGGTCTTGAGGTGTGACAGAATAGATTAGGATGTCATCGATGTAGACAATCACGCACACGTCCAAGAGCTTACGCAGGACATCATTCATGAAATACTAAAACGCAGCTGGGGTGTTGCATAGATATGCCCCTCTGAGGTCCAGTTTGATGTAAATGCAGGTGTCCTTCACTTGATCCAAGAGCACAGGTATGAATGGCAGTGGATACCGGTTCTTTACCGTGATTTGGTTCAGGGACCGATAATCGATGCAGGTGCTTAGGTCCCCCTCCTTCTCAGGTACAAAGAAGATGGGAGATGCTGCTGGAGACTTGGACGGACAAATGAACCCATTGGCTAAGCATTGGTTCTATGTATGTCTTGAGATGGGCTTTTTCTTGTTCCGTCAGTGCATAAATACAACTGCAGGGTACTTGTGAATTGGGAATTATGACAGTCGTAAGGTCGATGTGGAGGGAGTGTGTTTGCCTGTTCTTTATGAAAGACGTCCTGATACTCTGAGTATTTGGGTGATAACATTCCCACGATGCCTAGAGTAGAGCTTGTCTTGCTTCTTGTGGACACTACCGGATGACTGGGGTCAGTGGAAGTGGTGCCCTCATGGTAACACGTATGCCCACACTTCTTGGAAAAGGTCAAGGTCCTGGCGCACCAATGAATGCTGGGGTTGTGGGACTCCAGCCAGGGCATTCCCAAAATGATCTGGAACTATAGAGCCCAATCAGATCAAAAGAGATGCTTTCATGATCATGATGTCCGTCTTGACAAAGTAGCACAACTTCCTCCCTGCATTGGGTCACTGGGCCCGACGATAATTGGGTTACGTCCACAGCAGTCAAATTATGCGCTGTAGGCTTGAGGCGCGAAGGGAACCCCATTCTGCGGGCCATGTTGTGGTCCACATAATTGCCTACCGCCCTGCAATACATGTACTTCACCAAAGCGTCTATCCGTGTAGGTTGCTGGTGGCAAATGAGCACCAAAGGTAAAACCAGATGTGAGGCCATATATGCCTTTTCCTTGCTCGCAAGCAGGCCTCTATTCTTGTCGGGCAGTGGAGTTTTCCGGATTGTGTTAAGAATCGCCCTTGTCCATGTCTCCCACTGTCTTCCTTGGCGGTTTCATTGGACAATCTCACAGGAAGTAGCCTGCCTTGCCACAATACAAACACAGTTGTTTCTGCCGTCTCTTCTCCCTCTGGTCCCTGGTGAGTGGGCCTCGGACACCTCCTAACTGCATGGGCTCAGGATGATTCTCTGAATGACATAAAGGGCTTTCATTTGGACAGATGTATGACGATTGCCCCTCTGAATGGACACGATCAGCTCTTTGGTCTTTTAACCAGTGATACAGCTGTAGAACTGGGTCTATATATTGTGCACACCCTTGAGGTGGGTTGACTACTTGGGACAAGACATCTTTCAGCTCCCATCGGAGTCCTCGATAGAATAACGTGGTTCACTTTTCATCGGGCAAATTGGATTCAGATACCAGTCGGTTGAAGTTGGCCACATAAGCGAGGAGATTCCGAATGCCCTGGCGTAGGTACAGCAGTTCGTTATCGAGAGCCTGCCCTTGAGTTCTACGGCCAAAAGATTTTTATAGCTCTTGCTGAAACCACTGGTAATTAAGCAGAATGGGGTCATCACGGTTTAACAGTGGGTTTGACCAGTTGGCAGCATGCCCTCCCAGGTATGATAGGACAAACGCCACCTTGGCTTGATCGGTGGGAAAAGCTCCAGGTCTGCAAAGGAAATGGAGCCTGAATTGATTCATGAAAACCGCAAATTTGTGAGGGTCCCCGGTAAATCGTTCTGGGGAACTAAAGGGACTTCCGCTGAGACTACCACTTGAACCGGGGCTGCAGGGATGACAGGGAGAAGCATTCTAGGAAGTAGGACTTGCCCTGCTTGCGCCTGTCGCAGCTGTGTAGCTAACTCCTCACTGCGGTCCTTATTCACCAACAGCTCCCACCGTAATTCATTAGTCTCTGACCTGGCCACTTGAACTTCAGCCCTGAGGTCACCTAGTAGCAGCAATAACAGGTCCAATTCAGAGGAGTCCATGGCGCTCAGGCAGAGTAGTAGCATGGGCTTTGTGTTCTGTAACGCTTACCCTGGACTCTGCGGGAGCACCTGGACCTTCTGATGATAATTCCTCGCCTCTTGTCGCCCCACACCCGTGTAGTGCTAAAAGTGAACACCATTCAAGTGTGGGCTGGAAGGAGCAGGAGTCTGGTGTGTAGGTGCAGGATGCGGTAACTCAAGGATAACTGGTGTTGTGCAGGATTGGGCTTCTCCCTAAAAACAAAACATGTGCATCAAGCAAGTGTCATGCCTTTATAATGCCCCTGGCTATCACCCCCTCCCGTGGAAGGCTGGACTCCCCTGTTGACTATCACAAGGACACTTGATTCCTATTCTTCATCCATGCCAGTTGCTTCACTGACTCTGCCCAGACCGGCTGTGGCTTGGAGGGGGGTTGGCTAATGTCCACTTTTCACTTTAGTCTTTTGTCTTTCTTCTCAGTATCTCAGTTGATTTCCATGCGCTGCAGCTGCTTTGCGCTCGTGCTTGTCCTTGTAAACTGCTTAGTATTTCTGCTTTAACACACTGACTATGTGCGTTCACTTTTTTTCTTTCTCTTTGTCTTTATAGGTACCGGGCCAGAGCCGAAATGCCTGGAGCTGAGGGAGCCGGAGCAGCTGAAGTACAGATGCAGCATTGGGACCGGAGCAGATGAAGCTGGAGCTGCTTAGGGACAGATGCAGCAATGGAATTCCAGGAAATGCGGACACACGGCACGGTGAGTGATCTGTGCGTGCTCTTGTTGTTGTTTCCTTGTAGGGATCTGTTTTTAATCTCTGGTTTCTTTCTTTCTTCCCAGGACTGAGTTGCTGGAAGCTGGAGCCTGCGGTAACCCAAGCAGAGTAACGGAAAGAAAGGGGGAAAGCATGGGTGTGGTTTAAATAGTCACCCACCCATGCGCACTAGACTGCAGATCTGCAGGAAGAGGAATGGCCCTGCTGTCGGCCATCTTGGTAGTGAATCCAGATGGGCATTCAGGGCAGCCATCTTGGAGGGACAGCCCATACAATTTTAAAGGCCAGACCTATGGCAGGATGAGCACCAGGTGTGCAACAATGAAATCCAGCCTTCCCTTTTCTTGGCCCTGGTGTAGTGTGAGTATGTGGGTTTGGGTGATATGGAGACCCCGTAGTGATCATGACAGATATGCAAATTGGAGGCCTCCTGTATTCAGTGCTATTTGCCTCTCTGTGTCAGTGTTTTTAGATCGTAAATGGGGATGCATTTTCTACACAGAGATCCCCCACTGCAGACATCTTGCATCCTATCTTCTTTTCTGAAAGGCAGTACGTTTTGATCTGAAAAGCTTCTACTTTCCTGTATGTTTGCCTTTGCAGAGCTCCTCCTTGATTATAGCCTCTGTGTTCCGACCCCCCTACATTCCGGATATGCACCAGCCAGAGCATTTGGCCTGCTTAGAACTGCCCTTTCAAAGAAAACAAGTCTACAGAAAGTATGTATTCCACACCTCTTAGCAGCCACACTTTATTGCAGTTGTAACCAGCTGGGGGGAAGTAAAATCCAGGCTTGCAGTAGGGGAGTTCTTTGTGAAGTGTATCCACAAACAAGCCAAAAGGGTCTGCCTTTGGCCTAGATGAAATCTTCATGTGACCCTTGTTTGTTTGTTTTATTCAAATGTATATAGCGCACAACAGCTGGTGAGCATTGTGGTACTTGTTACAGGGCAAAGCTTTGTTACATAAAAAGATGTCAACATCTTTTACATAGTGATTTACATATGTGATACAGTATATATACAAAGATTACAATGGATTATATTACATTTATATTACAGTATACAAGTTAGAGGGGCAGGACATGGTGACAGATTTAGTTGAGGAAGGTGGTCTTGAGAGTATTGTGGAACATAGAGATGGAGGTTTCCGCTCTGAGGGTGGCAAGGAGTGAGTTCCATAGTTTCGGTGCAATGTAAGAGAAGCCTAACCCACCAGCAGTATCGTGCGTGTGTGTAGCTGGTTGGTGTACTGAGATCTTGTAGGGCGCATGGAGCCTGTTCTTGATATAGCTTCCGATAGGTATGTGGGAGCAGTGTTGTAGATGCATCTGTGAGTGATAGTGAGAATTTTAAGAGTAACGCGGTCTTTGACCTCTAACCACCGTGCTGCATGTCTGACATGAGATATGTGGTCTCTTCTAGGGATGCTCATGGCGGCTCTTAAGGCATTGTTTTGTGTAGTTTGTAGTCTGTGAATGTTTTTGGAAGAGGTGCCAGCTAGGAGAGCATTACAATAATCGATTTTGGCACCTATTGTTGCTCTGGCTATTGCTAGACAGTTGGGAGCGGACAGGTATGGTTCAATGGCGTTGATAAGTTTGGTGCTGTAAACTGATGCCGAGGCTATGGCGCTGACTTGTTTGCTCATTGATAAGTTTGCATCAATGTGTACGCCTAGAGTCTTTACGGAAGATGAGACAGTGATGATAGAGTTGTCTATGTTGAAGTTGGCGTACTGGGGGCTTAGCTTAGCTATAGTGTTTTTCTGACCGAGGATAAGTGTTTCAGTCTTATCCCCATTGAGACAAAGGCCATTGATCGCCATCCAACTTGGAAAGTAGCATAGATATTGTGAAGGGCTGTGGCATCTTGGTGGTAGAGGCCAGATAGTGTTAAGAGTACTTGGGTGTCGTCTGCATAGTTGGTATATGCCACACCCATAGAGTCAAGTAGGTCGAATAGGGGTTTTGTGAAAAGGTTGTAAAGAGTGGGAGCTGTGCATGATCCTTGGGGGACACCGCAGTTTATGGTGGTGGGGTCGGCGTTGGCTATGTTAGAGAAGACCTTCATGGCTCTGCCTTCAAGGAAGGACGTGATCCATGCTGCTGCTTGATTAGAGAAGTGAGCTGCTTGAGTGAGATGGGTAGTTAGTGTTTTGCGATCTACCGGATCAAAAGCTGCTGATAGATCAAGAAGGAGGAGCAGGGCAGGTTTACCTTTATCCAGGATCTGTGATATTTGATTTAGGTCTAACAAGGCGGATTCTGTTCCGTGCCCGATACAGAAGCCAGATTGCCCTTTGCCTAGTATGGAGTTTGTTTCTATGTAAGATTGGATTTGTTTATGAGGTGCCTTATCCAGGATTTTTTATTGTTTTATTTATTTATGGTTTTAAAAAAACCTTTACAAAACATGTTACAATATACTGTATACATAGTTAAATCTCCATGTAATAACATTACAAAGAGGCAAAATAAGATTCATACTCTTACAAATAAATTCCTAGTACCTCAATTTGAAACAGGCTAAAACCTTAAGAATAAAAGGAATCAAAATAGAAAAGGGAATTACCGTATTCTAAGCGTATTGGCACAGTATTATAGTCTGAAACATGATAAATTCTTCATTGCATTCCTTTATAATCAGTTATCAAATGCAAGAACAACAATGCACATGTACTAAATGTTTCAAACTTAGAAATATATAAAACATTGATCCATCCTATCATTTTAAAACTTCTCGCACCAATCAAGGCGTGTGTGCAAAATACACAATGTGCAAAATGTTAAACGATAGCTCTTGTGCAAATCCTACAGGATACTTCATTACAATACAGTGTCACAATTCTATCAGTCAAGACCATTTAATGCCATCTATACAGTACTGCCACAGACTCTTTATAACATTAAAAACGAATAAGATGTTTTTCGATAAAATCTTGCTAGTAGATCAATGTGCAAAATATTATTTTCTATTCTCATTCAAGTCTTGCAAATTAGTCAGGTCCCTAGTGAGCAGCTGGAAAGTTCTCATCGCACCTTGCAAGCGGACCATTACAACATTTCGGTACATGAATTTGCAATGGAACCTTTGCATCATTAGTGGCCAACAGTCCATGACAGTGATCAAAATTTGTGCTAGGTTCACTCAGCACATTCTTTGTGCAAATAATTGTTGAATAGACATTTTACAATTTTATGCAGATAGAATCTTTTACAATATTTTATGGAAACTATGTCAATCATGGTCGAAATGTGCCACGGATACTGTCCTACAAGAGATTCTATACCTTCTATTATAACAATGTTAATTCAGATTCTATTATTCTAAGTAATTGGACCAGGGCAAAAATAAGTGGTTTATGCTCACCTATCATCATTCTGGCCCATAGCGATTCAGATGCATACACAAAATCGGGATTAAAGAATCTAATTAACAAATGGGTTCTTTGCACTTTAAAATGCGGGCTATCGAATAATAGGTGTTCCAATGATTCCCTGGGCTTTTCACAGGTTGAAAATTGGCATTTTGTAAAGGGAACCTGTCCCAATTCAGCCGACCATTTGGCAACCCTCTCTCGGGTGTGAATCTGATTTAATTTGAAGCGTATATTTAGTCTGCGAGATACATGAGACAATGACAAGAAATTATATATGAGCAACACGGGACCCTCTTCCTACAGCATCTTGCATATTCCTTATAGCTGGTCTTCTATCATCAGAGTCCAATCTTTATTATATAGTGTTTTTATGACATATGTCGGACGGATACATAAATCCTGTTGCAAGACACCAAGATCACTTAATAATAAATTCATCCGATTAATATATTTGATAAAAGATCTTGGACCATGGCCCATTAACATTTCATGAAAATCCAGGTATATCGAGTTTTTTGGAGGCTCAAGGACTTTTGCGTAGTTACACAGCGCCCTCCACTCAAATCTGCTTGCAAAAAAAATTAAACCAAATTCATGCTGAATCACTGAATTGGGGATTGATAGGGCAATGCGAATGGTGGATTTCATGAGGCGGCCTTGTAATGTTTTCAAAAGCGCATTAATATTACACAAACACATGTCCATGCAGTATAGGATAACAGATTCAACTTTCTTAGTAAGGAATTCTAACAAAGGTAGGATAGAATATTTTCAAAATTTTGCAAATATCACCTTCATTTGTGATAGTAAGAGCCGCGACATAGAATTTCTGACCAATGTTTAGATTAGGAGTAATTACTCAATGAGTACCCAAGGTATATCATCTTGGAACATTGCTCAATTGGACCATCACCTATTACCCATTTGAAAGGTCTAATTTTCCTGCCTGCCGTGAATATCATTGTCTTGGTTTTGGCGGCGTTTGGCCTAAGATTCTGAGCACTTACAAACTTTTCAAAGGTGAGCAATTTCTTTTGTAGGCCGTAAGGGGTAGGATGCAGGAGGATGATATCATCAGCGAACACGATCCAGTGGAGGCAAATAACCCCCAATTTCACTGCATACATATCAGCGGCCACCCATAAGTCATCTAAATCACTCAAATATCAATTAAATAAAGTGGCAGCCAAATTACACCCTTGCTTTAGTCTTATATACGTGGAAATAGAAACAGTAGTAGCACCCTCGTCAGTAATTCTTACTTCGTAAGATGAATCTGTATGAAGCTTTAGTATCCAAAAAATGAACAAGCGCTTTGAAACACATTGTGTATAGGCGCTATATAAATAAACGATCATATCATATCATATCATATCATATCATAACTCCTTGGGAATCCCCATTTCATGCATTTTACACCATAGGACATCTCTAATCACAGAATCAAATACCACAGACATGTCGATAAAGGCCATATATAGCGGATTTGCATCTTTAATTTTAGTCTGTGCCAATAAATGCGACATGACAGTGGCATTTAAAACTGTGCTCATTCCTTTGCAGAAACCAATTTGGTAATTTGAAATGATATCCTGAGAAGAGATGTATTTTTCCAGTTGATATAGAATAAGTATGGAAAATACTTTTGCAGCATCGTCTGTAAGCGCAATTGGGCAATAATTTTCCGGGGAGGAGGGATCCCCCTTTTTATATATAGGCCCAGTGATAGATGTTACTCAAGTCTCAGGTAGAGAAAAGGTTGCGAGGATTAGATCAAACTTGGATTTCAAAGTGACAGCCCATAAAGCCGGATCGGACTCATAGACACATGGTGGAATCCCGTCAGGCCCCGCTGCCCTGGACGGATTCAATTGACCGATTGCCCATTCAATATAGTGTAGAATCATCTTAATTGATGGTATTTGTCCCTTCATATCTGTTAAGTAGCATATATCTTTAAATTCAGTGGGCAAACAAAATGTGTTTTTAATATGTTCCTCCCAAACAACTGCAGGAATGTGGGAGCGACGAGCAGTGCTGTATAAGGTGCCAGTTAGTTTAGTTTAATTAATGTCCAAATTTCTTTGGTGTTTTGTTGACAAATGTATTTTAACATGTTGAGATTCACAGAATTGTGACACTATCTGAAGAACTTTGAGTCTATTTTTGTAGGTTTGCATAATTCGTTTTTTTTTTAACCAGGAAATTCCTAACTGAACAGTCTTTTTATGTACAGCTTTCAAATCTCTATTTTTAGATCGTTTTAGAAGTTTTACTTTGTAATCGATTGAGTGTTTTTGTGCAGCATGGTGCTGTCTTTGTTTGACTTTCATCTGATTTAGAGTTTGAGAGACAATCATAGATACTATTTCCTCGGTTCGAATAAGAAAGGTCTTGCCCAAAAGGTCTCAGTCAAGATTCTCCAGTTTTTGAGACACCAGAGCAGAAAATGTGTTGACAAGCACCAGAATTCCATCGCAAAGATATAACAGATCTGTCAATTTCCAAGAATTCTAATTGTGAGTTGACAGCATGTAGGGGGGTCGGGATTTAATCGTTAGTTGAATCATTGCATGGTCACTGCGATCTATGTCAAAGACAACTACTGGGTCTACCAAATGTCTAAGAGAGTGAGAGACACAGAAAATATCAATCAATGAGCTGGCATTGCCTCTTCTCCATGAATACTTAGGGTCATCAATAGCCGGGGGTACAAAAATTATGTCCCAGTCAGAAAAGAAGGAAACCCACTTCTTTCCTCTGGTTCTAGTCAATAGTTTCCCGGACTTGCAATAATCTACAATTGATATATTTTTATTAGTGAGACAGTTCGAATTAAAGTCCCCACTAATGATTATATCACTAGTGTAGTCCTGAGAGCAGACGCTTTCCAAGATTGAAACTAGATCATCAAACAAGGTCTCTTGGGATATCTTAATGTGGTTTCAATACAGTGAGATTAATATGATTGACCAGGGGGATTTACCCTTGAACTTCCTCTCAATGACCATCATATGTTCAGAGGAGAAAAGTAATTCGCTATTACACAACATAGAATTGCACACGCCTATTGCAAACCCGCCAGAAGGATGACGCATTGTTGCCTTAACAGTGTTAATACAATACATTTTGAATCCAGGTAGGACAAAGCAATTCAATGTTATAGTTTCCTGTAAGAATAACACGTTGGGAAGTCCACAGGGTGGAAGAGAGCCAGACCAACTGACAAGATTGTGAAAGCCACACGAGTTCCAAAACAAAGTGTACATTTGTGGCAATAGATAGGCTATGCAGGTTTGGTTTCAGGTTTTGAGGTAAATACAGATTTTATCAAGGGTTCGACCAACGACCAATACTTAATGTTACCAGCCATAGGCTATGCAGGCTTGGTTTCAGGTTTTGAGGTAAATATAGATTGCATCAAGGTTTTGACCCACGACCAGTCCTTAATTTTACCAGCCATTGTCAAAAATTGTGTAATGCTCGTTTTTTCATCGGCTGTTCCACAAGGACCTTTATTGGTTTGGCTTTCTTCACTGCCCATGTTCGGGGTTTGGAAGTTCAGGAATTCCTGTGCATCAGCTTCATTCTTAAAGGAGTGCAACTCAAAACCCAGCTCCATAAGTTCTGCTCTATGAAACCATATGAGTTTGTATATAATTGAGGATGATAAATAACATATCATTTGTTGATTATTGAAACAAGGTAAAGAGATCCTTTCGAAATCCCTCAATATAAAATGTCTTAAGACAGGAATTTGTGTGATTACATCTAGAATGACAGGACGATTCATGTGTAGGTTTCCAAGAATGCTCACATTGCCTACCCAGCCTATAATATTAACAAGGTTAGGAACATTTTCATTGATGGGAATAGCCTCCTTGAGTTCCTCCCTGAGTAGGGGAGCATTGCATGAGTTTCCCTTGACCCCAGATTGGATCACTACCTGACTGGTCACTTCAATCCTATTCCCAGGATCGCTACCATTACCCTGTACCGTAGGAATACTGGTGTTAACCATGATGTTAGGTGATATTTCTCGCAGTAATGGTCCCTGAATTCATGTGTTTAGAGTCTCTGGGGTTATCGAACCTTCATAGAGAGCTTGTCTCAATGATTTCGGAAAGGGAATTGGCCATCCAGGTCTACAAGTGGTTTGTTGGATATATTACTCGTCCCTCTAGGGGGAGAGGTAAAAGATGTTTTAGCAGCCAATTCCACCCTCATGCTACAATCCGGCAGCATTAGAGCAGGATTGAAACTTGCCAGGGTCATATCAAGGTTGTTTGATTTCCCTATTTGACATTCCTCAGCGTAAGACAATGGTTTCAACGCCAATTCAGAAGGAGCACCGGAGTTGATGGAAGTACCATCCTGAATAATTATAGCCAAACTAGTACCATGACTGGATGGTTTTAAGGTAACAGTTTTCTTTCTGCCTTCTATCGGAAAAAAATTGGATATTATAGATTGGGCCGCTTCACACTTAACATTTGTTTCAAAGAAGGTGCTCCTTTATTTCAATTACTGGAACAGTATGTCTACAAGCATGGTCCTGCGACCCTATTTTTATTGGTTCACCACTTTCTTTTGTTAGCTACTCCCAAAGTTGCTTGTCCAGTATCCATTTGATGCTTCATTTTATCAGTTCGCTGAGGTGAGATCGACTTTCCTCGCTCAATTGAGTCAGGTCAATTATCTCATCCTCACTGCTTGTAGCAGTAATTTGTTTGATGTTAGAGTTATGGGATTTAATTATAGAAGGGGGCACATTCTTGTTTTATTTGGTCTGTGTTTCCAAGGGCTTTTTCCTATTTTCCCTCAGCTTTGCAGCTCTGTTCTGTAATTTTATATGGCGGCGTGACAAGAATAAGGAAGCATTGTAAAAAGATGCATCCTTATGTTCATCGATTTTATCCTGATCAATAATATCAGTTAATGCTGTAGGGATATATAATAGACCTCCTACCTACTGCCTGGTTCATAGTCCTTTTACCGTCTATTTGACCCCAGGTCTCATTGTCACCCATAGACTCTCTCTCACTATGCCCAGAGCGGATTTGCGCTTTGATGTCCTTCAGATCTTGAATCATGGCTCCCATTTCCTGGGTAAATCCAGTAACAGATGCCAAGATGACGCCAGCATCAATATGCTAAGCTATATTTTTATCCGGTGGTTCCATATTATTGGTGGAGTTTCGGATAGGGATTTGTGGCGTATCACGTACTGCAACAGGAGTTTCCAAAGCATTTGTCTGTGTCGATTGGTTTATGATCAGTATATTTCTGGCAGAAAGGGCGATGTCCAAAAAACCCTTGCAAGATTCCCTATCCGGTCGTCCACAGAATTCTCTTGCCATAATAAATCCCTCTATATGACTGATTTAAGAAAGAATGTCTGCCGTGGACAGCTTGATTTCCTTCAGTTCTAGGTGTGTCACACCATGGCCTTTATCCAAAAGATCGAGAATTCTGATTATGACAGGAAAGGAGTTCGACTCTTCAGAGGCCTGCAGGAGGGACAGCTCAGGTATCTGAGAGTCAATTTGATCATTTTCGTCATTAGGCTCATATAACCCTCCCCCGTATTCCACTAGAGTGATATTAACAGGAGCTGGGGTGGTGCTAAGTTAAGTGGGCCTGAGCCACACCCCTAAGGTTATTACCCATACGAATTGGGGAGAGCTTGTTAGATGGAAACTCTGGGAGAAGTGGAACAGGGAAGGGCTGCCCCATCGAGTGTGTGCCAGAATCGTTGAGGCCATAGTCGTTCTAGGGGAGTTCACAATCGAGTTGCCTCTTGAGTAAAGACTAACTTCATTCACCCCGCCTTGAATATATTCTATGCGGAGTCCTGGCTCCCAAGGACAGCCTAACACGTTTGTCTAATTCAGAGACCACCACTGGTGCCAGTATAGAAAAATCATTCAATGCTTCGAAATGTATGTCAATTAAATTTAGAGATCGAGATCTGCGGGTTTGTTTTTGTTGCAACTCGTTCTCCACTTTAGTAGACATGGCGGTTTTTTCTAGGTCATTCGTTTCCCTCATGGAATACAAGACATCACGAGGAATAGAGTGGTTTTAAATTGCTGCATGAACTTGGGCCATCGTGCAGTGCGCATTAGTCACAGCGCTTGTTGGCCCAACGCCTTGTCCTAACTGTGCCTTTGCCATAAGGGTGGTTTTATTAGATTTATTGGCAGCTAAGTCAAATGAAACAGAGCAAGCATTCTCTTGAGTTTGCAGTTGGAGCCGGGAAGAACAGCGTTCCTGGCAGCACTATCAGCACAACAGCACAGACACTCATGAGCACTTCCTGATGCGCGCGCGGGTGCACGTGCTCCGTGCTCCTTGAGGAGTTGCTGGGAAGCAGGGGGCGGGGCCAAACACGTAACGAAGGATGTCAATTGCAGTTCCTTGTAGCGTTTCGCCAATAAGGAGGCAAGCTGCTTCTGATTGAGCATGCAGCTATGAGGCATGAGTTGGAGATGGAACAAACGGCGTTCCTGGCAGCAATATCAGCACAACAGCACAGACACTTCTGAGCACTTCCGGATGCGTTATAGCGTTTTAGTACTCTAGCAGTGTGAGCTCCCTCGCAGTCATGACATTGTTGCATTCTAGGACTCTAGCAGTGTAGCAGTGTGAGCTTTCTCCCACTTATGCCATTGTAGCATCCTAGGACTATAGCAGTGCGAGCTTCCTCCCAGTCATACCATTATAGAGTTCTAGGACTCTACCATTGTGAGCTTCCTCCCAGTCATTCCACTGTAGCATTCCAGGACTCCAGCAGTTTAGCAGTGTGAGCTTCCTCCCAGTCATGCCATTGTAGCATTCCAGGACTCCAGCAGTTTAGCAGTGTGAGCTTCCTCCCAGTTATGCCATTGTAGCATTCCAGGACTCCAGCAGTTTAGCAGTGTGAGCTTTCTCCCACTTATGCCATTGTAGTGTTCTAGGGCTCTAACAGTGCGAGCTTCCCCCCAATCATGCCATTATAGAGTTCCAGGACTCTAGCAGTGTGAACTTCCTCCAACCCATGCCATTATAGCGTTCTAGGACTCTAGTAGTGTGAGCTTCCTCACAGTAATTCCACTGTAGCGTTCTAGGACTCTAGCAGCGTAGCAGTGTGAGCTTCCGACCTGTCATGCCATTGTAGCACTCTTGGACTCTATCAGTGTGACCTTTGTCCCAGTAGTGCTTTCACTGTGCAGGGCTATATCATTGGAACTTCATCTGGCATTCTGTGACTGCTATGGGAGTACTGCAGTGTGAGCGTCCTCCCATTCATGCCATTGTAGTGTAATAGGAATCCAGCAGTGCGAACCTCCTTCCAGTCATCTCATTATAGCATTCTAGGATTCTAACAAGGTGAGTGTCCTACCAAGTCATGCTATTGTAGTTCTCTTGGACTCTAGCAGTGTGACTTTGTTATCAGTCATGCCATTATAGCATTCTAAGAATCTAGCAGTTTGAGCTTCTTCGCAATCAGGACATTGCAGCGCTCTTGGACCCTAGCAGCGTGAGCTTCCTCCCAGTCATGACATTGTAGCGCTCCTGGACTCTCGCAGTGTGAATTTTGTCCCATTACTGCTTTCACTGTGCAGGGCTACATCATTGGCACTTCATCTGGCATTCTGAGAGTGCTACCGCAGTACTGCAGTGTGAGCATCCTCCTATTCATACCATTATAGCGTTCTTGGACTCTAGCACTGTGGACTTCCCCCAGTCATGCCATTGTAGCATTCTAGGACTCTAACAGTGTAGCAGTGTGAGCTTCCTTCCAGTAGTGCGATTGTAGTGTTCTGGGGCTCTAGCAGTGTGAGCTTCCTCCCAGTCATGCCATTATAGCAGTCTTGGACTCGAGCAGCAGTGTGACCTTTCTCCCGCTAGTGCTTTCACTGTGCAGGGTCATTGGCACTTCATCTGGCATTCGGAGAGTGCTACCGGAGTACTGCAGTGTGCGTGTCCTCCCAATAATGCCATTATATCGTTCTATCTTCGGCCCAGTAGTGTTTTCACTGTACAGGGCAATATTATTGACACTTCATCTGGCATTCTGTGAGTTCTACCCGAGTACTGCAGCCTGAGAGTCCTGCAATTCATGCAATTATAGCTTTCTAGGACCCTAGCAGTGTGACATTTGTCCCAGCCATGCCATAGCAGTGTTCTAGGATGCTAGCAGTGTTAGCTTCCTCTCAGGTAAGCCAGTATAGCATTCTAGAAGTCTAGCAGTGCGCACCTCGTCCTATCCATGCCATTGTAGCATAATAGGACTCCAGCAGTGTGAACCTGCTTCCAGTCATGTCATTAGAATTCTACGACTGTAGCAGGGTGAGCTTCCTCCAAGTCATGCCAGTGTAGTGCTCTTGGACTATAGCAGTGTGGCCTGTGTCCCAGTCATGCCATTATAGCATTCTAGGAATCCAGCAGTGTGAGCTGTAACAGTTTATTTGATAGGCCTCCCTCAACACAGGGAGTTCCTTCCGTCCCCAAGCTAAGTGTCACACAATAAATAGTTCATGTTAGTTCTTTCATTCAGTCCTATCTCAGCCTCATATCATGCCCCTTGGATCCCCACCCTAAGCTACCAATGAGCCAAGAACCAGGCTGGTGTGCAGGAAATATATGTATTTATTTATTTGAATTTTAGGTAATAGAAATTATACTAAACTACACGTGCCTCCTTCTAACTAGCTCACAATTAATTTTGTGTTAAAGAACACAAATCACAATTCTTTACTTTCTACAAATTTCACTTCAATAAATAATTAAACTGATCAATAAACCATTACAATTATATATTCAATGCAGTGCAATTTTGATTTTCTTGCACGCTTAAAAGGCAAGCAGTTGTGTGTACATATCTGGACAAATGCATATGGCAATTATAATTTCACCACACAATTTCCTCAAAATAAACACAGGGTGATTTAGCAGTGGGTTTTTCAGACCCCCCAACTTTGGTATGTGTGGGGGAAGTCGGTCATAAAAATTGGGATGATTTAAGAATTTGGGATTTTGGACCCCCCCTCCACTTACAGGCCTGTGTTGGGGAAGCTGTCAGTTTAGGGATTTTTTTAGGTTAGGAACGAAGACACCCCTCTTCCTAAAGAAGTTGGGGTCAACAGGATAAATAGGAACACCCAATTAAATGACTGGCTATAGTTGTCAGCGCACACCAGGAATGAGCTTTGTTAATTTCGAATTTTAACAAAAATCACCCTGTGGTGTTCCGCCAAGGGGAATTAAATACAGTTATATTTTTTTGTTAAATATGCAAAGGACCTACACAGTTTTGCCCCCCCCCCCCCCGCTATAAAGGGAAATGATTTAAGGGCAGCAGATCCCCTCACCTTTTGGTTGTAAAGGATTCAATTCTACTTACATAGCAAACCTCTGTTTAAAGTTCAAGAAATCCAGCTGCATGTCAGGTCCCTCTGGAAGGACAGGGCAGGGGTCTGGTTATTCCACTCTCAAAGATGGTCCTCAGCTATTCACCATGGAGCTCAGTCTACTTTTTAGGCTGCCGTACGACAGCTCCACCCAGATACAATCTCCTTTAGTGAGTCCTTGCGGCTGTCAGATGGTAAGTTTCTGCAGCTCTGTCCCTTCCTCATAGTGCATCCACTTTATGTAGCAGTGATGACACCATCAAGTTTACAATCTTGGGGATTTCCCTGCAAGAGTTCTCACAAATAGGATTGGACAGTTACCCTTCTCACTGCACCCCTACATTATGGACATGTAGCAGCCAGAGCATTTGGCCTGCTCAGAACTACCCTTTCAAAGGCACAAAGTGTAGGGAACGTCTGTTATCAACACCTCTTAGCAGCCACACTGACAAGGTAATTTATAGAATTTTGCACAAAACTGGCGCACGCGGCTGGTGCACAGTGTGCGCGTGCGAATGTCTGCGCCAGCCGCGTGCGCTAAAATTGATTTCCGCGCACAGCGTATTCATGGATTTTAGCCTCCAAAACTGGCCGTGGCGCAGAGTGGCGCAGCGACCCTGCAGCAGCACCAGTTATGCCCTCAAGAATGCCCTTGTGCAAGGAAAAGCCATCAAAATCCCCAATTCAGCGCAAAGGGCCGTGCTAACCCTGGACCAGTTTACAGTGCTGCCAAACAGCAAAGCCAAGCGGGCAACGTGTATTACTGGGGTGCGCGTGAAGTTTCACACGCGAAAGGGCCTGTGCAAGTGGGGTACGTGTATTCCTGGGGTTCGCGTGAAGTTTGACACGCGAAAGGGCCCTGTGCGAGCGGGGTACGTGTATTATGGGGTTCGCGGGAAATCTCACACGCCATTTCAGCAGGGTGCATGTATAACTGGGGTTCGCGGGAAGTTTGACATGCAAAAGGGCCCTGTGCGAGCGGGGTACGTGTATTATGGGGTTCGCAGGAAGTCTCACACGCCATTTCAGCAGGGTACGTGTATAACTGGGGTTCGCGGGAAGTTTTACACGTGAAAGGGCCCTGTGCGAGTGGGGTACGTGTATTCCTGGGGTTCGCGTGAAGTTTGACACGCGAAAGGGCCCTGTGCGAGGGGGGTACGTGTATTACGGGGTTCGCGGGAAGTCTCACACGTGATTTCAGCAGGGTACGTGTATTATGGGGTTCGCGGGAAGTCTCATACGCCATTTCAGCAGATTACGTGTATAGCTGAGGTTCGCGGGAAGTTTGACACGGGAAAGGGCCCTGTGCGAGCGGGTGTAACGCCCACCTGGTTCCCACGGGGGCGCTGATCTAGTCTGGATTACTGCGGCCTCTTCTAGCGTGATGCGCAGGACCCGGAACACCGATTGGACAGGACCTCCAAATCGTGCTTCCTTGGCCCGTAGGAATATCCTTCTGCAGATGAGAAAGGGGATTAACAGTCTGCAGAATGGTGTGCTAGCTCCTCCCTTCCCCCCTCCGTTCCTCTCTATTCCTCCAAACCCAGTTTAAGCTCACCTTATGGTTTGGAAGGTTAAACTCTCCATCCTGCTTCTGGTGCAGGGGCGCGCGTTCGTCCAGTTACTTCACTGGTTTTCAGAATGGCGCTGGCAAAATCCACTTGACTTTCCTGAGCGATGCGCCGTAAGTATGAAAGTTCAAAGTTCAAGTGAGGCCCCCTTTATGCTGTCTTTCTCCCCTGTGATCTGTCCTTTATTTCAGGTGCAGAATGAAGGCGATTTGTCGAGGGGTTAACCTGCCGAGGTGAGTAGTAATGAGGGCGATCCCTCTAGATGTCCTTATCATTCCTCTGAAATGTCTCTAGTCCTTTCCCCATAGGGGCCGGGGTACGGTACCTGCCAACGGGGCGGCGCCGACCCGAAATGTGGAAGAAAAGCCGGTAAGTATTATGGCTGTTAATCAGGCTTTCCTTCTGTGTGTCCTTCTGCTCACCTTTTGTTTCTTCCTCTCTCCCCTAGGTGCAGAGATGTGGCGTCCAATGCTGACAGCCGCGATGGAGCCGGGAGATGTCTTGAGGACAGGACAGGTGAGTGAAGCGTGGCGCTGCAGCGAGCAACGCGATGCTTTTAAATTGAAGTCTTCCTTCAGGGATGCTGGCGAGAAGATTCCGGATGCAGGTAAGAAGCTGGAAATAATCCTTGGTTTTCACCTTTCTCTTCTCTTCCTTCCTTGCAGGTCTTCCAGGTTCAAGACGGGCGTGGCTGTAGTCCAGGAGCAGGAGCAGACACGGTGAGCGTTAAGCTGCAGGAAGCAGAACAACGTGAAGCATGAGCTGCTGTCTGGGCGTGGCTTAAATAGCCTCCAAAGAAGTCCCAGGTATGTATCCTTCCCCAACTAGGTATGTATCCTTCCCTGGCCACGCCCGAGTGAAAAAATAGTCCCTATGAAAAAATAGTCCCTTTCAGGTCTCAGGGAGGCCTGAAGCGTGCAGCATGGTCTGCATCAGGTAAGTGCACAAAACCCTCCCTTTATGAGCCTGGCGCCTATGGCGCCAGGACTGATGTCCAACATGAGCCTGGCGCCAAAGGCGCCAGGACTGAGTCCAAAGAGTCCCTATAAGGGGCCGCTGGGCTTTTACCCGAGGGCATGATGCCTGCTTCCGGGGGTGCTGGGCCTGGCCTGATGCTCCGGGGGTAGGCATCATGACAGCACTCCCCCCCAAGGCCCCTCCCAAGGTCGTTCCTTCTGGAGGTTTCGGTTTGTTTGGGAAATTCCAATGGAACCTTTTTACCAGCCGAGGTGCATGTACGTGATCACTGGGTTCCCAAGACCTTTCCTGAGGCCCGTACCCTTTCCAATCAATTAGATAGAAAAGCTTTGATTTTAAGATTTTGGAATCCAAAATGTTCTTTACTTCGAATTCTGGCTCTCCATCTATCAGGATTGGGTCTGGTGGCTTTATTAATCTGGTTCCTGGTTGTACTGGTTTCAAAAGTGACACATGAAAAACGGGGTGAATCCGCATGTTGGCTGGTAAATCGAGCTTGACTGCTACTGGGTTAATTATAGCTTTGATTGAGTAAGGGCCTAAATACCTTGGATTAAAAGTTCGAGGTCCCTTGATCGATAAGTGTTTGGTAGCCAACCATACTTGATCCCCAATTTGGTACGGAGGCGCCTCCTTTCGATGTAGATCCGCATTCTTTTTGTATTTCTCTTTCGCATGTTGCAAATGTGCAGTTGCATCCTTGAAGGCTTGAGTTATCGTAGAATGCAAATGATCCACTGCGGGCATTTCAAGGCTCGAAGGTGAGTCCAAGTCTGAAGTACGAGGGTGATGTCCATATAGGGTAAAAAAGGGGCTTTGATCCGTTCCAGAGTGTATCGAGTTATTATAAGCATATTCAGCCACCCACAGAATATCCTTCCAATTACCCTCCGATTGGTGCAACATACATCGTAGAAATTGTTCAAGGGTCTGGTTCGTTCTCTCCGTCTGACCATCGGTCTGTGGGTGGTGGCTGGTCGAGAGTCTTACGTCGATTTGTGCCAGCTGACAACACTTTTTCCAAAAATGAGAAATAAACTGGCTTCCCCGATCGGAGACTAGTATGGACGGGAATCCATGCAAACGGATGATATTCTCGAGGAATTCCTTGGCAAGAACAAAGGCTGAAGGTAATCCTTTCAACGGAATAAAGTGGGCCATTTTGGAAAATAAATCCACCACGACCAGAATAGTATTGTAACCATTACAAGAGGGCAGGTCCGTGATAAAATCTAGTGACAGGGTGTGCCAAGGTGCTGGTGGAATGTCTAAGGGCTGAAGAAGACCGGCGTGTCTTGTCTTTTGACCTTTGTTTTGGGCACAAACTCCACAGGACATCACGAAAGATTTAATATCCTTTCGCCAGGAAGGCCACCAGAATTGTCGTCTAACCTTTTTCCTCAGTTTTGGCAATGCCAGGATGTCCTTCCATCAGGGTGTCATGATGACGGGAAATAACCAGTTCTTGCAATTCCTTTTCTGGCAAAAATAAGCGTCCTTGGAAGTAAGGTAAGCCATCCTTGACTGAAAAGTTAGACCCCTTTTTGATCCAATCCTGCAAGGCTGAAGAGTCCAGGACTTGTTTTACTCGTGCTTGAATGTCTTCAAGGGTTTGTAAAGTGGTTATTCCCAAAATTCTTTGTTCGGGAATTATCGGCACAGGTTCTGAGTTTGTGTCTATTTCTTCCATTCCAATTCGGGATAGAGCGTCCGCCTTACCATTCTTAGAACCGGGGGGGTAGGTGATTACAAAATGGAACTCAGCAAAGAACAAAGCGCATCAGAGCTGTCGCGACGATTGGGCCTTGGCAGTTTTTAAATATTGTAAATTTCGGTGATCAGTGATCACGGTGATGGTATGCCGGGCGCCGAGGAGATAATGCCGCCAAGCCTTAAAGGCGGACTTAATGGCTAATAGTTCCTTATCGGTAATCGCATAATTTATCTCCGGCGGTGAGAACTTTCTGGACCAAAATGCTACGGGGTGCAGTTGGTTGGTTTCAGGGTCTCTCTGAGACAGGACAGCTCCCATGGCTAAGCTGGACGCGCCGGTTTCGACTATATATGGGAGATCAGGACGGGGGTGCTTCAAAATAGGTGCGGACGTGAACTCAGCTTTCAACTCCTGAAAGGCCTGTTCGGCTTCCTCGGTCCATTCAAAACGTTTATTTTTTCGCAAGAGTGCAGTGATGGGTTGCACCACACGTGAAAACTCTGGGATAAACCTGCGATAAAAGTTGGCAAAACCAAGCATGCTTTGGACACCTTTCACTGAACTAGGTGATGGCCATTTGAGGATGGCATCCACTTTCCGTGAATCCATTCGGACCCCTTTAGGTGTCAGGATGAATCCGAGAAACTCAACCTCGGTGGTATGGAAAACACATTTTTCCAGCTTGGCAAACAGTTTGTGCTGGCGCAGTTTCTCTAGGACGGCCCTGACATGTTTTCTGTGATCAGATTCCGAAGAGGAGTACACAAGAATGTCATCGATATACACGATAACACAGACATCGATGAGTTCCCGAAGGACATCATTCATGAAGAATTGGAAGGCAGCAGGCGCGTTGCACAACCCGAAAGGCATCACCTGGTATTCGAATAGTCCATATTTTGTACGGAAGGCCGTTTTCCATTCGTCGCCTTCTTTTACACGTATCAGATGATAAGCCCCCCGGAGATCTAACTTGGTGTATACGCAAGCGTCCTTCACCTGGTCAAGGAGTTCAGGGATCAGAGGCAGAGGGTAACGATTTTTAACAGTTATCTCGTTCAATGCGCGGTAATCGATGCAAGTCCTAAGGTCGCCCTCTTTTTTAGGCACGAAGAACAAAGCTGAAGATGCCGGGGACTTTGACGGGCGAATGAAACCATTGGCGAGGTATTGGATCTAAATATTGTCTCAAATGCAGATTCTCAGGTTCAGTAAGGGCATAAATCCTGCTACAAGGGGGTTGTGCACCAGGCACCAGATCGATTTGGCAATCGTACGATCTGTGGGGAGGTAACGTGTTGGCCTGTTCCTTTTGGAAGACGTCCTGAAAGTCTTGGTACTCTGGAGGTAGTTGCACAGGGACAGATGTTACTGATGCTAGATTAATCTTTGGATTTTCTGGGTAGCAGGTTTGTGCACAATCCGGGAAGGTTATTCTCTTCGCTCGCCAATCAATTCGAGGATTATGTGTCTCTAACCAAGGGACTCCGAGAATAAGCTGAAACTGTGGAGCCTTGATCACATCAAACACAACTGCCTCCCGATGTCCATCCGGACCTACAAGTGTCACCTCAGCTGTGGAATGTGTTACCGGTCCAGAGGCAATTTCGGTTCCATCTACAGTGGTGATGACATCTTTGCTGGTTTTAGTATGCAGAGGGAGGTTTATCCTAGAGACCAATTCTCGATCCACATAGTTTCCTATAGCCCCGCTATCGATGTATGCCTTTATAGCATGCAACCGTTTTGGCTGTTCCGGATCTACGAGGACCATTGGCACAATGAAATGCGAGGTCTGAGAGTTAGTTTTCAAGCTCGGCAAGCGGACCCCTACGCTTGCCGGGCGTGGTCGTTTCCCGATACAGAGTTTCCATGGATTTTATCAGCGGCTCCTACCACCTTCTTGGGCGGCTTAACCGGGCAATCTCGTAGAAAGTGTCCTGAGGACCCACAATAAAGGCATAATTGCATCTGTCGTCTTCTTTCCCGTTCTTTTTGATTTAGGGGTCCTTTAACTCCTCCGATTTGCATAGGCTCCGAGGCATCAGCCCCCTTGGGGTTAGCGTGGGTTTTGGCCCACACCCGGGTTTCAAACTTGGACCGATCTGCTTTTCTGTTTTGCAGCCTGTGATCCAACTGGACCACTAAGTCTATATATTCAGTGCATTCTTGGGGCGGATTTACAACTTGTGCCAGGACATCTTTAAGTTCTCTGCGTAGACCTCGATAGAATAACGTGATTCTTTTATCCTCTGGCCAACCAGTTTCCACAATTAGTCTATTGAAGGTTGCAATGTAGGATAGAAGGTCTTGATTGCCCTGTCGCAGAGATAGAAGTTCATTATCCAGAGCCTGTCCCTGGGAATGTCGAGCAAATAACCTTTCCATGCTTGTTTGAAATCCTTGAAAATCACGAAGAATCGGGTCATCTTGAGTTACCAGTGGGACTGACCAATCGGCAGCACAGCCGCTGAGATATGACAACACAAAGGCTACCTTGGTCTGATCATTAGGGAAGGCCCCGGGTCTGCATAGGAAGTGCAAACGACACTGATTCATGAATACGGCGAATCGTTTGGGGTCCCCAGCAAAGCGTTCGGGTGGGGCCAGCGGCATGTTTGCAGGTAGATTAATCAGCACAGGGTTACTGGAAACCACAGGAGTGGGGTTCCCCCCGGAACCGGGTAAAGGAGTTTGTCCAGCTTGACCTTGCAAAAGCTGTCTAGCCAGGTGATCAGTCCTTTCCCTTGTTACAATCACTTCTCTTCTGAGGGCATTAGTCTCTTGACGAGCGGCGTGTACCTCGGCCCGTAATTCCCCCAGTAGTTGGGCCAATTGGTCAGTCTCAGAAGTTTCCATAGCGCCTGGGTGGGAATTTGTAGGGAGGCTTCGCGTTCTGTAACGCCCACCTGGTTCCCACGGGGGCGCTGATCTAGTCTGGATTACTGCAGCCTCTTCTAGCGTGATGCGCAGGACCCGGAACACCGATTGGACAGGACCTCCAAATCGTGCTTCCTTGGCCCGTAGGAATATCCTTCTGCAGATGAGAAAGGGGATTAACAGTCTGCAGAATGGTGTGCTAGCTCCCCCCTCCCCCCCTCCGTTCCTCTCTATTCCTCCAAACCCGGTTTAAGCTCACCTTATGGTTTGGAAGGTTGAACTCTCCATCCTGCTTCTGGTGCAGGGGCGCGCGTTCGTCCAGTTACTTCACTGGTTTTCAGAATGGCGCTGGCAAAATCCACTTGACTTTCCTGAGCGATGCGCCATAAGTATGAAAGTTCAAAGTTCAAGTGAGGGCCCCTTTATGCTGTCTTTCTCACCTGTGATCTGTCCTTTATTTCAGGTGCAGAATGAAGGCGATGTGTCGAGGGGTTAACCTGCCGAGGTGAGTAGTAATGAGGGCGATCCCTCTAGATGTCCTTATCATTCCTCTGAAATGTCTCTAGTCCTTTCCCCATAGGGGCCGGGGTACGGTACCTGCCAACGGGGCGGCGCCGACCCGAAATGTGGAAGAAAAGCCGGTAAGTATTATGGCTGTTAATCAGGCTTTCCTTCTGTGTGTCCTTCTGCTCACCTTTTGTTTCTTCCTCTCTCCCCTAGGTGCAGAGATGTGGCGTCCAATGCTGACAGCCGCGATGGAGCCGGGAGATGTCTCGAGGACAGGACAGGTGAGTGAAGCGTGGCGCTGCAGCGAGCAACGCGATGCTTTTAAATTGAAGTCTTCCTTCAGGGATGCTGGCAAGAAGATTCCGGATGCAGGTAAGAAGCTTGAAATAATCCTTGGTTTTCACATTTCTCTTCTCTTCCTTCCTTGCAGGTCTTCCAGGTTCAAGACGGGCGTGGCTGTAGTCCAGGAGCAGGAGCAGACACGGTGAGCGTTAAGCTGCAGGAAGCAGAACAACGCGAAGCATGAGCTGCTGTCTGGGCGTGGCTTAAATAGCCTCCAAAGAAGTCCCAGGTATGTATCCTTCCCCAACTAGGTATGTATCCTTCCCTGGCCACGCCCGAGTGAAAAAATAGTCCCTATGAAAAAATAGTCCCTTTCAGGTCTCAGGGAGGCCTGAAGCGTGCAGCAAGGTCTGCATCAGGTAAGTGCACAAAACACCTCCCTCTATGAGCCTGGCACCTATGGCGCCAGGACTGATGTCCAACATGAGCCTGGCGCCAAAGGCGCCGGCACTGAGTCCAAAGAGTCCCTATAAGGGGCCGCTGGGCTTTTACCCGAGGGCATGATGCCTGCTTCCGGGGGTGCTGGGCCTGGCCTGATGCTCCGGGGGTAGGCATCATGACAGCGGGGTACGTGTATTATGGGGTTCGCAGGAAGTCTCACACGCCATTTCAGCAGGGTACGTGTATTCCTGGGGTTCGCATGAAGTTTTACATGCGAAAGGTCCCTGTGCGAGTGGGGTACGTGTATTCCTGGGGTTCGTGTGAAGTTTGACACGCAAAAGGGCAACGCCCGTGTGTGGCACGTCACAGACGCGCTTACGCGCAAAGGGCCTTTGGTCCAATGAAATCGCGTACGTGTGCTGACCTGCTTACGCGCTAAAGGCCTTTCCTCGAATTACACGCTGACGTGCACATTTTCACATGCCAAATCACTCTGTATCAAGCTGGCCACGCATACACACACGGAAGACTATGCTCCTGCCCTGAAGGCCATTTTCCTGCCCCCAGATCCCCGAGCATGCTCCCACATGCCATCTGCTGCTGCCTGACTGTCTGCTGCCCACGTGCCCTGCTATTTGGTGCCTGCACATGAGCCATCTGCAGGGGTCCAGTTGCTGTGTCCACCCATGCTGGAACAGAAGACTCTTGACTGGGATACCATCGCTCCACAGCCCAGCCCCAGGACCCAGTTGCCCACCCACTCCTGCCTCTGGGGTTGCCATGTCGGGCACATCTCCAGCTGGCACCACTGGCAACCCCCAGCCAGAGATGCAGAGGGCCACCAGCTTCACTGCCACCGAAGTTGGTGTCCTGGTGGAGCATGTCCTGGGGCATTATGATGCCCTCTTTGGAACATCACGCGCCAATAATGAAGGATGGGAGAGGTTCTGGGACGACGTAGTGGTTGCCATCAACGCGGAGGGGGTGGCAACCGGCAACATCAAGCACGTCAAGAAGCGCTGGGACGACTTTAGGTCCAGGACCCTCCACAAGGCCCAGCGCCTCGCGGAGGGGGGCCGGGCACGCATGAGTAACATCCAGATGAGGGTCCTGGAACGCGTAGGCCCAGCGCTCCACGCCCAGATCCTTCGGAGGCAGACCCGTCCGGAGTTGAGCGGTAAGTGGCCAAGCATTGCTGTGTGAGACAGTGTATGTGACCAGTTATGTGTGAACCACATGGTTGGTGCATGTGTTTTAATGCAACATGGGGAGCTTTATGCGGAATGCACACATGAAAGCATGGTTGTCTCGGTTCCTGGACATGAAGGGGGGCTGAGGAATGGGTGCTGATGTCATGTACTTCTATGGTGCACGTGTGTGTGTGCCAGAGAAGTGTGTGTGTGAATTTGAAACGCCATGGCTGCATGTGACTTTGAAGGCAACATCTTGGTTTACAGGGGCCCTTCTACATGGATGTTGATGTTGATTGCAGGCACCAGAACTGTTTCTGCATGTGTGTTGTGTGCATTGACCCATGGGATGTGGAATGACAGGATGGAAGTGACATTTGACTGTGCCACTCATGTGTTATTGCTTCCTGTCTAGGGTATTTTGTTCTGTAACCTGATGCTTGTGTTCTATGTCTCCCTCTATGCAGCGTCAAGTGAAGAAGAGGGCGGAGACAGCGCTGTGGAGCCAAGCGGCGGGGATGCCTCCACTGGGCGGCGACGCAAGGCCCAGCCACCCTCCCAGGAATTACCATCATCCCGGACCGAGGGGGCTGGTGCTGCGTCTGCCACAACGGCTGTGGCGGAACGGCCAGGTGAGCCCCCACAGGGGCTTCCAATGGCGGAAGATGGTGTGGAGACATCCAGGTTGCTGGTCTCCACAGAGGAGGAGGAGCCAGCTACTGAGCCACACATGGGGCCTGGTGGGGGTAGTACCACTCGTACAAGTGGTGCAGTCCAGGGCCAGGGGCAGACAGCCCACACCACAGGGGACTACCCTGCACCCCTGGTCATGTCCCGCAGACAGCCCATCCACCATGGGCATGCCCCCCAGCCAAGCCACATGTCACTTTGCACTACTGATCAACAATACATGACCCCCTGCACACCCACCCCCCAGCAGTGCAGGGCACCTGCCAGCAGGCCCCCACTCATGACCCCCTGCACCCCACCCCCCAGCAGTCAGGGGCACCTGCCAGCAGGCCCCCACTCATGTCCCCCTGCACCCCCACCCCCCAGCAGTCAGGGGCACCTGCCAGCAGGCCCCCACTCATGTCCCCCTGCACCCCCACCCGTGCAGGGCACCTGCCAGCAGGCCCCCACTCATGTCCCACTCATGTCCCCTTGCATCCCCACCCCAAAAGCAGTGCAGGGCACCTGCCAGCAGGCCCCCGCTCATGTCCCACTCATGTCCCCCTGCACCCCCACCCCCCAGCAGTGCAGGGCACCTGCCAGCAGGCCCCCACTCATGTCCCCCTGCACCCCCACCCCCCAGCAGTCAGGGGCACCTGCCAGCAGACCCCCACTCATGACCCCCTGTACCCCCACCCCCCAGCAGTGCAGGGCACCTGCCAGCAGGCCCCCACTCATGTCCCACTCATGTCCCCTTGCACCCCCACCCCCAGCAGTGCAGGGCACCTGCCAGCAGGTCCCCACTCATGTCCCACTCATGTCCCCCTGTACCCCCACCCCCCAGCAGTCAGGGGCACCTGCCAGCAGGCCCCCATGCATGTCCCACTCATGTCCCCCTACACCCCCACCCCCCAGCAGTCGGGGGCACCTGCCAGCAGGCCCCCACTCATGTCCCCTTTCACCCCCACCCCCCAGCAGTGCAGGGCACCTGCCAACAGGCCCCCACTCATGTCCCACTCATGTCCCCCTGCACCCCCACCCCCCAGCAGTGCAGGGCACCTGCCAGCAGGCCCCCACTCATGTCCCACTCATGTCCCTCTGCACCCCCCCCCAGCAGTGCAGGGCACCTGCCAGCAGGCCCCCACTCATGTCCCACTCATGTCCCCCTGCACCCCCACACCCCAGCAGTCAGGGGCACCTGCCAGCAGGCCCCCACTCATGTCCCCTTTCACCCCCACCCCCCAGCAGTGAAGGACACCTGCCAGCATGCCCCCACTCATGTCCCACTCATGTCCCCCTGCACCCCCAGGCCCCAGCAGTGAAATGCAGCACACAAACTAAAAGTCAAAACTATGGACATCAACACATGTCCGTCACACACATACACTGGTTGGCATTGCTTGTGTAAACCCACATTTTCACATGCATCAAGCCAATGAGCCAATCCCACACATGGAACTGAAAAATGAAAATGTATTATGTACATGAAATCAAAAATGAAATGAAAGCATAACAAAATATGAAACATGAAATGAAAAGCATGTGAAAATGATGATTGAATGAAAATGATAACCAATCCATATGAATTTGAACGAAAAACAGCCCAAAGTCAGCCTCCAACAACGCAAATCCAAAGGAAATGTAAAAAAAAAAGAAATCCATTGCTTCATGTTCGTAACCAAAAAAAAAAGAAAAATCAATCCATAGTCAAACTATTTACAATCCATTGTCTGTGAAAAAAATTCCATTGCTCCATGTCCATAATGCAAAACAAAAATAAAAAAGGGTACATTATGAAACTATATACAATCCATTGTCCAAGGATGTAAAGGGTCCATGATCCCAACCAAAATAATGAAACCTACCTACCTACCTACCTAAAAATATGACTATATACAAATTTGGGTGGCATTGTCCTTTGACCATAAATAAAAGGAAAACATAAAGGAAACCTAACTCTAAAAACTATTTACAAGGGCAGCGGGCTATTCCGACGGCTTACTTTTGGATGTCCCGGGCCAGGGCATCATCGAACTCCTGCTCAATGTCCTGGAGGCGGTCCTCTTCCATGGCCCCGATGGTTCGCAGGAACGACGACATGTTCTCCAACTCCCTGCGAATTGCCTCGAGGCACTCGGCCCACCTCAGGGCCCTCCGCATGGAGTTCTCCGCCCTGACCATCGTGAGCCGTGCCTCTTCTGCCCGCTGCCGCTCCGCATCTATAGCATGGCCTAACTGCTGCCACACGGAAGACACTTCCAGTCCTGGGTCCTCCCCACCGATGTTGAAGGCCCCGAGCCATCATTGCTCCCACCTAGAGCCTGCTCCTGCTGTCCATGTACCGTGTCTGATGGTGCCTGCACATCCTCCATCAGCAGGTCTCCGGTTGTGGTGTTCACCCCTGCTGGGCCAACGACTCCCGACTGTGGCAGGGATGTGAGCTCCCCCAAGGCGGCTGTGTTAGTCGGGCCAGGTCCACAGGGGGCCCTGGTGGAATCTGGGCCAGAAGACGGTGTGGAGAACGACTGGCGCATAGTCTCCACAGTTGAGGAGAGGTCCGCCAGAGTGCGCAACACATGTAGGGACCCACCAACCAGGTCGGAGCCCATACGTTCGTGGGACCCCTCGTCCGCAGGTAGTGGAGAGGCAGATGACATGGCACTCTCCCCTACCTGCGGACGGGCCTGGGATGGGGCCTCCCTGCTGGTGCATGGTGGTGCAGTCACAGGGTCAGGGACAGCGACATGCACAGGCCCCTCCGCGGTGACCTGTGCTGCCTCCTGCCCGTGGCCCTGGACTGCACCACTTGCACCAGTGGTACTACCCCCACCAGGCCCCATGTGTGGCTCAGTAGGGGGCTCCTCCTCCTCTGTGGAGCCCAGGAACGTGGATGTCTCCACATCGTCTTCTGAAATTGGAAGCCCCTGTGGGGGCTCAACCGGCCCTTCCGCCACAGCCGTTGTGGCAGACACAGCACCAGCCCCCTCGGTCCCGGATGATGGTAATTCCTGGGAGGATGGCTGGGCCTTTGCGTCGCCGCCCAGTGGAGGCATCCCCGCCGCTTGGCTCCACAGCGCCGTCTCCGCCCTCTTCTTCACTTGACGCTGCATAGAGGGAGACATAGAACACAAGCATCAGGGTACAGTACAAAATACCCTAGACAGGAAGTAATAACACATGAGTGGCACTGTCAAATGTCACTTCCATCCGTTCATTCCACAACCCATGGGTCAATGCACACAACACACATGCAGAAACAGTCCCGGCGCCTGCAATCAACATCAACATCCATGTAGAAGGGCACCTGTAAACCAAGATGTTGCCTTCAAAGGCACATGCAGCCATGGCGTTTCAAAGTCACACACACACTTCTCTGGCACACACACACACGTGCACCATACATGTACATGACATCAGCACCCATTCCTCACCCCCCTTCACGTCCAGGAACAGAGACAGCCATGCTTTCATGTTTGCATTCCACATGGAGCTCCCCATGTTGCATTAAAACACATGCACCAACCATGTGGTTCACACATAACTGGTCTCACATGCATGACCATGATGTCCATGCACACACATCCATACATGGCCTATGTCACACATACAGGCAAACATCAGACTAGCAGCACACTGCAACATGCCCTGTCTCACACAGCAATGCTTGGCCACTTACCGCTCAACTCCAGACGGGTCTACCTCCGAAGGATCTTGGCGTGTAGCGCTGGGCCTACGCGTTCCAGGACCCTCATCTGGATGTTACTCATGCGTGCCCGGCCCCCCTCTGCGATGCGCCGGGCCATGTGGAGGGTCCTGGACCTGAAGTCGTCCCAGCGCTTCTTGACGTGCTTGATGTTGTGGGTTGCCACCCCTCCGCGTTGATGGCAACCACTACGTTATCCCAGATCCTCTCCCGTCCTTCCTTGTTGGCGCGTGATGTTCCGAAGAGGGCTTCATAATGCCCCAGGACATGCTCCACCAGGACACCAACTTCGGTGGCAGTGAAGCTGGTGGCCCTCTGCCTCTCTGGCTGGGGGTTGCCAGTGGTGCCAGATGGAGATGTGCCCGGCATGGCAACCCCAGAGGCAGGAGTGGGTGGGCAACTGGGTCCTGGGGCTGGGCTGTGGAGCGATGGTATCCCAGTCGGGAGTCTTCTGTTCCAGCAGGGGTGGACACAGCAACTGGACCCCTGCAGATGGCTGATGTGCAGGCACCAAATAGCAGGGCACGTGGGCAGCAGACAGTCACACAGCAGCAGATGGCAGGTGGGAGCGTGCTCGGGGCTCTAGGGGGCAGGAAAATTGCCTTCAGGGCCAGAGCGTGGTCTTCCGTGTGTGTATGCGTGCCCAACTTCATACGGAGTGATTTGGCACGTGAAAAATGTGCACGTCAGCGTGTAATTCAAGGGAAGGCCCTTAGCGCGTAAGGGGGTCAGCACACGTATGCGATTTCATTGAACAAAGGCCCTTTGCGCGTAAGCCCGTCTGTGACGTGTCGCGCACGGGCGTTGCCCTTTCGTGTGTCAAACTTCACGCGAACCCCAGGAATACACGTATCCCACTCGCACAGGGACCTTTCGCATGTAAAACTTCACGCAAACCCCAGGAATACACGTACCCCACTCGCACAGGGCCCTTTTGCGTGTAAAACTTCCCGCGAACCCCAGTTATACACGTACCCTGCTGAAATGGCGTGAGACTTCCCGCAAACCCCACAATACATGTACCCCGCTCGCACAGGGCTCTTTCGCGTGTCAAACTTCCTGCGAACCCCATTTACACACGTACCCTGCTGAAATGGCGTGTGAGACTTCCCACGAACCCCATAATACACGTACCCTGCTGAAATCGCGTGTGAGACTTCCCGCGAACCCCGTAATACACGTACCCCGCTCGCACAGGGCCCTTTCGCGTGTCAAACTTCCCGCGAACCCCAGTTATACACGTACCCTGCTGAAATGGCGTGTGAGACTTCCCGCAAACCCCATAATACACGTACCCCGCTCGCACAGGGCCCTTTCGCGTGTCAAACTTCCCGCGAACCCCAGTTATACACGTACCCTGCTGAAATGGCGTGTGAGACTTCCCACGAACCCCATAATACACGTACCCTGCTGAAATCGCGTGTGAGACTTCCCGCGAACCCCGTAATACACGTACCCCGCTCACACAGGGCCCTTTCGCGTGTCAAACTTCATGCAAACCCCACATAATACACGTACCCCACTCGCACAGGGCCCTTTCGCGTGTCAAACTTCCCGCGAACCCCAGTTATACACGTACCCTGCTGAAATGGCGTGTGAGACTTCCCGCAAACCCCATAATACACGTACCCCGCTCGCACAGGGCCCTTTCGCGTGTGAAACTTCACGCGCACCCCAGTAATACACGTTCCCCGCTTGGCTTTGCTGTTTGGCAGCCCTGTAACCTGGTCCAGGGTTAGCGCGGCCCTTTGCGCTGAATTGGGGATTTTGATGGCTTTTCCTTGCGCGAGGGCGTTCTTGGGGGCGTAACTGGCGCTGCTGCAGGATCGTTGCGCCACGGCTGGTTTTGGAGGCTAAAATCCATGAATACGCTGTGGGCAGAAATCGATTTTAGCGCACGCGGCTGGCGCAGACATTCGCACACGCACACTGTGCGCAAGCCACGTGCGCCAGTTTTGTGCAAAATTCTCTGACTTACCCTCAAAGAGGTCGATTCATGGAATTAATGTGAGCCTAAATTTTTAGCGCAAGCCTGCGAAAGCGTGCGAATCGCAGTGACAGTGCGAAAATTGCAGCGAAACCCGCGCACAGCGATTCATGGAAGTCCGTGCGCGTGGAAATCCCAGGATGTGCACCAAAATTCTGCGTGGCGCACGCTGGTGCACACATCTACAAACAGCGTGCGCTACACGCACAGCGAAATCGCACATAGCACGTCGTACAAAACAAAAGTAGGAGGAACAGGGGACGTGACACGCGGAATGGGGAACAACTCGTGAAAATGTGGGCATCACGGGGGAAGTACAGGAGGCAAGTGCGCGGAACGCCCCCACGCACGTTCAAAACATGTATTCATGGAATCGAACGGGGCTAAGGCGTGCACCAAAAAAGTACCGCTAATCAGAAAACACGTACGCCAGCAGGAAGCAGGCGTACGTGGACCCGCGCAGCATAAAAGTGCGCGCAAACAACAAACAAGCACAGAGCCAGGAGGAATATACCGTTCCTAGCAGCAGTGGTCGTGGGATACCGCAGGAGGAGGAGGAGGATAGTCAGGTCCAGAATTTTTACACCCAGAACCAGCCTTTTTGGGATGCCTGATGACCAGGTATATGGGAGGTACCGGTTTCCACCTCACATAATACTCGACCTGGTCAGTGAGTGGGAGGATGACCTCACATCACCCACCCTGTGCTCCCAAGCACTCAGCCCCCTGCATAAGGTCCTCAATGTACTGCACTTCTTGGCCACTGGATCATTTCAACGGACAACTGCTATAGTGGGGGGGGGGTGTCACAGGCCACGCAGTCACGCTGCCTACACCAGGTCTTGGCCATCATGAGTGCACGCCCATCAGTCCGCAGGCACATATACCTGCCCAGAACACCTGCAGAAAGGCAGGCTGTCGTCCAGGATTTCTACGGGGTGGCACACTTCTCCAAAGTGCTAGGTGCCATTGACTCACCCATGTGGCTCTACGTCCACCCAGGGCATCAGAGCACATCTCTAGAAACCGCAAGCACTGGCATTCCATCAACGTCCAGGTAGTATGTGATGCCAAGAGAATCATCACCTGAGTATATGCCAACTATCCAGGGTCCACCCACGACAGTTTTATTTACAGAATGTCAACCCTAAACTGGGAACTAGAAGCTGGGCGGCATCGCGATACATGGCTGCTCGGTGAGTATAAATGCCACAGCACATGCATGCATGTCAGATACTGAGCAATGTCACAACCCCACTAATGATACCCATCACCACCTCCCCAGGGGACAGTGCCTACCCTCTGAGCACCCACATGATGACGCCAATTCGGAACCCCACCACGCCACCCGAGGTAAGATACAACAAAGCCCACATTGCAACCCGGGGCATAGTGGAGCGCACATTCGGAGTGCTCAAGTCATGCTTTCGCTCCCAAGACCGTTCAGGCAGGCAGCTGTTATACGCTCCCCCAGTAGTGTGCAGGATCATAGTGGCAGCATGTGTCCTGCACAACATTGCAACACGCCGGGGCCTGCCCGTGGACATGGTGGTGACCCCCCATCCCCAACCACATGCACGTCCGCTGCGCATGGGAGGGGAAAGGGCACGGGGTGAGGCAGCCCGTACGCAGCTGGTTACTTCACCTAAAATCACACCCCTGTGGAGTGCGCACAGCCCTGGCACATACCAGCTGACAATCAATGCAATGATGTAGACATAAGGGACAGTCAACTGTCACAAGCATACCAGCCTGAGATTGGTCACCTGGAAGTGTTACATTGTGTGCATCCCTACCTACACAAACACCACCAATATTGTGTCATCAAAAGACACACTTCTATGCTGCAAAAATCATTACCCCCTTGCAAAATACAACATGACAACAGTGCCATGTCACCCAACCCCTCTCCAGCACCGCCACCCAACACACCATGGCATGTCATGCTATGTGAGAGCAAACAAAGCAATCCCCAAAACATGACACAAGTGTCAAAGTACAGTGTCCTTAATGGAAACTGCCCACACACAATATGCTCCCAGTAATGTAGAACTAACAACACACATGACCAAATACTTACCAACAATCCAATACAGCTACACAACCTCAAACATAGCATAAACATGACAGTACTAAGTTAAAGTAGTGGTAGTCTTACAACCTGATCATGCCAGCACATCGGCCACTTCCAACTGTACAGTGCTGCTGCCACGCAAATGTCCAAGTGCACTGCTTAGAACTTGAACTCCATCTCCAAAGTAGACGGCCTTGTGAAGACATTAGGAATTAACCTGCAAATTAGGCGAAAGACATGGATGCACAAGCACGTAGCAATACACCATGCAGTGTACAATTCAACAACAATATCCACTAGGAATGTATACACAGTATTGACTACAGACTGCCCACACAGCTCATGGGAGTCCTACATCACTGTGTCAGTCAATGTCACTTGGGCACACCCTTTGCAAGCCCATGGAAACGGGAAGCAGGAGGGGTGTGTGTCTCACGAACCCAAGCATCTAACCCAAACTCAGGACAAGCCTGCATGTGCCCAGCCGGAATACAGTGGATGCCCACGGGAGCCACACAAGGCAACACACTGCAAAAAAACAAAACAAAAAATCAAAAATCAAACATCAAAAATTGCCATGTGGGGGATGGGGGGGGAGCCACCCAGGAGGTCGGAGGACAGGGTGCGCACCAACACCCACCTGTGTGGATGTTGGGGGAAAAAAACACCTCCATGGGCTCATGGCCTGCACGGCTATGCCAATGTGGGAGAACTGCTGCTGTCGCTCTCATCACCCTCTGTTGCTGCCACAGGAGGTGCTTCTGCCACAGGAGGTGGTGGTGCTATGGGAGGCAGCCCACGCAAAGCCCTGGTATGGTCCTCCATGGCAGCAAGCATGCGGGTGTGGAAGGTCTCGTTCTGGAGGATTATAGTGCGGAGATCCTCATGCAGCACCTGACGCGATGCCCGGATCTCCTCCCGAGTTGCCTGCATCTCAGCTGAGAGCGAACGTGTGAGCCGCTCCAGCTGCTGTTCTGTCCTCAAGTTAGTGGAAGCCTCAAGGTCAACAAGAGTCTCCCTGAGGTGATGGAGTTCTACCCTCAGGGCTTCCCTGTGGCCCTGGGACTCTATTGATATTGATTGGCGTAGAGTCTCCAGTGCCGCCCGTCTGTCCCTGTTGGACACCAACATGTCCTCCCTGTGTGATTGGCAAATGGAGTCTGTTGCCTGCTGTAGTAGCTCCATCTGCCTTTCAGGGGGGACAATGGAAGTGGCCACCCTGTCCATTGCTTGAGCCACCATCTCAACTGATGCTGCCTGTTGGGTTGCCATACCGTAAATGGATTGTCCCCATGCGGTATTGCCTGGTGGCGTACGGCCACCATGTCGGCGGGCCCCACACCTGTTTGGGGAAAGGCGATCTGCGCCTTGCTGTGCCGGCACTGCCTGAGGCTGTAGGACTGCATTCCCCCTCTGATCTGCTGGCCCAGGAACAGGATCAGATGTTGTGGAGTGTGACCCTACATCCGTAACCACCAAAGGCGGACTTACCAACACTGACATCCCCATAGAGGGTTCTACCCCTGGTACAGGTGGGTTGGACAGAACAGAATCCCTGCCAAGAACACTTACCTGCGACGCCACATAGGTCTCATCATCCGAATCAGCACCTGAACAGAGGTCTGGGGAGGTGCACTCAGAGGCACCCCTCGACAGAATGTTCTGCAGCAAGATTGGGTTCTCACCCACCACCACACCACGTCCCCCACTGGTGCCCGGTCGTGCCTGAGATTCCTCCTGGGTCTGCACCATCTCCTCAACCACAACAGCATCAAGTGCGTCATCCCCTGCAAAAACATGAAAGACAAAAAATGGAAACAGGCATTAGCATCATAGCACACAAATAGGCCTGACAAGCTACAGAACCAGTACATGATTTACACATGTCCCACATGACTATAACCCTCCCATGCATGCATTGTTGAGTTGGAAGGGGAGGCAAAAGGCAGACACTGATGACACCAACATGGAAGAGCAACACATTTGCAGCATGCTGGGTAGCAATGCCATCACACATTGGCCTGTGAGTGGCATGTCCAATACACGTACATGACACATGCCATCACACAGATGGCATGTACCATGGCCATGGTACATTCCACAAGTACATACATATGTCAGTGAATGAATACTGTCAGCCATCCATGTGAGATGGACATGATGGGATGAAAAATGCTACATAGTGTGACAAAATAGGCATGTGCCACACACTGCAACACATCCAGTTTACAAACATACAGTGATCGCAGGCCGATGTACACATCAATGGTTTGTCACTTCAACATGACAGGAAACAACTATCATGTTCCACATTCAAACAGGCCCCAAAAATTCCTGTGATCAGGCCAATACTCAATTATCCTGAAAGGTCAAATCATTCATCTAACAAGGTAGCACATGTGGTCCAATGTGGGGTTCATCAATGACAAAAGCATGTCACAAATGTGACAATAGGGCTGAGGAATGCATAGCAAAAGTGGGAGAATTGAAACAATCAGCCTGACCGAACAATGAAAAATACAAACAATGTTGTTGCAAGATGCCACTTCAAGGGCAACTGCCGTAATGGTGAGCCAAATTACTAATGTGGGCAGAAGGGATACTGTCACACCCAAATCCAAGGCTGCTTAATGTTTTGAATGAAGCACATGGGTGACCCATACCACTCATGCATACACACCCTCAACTGGCACTCAATCAGAACCCGTCACCCAAACAACATACAGATGCATTACACACACATGCATGGGCACTCACCGGACAATGCATTATAATCAGGTAGTCCTCCCACACCTTGGATCTGTTCCTCTGTGACGAAGGCCCCAGCAACAGACTCATGTTCAGTGAGTTTGTTGTCCTCTTGTGGAGACCCACCGCCAGTCACCAGAGTAGCGGCATGATTTGAGGCCAGCTTGTTCTTTGCTCTGCATTTCAGGTCATTCCACCGCTTGTAGCAATCATCAGCTAAGCGCCTCACAAATCCAAGGGCACTTATGCGGTCGGCGATGGTCTGCCAGTGTGCCTTACGTTGACCAGGTGTGGTCTTGCACCCTGCAGTCGCCAGCATTTTGTGGCTATGTGCCGACACATAGCCCACAAGTGCATCAAGTTCTGGATTATTGAAGCAAGGCTTCCTTGAGGTACCGGAGTGTGTAGCCGTGTCTGGGGTCTCAGCCTGTCGTGCCAGAACACCCTTCTTCCTCTTCTTTAAAGGTGGAGCAGAGCCAGAGTGCCTTACGCCGCTCTGGTCAGTAGGGGCAGAATCACCGGTGGACTGGGTAGTAGGAGTGTGGGAATGCACAATGACCATAGGTCTTGATGCAGGCATTGGTTGCAGGGTAATGTTGGCAGGGGGAACATCAGTTTGATGGACTGGGACTGACACTGTCCTGGCTGGGAGAGTCAGAGCTGGGGCGGATGGAGCTGCAGCTGACCCTGCAGCCTCCCCACCCTGCATACTTGGGGCAGCAGATGACATAGCTGCGCCAGATCCACGTGGATTGGTGACAACAACTTGCACCGCCACACGTGGCCTAGACTTGCTGACCTGAAAGTCAGCCAGGGAGTCATCCTGTGCCAGGTCAGGTGCCACAATGGCTGGTCCAACAGGGGCTGAGCTTGGATGGTGTCAGCCACGTTTCCCTCAACCATGGGGGGGGCATGGGTGTCCCTGATTGTTCCTCCACACATGGGGGCATAGGGGTACCCTGCAAATCCCGGCCATGTCCCCTGCGGCGCCCACCACGGCCACCTCTTGAGGGTCGGCCACCTTTGCCTCCCTTACCGCTTGGTCGCCTCCCAACCATGGCACTGATGTTGTTGTGCATATGGGAGTTGCAGTAAACTATTGTCCTGGGCAATTGGGGGTCAAAGGGGTAGGATACCAGATGGAATTCGTACCCTATTGCTCTAACAAGGCTGTCTGTGACCCCTGGGGGAAGATGACGGGTCACGCAACGCACAGGCAGCCCAAAATCAAAAATAAAAGTGCACGCAACCCCTCGTAGACCACGTGTGTGAAGAAATGAACCCGCACTATGCTGTGGCACCCAGAAACACAAAAAATAGTGTACGCGTAATACACTCAGCCTACAATGACCTCTGAAGGGGAACGCAACACACGGGGCAAGCACAGTTGCTAAGTACGTGCAGAACTCACCGTCTGCCTGGAAAAAGAACGTGAAAAATATGCACGTGTGCGCGTTGGCAACACTCCCGCCAAAAGGAGAATTGTACGCTGTCTGAGGAGACAGGACAAAAGGAGAAGTGAACTCTGTTTGAGGAAACAGGCCCAACAAAAAATCAGAAAAGATCTGTCAGAGGTAACAGGGAGTACGAACTAGAAACACTGTGAAGTAATCGCGTGTGAACCGACAAGAAGTACAGATTTCACCCACTCGCTCTCCACGAAAAGCACGTACAAGGAAATGGCATCCTACACGCAGCTTTTAAACCGGCCCACACGTACACGTCAGAGACACATGTACGCGGGCGCTTTCATCCAATTACACGCGATGACACTCGGACGTGCAGTTTTTCCACGTGTGCTCTGTCATCACGTGCTATGAGGGAAACGCCCGCGCGCGTAATGTAACTTACGCGCTTACGCACTAAGGGCCTTTGGTCAAATGGAATCGCGTGCGTGTGCTGACGCACTTACGCGCTAAGGGCCTTTCCTCGAATTACACGCTGACGTGCAAGATTTTCACGTGACAAATCACTCCGTATCAAGCTGGCCACGCGAAAACACATGGAAGACCACGCTCCTGCCCTGAAGGCCATTTTCCAGCCCCCCAGAACCCTGAGCATGCTCCCACCTGCCATCTGCTGCTGCCTGACTGCCTGCTCCCCACGTGCCCTGCTATTTGGTGCCTGCACATCAGCCATCTGCATGGGTCCAGTTGCTGTGTCCACCCCTGCTGGAACAGAAGACTCCCGACTGGGATACCATCACTCCACAGCCCAGCCCCAGGACACAGTTGCCCACCCACGCCTGCCTCGGGGGTCGCCATGTCGGGGCAAACACCATCTGAGACTACTGGCAATCCCCAGCCAGAGGGGCAGAGGGCCACCAGCTTCAGTCAGAAGGAAGTTGGTGTCCTGGTGGAGCATGTCCTGGGCCATTATGATGCCCTCTTTGGAACATCACGCGCCAACAAGGAAGGACGGGATAGGATCTGGGACGACTTTGTGGTTGCCATCAACACGGAGGGGGTGGCAACCCGCAACATCAAGCAAGTCAAGAAGCGCTGGGAGGACTTGAGGTCCAGGACCCTCATAAAGGCCCGGCGCCTCATGGAGGGGGGCCGGGGCAGCATGAGTACCATCCAGATGAGGGTCCTGGAACGCGTAGGCCCAGCACTCCACGCCCAGATCCTTCGGAGGCAGACCCGTCTGGAGTTGAGCGGTAAGTGGCCAAGCATTGCTTTGTGAGACAGGGCATGTTGCAGGATGCTGGTTGTCTGATACTTGCCTGTATGTGTGACATAGGCCATGTACGTATGTGTGTGTGCAGGGACATCATGGTCATGCATGTGAGACCAGTAATGTGTGAACCACATGGTTGGTGCATGTGTTACAATGCAACATGCGCAGCAGCATGCGGAATGCTCACATTAATGCATGCCTGTCTCTGTTATTGGACATGGATGGGGTGTGAGAGATGGGTGCTGCTGTCATGGACATGTATGGTGTCCATGTCTGTGTGTCTGACTTGCGTGTCTGTGACTTGTAAATGCCATGGATGCATGACACATGTCTGTGACAATGTTCAGATTCACTGATGCAGCCTACTCATCCTTGTATCCACTGTGTCTGGGGTGTACGAGGCCAGATGGATGAAACTACGGTGAAGTGTGTTCAAATGATAGGCATGACCCATGATGCATGTGAGTTTCAAACCAGCATTGTATGTTTCAAGAGTCCCTTGGACATGTATGCTAATGTTCATAGCATGCGCCATGCCTGTTACTGCATGTGTTTTGCCTGCACTGACCCATGTGTTGTGGAGGGACATGATGGAAGTGATGTTTGACTGTGCCACTCATCTGCTATTGCTTCCTGTCTAGGGGACCATTTTACAGTACCCTGATGCTTGTGTTCTATGTCTCCCTCTACACAGCGGCAAGTGATGAAGAGGGCGGAGATGGCGCTGTGGAGCAAAGCGGCGGGGATGTTCCCACCGGTGGGCGAAGCAAGGCCCAGTCACCCTCCCAGAAATTACCATCGTCTGGGAGTGAGGGGACTGGTGCTGTGTCTGCCACTACGGCTGCAGCGGAAGGGGTGGGTGAGCCCCCACAGGGGCTTGCAATGGCGGAAGATGGTGTGGAGCCATCCAGGTTGGTGGTTTCCACAGAGGTGTAGGAGGCCACTACTGAGCCGCACATGGGGCCTGGTGGGGGTGGTACCACTGGTGCAAGTGGTGCAGTCCAGGGGCAGGGGCAGGAGGCAGCACAGGTCGCCGTGGAGGGGCCTGTGCATGTCACTGTCCCTGACACTGTGACTGTACCACCATGCACCAGCAGGGATGCCCCATCCCAGGCCCGTCCGCAGGTAGGGGGGATGTCCATGTCATCTGACACTCCTCTACCTGCGGACGAGGGGACCCCTGGCCGTATGGAGAAGGTCCTGATTGGTGTCGCGTTGCGCACGCGTGACATTCGTGATGACGTGCGTGCTTCCCGGGGGGAGTCAACACGTCAACACGAAGAGCAGCATGCCAACGTGGCCCAGTTGGGAGTGTCCATGGTCGGGGGTTTTGTACATGTGTCGTCCACTCTGGCGGCCCTCTCCTCCTCTGTGGAGACTATGCGCCAGTCGTTCTCCATGCCGTCTTCCGGCCCAGATGCCACCAGGGCCCCCTGTGGACCTGCCCTGACCAACGCAGCCAGCTCGGTGGGGATCCCATCCCTGCCACAGTCGGGAGTCGGAGGTCCAGCAGAGGTGGACACCCCAGCAACTGGACCCCAGCAGAAGGAGGATGTGCCGGCATCATCGGGCAGGGCACGTGCACGACGTCGTCGGTGGATTCCATCAGCCTGGATGCCGTCTTGCTGGCAGAGGCAGTTGCGTCGGAGACAGCGGCAGGCTCAATGTGGGAGGCATATTGGCTCAGGGCCATCTACATCAGAGGGGCAGGCATCGGCCGGAGGGCAGGAGGACCCTGGGATGGGAGTGTCTTCCGTGTGGCAGCGGTTGGGCCAGTGGATAGGTGCGGAGCGGCGGTGGGCGGAGGAGGCACGGCTCACAATGGTCAGGGCGGAGAACTCAATGCGCAGGGCGCTGAGGCGGGCTGAATGCCTCGAGGGAATTCGCAGGGAGTTGGAGGTAGACATGGCGTTATCCCTGTGAGACTTCGGGGCCAGAGAACAGGCCCGCCTCCAAGACATTGAACAGGAGTTCGATGATGCCCTGGCCCATGACATCAACAAGTGAGCCGTTGGATTGTATATACGCCTCCATTGTATATAGTTCATTAGTGTTAAGTTTAATTTCTTTTTTCTTTCATTTGGGGCGCATGGACTATGCCCCACATTTTTGTATATAGTTAGTAATTAGGTAGGTTTCAATGTAGGTTTCATTTATGTCGTTGGGCTTATGGACCCTGGATTTGCTATTTGTACATAGTTTTACAGTGGATTTTTCTCCTTCATCTTTTTTTGTCTCACCATGGAGCAATGGATATTACGCTTATCTTTCCCTTTGGATTTGCTTTGTTGGACGGTGACTTTGGACACATTTTCATTTGGATTAATTTGGATTCTCATTTTATTTATTTATCATTTTTTGGGACATGCTGCATTTTGATTATTATTGGCATTATTGTGTGTTTTGATTTCATTCCCTTCATTTTGACTTGAATACATTTTTGTTTCTTACTTCAATGTGTGGTCTTCTCTCATTGGTTTCATGCATGTCACAATGTGGGTTTTCTCAGTCATGTGTGCCATTGTGTGGGTCTGAAAAATGTGTACTTATGCGCATACTGCTTATTTGTGATCTATCATGTAATGGGGCTTTCAATTTGGAGTGGATGTAAAGCTTGGTTGGGTGTTTGGACTGGGGTGGCGTGGGGTGGGATTTGGGTGGCCATAAGAGCCAGGGATCTGGATTGTGATGACGTGTTGGCTGGGGGACATGTGTCGGGGCCTGCTGGCAGGTGCCTGTCAATGATGGGGGGGTGGGGGTGCTGGGGGACATGTGTCGGGGCCTGCTGGCAGGTGCCTGTCAATGATGGGGGGGTGGGGGTGCTGGGGGACATGAGTGGGGGCCTGCTGGCAGGTGCCTGTCAATGATGGGGGGGTAGGGACGCTGGGGGACATGAGTGGGGGCCTGCTGGCAGGTGCCCCTCACTGCTGGGGGGTGGGGGTGCATGAGTGGGGACCTGCTGGAAGGTGCCCCTCACTGCGGTGGGGGTGGGGGTGCTGAGGGACATGTGTCGGGGCCTGCTGGCAGGTCCTGTCAATGATGGGGCGGTGGGGGTGCTGGGGGACATGGGTGGGGGCCTGCTGGCAGGTGCCTGTCAATGATGGGGGGTGGGGGGGCTGGGGGACATGAGTGGGACATGAGTGGGGGCCTGCTGGCAGGTGCCCTGCACTGCTGGGGGGTGGTGGTGCAGGGGGACATGAGTGGGACATGAGTGGGGGCCTGCTGGCAGGTGCCCTGCACTGCTGGGGGTGCAAGGGGACATGAGTGGGACATGAGTGGGGGCATGCTGGCAGGTGCCCTGCACTGCTGTGGGGTGGGGGTGCAGGGGACATGAGTGGGGGCCTGCTTGCAGGTGCCCCTGACTGCTGGGGTGCTGGGGGACATGAGTTGGTGATCATATTGCAACGTGACATGTGGCTTGGCTGGGGGGCATGCCCATGGTGGATGGGCTGCTTGCGGGACATGACCAGGGGTGCAGGGTAGTCCCCTGTGGTGTGGGCTGCCTGCAGGGGCCGTGGAGGGGGTAGAGGGGACACCTGGGAGGACCTACACTGCCAATTCACGTGTAGGACTCCCTGCGCACCCCCGAAATATGCGTTCCCCGCTCTGACAGCAAAATCGCGTGTGAAACTTCATGCGCAGCCCAGTAATACACGTACCCTGCTACAATCGCGTGTGAAACTTCCCGCGCACCCCTGAAATACACGTACCCAGCCCAATCGCGTGTAAAAGTTCCCGCGCACCCCTGAAATACATGTATCCAGGCCAATCGCGTGTAAAACTTCCCGCGCACCCCTGAAATACACGTACCCAGGCCAATCGCTTGTAAAAGTTGCCGCGCACCCCTGAAATATACGTACCCAGGCCAATTGTGTGTAAAAGTTCCCGCGCACCCCTGAAATACACCTACCCAGCCCAATAGCGTGTAAAAGTTCCTGCGCACCCCTGAAATACACGTACCCAGCCCAATCGCGTGTGAAACTTCCCGCGCACCCCTGAAATACACGTACCTAGGCCAATCGCATGTAAAAGTTCCCGCGCACCCCTGAAATACACGTACCCAGGCCAATTGCGTGTAAAACTTCCCGCGCACCCCTGAAATACAGGTACCCAGGCCAATTGCGTGTAAAAGTTCCCGCGCACCCCTGAAATACACGTACCCAGGCCAATCGCATGTGAAACTTCCCGCGCACCCCTGAAATACACGTACCCTGCTGAAATCACGTGTGAGACTTCCCGCAAACCCCGTAATACATGTACCCCGCTCGCACAGGGCCCTTTCGCGTGTGAGACTTCTCGCGAACCCCATAATACACGTACCCTGCTGAAATCGCGTGTGAGACTTCCCGCGAACCCCGTAATACACGTACCCCGCTCGCACAGGGCCAATATTCCTGGTGTTCGCGGGAAGTCTCACACGCGAAAGGGCCCTGTGCGAGCGGGGTACGTGTATTCGCGGGAAGTCTCACACGCAATTTCAGCATGGTACGTGTATTATGGGGTTTGCGGGAAGTCTCACACGCAATTTCATCAGGGTACGTGTATTTCGGGGGTGCAGGGGAGTCCTACACGTGATTTGGCAGTGTGGGTCCTCCCAGGTGTTCCCTCTACACCCTCCACGGACCCTGCAGGCAGCCCACACCACAGGGGACTACCCTGCACCCCTGGTCATGTCCCGCAGGCAGCCCATCCACCATGGGCATGCCCCCCAGCCAAGCCACATGTCACCTTGCACTACTGATCAACAATGCATTACCCCCTGCACCCCCACCCCCCAGCAGTGCAGGGCACCTGCCAGCAGGCCCCCACTCATGACCCCCTGAACCCCCACCCCCCAGCAGTCAGGGGCACCTGCCAGCAGGCCCCCACTCATGTCCCCCTGCACCCCCACCCCCCAGCAGTCAAGGGCACCTGCCAGCAGGCCCCCACTCATGTCCCCCTGCACCACCACCCCCCAGCAGTGCAGGGCACCTGCCAGCAGGCCCCCACTCATGTCCCACTCATGTCCCTTGCACCCCACCCCCCAGCAGTGCAGGGCACCTGCCAGGAGGCCCCCACACATGTCCCACTCATGTCCCCCTGCACCCCACCACCAGCAGTGCAGGGCACCTGCCAGCAGGCCCCCACTCATGTCCCACTCATGTCCCCCTGCACCCCCACCCTCCAGCAGTGAGGGGGCCCTGCCAGCAGGCCCCCACTCATGACCCCCTGCACCCCCACCCGTGCAGGGCACCTGCCAGCAGGCCCCCACTCATGTCCCCTTGCACCCCCACCCTCCAGCAGTGCAGGGCACCTGCCAGCAGGCCCACACTCATGTCCCACTCATGTCCCCCTGCACCCCCACCCACCAGCAGTCAGGGGCACCTGCCAGCAGGCCCCCACTCATGTCCCCCTGCATCCCCACCCCCCAGCAGTGCAGGGCACTTGCCAGCAGGCCCCCACTCATGTCCCACTCATGTCCCCCTGCACCCCCACACCCCAGCAGTCAGGGGCACCTGCCAGCAGGCCCCCACTCATGTCCCGTTGCACCCCCACCCCCCAGCAGTGCAGGGCACCTGCCAGCAGGCCCCCACTCATGTCCCACTCATGTCCCCCCTGTACACCCGCCCCCCAGCAGTGAAATGCTGATCTCATGACACAAACCAAAAGTCAAAACTATGTACATCAAGACATGTCCGTCACACACAACACTGGTTGGCATTGCTTGTGTAAACCCACATTTTCACATGCATCAAGCCAATGAGTGAATCCCACACATGGAACTGAAAAATGAACATGTATTATGTACATGAAATCAAAAATGAAATGAAAGCATACCAAAATATGAAACATGAAATGAAAAGCATGTGAAAATGATGATTGAATGAAAATGATAACCAATCCATATGAATTTGAACGAAAAACAGTCCAAAGTCAGCCTCCAACAACGCAAATCCAAACGAAATGTAAAAAAAAAAAGACATCCATTGCTTCATGTTCGTAACCAAAAAAATGAGAAAAATCAATCCATAATCAAACTATTTACAATCCATTGTCCGTGAAAAAAAAATCCATTGCTCCATGTCCATAATGCAAAACAAAAATAAAAAGGATACATGATGAAACTATATACAATCCATTGTCCAAGGATGTAAAGGGTCCATGATCCCAACCAAAATAATGAAACCTACCTGAAAATATGACTATATACAAATTTGGGTGGCATTGTCCATTCACCACAAATAAAAGGAAAACATAAAGGAAACCTAACTCTAAAAACTATTTACAAGGGCAGCGGGCTAGTCCGACGGCTCACTTTTGGATGTCCTGAGCCAGGGCATCATCGAACTCCTGCTCAATGTCCTGGAGGCGGTCCTCTTCCATGGCCCGAGGGTTCGCAGGGACGACGACATGTTCTCCTCCAACTCCCTGCGAATTGTCTCGAGGCACTCGGCCCGCCTCAGGGTCCTCCGCATGGAGTTCTCCGCCCTGACCATCGTGAGCCGTGCCTCTTCTGCCCGTTGCCGCTCCGCATCTATAACATGGCCTAACCGCTGCCACACGGAAGACACTTCCAGTCCTGGGTCCTCCTGCCCTCTGACCGATGCCTGCCCCTCCGATGTTGAAGGCCCCGAGCCATCATTGCTCCCACCTAGAGCTTGCTCCTGCTGCTGCTGTCCACGTGCCGTGTCTGATGGTGCCTGTACATCCTCCATCAGCTGGTCTCCAGTTGTGGTGTTCACCCCTGCTGGGCCAACGACTCCCGACTGTGGCAGGGATGTGAGCTCCACCAAGCTGGCTGTGTTGGTCGGGCCAGGTCCACAGGGGGCCCTGGTGGAATCTGGGCTGGAAGACGGTGTGGGGAACGACTGGCGCACAGTCTCCACAGAGGAGGCGAAGTCCGCCAGAGTGCGCAACACATGTAGGGACCCACCAACCAGGTCGGAGCCCATACGTTCGTGGGACCCCTCGTCCGCAGGTAGTGGAGAGGCAGATGACATGGCACTCTCCCCTACCTGCGGACGGGCCTGTGACGGGGCCTCCCTGCTGGTGCATGGTGGTGCAGTCACAGGGTCAGGGACAGCGACATGCACAGGCCCCTCCGCGGTGACCTGTGCTGCCTCCTGCCCCTGGCCCTGGACTGCACCACTTGCACCAGTTGTACTACCCCCACCAGGCCCCATGTGCGGCTCAGTAGCAGGCTCCTCCTCTGTGGAGACCATCAACCTGGATGTCTCCACACCATCTTCCGCCATTGGAAGCCCCTGTGGGGGCTCACCTGGCCCTTCCGCCACAGCCGTTGTGGCAGACGCAGCACCAGGCCCCTCGGTCCCGGAACATGGTAATTCCTGGGAGGGTGTCTGGGCCTTGCGTCGCTGCCCAGTGGAGACATCCCCGCCGCTTGGCTCCACAGCGCCGTCTCCGCCCTCTTCTTCACTTGACGCTGCATAGAGGGGGACATAGAACACAAGCATCAGGGTACAGTACAAAATACCCTGAACAGGAAGCAATAACACATGAGTGGCACTGTCAAATGTCACTTCCATCCTGTCATTCCACAACCCATGGGTCAATGCACACAACACACATGCAGAAACAGTCCCGGCGCCTGCAATCAACATCAACATCCATGTAGAAGGGCCCCTGTAAACCAAGATGTTGCCTTCAAAGTCACATGCAGCCATGGCGTTTCAAAGTCACACACACACTTCTCTGGCACACACACACACGTGCACCATAGAAGTACATGACATCAGCACCCATTCCTCACCCCCCCTTCATGTCCAGGAACAGAGACAGCCATGCTTTCATGTGTGCATTCCGCATAGAGCTCCCCATGTTGCATTAAAACACATGCACCAACCATGTGGTTCACACATAACTGGTCTCACATGCATGACCATGATGTCCATGCACACACACATCCATACATGGCCTATATCACACATACAGGCAAGCATCAGACTAGCAGCACACTGCAACATGCCCAGTCTCACACAGCAATGCTTGGCAACTTACCGCTCAACTCCACGCCTCCGAAGGATCTGGGCGTGGAGAGCTGGGCCTACGCGTTCCAGGACCCTCATCTGGATGTTACTCATGCGTGCCCGGCCCCCCTGTGCAAGGCGCCGGGCCTTGTGGAGGGTCCTGGACCTGAAGTCGTCCCAGCGCTTCTTGACGTGCTTGATGTTGCGGGTTGCCACCCCCTCCGCGTTGATGGCAACCACTACGTCGTCCCAGATCCTCTCCTGTCCTTTCTTGTTGGCGCGTGATGTTCCGAAGAGGGCATCGTAATGCCCCAGGACATGCTCCACCAGGACACCAACTTTGGTGGCAGTGAAGCTGGTGGCCCTCTGCCTCTCTGGCTGGGGGTTTCCAGTGGTGCCATATGGAGATGTGCCCGACATGGCAACCCCAGATGCAGGAGTGGGTGGGCAACTGGGTTCTGGGGCTGGGCTGTGGAGCGATGGTATCCCAGTCGGGAGTCTTCTGTTCCAGCAGGGGTGGACACAGCAACTGGACCCCTGCAGATGGCTGATGTGCAGGCACCAAATAGCAGGGCACGTGGGCAGCAGACAGTCAGGCAGCAGCAGATGGCAGATGGGAGCGTGCTCGGGGCACTGGGGGGCAGGAAAATGGCCTTCAGGGCAGGAGCGTGGTCTTCCGTGTGTGTATGCGTGGCCAGCTTGATACGGAGGGATTTGGCATGTGAAAAATGTACACGTCAGCGTGTAATTCGAGGAAAGGCCCTTACCGCGTAAGCGGGTCAGCACACGTACGCGATTTCATTGGAACAAAGGCCCTTTGCGCATAAGCGCGTCTGTGACGTGTCGCACACAGGCGTTGCCCTTTCGCGTGTCAAACTTCACGCGAACCCCAGGAATACACGTACCCCACTCGCACAGGGCCCTTTCGCGTGTAAAACTTCCGGCGAACCCCAGTTATACACGTACCCTGCTGAAATGGCATGTGAGACTTCCCGCGAACCCCATAATACACGTACCCTGCTCGCACAGGGCCCTTTTGCGTGTCAAACTTCCCACGAACCCCAGTAATACACGTACCCTGCTGAAATGGCATGTGAGACTTCCCGCGAACCCCATAATACACGTACCCTGCTGAAATCGTGTGTGAGACTTCCCGCGAACCCCATAATACACGTACCCTGCTCGCACAGGGCCCTTTCGCATGTCAAACTTCATGCGAACCCCAGGAATACACGTACCCCACTCGCACAGGGCCCTTTCGTGTGTAAAACTTCCCGCGAACCCCAGTTATACACGTACCCTGCTGAAATGGCCAGTGAGACTTCCCACGAACCCCAGGAATACACGTACCCCACTCGCACAGGGCCCTTTCGCATGTAAAACTTCCCGCGAACCCCAGTTATACACGTACCATGCTGAAATGGCGTGTGAGACTTCCCGCGAACCCCATAATAAACGTACCCCGCTCGCACAGGGCCCTTTCGTATGTCAAACTTCCCGCAAACCCCAGTTATACACGTACCCTGCTGAAATGGCATGTGAGACTTCCTGCGAACCCCATAATACACGTACCCCACTCGCACAGGGCCCTTTCGCATGTCAAACTTCACGCGAACCCCAGGAATACACGTACCCCACTCGCACAGGCCCTTTCGGTGTGAAACTTCACACGCACCCCAGTAATACACGTTCCCCGCTTGGCTTTGCTGTTTGGCAGCCCTGTAAACTGGTCTGGGGTTAGCGCGGCCCTTTGCGCTGAATTGGGGATTTTGATGGCTTTTCCTTGCGCGAGGGCGTTCTTGGGGGCGTAACTGGCGCTGCTGCAGGGTCGCTGCGCCACTCTGCGCCACGGCTGGTTTTGGAGGCTAAAATCCATGAATACGCTGTGCGCGGAAATCGATTTTAGCGCACGCGGCTGGCGCAGACATTCGCACTCGCACACTGTGCGCCAGCCGCGTGCGCCAGTTTTGTGCGAAATTCTATGAATTACCCTGACAATCTTTCTGTTATACTGTATTAGAACAGAGGGAAATTTGTTTTTAGTCTTATTCACACTTAGGCCCCAATTCACATAGGGACCCAGTGTTCACATCTACAAAACCAAATAGGCCTTTCTCTTTACATGCTGGCATTTTATATGATGAAAATAAGTATTTTTACTAGTAACATGCAAAATGTTTGGCTTCAATTTAGATTTCTGGATCACCGGCCTCTGCTTTATAGAAGTCAAGGTCACATGCTGCTATCGGTTTCTTTAAGTTGAAATTTTAACTTTTCATATTTTAGGAAAACAGCATTTCTAGCCGAATGCGTCTTACTTTTCCAGGTACCATGCACATTCAGTAATTCTAAGCTCTCGGGCATATTTTTCTTCACTTGAGTGCCTGTCCATTTTAGTAGAGTTGAAATAAGCCCAATGTTTTTCCTTCATTACGTCTTCTGTTGAAAAACAATGTTTTGAACAAGCCTGAATTTTCCAATGGGTCTCAACATCAGCCAGCTTCACTCTCACAATAGGGCCCTAGCATGGCCTCTCAATCTCTGTCAATCTGGGTCTTTATTTTACCCCACACTGGAGCACTGGAGTCTGAGCGCCTTGCCCTTCATGCACATGGACGTATTTACAACAAGATCGACTAGGCCCAGGACTCGGGTGGCAGATTGCCAGGGTAGCAGCATTTATTTGCAGTTTATTTTTAATTTACTAGTTGTCAATTCTTAGATATAAAGCCAATTTTGTTTCTCTGGGTCTGGCTGATCCACAACACTGTGAGTAATTTTGAGCAGTTAGCAGTCATTCCACTCTGACAGTTTAAGTCTTTGATGGCCAAACTTGTACATATGCTTGATATTTACAAAACCTTAATTGTTAGGGTGACTTTTGTTTACTAAAGAAATAAAGAAGGAAATGCATACCAGTGTACCACACCCAGAGTGCTTTGGGTATTTAGTGATTCAGTCATAATACTCTCATGGACATATATGAAAGCTATACAGCTCTTTGGTCATTCTCATCTTCATAAAATGCTCTTAAATATGAAAAACATCCAAATCCTTATTGGTTTTATTGGTGCCACTTCAATTCTCTTTGAAGTTATTTCTAATCATTACACACATACACTGTGTTAAGCAATCATTTTTATATTCAAATACACAACATGCATTTTTTAAACCGTTAGAAAAAAATAGGGGTTTCCTGTCAGAAAAGTAAAGGTTAAAAATGATGCATCATTTTACAATAATAAACGCAGGCCTATGCTTACGTCAAGCACAGAGTTCCCAGAGGTGGCACTAATATGATGTTCCGAAACGAGCACTCATTTCCCTCTCCGTCTGCACATTTTAGAAGTCTGTGGCCACCCAAAAGGTGCAAGCATGAAATAGTTCACAGAGAAGGTAAAATGGCGAAGAGTAAATCTGAATGCACACGTGAATCAAGAAACCTGTGAAAGGATACCCAAAGCCATAGAAGGGTGAGGACAAAAACTGTGTGCCAAAGGTACACACTGCTTCACAGCTGTAAAGGTGTTCAGTAAAATATCCATTCTTCCATCATTACAGAAGATGCTCAGTGCTAAGCAGGCAAATGGCATCCCTGCTGGATTTATCATCTGTCTTTGATGACATTCTGCTGTACGCTCAGTACTACAAGGAGAACCAAATGCAAAGTATGTCACACAATGCATAACCATGATGTTTATAAGTAATCTTTACATTCCTTATATTTTAAATACAAGGTAGGTCTTTTACTTTGAGATAACACTTCAAATGACAGCAGGACATCTATATCTATACCCACACATCTCAAAATGTTCCTATGTATTGTACAGTCCAACCAACTGTACGGAGTTAACACACATTTCAAATCACCTTAAGTGCAAGCGGGCAAGACCCATAGCCTACACAACACCCACAAAAAGTGATATTGTGCTGGAACGCCCAATCGATTGCTCAATTTTGCTCTTGTAGTGTTGGGAATTTTGAACAATTGCACAAACTGCAATGATGTAAGCAATATGTGCCTCTTCATTTGTTATAAATGGTGCCTGCATAGTGCGGCTATGATGAATGTTGTTGCTTCCCACACATGAATGTTCAGAGTCACCCTTATCCATTACTCCACTGTGGGAATGCACAGCCAAAGATTCTGAGAACCTTCTCCAACTGTCCCTACTCTACTGAGGTGTTTATGCCCAGGCAGAGTTTATAAAATTCACTTGTGATGTTGCCAAATTTTAATTGCGTTCCAGCCCAAGGGATGGGAGGTACATCGGCTGCAGCAGGTAACTTGCCTTCTTTCCATTTTGCCCCATCCTAGCACCAGAGTTGGAACCATGAGAGGAGGGTTGAATTCATTTTATTCAACATTTTTATCAGATGTGCCTGTACCACTTGCAAATATTTCATATGTAAACTTTACCATTTGACAAGACTGGATGTAGAAATGTAGTTATGCTGCATGAATATTACAGACCAGTCTAGTTGCTTCTCATAAAGGGACAGCAGGCAGTTTGTGAGAAAAAAACAGATATTAACATTGTAACCAAAGTTCCTCGTTCCAGCCTTCTCTGACTTGTGTCCAGTTGGCAGACAGCTTATGTTCTTGTTGCTTCCTCTAAAAGATTGCTTTTGAACATAACCAAAAGTGGACAATTAGCCTCAACAAGCACATCTAGTGCACTCAGCTGTAGAACACGCTGCTTTCTCCAAATCTTGTTCAGCAGAGATCTTAAAACACTTGTTCAACTGACATAACATAGAAGATGACAGGCTTGAATAAATAGAGGCAGCAATAACATTTGAATCCCTGCAACAGTAAAAACGTCCTTATGATGTTATGGAGCCACAATGGGGGACTACATGGGGGTGAGGGGTCATAGTTTCGACAACGCGGACCGATTTTGTTGATGGGGTGGAATCTGGTGAATATGCAGAGTCTGGCAGAGGTGGAGTAAAGTTGGGGTGGGCATGCACTTATTTGGGCCTAGGGAAGCAGAAAGCCTAAATACAACACTGTTCATGCCATTATAGAGTTATAGGACTCTCAGTCATGCCATTATAGCAATATCGATCTTCAGCAGTGCACACTTCATCACATCCATGCCATTGTAGCATAATATGACTACAGCAGTGTGAACCCCCTTCTGGTCATGTTATTATAGCATTCTACGACTCTAGCAGAGTGAGCTTCTTCCAAGTCATGCCATTATAGTGCTCTTGGACTGTATAGCATTCCAGGAATCTAGCAGTGTGACTTTGTCCCAGTAGTGCTTTTACTGTGCAGGGCTATATCATTTGCACTTCATCTGGCATTCTGAGAGTGCTACGGGAGAGCTCCTCCCAGTTATGTCAATATCGTATTCCAGGAATCTAGCAGTGTGACCTTTGTCCCATTCATGCCATTATAGCACTTTCGGGCTCTAGTAGTGTGATCTTTGCGCTTTGCCCCACTAGTGCTGCTGCAGTGCCGGACTACATTATTGGCACATCATCGGACATTCTACGAGTGCTAGCGGGGTACTGCAGTGTGAGCACACTCGCATTCATGCCATTATAGCTTTGCAGGACTCTAGCAGTGTGTAGTGCTGTAGGACTCTAGCATTGTGAGTTCTGCGCGTTGCCCCACTAGTGCTTCGCAGTGCAGGACTACATCATTGGGTACTTCATCTGGCATTCTGTGAGTGCTAGCAGAGTACTGCAGTGTGAGCTTCCCCCCAGTAATGCCATTATAGCATTTCAGGAATCTAACAGTGTGACCTTTGTCCCTTTCATGCCATTATAGCACTTTCGGGCTCTAGTATTGTGATCTTTGCGCTTTGCCCCACTAGTGCTGCTGCAGTGCCGTACTACATTATTGGCACATCATCGGACATTCTGCGAGTGCTAGCGGGGTACTGCAGTGTGAGCACACTCGCATTCATGCCATTATAGCTTTGCAGGACTCTAGCAGTGTGTAGTGCTGTAGGACTCTAGCATTGTGAGTTCTGTGCGTTGCCCCACTACTGCTTCGCAGTGCAGGACTACATCATTGGGTACTTCATCTGGCATTCTGTGAGTTTTAGCAGAGTACTGCAGTGTGAGCTTCCCCCCAGTCATGCCATTATAGCATTTCAGGAATCTAGCAGTGTGACCTTTGTCCCTTTCATGCCATTATAGCACTTTCATGCTCTAGTAGTGTGATCTTTGCGCTTTGCCCCACTAGTGCTGCCGCAGTGCCGGACTACATTATTGGCACATCATCGGACCTTCTGCGAGTGCTAGCGGGGTACTGCAGTGTGAGCTTCCTCGGCGCTTCCCTTCCAGTTCTAGGGCGGCCGGGCCCCCTCCCTGGCTTTGAGCTGCCATGGCGCGCGCCGGATCATTGACCCGCTCTTGCACCCTGAGAGCGGGCAAGGGACGCGCTTCACCTGAGCATTCGTTTCCTGCCCCCCCTCTTTCACTCCCCCATCCCTCCGCGTCTGCACACTACGCCCCCCTCCCCCCTGCCCCCGGCGCCCACTCGCATGCGCGTGCTGCATGATTTATAGATTTGGAATAAAATGAATTAGTCTGAAATGAAATATAGTGCGGCGGGAGCGGCGATGGCCGCATGAAAGATTAATGTTGCCGAGCGACCTGAAAACATAATTCTAAATTAGTTGCGTCTGTATGTATATTTTTTTGTATTAAAGGTGTAAAGCGTTCATGCAGGACTGACCTGGTGATTAATAATGCATCGGTACTCAAAAAGTACAGAGCACGTGTGCCTGGAGGGAGGGGCACAACGCGCTTCTGCCCTCCCTGCACATGGAGTGGATATATACATCTCAATTAGAGTGACCCCTTTCACAGCTCTAAAGCCCATTCATTGTGCTAGCGCCTCGAGAGCCGCGGGTGTACATCTGCTTTAGAAACAGACATTACATTAAAATTATTAAGCAATAATCACCAGTTCCATGGACTGCACTGAGAGGTAAAGGTAATGGACTGGGGTGAAAAGCCCGAGTGCATTCAGGGTCTGTCCCGAGGGTCCAAGGCCATTGCGATCAGGATAGGCCGGAGGAACAGGTGATTTGGCAACCTCTTGGGTTGGGTCCATCAGCTCCAACTACTACTGAGCAGGGCAGCTCTACTGAGGCTGGATCGTAAAGTGAGTCATCATGTCGCGCAAGGGCCAGGCTTCACATGACACAATCTCAACCAGCAGCTCAGAGAAGAATCCACTGTGTACCATTACCGGGAACAGGGCGAAACTGGCCAAGAGGATCAAGCAGGGTTTTAAGTGGGCTGGGGCCAGCAAGGGCCGGGCCGGGCAGTCTCTAGAAAGGGCTCCTGCGCCGGGGCCAACCACCGACTAGCCCCAGTCAGCCGACACCTCAGGAAACCCGTGTAAGAGGCTGCACGGTTACACGAGCTGTCTGCAGGTGTCAGCACTTTTTCTAAACCGAAGTACTGACACCTGCGAGCAGCAGATGTAACCGTGCAGTGCGGGCTGCCTGATGTCTATGTACTCTCTCCTTTTGCTTCGAGTAACTAGTCATTACCCAACATGAATGCTGGGTGATAACTAGTTACTCGGAACAAAAGGAGAGACTGAGCCCGCCAGCCCTCCTCCTGTTTCAAGTATATAGCAGCAGCAGGCAGACCTTTTATTCAAGGAGCCTGTGGTTAAAGCGGGATCCTTGAATGAAAGGACTGTCTGCTGCGTGCTAGCTGGAGCACACTGGTATCACACCTCTTGGTGCGCCCAGCCCCTTCATTTGTTTAAAAGGAGGAGCTGGACGCATCAAAGGTAATGATGCCAGTGTGCCCCAGCTCCACCTCTTTTACCAGCCGCCCCCCCTTAATCGAGGGGCCCTCTCATTAGGGGGGGTGTCCTTAGGTCACACCCCCTAACTAAAGCCCCCCCCCCTTGATTTCCAATCCCACTTAAAGCACTGGGATCAAGGAATATAAAGCTACTAGGAATGTGAAAACTGATTCCGAGATGAACCTCTCCTCAAAGCTACGCACAAGTCTCTGCGGTGGCGGGAGGGCTCAGTCTCTCATGGGCCTGAGCTCTGTTAACGATCCGGCCTAGGTTTGTGCGTGATCATTTTTGCAGAACAAAATGACTTTGCCCAGACTTTGCACGGCAAAATAACATGTTGCACGGTTCCATGAATCAGGGTTTGTGTCGGCAGTGCAGCCACTTTTCAGCAGTGCAAATTCACTTTGAACCGGGCAAATATTCCGTGAATCGGGCCCTAAATCCGAAATGGTCAGATGCGCTTTGTACGACAATAATGCCTGCCAGAAGAAAACCAGAGGAGTGCTCCTTCCCTCCTAGCACAAGACTGCATTTCTGTTCGCTAGGACTTTCCACAACCTGCAACGCAGGGGCATCATTTAGGGGTTGCCAGAGGTCGCAACTGCGACCTCTGTGTTCTCCCTTGCGACCTCTGTGGTCAACCTTGCGACCTCTAGAAAAAAAAAGAAAAAACATATATTTTTTTTTTTTGTAATGCAAGCTCATGGGCTGTGACCATGGAGTGGCTGGCTTTCTTGTTAAAGCCCCTTAAAAACAAGAAGAAAAAGAAGGAGTGACACAAGTCTAACACATTCAGCACTGACCCTAAATAAGAAACATTAGGAATACCAAATAATGTGTCTTTCTGGAATTCCATACAATAATTGCTAGACTCATTAAAGGTTTATTTCAGGCACACTTCAGGGGGTGAGTCACTGATTTAGTCTGTTCTTAAACGCCTCAACTCAGCCTTTCATCCTTCTGAGGTCGATAAATGAGTACCAACACAGGTTGGGTGATATTGGGTGTATATTTTTTCTATATAAAGCTCTTAAGCTTAAGTGCTAAATAATAACACATCATTATCATTTGGTCGTGGACGTCTGCTTGCATTCACAGTAATTTGGTAATAGGGGCGTATATACACTGATCTTCACGATACATATGGCGAACCATTCTTGTATGAAATGTACATCACATTATAGCGATACCGTAACCATATTGTTTGTAGTGTACAATGCTATGTGATGGCACTTCCTGTTTTGTCAACGGGTGAAAGGTTGTGTTCCATCGCATCCCGCGATATCACTTCAGGGTGGGGTCAAATGACATCACTTCCTGTGATGTCACCAGGGGTCAAGGGTTGTGTGATGTCACTTCCGCTACTCCTGGCATTTTGGTGAAATGACGTCCCTGGTGCAACGTGCTAGATATTAGAATGCATTTTTATGACGTAAACATTTTTGCTTTTGTTTTTAACCTTTCCTATGTTTGCCCCTGAGCCCACAGCAACATGTATTTGTGGTGCCATGAAATATCTTGCCTGCAATTATGAACCACACAAATAGCCAATAAAATAAAAATAAAAGCCACCAACCTGTTTGCACTAAAATAAGGCATGCACCTTTTATTATCGGTGCACATATGGTGGCATGCTGGGTCTGTTTTATGCATGGATGCTTTATGAAGTAAGTAGTGTGTATGTGACTTCGCCATGAGCATGAAGGGGTGGGGTTGGGTGAGGGAACTTGAGTATGATGAGAATGCGGGGGGATGTGTGGATGGATGAATGGATAAACTCATATTGTGCAGCACTCTATACAGAGCCAAATGCCTCCAAGCTGGTGGGGCAAGTGAATCCGAAAAATTATTTGTTGAAGTGGTTGGAAGTGGAAAGCACCCCAAGTGCAGGCTCCTTCAGGCCGCAAGACGTCTCAGCAAGTTAAACGCGTGCTTCCGAAGTCTGTGTGAAGCCGACAGTTAAGTTCAAAATTCAGCAAGGCATCCTTAGCTCTTTACCCTTTCTGACCACCGTTCAATTTAGTGATAATATCGTCCAGTTCAGAGCCACATGAACAAGGCATTGTGGGTAAGCAAATTAGCACAAATGGGAGGCTTAAGCTTCAGAATGGTCTGTCTCACAAGGCAGTGCTATTCCATTGATAGAATCACAGCACAAAGCAAACAGCAATGAAGGTTGCAGACAACTGTATACCAGTTTCAGCCGCACTAAGAATTATCAGTGCAGTGTACTCAGGGCCGGCCTTAAGTGCAGAAGCGCCCTGGGCGAAATAGCGCCCCCCCTCGCCCACCTCGCGCCCCTGGTTAACAGGGGGCAGGGTCGAAGGGGGCGGGGCCAGGATGGGCAATTTTTTTTGTTTTTTTTGTTATCCTCCTTGCCTCGGCGAGGAGGTTAAATAGGGTGCGTTAGCACCCCGTTGTCATTGAATGAGCCCACCGCTGCCAGTGCATTCAATGGCAATGAGGCGCCTGCCACTACGCCAGCTCGGGGGACCCTTGAAAGACTCCCCCGAGCTGGCGTGGTGGGGGGTTAATGGCGCCTTTTCTTATGAAAAGTGCCCGCGGTGGAGGGGCACATTTAAATGCACTCGCTGCCGCGGGCACATTTTACAGTAAAAGGCCACCTGTAACACCTTCTCCCACAACTCCAGCTCGGGGGAGCCCTTGGAAGACTCCCCAGAGCTGGCGTGTTGGGGGCTAATGGCGCCCTGGGGGGTGCGACACGCCCCAGGCGGTCGCCCGGCTCAACCACTCAACCCCCCCCCCCCAGGCGGGCTCTGAGTGTACTCTCTCACATACATGTGGCTGAGGTATTGGGGCATGTGTAGCAAACACCAGCAACGTTATGGCAGGTTTAAAAAAGGCTTGGAAAAAAACTTCCCCCTGAAATGCAAAAGTAGAATAAGACATTTGAGCCAAGTAACATATGCCACTGCACCACCCAGTAGCCATCACTGGAAGTTCACCTCCAGTTCAGATCCACATGAGCAAAGCATTGTGGGTATGCAGATTAGCCCAGGTGCAGGCCTTTAGCTCCAGAAATGTTTCTTATCCTGCATAGCAGTGCTATTCATTCATAGCTTCATCAACCCAAGGCAGACATTACTCCAGGCTGCAGACAACTGAATACCAGTTTCACCCATATCAACGATCATTAGTGCTTACTGCAGTATAGTCTGTCACCTTTTTGGTTATTATGGTGGGTTTATAAACACTTAAAAAACCTTCCATCATGGGTTTTCTGGTGTATTCTAAGCATATGCAAATACTCCAACTTCAAGGTTGTCAGACTATAGTGCACTGATTATCCTTAATCAGCATGTATGAAGCATGTGAAGCATGTATGCAGTTGTCTGTAGACCTCAGAGCTCTATCTCTTAGGTTGAAAAATGCTATGTATAAAATGCCACTGCCCTCTAAGACAAAGACAATTTCCTGGGGCAACAAGGCTTGCCTTTAACTAATTTACAACCCAAAATGCATTGCTCATGTGGCTCTGAACTGGGTTTGATTCCAGTTATGGCTACTATGTGGTGCTGTGGCTTGTGTGGTTTGCCTGAAATGTCTGAGTTTACTTTCCCATTTCCGGTGGAAGTTTTTTAATTTTCATTCAAGCCTTTATAAACTCTCCATAACGTTGCTGGTGTATTGTAAGCACACCCCAATGTTCCCACCTCAAGGGTCTGAGACTATGCTGCACTGACGACCCCTAACAAGAGTGAAACATGTATGCAGTTGTTTGTATCTTGGAGAACTGCATCTCTTGTATTGAAAAATCCTATGTGGGAAATAGCACTGCCATGTACGAGAAAGACAGTAATGGCTATTGGGTGATGATGTGGCATTTGTTGCGTGGATGAAATTACTTTGTTTGGTATTGTCTGTGGTGAGTGCACATGTGTTCTCTGAGTGAGCTCTCGGAACTCATTACCTTGACTTAGTTTAGTTTCACATTTCAAGTAGAAGAGTTTTTTCAAGCTTTCATCTACGTTAACTTTGCTGGTGTGTACTGCAGAAAACATGCAATACCAAACTATCAACAATCATCACATTCACATGTATTTCACTTCTCTGTGTTATCCCTAAAAGAAGGTTACTCCCCCAGGGCGGCCAAAATAAAGAGTTCATTCCTTTTACCTCTGGATCCCTGGATGTCTTGCTTGCTTGATAGGTACATGTAAGTCGGCCTACCCCTCGATAGTGATTGGTTTAGTTCCATGCTGCAAAAGTGAGTCAGAAGACCGTGGGCCTGCCTATAGATTTCCTTCAAACCGTGAAGACAGAACGTGGTTCGGTCCTCCGTTCTCACACAACAGCATCTGTAAAACGTTGCCTTGCCTTTACACACACATCACAATGAAGGGATTCTAGACAAACATGGGCGAGGGATCAGAAGATGAGGAAAAGGGTGGGCACCAAAGAGGCTTTTTCTAGACAAACATGGAAGAGTGATCAGAAGATGAGGAAAAGGGTGGGCACCAAAGAGGCCAAGCAGTCCCCGACAGACCAGGGACGGCGTCCAGCATGACAATGTCAATATAAACGTTCCTTCCGAAACAAGAATCTTCAGTGTACCTTCACCCAACACTACCACCATTAAAAACAAATACAAATCCCAGCCATAAAGAAGCAAAGATCAGAAGACAAGCCAAAAGTCTGCGAACTCCAGGAGGAATGCGTCATGTGAAAAGACATTCAGAGAAGAGGGGGAAACATTTCAGCCTGAACTTACTGACATTGTATAATCCATCCCTACCCCCATCACTCTGAGCAGCGAGGAGGATGGTTGATACAGAACACTGACAGTAGCAGATCCGCTTTCTAACAATGATCACTTCATTGCTAGTTATACCACACGAGCCACCACTTCAATCGCATTAATAACCACAGAAACAGGGTAACCATTCCCTTCATATACATTCCTTAAAGTCTGTGCAGCTTGAGTAAGGGGGAATTCATGCCACGCTGCTAAAAAAAAAAAAGTAAGGCCCTTTTATTCTGAAAAGGTAACTAAAGCTGGAAGATAGGACATCTGAACCTACAGCATGTAAACGTGATATCCTGTGCATTTAATTGGTGCACCTTGGTGTCTTCGAGAGATGTCTACGGGTCCTCCACGTGCACTACTCATAACCAAAAGCAAGGCCCGCTCACCACACCTTTTTGGCAGCAGGTGCACAGTTTCCAGCGCTGAAGCTGTTGTGGCTTTGGAGTCACTTTATTCTCTGACCACGTTTTGGACTATGAATCCCGTGAGCACTCACCAGGGATTCTGATGGCAAGGGCTGATAGGAGTTATAGTCCAAAACACCTGGCAAATCAAAGGTTTTAGTCCCTGCTAGACAAGCATCCCAGCAGGCGTGTTATCAATAGTTCTAGGGCGCGAGCTGCTGCCGCTTCCCCCTGCCAATGGCAATGCCGCAGCTGGGCCTATCCGTAGACTGGATGCCACTGTCTATTTCTTGCTAGGATTTGCTAAACACTTAACTCACACCTAATAATGGAGATGGCGCTTAACTCATCTGATTTGAGTTCCGGGCACTGCTGGTAGGCTGGGAATGGGAGCGGATCAAGGGTAATGGCCCCCAAAATGGTGGAAGGAAATCCAGCTAGTGCTCTTACAGTGCGCCGGCTGGTTAGGGTTATACGCCCAGGAGCCGTAGCATTTACTCTTTAGTGAAATAAGAGCTTAATCCCGCTCTTAGTGACACCTGCTGCTCTGGGCTGTCAGTCCAACCACAGTACCATGATGTTATCCCTAGTGAGGAAGAAGTCAGGCGTGCTCTCACAGAGCCCCCTGCTTGCTGGTCAGGGCTGTTAGTCCATCCTGAGTACCAATCGACCCACAGTGGAGGAGGGGGCCAGTCCTGCTATCACAGTGACATCTGCTGGTCAGGTTTTTCTGCTGGTCAGGATTGTGAGCCAAGTTACAGTGCCATTCAGCCAAAAGCACACTAGCCCTTCTATTACAGTGAGACCTGCCGGTCAGTGCGTAGTCAGCCACACTGGCCATTCAGCCAAAAGCACACTAGCCCTGTTATTACAGTGACACCTGCTGGTCAGTGCGTAGTCAGCCACACTGCCATACAACGCTCAGTGGAGGAAGATGCTAACCCATCTATTACAGTGAGACCTGCCGGTCAGTGCGTAGTCAGCCACACTGCCATTCAAGGCTCAGTGGAGGAAGATGCTAACCCTGCTATTTCAGTGACACCTGCTGTTCAGTGTGTAGAGTCCAGCCACACTGCCAGTCACTGCTCATTGGAGGAGGAAGATGCTAACCCTGCTATTACAGTGACACCTTTTGGTCAGTGCGTAGTCAGCCACACTGCCATACAACGCTCAGTGGAGGAAGATGCTAACCCTTCTATTACAGTGAGACCTGCCGGTCAGTGCGTAGTCAGCCACACTGGCCATTCAGCCAAAAGCACACTAGCCCTGTTATTACAGTGACACCTGCTGGTCAGTGCGTAGTCAGCCACACTGCCATACAACGCTCAGTGGAGGAAGATGCTAACCCTTCTATTACAGTGAGACCTGCCGGTCAGTGCGTAGTCAGCCACACTGCCATTCAATGCTCATTGGAGGAAGATGCTAAACCTGTTATTACAGTGACACCTGCTGGTCAGTGCGTAGTCAGCCACACTGCCATACAACGCTCAGTGGAGGAAGATGCTAACCCTTCTATTACAGTGAGACCTGCCGGTCAGTGCGTAGTCAGCCACACTGCCATTCAATGCTCATTGGAGGAAGATGCTAAACCTGTTATTACAGTGACACCTGCTGGTCAGTGCGTAGTCAGCCACACTGCCATACAACGCTCAGTGGAGGAAGATGCTAACCCTTCTATTACAGTGAGACCTGCCGGTCAGTGCGTAGTCAGCCACACTGCCATTCAATGCTCATTGGAGGAAGATGCTAAACCTGCTATTACAGTGACACCTGCTGTTCAGTGTGTAGAGCCCAGCCACACTGCCATTCAACGCTCAGTGGAGGAAGATGTTAGCTCTGCACTTACAGTGACACCTGCTGGTCAGGGCTGTGAGTCCGGACTCCGAACTATAGTCACATCATAGTGGGGAAGAGGCCAGCCCTGCCCCGACAGTGACATCACCTGGTCACGGCAGAGACTGCAGCTGCAGCACCATTCAGCTCTTAGGGAGTACGATGCTAGCTCTTCTCTTATAGTGACACCTACTGGAGAGGGGTGTGAGTCCGGACTCCGAACTATAGTCACATCATAGTGGGGAAGAGGCCAGCCCTGCCCCGACAGTGACATCACCTGGTCACGGCAGAGACTGAAGCTGCAGCACCATTCAGCTCTTAGGGAGTACGATGCTAGCTCTTCTCTTATAGTGACACCTGCTGGTCAGGACTGAGCGCCCGGCCGCAGTGCCCATCAACCCACAGTGGAGGGAGAGGCCCGGCCTGCTCTTACAATGCCTTTCTAGGCTCTTATTATAATTAATATGTTTCAAAGATGAACATTTCTGTGCCCCAGAGTTCTTGAATTCTCCTCTAATGAGACAAGGCTGGCCCTACGAACACGAAAGCTGATTCAGGAGAGATGCCCCCTTTCCTGGAGGGAGGATCCGCGCCACCTCATCACCGCCCCTTCACAGTAATTGTCTTTTTGAAGGAATCGGCTGCCACCTCACCAGAGGTGACCCTCACCACAGAAAGGAGAAAGTTGGCGCAGAAGGGAGGAGAAAGGGCGATAAAACTCAGGAGGAGAATTCATAGCTGAGGCGAGCGAGGGATTCCCACATGAAAAGAAATGCAGTGCAAGGATCCAAAGCCCAACATTAAGGACAAAGCAAGAGATCTATTAATAACAGGTATAACGAGCTTCATGCTGGATTGCTTCTGCTTCTAAGCACTGAAATAATGGTTATTATTACTCAAGTTAATGGTACTCAATGTATTGATCTAGGAAGGATGTAGGGGCTGAGACGGCCCTGCCTGGGATTCAAGCTCACCAATAGCGAGAAACAGAGACACAGAGTGTTACAGGAGAACATGAGGAGCACAGTCAGACAGTAGAGCACAGTGGCATAATGACATTAAGAGGAGTGGCACCAATAGATTGGCAAGAGGAGAAGGAAGGGAGGGTGCTGGAAAGTGACGGGGTGGAAGAGATCACTCAGCTAAGAAACTAATATTGGGTACTCCCAGCTCTAGCCGCACTGCCTCCTCTGGCGTTCTGGGCCCCAGGGCAAGTATCTTCCTTAGGAAGCCATTTTATATACGATCAATACAGCAGTCTGAGTGGCTCCATATTTCACAGTCATAAAGAACCCCTGCATACACTTTGACATCCATAACCTTAAGACTTTTGTCTAGCTGACAACCCCCAAATGTATAGCAGACTCTGGCCAAACTCTGCATGTGGGTATCTTATTTTCCAACATAGGGCCTCCAAATACATTTTTTCTGAGAACAAACTCCTCAGATAGTTATACAAGTTAATGACCGCAATGTTCAACTTATTAATCGTCCATACATGTTTAGTAACGTTTTTACCAAAGACAACAATTTTGGATTTTGACAAATTTAACTTCAGACCATGGGTCTCAAAATAACTGGCTGTGTAACCCAAATTACAGCCCAGACCCTTTGATGTCAAATCCAACAACATAGTGTTGTCAGCGCATAGAAGGACAGAGTAGCTGTAGACATTTAAAAAATGTCAGTATATTATTGTCTGATGACAAAGGGGATTAAAATCTGACAGAAAGATAATGAAAAGCAGGGGGGTTAATGGGCGCCTATGCCTGATAAGCTACATTAAGCCCCCGGGACTCGCACTTTAACTAATTTGCTCCAAAGGATTGCTCGACCCAGGGAGTCAAAAGCTTTAGCCAGGTCCAAAAACACTGCATGTACGCAAACCTGCCTAATTCCAACATACTTCTCAAGCAATGTATTAATGACAAAACTGTGGTCTGTAGTCTTAAAACCCTTCCTTAAACCGGCTTCATAGATTGGCAATATATCATTCTCCTTAGCCCAATCCTCTAGTCTTAGAGCAAGGCAACATGGAAAAATCTTACCAGCCATATCAAGAAGAGATATTGGACGGTAACAATGGGGATCACAAGGTGACCCCTTCTTGTATACTGGGACAATCACACTCCTTGACCAATAAGTCGGATAAACGTTGTCCTGAGCAATCGCATTAAATACACCCACTAAAATGGGGCCCACCAATCAAGGAACAATGTATATATATCCGCCAATATGCCACCTGGGCCAGGGGCTTTACCCCTTTTACTAGCAGTGATCGCCTTTGATACCTTTCTAGGGTAAAAATGACATTGTTTGCGGCCGACCCTGCCTGCCACGGGATTTGAGACACTTTGGCGGACGCATTAACAGGATCTGTCTGGTGAGTGCATAAAACAACTTATAATACACAGAACGGATCAGAGTACATGGAACAGATTTGAACGCATGGAACGGATTGGAGTCCGTGGAACGGATTGTAGTGCGTGGAGCGGATTAGAGTGCGTGGAGCGGATTGGAGTGCGTGGAGTGGACTGGAGCGCATGGAGCGGACTGGAGAGCATGGAGCGGACTGGAGCGCATGGAGTGGATTGGAGCGCATAGAATTGCGCGACTTACATGGAATGGTTTGGAGTGCCTGGAAAGTTTGAAAGAGCATGTAACCCATCATATCACATCACCACGCGTACTCTCTTCTTTACACCACCATTCAACTAGAACACAGCGATACTATGACACCATTCGGTATAGCTGTTCTCATACCAACATCTGCCTCATACTCCCCATCACTCTAACTAAACACTGCTGGTTACACACCCCCAGCCAGGCGTTCTCCTCAGGCCTAACGCAGCCACATTCGGTCTGGATAAATCCTGCCAGAACGAACACATACTCTTGATCTCTCAACCACCACACCTACCGCTAAGAAGCAGCTATTACACGAATGCCACACCAGCTGCACACATATCTGGTGCTCACACGCACCTTTGACTCTCTCCACTCTCTCTACTGACTTGAACTCCGGTTCCCAAGGGCGTTCAACCTACCAGCGCCTTCAGACCATACCAATGGTACATAAGGCGCTATATAAATGCAAAGTAACACAATATAACATAACATAATGCATTGCCCACACTGTTGGTGAGATCTGGTGACAATCCTCTCTTGTCCTATTCTCAAAACCCTTGCCCACAAAGCCCCAAAATCCTTTTGTGTTGTTCTCTCTAACCATCTTATCCAACAGGTCCCATTCATTGTGACTCAATGTAGACTCTTTTTTTTCTTTTAAGAGTTTGTATAGGCTTATGATAGATTATATAGTTCACCCGAGGTCATATTTTTACTCCTTGACATACAAACTGTCCCGGTTTTGACTTCAAGCAATCCCTGTTATAACAAGGGGCATCTTTCAGCAATTTCACTTCAGGTTTGGTTAGAAAGCTTGCTGTCTTGCGGTACTCATAGGAAATAAGACTTGCTAGCTCCTCATATGCAGCGATAATTGAGCCTGAAGAACTGGACGAAGAACAGATAAGTGATGCTCATTTACACTCGTCTTCCTTTTACAAAATCACTGCCATTTTATCCTTAGACAACATTAAGGAGCGCACGTGTGTAAGATCTACCTCCGGCCATCCGATGTTATAATGCTAGCTGCCTCCAATTTCCAGATCAAGGCAAAAGGATTGTGATTGCTTCCAGCTCTAGCATGGATGCCAAATTCACGCATGTGTGAGTAAGAAAAGCATTTAATCAGGCAGTAGTCTATTAATGATGCTCTAGACCCAGATGTAAAGGTTATTTTCGGGGGACTATCACCATACATCTTCCATTTAGCTCTTTACTAAGGAGAATTGTTGCAAAAAGGAGTCAAGCCAATGCCCATGTGAATCCTCTTCTATCAGACATGGATTCCGCTCCGGGATACTACAAGCTGTTTCTAAATGTTTCTGTCCTGTATCGGGTTCCTTACATTGCCCCAGGTTGACGTCGCCCATAATAATGATACTCTCATTACGACTAGAAGAAATTAATTTTAGTAACCAACTATTGTTTGCAAAGAAGTTGGTAACATTCTCTTTTGGGTGTAGATACACATTAATACAATACAATAGTAGCCCTGTCATGGGAGCCATTATCCAAGCTAAGGGAGATTGCTATTGCCTGGTCATTAACACTCCTAACTAACTTTGGACACATACAGATTGCTTTACGTACTAAAATTGCACTACGTATTGTTGTGCGCCCGAGACCCTGCTGATGGGCTGTGGAAAAAAGAAAAAATCCAGTATTTGTTAAAACTGTTATGCAGGCATGCATCCTCTTTTAGCCAAGTCTCTTGTAAGCAAATCATTGCATCAACTCTTTTTAACCAATTCTTCAATTCCGGATCATATATTTTATTACACGACCCAACCACATTCCAATGTACTCATTTCACGGCACTATTCGGCGCACCACCAGCCCCTTGGCATTTGTTTTGGTGTTTGTATCACTCCAGGACTTAAAGAGAGTTGGGGGGAGGGCGGAGTATTTTCGTGATGCAGGCATACACCTACTTCGAACGACGCCTGTTGAGAGAAACCGTAACCAACAGGGCCAGTCGGTCCAAGCGACTTCTCCAGCTGTGCCCTAGATAAATCTATAATGAAGTGTTTGGAAACCACTAAAGCAGTGACTTGGGGATTTGCCGCATGTACCCTGCTATCTGTGCCAAGCTGCTCAGACTGTTCCATGGAGGTGTACCATGTTTCATGAAGATGGCACAAGATAAACCTTACATCCTGGAACACCTCAATACCCTTTAAAAACAAGGCATCTCTGCCATTCAGAACACACGCATGGAAATGCTGGTTCATAAAACCAAAACAGACTTTACATCCTCTGCATAACATGCAATCTTATAGGATGCGCACACTAGGGAGCAATTTAAAAGAGATGTCTTTAACTCCCAACATTTCAGAGCAGGCTTTAGCCAATGATCTTTTATATGAGTTTGTATTGCCGTGTGTTAGACCCCTATAACAGCTGATCAAATGATGTTCTCTTCATCCCTCTAATGGGTCCGTGGGCACTGCAGCGTTCTCTTTTCGCTCTTTTCACTGGAAGAAAAAGCCTCTCAGGGCAACCCCCAATATCACCGATCTGAGATTTTTTTTTAACATGCTCTGATCCCCTGGTATTGCCTCTTGATTGGGGAAACATTTAAAGGATCTTAAGCCCCCGATACCTGCTCCTGGGGAAGAACTAGATTGAGTAGAAGTACAACAGCATACTTGTGCAGGAGCACAGGGGACCCGTGCATGGCAGCCCACATTCATACCCCGAGTATCAGACTGCATGACACCGGGACTCCTAGCTATAACCATTGCCTTAGGATTCAGACCCTTGACTGGTTCACTTTCCAGCACTCCAGGGTCACATTTACACAATAAGGGCCAGACTGCTTCACAGAATTAACTCTACCCAGCGTCTTAGAGAGGGAGCGCATGATTTCTAAGTATTTGTCCATGTTCTTGTTTATCTCCATCCTGCATCCTGCAATAGTCCCAACACGTGTTTAATCCCCGGGAAGGAAGCATTCAGTTGATTTAGGTATGTGGCTAAATAGGAAAAATGATTTACCCCCTAGAACATTTGCTGGCAATTTCGGTTTGTGTATATTGCTGCACGGTGGCTCTACGATCAGCTTGTGATGAAACCACAGATTCTGACAGCTCAACGACAACCTGTAGAGGGGGTTGTAGCCAGGAACCAAGACCATGCATGCAGGATTGCCAGTCATTACTTGGTCACTATTTGCTTGACCATTCCATTGCAAGCTATTGAAATAATAAACAATGATATAGTGAAGGAATGGAATAGTGGCACATGCAAATGTCTGCCTGTGCCTAATAATGGCACTATTATTCATTCCTTCTTTGTCTGCTTTGCAGTTCATCTCTGCTTCTGAATCGCATATCACAGAGCTAGCCATACACATTGACACTGCATCCGCAGGAACAGCTGCACAACCCCTGCTGGCAACTTGTCTGCACCTTCCAGTTGTAGGCAAGATCCTTCAATGGAACATTCCAACACCTCTAGAATAGACCGGTCAGAGGGAACTGCAGAAACACCTATGCCTCGGGGCGTGTGGGGGTTGTTCCATAACAACTTGTGGAGAGCATAATACATTTATAGAAGGATCAGGACTGAGCACACTCTCCAAAGCCCATCTTCCCACTGGGGCATTACACCTGTGTCCATAACTGAAAGCTCAGGAAGGCCGTACCCCACCATTGGTAGGTTGCCATCTACAATATCCAGCGACATTAGAGTATCCTCGCCTGGAGAACACGTGGGTGCAGGACCGACAGCCTCCTTTATTACTACCGGAATCCCCTCTTGCCCTACTGCTGCAGCCTTAGGACTACAGAGGGCCCAATTCATCTTTTTACCGTGAAAGGATGGCAGCCCAAAAACAGGAGAATAAAAAAATCCAGATGAAAATATAACCACTGCACCTCTCTGCAAGGGAAAACAACATTTATTACATGCAAAAGGGGTCTCAGATGGTCCCATAGAACCAAACTGACATGGAGCTCCTCTTATCTCAAGACATTACATCTTTCATAGTCGAAAAACCACAAATTAACAATACTATGCATAATAATGAGTACAGCATAATCCCACCACCCTCACTGGCTACCGTCTATGAAACATGTTAATCCCCCCTATAGTCCCTTGACCGATTGGCCACATCTATGCTACCCCCATTCCCCTTGACACGTGGTTCCCTACATCATCACTGCCAAATCCAAGTATGTAATTGGTGGGTTCTTATCAATATGTTTGTAAATTTGGGACCATCACATGATGTGCACCCTCCTGTTCCAGATGTGATCAAAGTATCAAAGTAACTTTGCGAGGCCAAACTTGATTTTGATGAGACAATAGGCTTCCTCATTAACCCAGACATCATAGCACACACAAGATGCACCCCCAACATTGTACTAAATGTATTGGCATCAACTCCACTCCTATCCCAAATCACAAGACGTCCCAGACACGGCTCCCCACTTATCCTCTCCCAACTCCAGGTGCCCATGGATGACATGCCCAGGGATGACGTGACCAGGGCACTGCTCTTGAGTCTGAATTTTGAGGATTTATTTGCTTAAGATGTGTGTCTAGGTGTAATTCATATGGGGGTGTCTGACCCGGGGTGAGGACAGCAGTGTTCAAAATCTTTGCCTTGCTCATTGGAATCACAGAGCCTCATGCTCTATTCTCATGAACTTGTCCTTCAAAGGGTGCATCCCTTCCTACTCTTTTACCAACTAACATTCCATTCCCATCACGTCCAGACCCCATAGCTGGATACAATTAGTGCTGATCTGCAAACCGCAAACCATGGGTGCCTCTAACTTTGGCTTCTCTCCTGGGGGAACGGTAAAGGGGATTTGCTTTTGGAGCTGAACTACCAAAGCCGCAGGTTCACACCCAGGCCTGTGTATTCTTCTATTCTTTGTTGACTAGGGGTTAATGTAAAAATGGCGACACCTCTGCCAAGTGAACACACTGACGTTGCTTCTACCACACTGCCTTGCTGACTCCATCTACCGCTCTTTTCGATAATTCCCACACATCACCCTATCCTATGTCACTACAATACATCAACTAACACCGTGCCTATAATACTGCCCTATCGATGACCTCTGCAACATTAGTACATGTGTTGCTCTATGTGTTGCTATATGCGAGCATCTAATATGTTTCAGATCAAAGACAATGTATGTGCTGTCTGCAGCACAACCTCCACTCTGCTCCCAAGATGTTGTATTCCAATAGGTTTTTCTCAACCTTAACCTTTTTTCCTGGCTGGGACATTGCATGTGCATCACAACAACCGGCAAGCTTCAGAGGACCTTGTCTGCTCCCACCTCTCAATTTCCTTCTAGTACTCTGAACAACCTGTTTAGGCCTTGGCTTTGTTGCCGTGCTAGCACTAAGCACTATTCACTCACACTCAGCGCTCATCAAGCTAAGTGTTTTCCAAGGAATGAAGGAAACCAGCACCAATTCCAGTGCATGCAGAGTACTCAGTCAACAACACAAAATACCTAACAATACCTACGAGTGGTAAAGAGAGGCAAAACCAGGACCAGAATCAGGTGGAATCCTGGCAACATCTTGTATTGTATTGGCCATTGGCCAAGTTAATGCACCTCTACTCACTACTACTCTCCTAATCACAGGGCAAATAAGAGCAATCGAGAGCATCTAAAAACATCTAAGACATAAAACACTGCTTGGTATAAAGAGGTGAAGCGACCAGATGGCAGAAAGCCTAGAAGATAAAGAGCCAGGTAACCCAGCATCTCCCCCAACGCACACGTACACTCCAGTCAACACACTTCAAGCTTACCACAGCTCAGTCTCTCTGCTGATACACAGCATAGCTCAGGAGCAGCAACAATCGGGGAGGGGAACACTATTATCACCCTGGTTCGCACAGCCACATCAAAGCACCACAGCCACAGAACAGGGCACAGGACGGCACAGCATGAATTACAGACCACTCAGCTGACCGAGCCGTGCTTCCTGCACACGAGAAGACTGAAGGAAAGCACGCTAAGGTGTCAAACCACACCGCGTGGTAAACGCCAATAGACACTACAAGCAGCCACTTCTGACGCATGCTCCAAGACAATCAGGAAGAAGGCATAGAGTGGTGGGAAAAAGAGACAGAGGGTTGGAAGAAAGACAGAGAGAACATAATAAAAACATGTTGCGATGAGAAAATGAGATGGATGGCAATGGGAGAAAAGAACACATAGATGGAAAAAATGGCGGAAGAAAAGGACAGAGAAAAGATGAAAGACAGCATCATTAGAGAAAGGGACATTGACCAAAGAAGTGAGATGGGAAAACAGGGAAAGAAATAAAATGACGGGACTGTGAGACAGGAGAAAGGAACAGAGGGGTGGGGAAAGGGACATAAGAAAAATGAATCCGACAAAGGGGTGGAAGACAGGAAAAAAGCCCTGAGAACTTGTGACAGAGAGGCAGGAATTGAGAAAGTGTTGGGAAAAAGGAGAGGATAAAAGACGAAGATATGGGAAAAAGACCGATGAGAAAGGGTCAGAAAAAGGGAAATATGAACATGGATCTAAAAGAAAAGAGAGCAATGAAAGGGACGCAGCAAAATGGAACAATGGAACAGAGAGACTGAAGACAGGGACATGGGGATTAAAAAAGAGAAGCGAGAAAGTGAAAGGGGGTGAGAGAAAGCGGCCCAGAGGCAGGAGGAAGGGACAGAGAGAGATGGGATTGGGAGACAATGGAAATAAGAAAAAGATAGAGAATGGGAAAACAGGAAAAGAGGCAAGGGAGAAGAAAAGTGACAGAGATTGGAGAACAAGTCAGAGAAACAAACTGTCAAGGAAATTGGAGAAAGAACGTTTGGGGAAAGATTCAGGCAGAAAAGAGAATAGGACACATAATAAGAATGAAAGAAAGTTCGTACACACTGGAAGTGCCTCAGAGAATAGAAACGGCTGCATTGCCACAAACATTTCCAGACGAATTTGCCTTGTTACCATTTTACATTTTTCTAAAGACCTTTGCATACATGGCAACATTTTGCAGCATCTGAAAGGGAGATTTTGCCAGTGAAAGCGGGAGAATCAAATTCTGCCATTGGATTGCATTAGGCTACAAAGTAACAAACACCAAGTGCTGCTGGAGTGCAGTCGTGCTGTGGAGTGCAGAGAGGCTGGTGATTTCCTTTGGAGTTCCTGGCTCCAGTAACTGCTGCTGTCCATTAACTGAAAGGAGGAGGAGTATAAGATCATCCCGTGGCGAAGCGCCGCTGGAGCGCAGTCGTGCTGCAGTCAGGCTGCGGTTAGGTGACGGAGAGAGGACCAGTAAGGTGAGGATCCTGCTTCGATATTGAGTGATTGCCCAGCGTTATGCATCAAAAAACAGAGGTAAGTCCCATCAGCCAGTGGACCGTGTGGCCACTGTCAGCCAGTGTTTGAACGAGGTAAGTGATGTGGAGAGGGAGCGGGTGGCCACGAAAATCGAAGCCCAGAGTGTGCATAATTTTGTGGAGCTATCCCTTCTGCACTCCATTCTGAATTTGTCTTTCAACTCTCTGTCGCTCACCGATGCAGACTGTCAGGAACGCTTGCAATGAATTGTGGAACAAACTTTGGCCTCTGCGAGTGTTGCAAACCGCATTACTTCCTACTTAGAGAGCACCTCAGAAACTCTAACAGAGAGACAGTTTGTTGACGTTGTTATAAGGATCTCATCTAAATCCTTGAAAATTGCAGCAGATTCTTTAAGTGGGGGTATACGTTGTGCAAGCGGAATAAAGTGGCAGGACTCTATGTGCTGAAAATAACCTTGGAACCAAACTTGAAACCACTTTGGCCCCCCTGTTTAAGGGAGCCAAAGGTCAGACACCAAAGGGGGAGAACAAGATCACTGCCTACTTCCCCAAATCATTTCTGGTGGCTGTTGTGGGCGAAAGAGTGGAGGCCGAGCAAGTTGAGCAAGTTGAACAAGTTGAGCAAGTCGTGGGAGGGATTTTGGATGCAGAGCTGTTGGAAGGCACTGCAATGATGGAATCCCAGCTCTCGTTCCCCCGCAACTATACCACAAGTGCATCAGTCAATGCTAATACTAACACTGCTAATGCTGGTAATGCTGTTAATGATGCATTAAGGCCCTTGACCACCCAACCTTCCCCTCCCTGTCTTCACCTCCCCATCCCACACCTTCACAATTGGTGGACCGCCTAACCCAGGATATTGGCCGTATTACGAGTATGATGGATATGGAGAGAGGGGAGAAGGTCAGTCTTGGGGTGAAAAACCGTAAGGGCTGTGAGGTGGGGTCTGATACAGCAGCTGTAACATCTCCTCCTTATGTCCCCCCTATGCCTGGAGCCCCCGTGAGTAACCAGTCTAAAGTTATACCTGAGAGTTCGGTGCTGCAGACAAACGTGGACCCTTTGAGAGACAGGCTGAGACCTCATAGCCACTCAAGTTTCATTACAAAAAAGGATAGAGGAAGTTCAACCAGCTCGGATTCGATGGAAGATGATGCTACTCCGGCACCCACATGAAGACTGCTGAGAGATTGCAGCGGTGATGCATTTAATCCACTCAGTCGAGACAATTTTAATGTAATGTCAGCTTTAACAATTTTTTAAAACTGTATGACACTATAAATGATAATCCAGAGGCTCATGCTACCCCACAAGCAATGTTGCATTCGGGTTTGCCACGATGGTGCAAGCATGTTTTGACAAGAAGGAAGATCATATTCTTTCATCGTTGCAGCACGTAATGGGCTCTATAATGAAATAACTGATGGAAAATCTTGATAGGATTGAAGGAAGAGACTATTGGAGAAGGCTCGATTGGAGTCCACTAAGAAATATAAGAAAGTTAGTGGATTTGAAGGATGTCAACGGAGCTAACCTTTCTGTGCCTATAGGTTTAATAAACTCCTCTGTGATTCCCCAGGCATCAATTGAGTCAACTAATTGTCTGCATTTTTAGCAGAGGTGTAGACCTTGAACACCACTAAGAGAGTAGATCACAATTCCACCATTATTTCAACTCTACCACCCACTTAAGTAGATGTGGAAACCGATGTGGTTAGAGACGATGCTCCATTGGGTGATCGGTATCTGGTTTTTGCACAATGCCAATTGAGACATAACAGAGGGGAGGATGATATGGTGCCTACTCAGGACTACTGTATCTTCTCCTGAAGAAGAAAAAAGAAACCTCTCCCTAAGGTGCAACAAGGGAAATCTAAGAGCGTGGGTCAAGGAAAAAAGTACAAATCCAATGACTGTAGGAAATTCCTTTGAAGCTCAAATGTTACATCTAATATAGACGAGCCAGTTAAAACCTCTATGAAAATCACAAAAAAGCCTAGACCCACTAATGTGAAGTCCAAATGGAATTTTACACAATCGAGGAGAACCAATCGCCCACTGCTCATGTGAGATCAAGGAAGTTACAAGATGAGCTCATGGAGGAACTCATGAATATGTCAGTATACTCCATCACTGACAGTCAAGTTAACTTCCACCAGAGGTCCTTGAATCAGGAGTCTAACCCTGTTCTTATACATCAGAGGAAAAGGGTAGACTGGTGCACACCTTATGTTTAGTAGAAACCTCAATTTTATATAGGTCCAGACAAGCTGGTTTTAAGATTAAAGGTGCACGGGAGTAATTAAGGCCTTGGCATCTGATGTGGACCAAGGATAGAATTAATCACTTCTTCAGTTATCTGAATGGAGGACACCAGAAAATCAAATTTACGATGGAGATTGATGCACCGAGTCTACATTTTCTTGATGTAGAACTAGAAATTGAAGAAGGTACACTCACCACTACTGTTTATCACAAACCTACAGATGCAAATAATTTGTTACACTACACCAGTTTCCATCCCAAACCTATGTTGAGAAGTCTGCCATACAGCCAGATGCTTCGCTTAAAGAGGATTATTTCAGATCCAGCGGGTCTGGACTCAGAATGTTCAAAATTGATAGATCGATTTGAAGAAAGAGGGTACCCGGCAGAAAACCAGATACAGCGATTGAAAGAACAACCTCGCTTAACAGAGAAAAACTTCTGACGCCTAAAGAGAAAATTAAGTCAACACTACTCCTCTACATTTCAAACTTTTCACGCCAGAGTTTTCAAATCAGCAGAACAATCAGGAAAAATTGGGACATCCTTCATAACGATTCAACTCTATCTAAATTATTTCCAAAAGCACCTATGATGGCCTTTAAAAGAGGCAAGAACTTGAAGGATAGATTGGTCAGAGCTGAGAGACACTGTAAGGACAAACAACTTCTACTGAAAACCAAGAAGAAAGGAACCTTTCCTTGCCTCAATTGTAAACATTGTAACAATGTTATAAAGGGCGATACCATCTCTCACCCACACACACAGGGAAAAAGATTAAGATACGTGACTTTGCTACCTGCATCTCAGCAGGGGTGATATACTCCATCAAGTGCCCTTGTGGCAAACTATACATTGGACAGACAACAAGGCCAGTGAAGGACAGATGGACGGAACACAAGTCCACTATCAGATGTAAAAATATAAGGTCACCGGTAGGACATTTTCTTGAACAACAGCATACCATTGCACAAATGAAATTTCAGGTTATTGAGGTGGTAAAAAGGCCCCGACGGGGTGGAGATTATCTATCCCGTCTCTCCGTATGGAGAAATTCTGGATTGACTCACTGGACACTTTACAACCTAGGGGGCTCAGTGATGAGTTTTCTTTGAGTTGCTTCATTTAAAATGTGATTAGATGCTTACACTTCCTTAGGGTATGTTAGTTGATTCTTGCAAATTGGGATTTCGAACATAGAACATACTTACACTGGTCTTGGAATAAGCACCATATGTTAACTGCCTACTGAAATTGGTAGTTATTTTGCATACCAATAGGACATCCTTCTAAATATTATTTGCATCCGCTTTGAATTTATCTGGTGTTTTTCTACTGAAATCCTTATAATAATGTCATTAACTGTCTCGCTATGGCCACTGTTATGACATTTGTTTTAAAAAAATATATAATCTACATCTTTTTTTAATTGCATTGGTTTTGTTCCTCTTTTATAATTTCTGCTAAATTGTACTGAATTGTCATGCTTTACTTCATATTACACAATGAAGATTGTAAATAGGCAGATTGGATATCTTTGCAACATAAATTTGCTTAATAACTGTATTAACGGTGACATGAGGATTCTTCTGCTACCATAGAGCATGGATTGTAAATAGGTACATTTTTACACGCTGAATGTCATTGTACATTGTGGATTTGTATTTACAAGTCCAGTCTTGACTTCGAATAATGTGTATTGTAAATGGACATTGTGTTGGATTCAGACCTATGTATGTATGGCAACTGTAGAAATGTGTATTTAATACTCTGCTCTGGGTACCTATTCCTAATACTAATTGGAATACGAGGTTGACTGCAATGCATAAGAAGTACTATAGAAAGGATGAAAGATACATCAGCAACTGAGAAAGACAAAATACATAAACATTTGGTAGGTTGTGAAACATACATAAGTATGGAATATCATTGCAGTAGTATGGTTATTTAGGGTTTTATATTGTCCACGATGCATTTCAGCCCTTTCTGTCATCCCTTCTAAGATGGCCGCCGGCATTGTCTGCCCATTTCTCTAGTCCGTTGTCCATTTTGAAGCTCCTTACTCTACTTTGGTAGGTATACGTGTCAGACCAATCCCCTAGTTACTGTGGCCACGGACGTTTTAGTTAATGCATTCGTGCATCTACTCAACATATCAGATCTACTTGACAGGTACGCTAAGTAAAGTGGTTGTCTTTACCCTTGCACTTGCGGCTTTATTTTCTTCATATATATGTATACTAAAACCTGAATGTGTTTATACGTTCCTCTGCAGGTTCGCTTGTCAGTCTAGAAAAATGGATACCTCTACTTTGTGACCGCAAACGTATTTTGGTGGTCGTGGGCCAACCGTCTCATGCACGATATGACAGAATATAGGTTTTCGAGTTTGCCAATGAACGGCCATTTTGATGTAACAAGAATCGCCATTTTGTTTTCTAACCATTGCTCATTGCTTTCTGTTCCTATTGCTTCGCAGTATATTTTCCGCTTACACTGCTCGACTGTAAAACATTGTTGTCTGTACGTAAAAAGGACAAGGCCGCAGGGCCGAGAGGTTAACAAGAGGTTGTTGAAACAGAAACGTAGGCAGCGCCAGGAAGAATGCCCGGCTCCCTCGCCAATTGTAGCCATGAAGCGGAGCTGCAGGGCATTTAATCATTTCGCAGCTGCCAGCCAGTCTCGTTATATGGTAGAATATGTTAGAGTAATACAGTTAAAGGCTTGAATTATGCTTTTCTTACGGCCCCCCTCTGCTGAGCCCGCTAGAGCGTGTCGGCTCCCAGGACACGAATAGCACCTAATAGATAGCAAGGTTTGGAATGCAACGCTTCCCCCCGTATGTAGCTCGCTTCCAAGAACAGAAGCGCTGTGTTCTATTCAACAACTGAAAGATGCCTCCGCACTCACAAATTGCAAATTGTTACTAGAATAGATGTTTGAAGGTGTCATAGTTGTCGGAGATGTCCATCATCACACCAAGTTCAAAGAAACCCAATAAAAGGGGGGTGTTAAACATGTCATAGCTGATTGTTTGATATGCATTTTGTATATATGTAACTGATGTACGTAATTCACTCTCTTGCGTCCCTCGAGGTCTAGAGATACACGTCGCGGGGCGTGAGACCGAGTTGGCCAACTGAGACTTTTTTTTTTTTTAAATTTGTTTTTTATTGACAATATACAAACCAGGGTGGGCCAAATGGCCCATCACCTCAGCAATAAATGCATAAGAAATCACATTGTCAGGAACATTTTCTGATTAATTCCCTACCCCTATTCCCCCCTCCCGATCCCTCCCCCCAAACAATTGTCACGCCAGCTTTGGGGAAGATGCAACTACATTAAGCATAGGGAAGAACATTCGTATAGCACTAGACAGATAAAAGTCATCCTTGAGACAGTGGGGTAAGACCATGAAGCGATTGAGCCAGGGCAAGACCAACCCTCTGGGGAGTGTGGGGACCCGCGCCTTGCAACCAATAGTTTACACACTTGTTCAATCGCCCCTCTACAATCGCATAGTAATACAGTCATCGTGCAGCAGCACTGCTGTCCATTCCTGGACAAAGTCAGACATGGTATCGTTTGCTATTGCCGAGAGTTTTTCATAGCTGAAAATCACCCTGAGCTTGCAGAGCCATTCCTCTTTGGAGGGGGCCAGGACGCTCTTCCATTTTTGCGCAAGCGCCAATCTCCCTGCCCGCAGCATGGCTTTCTCTTCCCGGTCCCTCTCCCTTTTTTTCCCTGCCCCTATGCCAATCAAGGTACCTCTGATAGTTGCCTTGAACGCCTCCCATACTCCCATAGTGCCTACCTCCCCGTTGTCGTTCAGGGCGAAATAATCTTCTATGGCTGTCAGAAGAGTTTGGCACGTCTCCTTGTCATGTAGAAGGAGGTCGTTACAACTCCAGCGGGAGCCGGTTGCAGGAGTAGGGGGGAGGCCAATCCTAATCTTAACCATGTCATGGTCCGTCCAGGGGATGGTTTCCACCCCCGCGCTGGAGACCTCTCCTTGCATAGTTGAGTCTACCAAAATGTAGTCTATACGCGAGAAGACTTCATGAGGCTTAGAATAAAAAGTGTAGTCGGGGTTTAGACCTTTCCTGGGTGTACTCGTGTCACACAATCCCAATTCCCCATTCACTTCCCGGAAGGTTGATGCCAATTTTTTGTGGAGACGAATGTTGGGGCAAGGGTTCACCACTTTTCTATCCCTCTCGGGACACAGCACCATATTAAAGTCCCCACCCACCAGGAGGGTACCCTCCGTGAATGCCATTATTGTCCCCTTCATGCCTTCCCAGAAGACGTCCTGCGACTCATTTGCGGCGTATATGCAGACCAAGGTGAACAAACGACCCCGCACATCGCCTTTTACCATGAGATACCGACCCTCCGGGTCTGTTTGTGCCACCTTGAACCCAAAATGAGCCCCTGGGGACACCAGCAGAGCTACTCCCCTCTTCTTGGACTGGGTAGAGGCTGAGAATACCTGATCTATGTTCTTAGCCTTGAGCTTGGGCTCCTTCCCCCGAACCCAGTGGGTCTCTTGCACAAAGAGGAACTGTAGTTTCATCCTCGTGAATTCCCGCATGAGCAGCGACCTCTTGGTGGGTGAGTTGAGCCCCCTGACATTTAGAGACCCCACTGACAAGGATTGGAGTGTGTCATCCATTAAGACGCATTCTGAAGCGCATAACTCCAATTTCAAGGATGCAAGTGCCGTTACTCCCTAGTTGTTTCAATACCTCGCAGGGGGCTAGTAACGACCCCCAGGGTGTGATCAAATCCCCAAACTTAGGCGTGACATAACAAATCCCCCAACATCCCAACTTCCCCTCTTCTCTCCCCCCACCCCCCTCCCCCCAGATCGCCTGGTTGTGTTGAGGCATCGTCCCGAGGACACACAACCGGCCAACCATGTCTCCGCCCTCCGGGCTCGTTACCTCATTATACACACCCAATCGAGCCCCCCCCCTCTTCGGGATGAATGCAAGGAAGTAGAATCTAGCAACATCCCCCCTTTGCATAGTCAAGTGGATAACATTTTCATCGGTTTCCAGTAGTTTGATTCAGCCGTTCTGAGGGTCCGGCGACGCTGGTGCCACTCTCCTGAATTTCCTTTGGCCTCGTACTCTGCGCCTCTCCTTTGGAGCGTTGCTCTTTTTTGGGCCCTTCGGGGTGCGCTCCGGATCTCGGTCTCCCGGTTCCAGGCCCGAACTATCTAGGAGTTCGCCCGTCACTCTTTGGATGTCATCTTCGGTGATCAGGGTATACTTATATCCCTCGAATTCGAAAGAAAGTGAAAAAGGATACCCCCACCTGCATCGGACTCCCTTGGCTTGGAGCATTTTCGTCAGAGGGGAACACAGGCGGCGTCTTGCCAGAGTGAGGGCCGACAGATCCTGATATACCGAGATCTGGGCCCCCTCCCATTCCACCGGGCCCTTCCTGCGAGCCAGTTCGAGGATCCTGCTTTTCTCAGAGAAGTAGTGGAAGCAGACCAGGACGGATCTGGGGCCTCTGGAGGCTGCCCCTGCTCTATGGGCCCTGTCAATAGTGGGTTCGTTAGTATTAGCCCCGTCGAAAAGGACTCTCACCACCGCGCTGACTGCCTTGACAATGTCTGCCTGAGTTTCACCATCTTGCTCTTGGAAGCCTAGGAAACGTAGGTTGCAGCGCCTTTCCCTGTTTTCCAAATCGTCCATTTTTAATGAGCATTTCTCTTCTCTTCTCTCAAGCTCCGACAGGCGCATGTCAAATTGAGTCTCGAAAATGTCACTGGAGGTTGTAGTGTTCTCCAGTGCCTGCACCCTGTCCTCTATATTGTCCACCTTTTTGTCTAGGGTGTCCAGCCTAAGGGTGATATCTGCACGGAATCCTCTAATTTCATCCAGCAGGGCCGCCATGCCCCTGGAGACCGAGTTGGCATCTGTCGCTTCTTGTTGCGTTTGGGCGGCCATTTCAGGGGCTGTAGGGGGCTCAAGGGACGGGCGCCGAAACCTCTGCAGTGTTTCCCTCCAGGTCATAGACCTTCCCTGGGCGCTCTTGCTCCCCGGTGTTTACCACCGAGTGATAGTGGCCAGCGGGGCCTACTCGTCTCCTTTGCGTCCTGGGGGGAGCGGGGGCCCCTGGTAGCTCTGCGGCCGAGGGTGGGGGCAAGGTTGTGGGGGGGCTGGAGCCCCAGTCAATTCCCCTGTCGAGGGCGGTGGTTTCCCTTTCTCCGATTTTCCCCGCTGTTTTGTCCCCGTAGTTGGGGGCCGTGGCTTGTTGTGTTTTTGCAGGCTGACCTGTTGCGGCGTTTGCGGGGGGTGGGTGCCTCAGATTGAGCCCCGTGCCCCTCTCAGTCTCAGGGTGCTTCCGGGGCTTGCGTGGGCAGTCCCTGGCTTCTCTCCTCCTTCCCCCTTATGGGTTTTGTTTCCCCCGGTGGGTGCCCAGCCCCGGGGTGGGTCTCCTTACCTCGGGGGGGCCACTCCCCCGCCGCTCGTGGGGTGCTGTGTCGTTGCTGTCTCCCCGTTGGGGGGGGGTTCCTTGACCTGTTGCGGTGCCACCTCATGGGCCGTTTCGCCGTCACGAACGGCTGTCTGGTCAGGGCAGGAGCCCTCGGCCCCGATCGCCTGGGCCTCTGCACGTCCCCTCCGGGCCCGGGCTCGACGCTGCTTTCCGCGGAGCCGCAGGGCCGCAGGGGGGAGGGGCGTCGCGCCCTCGAAGTTCGCAGGCCCAGAGCTCCGGCTCTGGTCCACACTCGGCTTTCAAAGTTGGGCCGTGGGTGCCCGGCACCTTCACACGTGGGGGGGGAGGGGGTGTCGCTGTCTCGCTCCGGGGGTGTCGGGGGGGGCTCAGGTCCCTCGATCAGCGCCCTGTTGGGGAGACGAGCGGAGATGCTTCAACACATCTCAGCGCCCCCTGGTGGATCCCAACTGAGACTTTTGCTTTGCAATTAACCCTAGCTTTGGGAATACAACCTCGTGTCTGGCGTATCTATCGTGTGTGGTGACTTGCCTTGTTTCCATAGACGTTAGGGACCCCTACGGGCCCCTTTCACGCTGAACTCCCGTCTAACGGGTTTCACATAACGCATTCATTTCAATGACTGTAGTCGATGGCGTCCTTGACAACGGACCAGAAACTGTGAGATTCGCGCAATCTATCTGAAGTTCACGACCTACTTCAGCACCCTTACGGTGATCTTCTTTTTGATTACAAGAGGTACATTGACCCTCAACGTTTTTTCTTTCTCCTTTGCTGCAGATACATCGCATACGTATGTTATAGTACATCGCTTTTTCTAAGCACCCTATTCAATTGATTTTTTCCCCATCAGGTATCCTGGTTTAGAAAAGCCACAATCAACTCTGTTCGAGTCAACTGCTCGATTTAACTCCTAATTTTTGGATGATAGAATACCAATCGTCCAACTTCTGCACTCAATTTAGGGTTAGTCCTACTTTATTACTTTCTGTTTGATTATGTCACTTGACTTAAGAATTATAACTATTCGAAATTTACATTTCCCTAAGATTTCATGCCATTCGATTACAGTTCTGTCGTCACGCAACTATTTGCATAAAATTGGGTATCGTGTCAGCGGGCCACGTTGTCATAGACATATATATGAAAGGGGCCAAATTATCCAGTACAAGGCAGTTTGTTCAATATTTATCAGGTATATATCTCTCACTTGACCATGTATATATATATAACAGAGATGATGTTGAACTTGAAAGACTATATCAATGCAACAATGTGTCCTGTTAAACATTTTGTTTTGGGCCTTTGAACGTGGTTCTCTGTCTAATAGAAAGTATCTCTTTCTCTTCTTTTTTTCAATGATTCTCAACTGCCAGCAAATTCAGTTTAGGCTTCTGATGAAGAGGGTTCTCCCTTGAAACGCGTAATGCCGTTAAAACTGACTGTAAGGAATGTGTTTTTGCTAATTTTTACATCTTGTTTTATTTGGAATGAAAAACATCTGTGTGCTCTACACATTTTTTGTGCATGTAATATTTGTCAAGTTGATATATGAAATTGCTTATTGATTACATTATACATAATAATTCAGAATTAGTTTACTAATATTCTTTACCACCTCTCCGGTGGTTCCTTGACAGTGTGCATGGGACGGGAGGATTCCGTTTTTTGGATCCTTTTCTTTCCCTTATACATCAGAGGCCCACAAAGCACCTGGAGGTTCATGGGTCTCAAAGTCTAAACCTCACGGTTGGACGCATTTTGGAAGGAAACAACGAAGAACTGAATGTACCGCCACTAAACACATCCCCCTTGGCCTTTCAAACTTTAGAGCAAAAAAGGTTGAGAGCCTATAGGAAACACAAGTGGGAAATTAAAGAAACTCTGAACTAAACGGTCGAAAGGACTTCCTTGGATGGTTTGGGTGGTTTGGAAAATAAATGGTTGCCTCCTAGGTCAGAGTATAAGGTTAGTCTGGACAAATGTGTGCTGCTAGAAAGAGTGTTGTATAGGGATGATGCTTTAATTATGAACCGTTCTAACATCCTCAAGCTCGTACACTGCATCTCCAAGTTGTAAGCAATAGGCTCAAGTGATAACGGCTTGGTTGAGTTTGCTAGTGAAAGTAGGCTTGATATGGTGCTGGTTCACTTAAATTCAAACTTGATAAAGCAAAACCTATTGGAGGCAGCACCAGGTCTGCTACTGCTAGGTTTTGACTTAACAGTGGTATCTCCAGAAAGTCTGCTTGCGGATAAATCTGCCTGGAGGCCTATTGGACCTAAGTCCAATCAGGATGACTGTAAAAAAATAGAGAGTTTAGATCAGGTAGTCTGTAAAACATGTGAGGATGATTGATCAAAATACAGGGAGAATGTACGCTTCTTTTCAAAGCAGCGAATGTAGTTGAGGGTAACGTTTAAAGGCCAGGGAAATCCTGATAGGAAAATTGTAATGCAGAAGGGACGGGGGAAAGGTGGGGCTACCAAAGAATGGAGTAGAATTCATGGGTTTGGCTTGCAAATGCCCAGGTCTTGGATAAAAAAGGGGACTAACTAAGTATCGCACCAAAATCAACAATTTAATTTAATTTTGAGGAGTTCAAAATACTATGCTTGCAAGAGACATGGTTGAGCTCTATTCCGAGCCTGGATGGATATTCGATCGATTTAAACCCAGCAATTAAAGGCCCGAGAGGAAGACCAGCTTCAGGCCTTTTAGTAGCCATTAGAAGTGGCATAGGTATATATTTGGTTGAAAAGAACAACCCAAACCCATATGTTCAGATATTAATAACAAATTGGAATAATAGTTGTAATATTGGTAAAAGCTTGTGTATTATTTTTATCCTGTACTGAAATGCAGAATGTATAGAGGATGAGGCCTTTGCAGAGTGTGTGATGGATTTGATTGATCATTGTCACAAAACTATGGAAAACCTGATTATCCTGATCTGTGGGGATTTAAACAGCAAGTGCATTGTCATAAAGGGTCAACTTATAAAAGAGGAACTCTCCCTTTCCAAGCCCTCTGAGAAAAGAGATGTACGTTGGTTGAAATAAATTGATTTTAGGAATCTTCTCCTTTTAAATGGGCAGATACAGGTTGATATGCCATGACGCCCTACCTGGCACAGTTTATATGAAGAATGCTTTCCATCATGTTTTAAAGTGTGAGTTTGGGTAATCCTATAGCAGTGATAATACTATATTGCAAATGCTCTGGGGAGCTCTGGAGGAGAGCATGGTGGGTGAAAACTAGTTAAAATTGTGGCTTAGCCAGATTATCTTATTTAAAAGGAGATATGATGATTATATAAGAAACTGGAAGGACCCGATGACACAAACGTACTGGAATGCTCTCTAATTCTTTCAGATTTTAGAGAGGTGTGGAACAGAGGCTTTAAGAGGGTGTTTCGGCCTAAACATACCTGTGACCAACAAGTTGCAGAGACGATAAAAAACCTCAGTAGAGAAATTAAGTAAATGAAAGCTCAAGCAGGAGTGGGAATAGAGGTTAATATTAAGAATATGAAACAGCAACATAAGAATTGGATGCAGTCACACAGGGCTGTTATGATTCAACAGGACGCCAAGAGCGTCCTGGGTAAGATAGCAAAGAAGCAGACAAGAGAAATATGGCAATTAACTCCCTCAAGACTCCACAGTTAGCTGTTCAAACAAATGTGGTATAGGAGGAGACATGGGTTGGCCACTTCTCTAACCTGTTTAAGACTTCAGACACAATGATAGTAGTAAGAGAAAAGCCCAAGCCATAAAGTGGTCTTTTCAGATTGAAAAGCAAGCTATTTTAGCCCTTATAAAAAAAAGCAAGTAGTTTGAGAGCACCAGGCCCGACGGGCTCATGAACGCCATGTTAAAATGTTAAAAGAAGAACCAGAGCTATGGGCATGGTTCCTGTTATAGTATAAACCGATACTGAAGCTGAGAGAAGTGCTATTGTGTTGGAAGTCTACCGTTATTGTGCCGATCTTTAAAAAGGGCAATATGGCTGATCCTAATAACTACCGCCCTGTTGCCCTTTTAGACGTGGGGGGCAAGATGTTTGCCTCAATTATTTTACAGGGTTTAAATACATGATTGGAGTCTTCGGCCATGTTCGACATCTTCCAGTCAGGTTTTGTAAAGGGTGTATGAACAACATTGAACGTGTTCTCACTCAATATCTTGAAGACCTGTGCCCGACAAAGCAATTCAAGAATGTACTTGGTGTTCATTTACCTGACCCAGGCATTCGAGAGCATTGATAGAAACCTCCTGTGGGTGAAATTGGAGAATGGGGGGTGTCCCAATTAACTGTTGTGTGCAATGAAGGCTCTGTATTCATCGACCTTGGTGAGGGTCAGATTGAACATGGCTGGATGTCTGTCTCAACCAATAATAATGTGTAAAAGCTTAAAGCAGGACTGTCCATTGGCTCCAGCCCTGTTCAACTTGTTAATTTCAGATCTGGGTGTAATTTTGAGGGAGTCTAGATGTTTTCGACCAAGACTAGATGGGAGGGCATTGAGCTGGGTTCTGTATGCAGACGATCTGGTTTTATTAGACCAGAAGCCAATAGTTTTGCAGCACAAGCTTGATGCTTGCTCTACATGTATACGTCGAGCAGAACCGATTTAGGGTGAACGTGGCCAAGTCGAAAGTCTTGATACTTCGGCCCACATTGGCTAAAAGATAGAAGACAGTTGGGTGATGCTTTAACTGGGAGGCCTTACAGGAGGTGGACACTTTCACATACTTGGGTATGTGTGAGAACATCAGTTCAATTGACGCACCGAGATAGAAAACCACGAGAGCCAAGGCAACAATGTAGCCCTCAGGGTTGTGTTTTGTTAAGGTGGTACTGTTGCTACTCGTTGATATCAGTCTTGAATTTTTACAAGCTGAAAGTTGTGGCCATACTATCTTAAGGAGCGGACGCCCCTTTTCATTGCCATATAATATATGGCCTTTTCTAGAAGGGCCATTTTGGAGGAGAGTACTTTCCCTGTCTAAAGGAGTCTTGATCCAGGTTATCCTCCACGAGCTGGCCGTGGGGAAAACTCTGTCATTGTATAGAAAATATATAGATAAGGATAAACCAATTGTATTTCAAATACTGAGGGGCAATTTGTTAAATAATATCGAGTGGATACTGAATGAATGGAAGCATGGCTGCTGCAACGTTCTTACGAAATTGGGTGCAACGGAACAAGAACTAGTGAAAAACCCAGTTGGTGAAAAAAGTAAACTAAAGAAGATGGACTGGATTGAGACTCTAGAAACCGAGGAAAAATATAATCTGTACCATTAGTGCAGCTTGGTCTACAGAATCTAAAACGTTCTGCCCAGATACTTGAATACGTTTCTGAGTGGTTCTTTTAGTGCCCAATTTCTACGGTTTCATATGAATTTGTACCCCACAAAAGAAATTCTGTTTGCAAGAAAAAGATGTGACGTAGTAGATTCAAAATGCAGACACCCCAGCACCTTCAGCTATTTTGCACAGGCTTGACAGAGATACGAAGACAATGTCTGGAGAAGTTCTTCTCTGAAAGTCATAGTTTGAGACCAAATGAATGGTGAAATATTATTTTAATGAGTGAAAAAGTTTTGTTAGTTTTAGCTTTGCTTAGATTTTTTAATTATTAAGGAATAAGATTAATAGCTGTGTTGGTTATCAATGATTTGTATGATCCTAACGTGTATATTTTATAGATGCTAAACGTTTTTTTTAGAATCCAATAAACCTTAAATCAAGTTAGAAAAAAAGAATGAATGAGAACAGTATGTATGAGAAATGAGAAATGGGGAGATGAAATAATCAACAGAGAGATGGGGAATCTAACAGGTAGAAGAAAGAATTGGTTAGAGAGATTCTCTATACAAAGAGAAATAGAGGGATAGATTGAGCAGTTCAAATAGGTGACAGTGAAATGAGCAAAAGACAGAGAGATGGGAGAAAATCACAGAGAGATTGCAGAAAAGAGAACATATGCTGGAGACAGAGAAAGTGAGAGGGGGAAAGGAGTACAGACACAGGGAATGGAAAAGAAACAGCGGGAGAAGTAGGAGGAATGGACAGAGAGATGGCAGGAAAACACACAGAGATAGCAGAAATGTAAGGATATGCAGGAGACAGAGAAAGCAAGATGGGGAAAGGATTACAGACACAGGGAAAGGGACATATAGAGTTAGAGAAGTGGGAGAAATGGACAGAGAGAGTGGAGGAAATCAGACAGAGATTGAAGAAAGATGATATGCCGGAGACAGGGAAAGTGGGATGGGGAAAGAAGTACAGACAAAGGAAATTGGACAGATAGAGTGGCAGAAATAGGAGGAATAGACTGAGAGATAGGAGGAAATCACACAGAGATCAAAGAAAGGATAAGATATGCTGGAGACAGAGAAAGTGAGATGTGTAAAGGATTGCAGACACAGTGAAAGGCACAGGTAGAGTTAGAGAAGTGGGAGCATATGGACATAGAGACTGGAGGAAATCATACAGAGATTGCAGAAAGAAGATATGCCGGATACAGGGAAAGTGAGATGGGAAAGGAAGTGTCAGGAATGGCACTCTGTCAAGAGTGGCACAGGGTACCCAGGTAGATTTTGGGTGGCTGTGCCGAAGTAAGGTAGCAGATAAGCACACACAGCAGGAAGCTAAACAACAAAAAAAGAGTAGGAAACTGTAGCTGTGAGCCAAAAGGGGCAAAAGATACAAAGGTACAAACAAACTGGATTCCCTCTTGGGGTGTATGCTGAAATGGGAAAGAGTGTTCCATGAACCTTAGGAAACTCTAGCCTTCTGCACAGATTGCTATAACAGAGGCCCACGCTGTATGCTCATGGCTGGGAACAACAGCAGTGGGTGTCTGTAACACTGAAAACGCGACAAGGAAAGGGGCAGAGGTTGCCTACCGAAAACCAACAGGCAAGCTCTGTACAAAGGGATTACATAAGACACATGAGAAGACAAGAACAGATATATCCAGCGAAAAGGAAGTCAATGAGCAATCTAGCAGAAGGAAATGAAGGAAAGGCAGTTAGACTGAAGTAGATAACCTAAGGTGGATTACAGAGGACTCAAGGAAGAGAACAAGGGAGCAGCAGTCAGGAAAACAGAAGGGCTGCAAAGTAGGAAGCAGGTCTGCAGTCAAGAGTGGCACTAGGTGCAGGCAAACTGTAGTGGACTGCGGAGGACTGTAGTAGGCTGCAAGGCAGGGAGTACAGAAGAACAGGACTGAGAGAGATTAGTAGTAGGCGACAGATAGAGAGCCCATAAGAATAGGGCCGCGAGGTAGGGAGCCCAGAGGAGCAGGGCCGTAGGTAGCTAAGTGTAAAACAGGCTGTAAGGCAGAGGAGTGTAGCAAGCCGCAAGGCAGGGAGCCCAGAGGACAAGGGCTGTAGGCAGCGGAGGGAGACAGGCTGCAAGGAAGGAGCCCAGAGGACACGGGCTGTAGGCAGCGGAGGCAGCAGGCTGCAAGGAAGGAGCCCAGAGGACAAGGGCTGTAGGCAGCGAAGAGGTGCAGGCTGCAAGGTAGGGAGCCCAGAGGACAAGGGCTTGGAGACAGCAGAGTGTTGCAAGCTGCAAGGTAGGGAGCCCAGAGGACATGGGCAGTAGGCAGCCGGAGTGAGGCAGGCTGTAGGCAGGGAGCCCAGAGGACAAGGACTGTAGGCAGCCGGAGTGAGGCAGGCTGCAGGGCAGGGAGCCCAGAGGGACAAGGACTGTAGGCAGCCGGACTGAGGCAGGCTGCAGGGCAGGGAGCCCAGAGGACAAGGACCGTAGGCAGCCGGAGTGAGGCAGGCTGCAGGGCTGGGAGCCCAGAGGACAAGGACTGTAGGCAGCCGGAGTGAGGCAGGCTGCAGAGCTGGGAGCCCAGAGGACAAGGGCTGTAGGTAGAAGGCAGCGGAGCGAGATCGGCTGCAAGGCAGGGAGCCCGGAAAGGGCACTGGATCAAAACAGGATAATGCAGCAACAGGAACAGCATACAATGTAGCAGGTCAAGGCAAACAGGAGCGGGGAGATCTCAAGATGCAAGACATTGTGCTCCTGCAGGCAGCTGCTTATATACAGCCCTGCCCTGTTCTGAGGCAGACTAATTGACAGCACCTGGGGCAGCACACCTGAAGACAATCTGCCTCCTCCCTCTCTGGTCCTGAGCAGGTGGAAGCAGCACTGGCCGCTAGGGTTTCTGGGGATTGTGGTCCCAATAACGATGAATGAGAATAGCCAGGAATTGAGGACTGTAGCCAGGTGCATTATGGTAAATGTACTTAATTGAATAAAATAAGAAAGAACCAAAGTTGAGCAAATGGAAATAAAAGACCAAGGCGTGAAAAGGAGTTGTTCAAGGAGTATTAGGAGGATAAATGAGTACCAAGTAGTCCATGATGGTTGCCAATGCGTGTGCCAGCAGCGCGGGCATGACAGGAAGTACAGGCAAAGAAAAAGAGACAGAGTTTTTGGGTTGTGGGAGGAACTGACAGAGAGCTGGGAGAAAAGAGAAGATATGCCGGATACTGTAAAAGTGAGATGGGGAAAGAAGTACAGACACAGGAAAAGGGACAGATAGAGTGGGAGAAGTGGTAGGAATGGACAGAGAGATGGGAGAGATGCACCCAAGCACTGTAATCTACCCTACTCTCTCGACTGACTTGGACTATGGACCCCAAGGGCGTTCCACCCACAAGCACCTTGAGATCATCCAATGACATATAGGGCGCTATATAAATGACAAATAGCATAACATAACATAAAGTGATACAGAAATGGAAGCAAGACACAGAGACATGAAATAAAGAGGACTTTGAGAAAGGGTTCTAGAGATGGTAGCAATATACAGAGTCATTCTGAGAAAGACAGTGAGAAAGTTTGTGAGACACGGACTAGGAGAAGGACAACAGAAACATGGATGTTTAATAAAAAAGGAGTGCAATCATAACATGCAAGAGAAAAGGTTAGATAAAAGGGTGCAGATACCACAGAATCGCCCAGCCCCATGGCAGAAAGATCGATGCGAAGAGAGTGAAGAAAAGGATAAGGAGAGATGGGGGTGTGAAAAAAAGAGTGGGCACTGCATTGGAGTGGAGACATAAAGAGAAAGTGTCTAGAAAGGAGTGTAAGTGGGCCGATACAGAATTGGCTGATGTAAGAACATCCACAAGCTGTAGCACCGCCCACAGTTACCTACTGTTTCTACTTGAGTGTGAGCCCTGTCATGATGACTCCTCCATCTGGAGCACGAGTCCCCACCATTAATTGAAACTAAAAAAATATGCCTTAGAACCAGTCTTGGGTTGTGGTAGATACGGAGGGTCTTTGATTTTATACGTTTTGACACCGCAAAGTACTTTGATTTTTTTGTTTTTTTGTTTAGGCTTTCGTCCTCGTGTGATATGTAGCACCCAGCTGACAGGCTAGCTGGTGTTGATGCCCGATGTGCCCTAGGCATTATGGGTGGGAATGTGAGCATGCGGCCAGCATTCTGAACATGTGAGAGTCTGATGGGCCCCCATGCCAGGCAGCCCTGCTCATTGCCCACTCTGAATCCAGGGAATTCTTCGCGTGCAGGATCTCTACGAAGAAATGCATTTAAGGTCACTGTGACTCTCTGACAGCCCCGCGCCCAAGTTCAACTTTAAATTGCCTGCGTGGCACGGCTAGCCGGCCACCATATCTCGGTTGCCACCATCGCCTTACCCCTTTCGCTACCCTTTGTCCTTTTCAATGTGATCCTTTGATTGGCTGTTTCAAAGTGTGTCCTTGGGAGCCAACCTAGTCATTGTGTATCCACACACCAGGGACGTCATTAGGGGTGTCGCCAGGTGTCGTACATGCGACCCCTGAGGTATCCCTTGCTACCCCTGTGGTCTCCCTTGCTATCCCTTTTTTAAAATAAATTGAGGCTCCTGGCCTGTGCCAGCAGCATGTGGCTCTTTGTGTCTGGAGTGACTGGTTTTCTGATAGCTATAGCCATTAAGATAGCTCAGTGGTTTGAGTGCTCGCTGCTGCAATGTGTATGTGATCTGCAGGTTGCAGGTTCAACCCCCGGCAAGGTCAACTCAGCCTTTCATCCTGCTGAGGTTAATAAGTGAGTACTAACACAACAGGTCTGGTAATATTGTAGGTATATTTGTTCTATATGAAGCACTTAAGCATAAGTGCTATATAATAATACATCATTATCATTTGGCCTTGGACGTCTGCTTGCATTCACAGTCATTTGGTAATATGGGCCTATACACGCTGATATTAATGATACATATGGTCATCCTTTCTTGTATAAATGTTCAACACTTTACAGTGATATCGTAACCATATTTTTTGTGGTGTACCTACAAACAGTGCTATGTGATGCGACTTCCTGTTTGGTCAAGGGGTGAAAGATCATGTTCCATTGCTTCCTGTGATGTCACTTTGGGGTGGGGTCAAATGACATCACTTCCTGTGATGTCATCAGATGTCAAGGGTTGTGTGATGTCACTTCGCTACCCCTGGCATTTTGGCGAAATGACATCCCTGCCACAGACAATGCAGAGAGGGCCTAGATACTAACATTTTAGGCACAGACACCCGTCGAATATGCAGAGGACCACCCATGCCCTTCTTCATCCGGGCAACACAGCCACCTACGGGTTGGGTGAAGAATAACTTGAACAACAAAATCAACCAGGAGGAACTTTCAGGTTGGTGTCTTATTGGGCCTCATTACGACCCTGGCGCTAATGGGTTAACGGCGCCGTAAAAGGCTGCGGCGCCGTTAACCCATTAGCGCCTCATTACGAGGTCCCTTTGCGGGACCCGATCTTAACGGCTGGTCTACACCAGCCGTTAAAGTAGGGACCCGCAAAGGGACCTTGGTGCTAAGTACGGTACCGCAATTTGCAGTACCGTACTTAGCGCCTTCCCCATTCCCTTTGAGCCCTATGGGGCAAAAATGGGAATGGGGAAGGGCCATGGAGGAAGGGGGAATTACCGCCCTGCCGACCTTGTAATGGGGTGGTAATTCCCGCTTTCTCCATGGCGGAGTCGGTAAGTTACCGGCATGGACCATGGTGCTATTAGCACCATGGTTTTCCGCCTGGGTCGTAATGAGGCCCATTGTCTCTTCGGGTCAGCACACAACTATTGTCTGATACCACAAAGGGAAATGGATGATGGCAGGGAGGCATTATTCTGCCCAGGTATATACAGGTAGGTCGAAGCCAGCTGTATCGTGCTACTGTGCTTTTATTGCACTTCCTGATAAAAAAGTCAAAAGTTGCGACCCTGGCCTTGCGTAAAGGTGGGACGACAGACCCCTGCTCTCAGAAGCTAGTCCCATTGAAATTGTATATAGCACAAGTTGGGGTCCTGATCGAGTGGTGTCTATGTGCCCTGGAGGATGTTGCTCTTGTCCACTTGTCGGCAAGTCTTGCTTCAGTTTGCTGTGGCATCTCATTTGCCCGGGAGAAAGTTGCTCTTGTCCTCTGGTTGGCAAGTCGTGTTGCTGTTTCTTTGTTGTGTTTCAGAATCTCTTGATATTGATGTTCGCTTTGCATCAGATGGAGCTGTTTCAGTCACTCAATGGCTTCAGCACATTTGAGGAAATGTCCTAGAACGATTGATTGATTGTGTTCTCTTCTTGTCAGTGAACGTAAGTAAACTGTAACCTTGCATTTCCTCATATTTGGAGTGGCGTGATAAAACAATTTTTTATTCCCTTTAAAAATGCTTTAATAAACACTTTTGAACTGTATACAGTAGTAATACATTTCAAAGGATTAATCAACACATTGAACATTTTGCTTCAGACACTTTTCCAAATTTTGCCTCCTTCTAGTACCTACTGCAGTGAATCTGGGTGAGCATCAGTAAATAAGGTTGTCTACGCAGTGAATCTTTTGCATCCAAACATAGCATACAATCTTGCCCCAGACAAATGAGGAATCCATGCAAAATTTGGTAGCAGTGGGTCAACGGTGTGGATTTGTATAGCCGGACACACATGCGCATAAACACATACAAATTTTGTTTTGCATATAAATTGTTTGCCTCCAAACATAGACTATGATCTTGCCCCAGAAGAGGAATCCATGCAAAAGTTGGTAGACGTGGGTTCAACGGTTTGGATTTGTATAGCCGGACAAACATACATACATTCCACTTTATATATAAAGATAGCGGCCATGAAGAAACACGCAGACTCCATAGATGAAGTCTTGATCCTAGGGATTCCTACTGATTGATTATAATGGGAAGATCACAGGGGTTCTCTGGAGTGGATTCTGAGGTAATCCTTTGTTCCCAGTGCCCGTCCTAAACGAGTCTCTTGGGTGGCGATATTGTAGTACTTGTCTCAGGAGTCATATTCTCTTTCCAATGTTATGCCCTTGTCTCCTACAAGAGGGATTTACTTAGATTTCAGGCACGCAATTCCTGACGTCTCTACAGTTCACTAACAATTTTGCATATCACACATCTCAAATTAGCTGCACTGGGTTAACTATTAATTAATAGGAACTGACCCTGCATGCATCATCATAGGTGACTCCTCCCCTGTTACAGGCGTAATTTGGTTGATTTTGTAATGCAATGTCAGTTGAGAATGCTTCAGCGGTTGCAGGCCGTACCACTGGCAGTAAAGCACTTTAAAAATGTCTTATAACTCAGCATAACATCTTTCCATTTGCTGTGGAAGGTACCTTAGTCAAAGGTGACGCAAAGTCACTTTGCAATGCAAAAATACACTTTGCACTGCTGTGTGAATCAAGGTGTTTGTTGGCAGTGCAAAGTCACTTTGCACCGCACTGAAAGTTCCATGAATCGAGCCCTTAACATGGAGCGTGCATTTGGAAAAAAGACCCCTGCAGTTACATACTGCCATGTGCTTTACAGAGCATATGGTACAACAGCCCACCCTCAGTTTACACCAGGTGAGGCAGTGCACAATTCAAGAGTGACACTCAAGTGGGCAAAAGGCAAGCCATGACAGGCGAACAAAGGTTGCCACCGCTCTGCACTTCAACTGATGAAGTTACTCAAGATGGCCCGGCTTCTGATGTCCAGTGGCATCTTGTGAAGGGTGATCGTCCTAGTGAGCTTGTGAAGTGTCACACAGTACACACTTCTCATAACGGACATAGGCAGCAATTTCGACCCACATTATACCGACCTGTGAAGCAAAGAATTGAGGTTGGGATAATTATACTCTTTCCAGACATCTCCCCAAAGCACCTGTTTTCTAGCCAACAGGCAATTCAACACTGTTTCTCAAAATGAGACACTATAGCTCTGGTGCCAGATAGGCCGCTCAAGGCCTGTCTTTATCAGTGTGTATGGCACCTACAATGAACCTGATTAACAAAACGAGCTTGTGAGTCAGGTGTAGGTGGCATCAGCTTGGTTAAGAGTGCATCCTTCGAGGGGGCGTGGCCGACCGCCATGTGAGAAAGCCGCGCTTCGTAGCAGCTCCGTTGATGCGCTCATCATTTTGCCCACAACCTGCATCCACCTTAAATGAAACTACACCTGCGACCCGAAGATCGCTTCGGTACAGTCGGCTGACCTTCCGACGGTGTTTTGGGGCCGGTGCGTGGCCTCACCGAGGAGAAACGCCGTGGTGTAGGAGGAAAGCGCACGACTCAAAATGGCGACCGCTTGCTGACCGCGGAAGAGACGAGCGCCGGATCGCGCCCAACACAGAGCGGAAAAGGAGGCTCGCCTCGGACTCCGGCTACCAGGGGGAATTGGCCCAGTCGACCGACGGCCGGAGACTGCATCTGCCCCGTGCGCCTCCCCTGCGGTAGAGGCGCACAACGAAGGGCTCAGACCCGGTAACAGCGCTACGAGGTACGGAGTGGGAACAGGGCTGGGGGGACATTCGGCTCGTCGACCGAACCTGCTGCATCATCCCTGAGAGAGGTTGCACTCTACCACCGGCCCTATTGGAGGCCGGGGCGCTCCGGAAGCAAGGGTTTGCCGAGATCATAATCCTCGCCCCCCAGCACCCCAACCCGCCGGCGCCCCCCATTCCAAGCCCGCCCGCACAAGAGATGTCCGCAAAAGGCCCCAGGAACAAGCACAAGCAGACAACCATGGAGGCGTTCGCAGCCACTGGCGCCCTCAAACCAGATGCCGCCTCGACGACCTCGGTGGTAGGACCCTCTGAACCCACGAACTCGCAACTACTGGAAGCCATTACGGCGCTCCAAAAAACCATGGAGGGCAAGATAGATGCCATGGCCATCGACTTAAACCTACTCAGACAAGATGTGCGCTCCATTGCGGGCAGAACGGAGGCATTGGAGTCCCAGGTTAAAGAAAATACTGACGCCAAAACTCGCCTCTTAAGAGAGGTAGATGCCCTAGCCCAGAAAGTCAAGAACCTCGAAGACAGGGCGGACGAGGCGGAAGGACGGGCACGCCGCAATAACATAAGAATTATCGGATTGCCGGAGGGGACGGAAGGGAACGACCCCACGAACTTTGTCGAAAATCTGCTGCTGCAAGAGGTCGGTGCCGGCAAATTGTCTCAGGGGTTCACCATCGAGAGGGCGCACAGATCCCTCACTAAGCGCCCACCACCGGGGAACCCGCCAAGGCCGATAATAGCTAAAGTCCTCAATTACAAAGACAGAGAGACTATCCTGGCCCACTCACGGAATGGGGGCCACATTGAGTCTGGCTCCGCCAAAATCGCAATCTACCCGGACTATACCCTCCAAGTCCAAAGGAGCAGAGCCCAATTCGCCCACATCAAGGCCAGATTGAAAAATGCGGGCTTGCGATACATGCTACTATACCCGGCCAGACTTAAGATCATCCATAACAATCGAACGCACCTCTTCGAATCACCGACAGATATAAATGAATGGATGGACAGGGAGCAGATCCCTGACATAGAAGGAAGGCAACGGAAAACAAGAGAAAACGGCACCCCCAAGGAAGCCTAATGAAACCACTTTATCGGGACGTATGCGAAGTAATCTCACCTTGCAGATTGTGGCACCATCGAGTGTCTTGGAGCTGACCGAATGGCACCGCTTGGTATCGGACACTACCAAGGGGATTGGCCCGCACCCCCGAATCTCTTTGGGTATCTAACCCGCCCGTAGGGCACCAGAGGACCGTAGGTCTAATGGAGCAGAAACGGGGATGTCAGGATGGGGGGAACCCCGTTAGACTAGTTCTGTTATTGGCTAACGCCAAGTTCACTGTTTGCAGGGTCGGGAAATTGCCCGTTAGCATCCCGTCCCAGTTAGTTAATGGGAAAGTCCGGAACCACCTTGACCACCACACATCACCACTTCAAACTAGTATTGTTAAGTGCCACCGCCAGAGCAGGCCACTGAACCATACACTGATAGGCCGGGGGGCGACACCACAGGGCAGCCCACCCACGTCCTCACACTCACGCTACACCCATGACTAACGTTGTTAAAGTCATGTCATGGAACGTTAGGGGCCTGAACAGCTACATCAAACAACACAGGGTCCACACCTTCCTCAAACGCCACAAGATAGGAATCGCCCTATTGCAGGAAACCCACCTGAATGCACAGAAACTTGCGGCACTGGCTAAGAGATGGAGAGGAACCCTGATAGGCACCACGTACTCTAACTATGCACGGGGAGTCCTGATATGGATTGCCCCCACCATTCCCGTCAACCTCGCATGCACCCACATCGATAACGAAGGTAGGATGGCCTTGCTCAGAGGCACCATAGACGGCAGAGAATTCTGCCTAGTAAACACCTATGCCCCCAACCATGATGCGACGGTCTTCTTCCGCTCCTTATACACCCGGCTTAGCCCGGACAGAGACGGCACGCTCATATGGGGTGGCGATCATAACTGCACCCTTGACCCGCGTATGGACAGATCGGATAACAAACATACCCGCCCCTCCCCTCCCGCTAAAATACTGAAAGCCCTCTTACATCAATACGCCCTGCTAGACCTCTGGAGGACTCAGCACCCGGAAGAAAGAGGCTACTCCTTTTACTCACCCCCTCACGCGGTCTACACTAGAATCGACAGCCTACTGGTGAGCGAGGAACACTTAGACACATTTGTAGACACGCAATACCTCGCTAGAGTGCTGTCTGATCACTCCCCCATAGTAACCTCCTGGACATTAACGGCACCGCGACCCCCCATACCCACATGGAGACTCAGAGGCGAAGCACTGTTAGACAAGGCTTTCCAAGAACAGATTAGGCAATGCACGGCGAACTATTGGCTGACAAATAAGGACAGTGTCCAACATGTCAGCACGGCATGGGAAGCTTACAAAGTAGTGATTAGGGGGGAGGCGATAGCCACTATAGGGGGGGCCCAAAAGTCTATCACAGCTAAGTTGGCTATTGCTGAAAACGAGCTGCAGCAACTAGAATCTTTGGCCTCCTCAGACCCAGCCCACGTACATAGCATAATCGAACTAAAGAAGGCCTGTCTACAACATTGGGAGGCCCTCGGGAAACTCAGCTACACGAAATACATCGAAAGAAACCACGCCCTCGGTGACAAACCGGGCAAGCTACTAGCGTGGCTCTGCAAGCGGGAAACCCCTAGAATACCTATCTGCCACATGCGCGATGATGAAGGCGTAGACACGTACTCACAAGCAACCATAAACCATATATTCACGAAGTACTATCAGGCCCTCTACACCGACCCCTCACAGCCAACAGACACTGAAATAGGGGATGTATTGGACATCATTGATTTACCACACCTCGAGGAACACGCGGCTGAATCCCTGGAAGGGCCAATAACCCCCGACGAGGTCGCAGTGATCATTAGAACGCTCCCCGCAGGGAAAACCCCAGGTCCGGATGGGCTCCCGGGCGAGTTCTATAAGGCCTACGAAGCCGAACTAGCCCCACTACTTGCCCAAGTCTTCAACGAGGCATACGACACAGGCCGACTACCCAGCACCATGAGAGAGGCAACCATCATACCCCTCTTGAAACCTGATAAAGATGGCGCAGAGTGCGGCTCGTACAGGCCGCTATCCCTACTGAACACAGATAGCAAGATTCTCGCAGCAATCCTGGCCATGAGGTTACGCAGAGTCATCCCGTCCCTGATCCACCAAGACCAGACAGCATATGTGCCCGGTAGAACCATTACGGAAAACCTACGCAGACTGCACCATGTTATCCACAGCACTGAAGGCAGACGGACACAATGTGCAGTAGCATCCCTTGACGCCTCTAAAGCATTTGACTCAGTGCGCTGGAGATGGCTCCTGGCCACCATGTCTAAGATGGGAATAGGGCTCAGCTACATAAAATGGGTCACACTCCTTTACACCAATCCAGAGGCCAGAGTACGCACCAACAGCACCTTCTCACACAAATGGGAGCTTTCTCGAGGAACTAGGCAGGGATGCCCCCTATCACCCATGCTGTATATTATAGCTATAGAACCCGTGGCAGCATATGTGAGACAGGAATACGGGGATGGAGGCATACTAGTAGATGGGGTGAACCATGTGATTTCCATGTACGCCGACGATATGCTCCTCTATCTAACAAACCCCACACACATACTGCCCTACATACTGGAAACCTTAGATAGATTTCACAGATACACGGGGATCCAGATCAACCGGGACAAATCATGCCTATTCCCCCTCGCCGCCTTGAGCGGGAAAATGGCCGGTCAGCTCCCCGATCTTGCCCTAAACTGGGAACCCTCCTCCTTCAAATACCTGGGCATCAGAGTGCACAGAGACCCCAAGACTGAGCACGTACTGAACACAGTGAGGGCAAAGGAAGGCCTGGCAAGGTCAATGGAGTTCTGGAGCAGGCTGCCGCTATCGGTAGCGGGCAGGGTGGGCCTGCTGAAAATGGTGGCGCTTCCCAGACTGCTGTATTTCTTCACCAACGTACCACACAACATACCACGACAATTTTTCAACGAACTACACAGACTGTGCAGAACATTCTTGTGGCAGGATGGCAGGCGTAGGGTCGCCCTCGAAACGATGCAGAGACCGTATGACAAGGGGGGCCTCAGAGTGCCCAACTTCGAACTGTATTACCTGGCCGGACAATTGAAGCACGTGATACAATGGATGGCCGACGAGGCCACTACGGACACTCGCTTGCTACAGCCGCAAGTCCCGCAATTGCTCCTCAGGGACCTGCTATGGTCTGAACCCAAGTCTAAACAACCTCACTCATACCTGATTCTCTTGGGCGTCCAAATCTGGCGGAGGGCCTGCAAGGCTGCACTGATCCCTGACCCCTACTCTCCTCAGATCCCTATAGCCGCCATCATGGCCAACAGACCGGGAAGCCATAGGATAATAAGAGACACTTGGGAACCTTGCGGCGTAGCTACCCTGGGCGACCTGGCGGATGATCAGGGAATCTTAACCTTCGCGGAGTTACAAAAAGTCTCTGGTATCCACACGGGACAGTTCTTACTCCACAATGCAGTGATTAGGAAACTGGTGACCCGCTGGCCACCAACGGATCCGTTAAATACTGGTCACGAACACATTGAGGACCTGCTCGGGGCGGCCGAGGGTGGCCATGAGACCTCAAGAATATATGACACACTGCTAGACAGCGTCACCCAACGAAACCTCCAGTGTAAGGCGGCGTGGGAACAGGAACTAGGATCACAATTCGAAGACAATGAATGGGGGGCCATAATGGGATACCACAGGAAAGTATCCAGGAACGCCAGGTTCCAACTCATCCAATTCTACATTACGAATAGAGCGTATCTCACACCAGACGTCATCTCCAGATTTAGTGGAGCTGTGACCACTGGGTGCCCCAAATGCAACGAAGCCCACGCGGCGATGATACATATGTTTTGGGGATGCCCCGCCATTCAGTCTTTCTGGGCCCAGGTCAAAGCCAAGGTGGCCGAGGCGAACATCACCCTAGAAGTTCATACGCCAAAAGCATGCATCCTCGGCATATACCCCAGAAGCAAGAAGAACAGACCACTCAATAAACTAAAAGACCTAATGTATATACTGGCGAAGAGACGCATTGCAATGAATTGGAAGCGCCCGCGGGCCCCCTGCTTGTTGACTTGGTGGCAAGACCTCCGCAAATGGACGAACGCAGAGACAGCGGTCTGGGAGATGGCGCAGTGCCAACAAAGGCAGGACACCTCAGACGACCTACTACAATGGGTGGAGCTAACGGTTACGCTGTTCAGCCCCAACATGGGAAGCTCCTCTGGCGATGACACAGATGACCCACAACAATCACGTGGATGAACTGGTGGTGTAACACGTTTGGGCCCGGACAAGTTGGGATAGGGAGGGGGGAGGGTGGGATGGGTGTGATTGCACTTTGTTTTTTGTGTATGTTCACGTTGATGACACAATGAAAATAATAAAACAGATTAAAAAAAAAAAAAAAAAAAGAGTGCATCCTTCGAATGTTATGACCCCTCACATACTGCCATCTTATGTATGGAAGCAACAAGACACCTGAATGTTGCCTTTCATTTATATGTATATACATATATATATATTCAGTAAAAACCTTTGTTAAAGGGACGTTATGGTTAAGTTGCGCTACTAAAAACCTATGAAATTCAGAAAAAAGCTTTGTTAAAGGGACGCTATGGTTCCAAGTAAAACCGAAAAACCCTCTGAAATTCACCAGTTATGGTAAGCTAAGCAACCATAACTCACGCCACCACCGTGCACTGCTAAGACTAACACCCAGGACATCCAAGAGGACATCACAAATGTCATTGATGACATCACTGTCATTGGGACCCCCCTCTAGTTTTGCCCCTCTTGACAGAATCCCACCTAACTTTGCCAAGAGCGGGTGAAGTAGTTGCGCGCGTGCGCGGTTTTCGTTTGCTCGTGTCTCTAACTCTGATGCGGTCTTAACTGATACGTGTTTCTTCCAACGTGTGTGCACAGACCTCTCTGCTGTCTGAAATCTCGTATGCGCGTGCGCTTTGCAACGTGAACTCTTCTACGCGGGAGTGTGGTCTACACCGCTATGTGCTTCCTTCAACACATGCACGGTCTTCGCAGCTACGTGTTTACCACAACGCATGTGCGTGGTCTTCGCAGCTATGTGTTTTCTACAGTGCATGTGCGCGGTCTTTGCAGCTAGGTGTTTTCCACCGCACATGTGCGCAGTTTTCACTGCTATGTGTTTTCTGTTAATGCCTTTGCGCGGTCATCATTTTTACGTGTTTTTCTTCAACGCGTGTTCAGATGAGGCGCGTGTGAGTTCGGATTCATCTGTTAAGAGCGCACATACGAGTTTGAAAAAGATACACCGATACGTGCTTCATTCAATGCGTGTCCGCGGTCTTCTCAGCTACGTGTTATCTACAGCGTGTGTGCGTGGTCTTCTCAGCTTTGTGTTATCTACAGCGCGTGTGTGTGGTCTTCGCAGCAACGTGTTTTCTAAAATGCGTATGCATGGTCTTCACAGCTACGTGTTTTCTACAACACGTGTGCGTGCTCTTCGCAGCTACGTGTTATCTACAGCCTGTGTGAGCGGTCTTTGCAGCTATGTGTTTTCCACAGCACGTGTGCGTGTTCGGATGATGCACGTGTGAGCTCGGATTCATCTAATTTCTGTGTGTTTTTCTTCAACGCGTCTGCGTGTTCGATAAGGCGCGTGTGAGCTCGGATTCATCTGTTAAGAGCACACGTGCGAGTTTGAAAAAGATACACTGCTACGTGCTTCCTTCAATGCGTGTGCGTGGTCTTCTCAGCTACGTGTTATCTACAGCGCGTGTGCATGGTCTTTGCAGCTACGTGTTATCTACATTGCGTGTGTGCGGTCTTCGCAGCTATGTGTTTTCTATAACATGTGTGTGTGGTCTTTGCAGCTACGTGTTATCTACAGCGCGTGTGTGCGGTCTTCGCAGCTACGTGTTTTCTACAGCACATGTGCGCAGTCTTCACTGCTACATGTTTTCCGTTAACTCCTGTGCGTGGTCATCATTTCTGTGTGTTTTCTTCAACGCGTGTCCGTGTTCGGATTAGGCGCACGTGCGAGTTTGAAAAAGAAAGTGTCTGCGCATTTTGACTGGCGCGGTATATGGCAAGAGCGGGTGAAGTAGTTGTGCGCGTGTGCTTTACCATGTGAACTCTTCTATGCATGAGCGTGGTCTACACCGCTACATGCTTTCTCTGTGTTCTGATGTTTTTTTGCTTCTTGGAGCCAAATTCCATCCCATCCTCATCACCCCTCACCTCCCCAAAGATTATTTGATAAGTGCAATTTTGTGTTTTTTTATATGTTTTACTGCGATGTCTGCAGACACCGGATGCAAATCCAAGATGGCTGGCATCTTGAAAAATCTGACGCACTTCGTGCTTCACCCCAGCCAATCAGAGAGCACGTCACATGTCCGCGGACATGACGCAAGCCGCTTGGCCAATCCGTGTCCTGTCCGCAGAGCGAACAGGGACGTGTGTCCACATAGCGGACATAGATATCACACATTTTTTTGCCTTACATTTGGACTACTGGACGGATTTACACCAAATTAACAAAAGCACGCTTTCGGGACCAAGCCGCTGCCCCTGCCGCAAATTTGGTGAAAATCCGTCCAGTGGTTTGGGCTGTAGGCGTGAGCAAATTTTTTTCCCACTATGTCTATGGGAAAAACAGAAGTTTTGGGAACCCCTCTATAACTTTGCCCCCCCTGGACCAAACCTCACCATAATTATTCAGAGAGGGCCATATACTTTTTTTGCAAAGTTTGGTGAGGCTTCGTCCAGGAGGAGCTAAGTTATAAGCCGCCAAAAAAGTGCTCTTCCTATGGGATTGGCAACTTAACCATAACTACACAGCCACTACCGTGGCACTAAGGCACTTTATCGTTTTGTAAATATCTAACTGGGAGGAATATATATCCCAGGTAGATGCTGCTTTGCATATTTGCACCAGTCAGATTGTTTACAATGCTAATTTGTACTTGCACTAAGCACTTTATTTACTGATGCTTGTCTCAGTCCTTGGACACTTCCATATTAGTGTGGCCAGTAATTTTTGCTATATGTATATTTATATTAAGGCCATTGAAATGTGTACTATTCATTTGTACTAGCAGTAATAACGGGCAACTCGTCACAGCGTTCTTTTTTGCAAACATAATTGCTAATAATCAGTGCCATATCACAATGCTTGCATCTATGACATGCATGGATGGCCATTGTATGCTAAATTAAAGGTGGTAACTGATCGTGGTTAATGTTGTGCACTATGCACAAATATTTCCTGGCAAGAATCTGCTACACGAATTTTCCACATTTTGTCCACACTGCTTTAGAATATTTAAACTGTACAAATATTAAGCAGTGGGTTTTTGAACTTTTAGGTACCAGTTTCCAGTAATTATGCCACTAATTGCATGTGTAAAGATGTCTGCCTTGTCGGAATCAAAGGAAGCATCAAGCTTTAAATGGAGACACTCTATCCGCATTCCAGGGGATAGAGACTGAAGAGCCTTTTTAAAGTCACCTTTTTCATGTTTGCACTTTCCAACGTGATCAAGCGGTGTGTTACCGCGAAACAAGTTGTTTTTGCAGTTTTCCTTGCCATGCTGACTTACATACAATAAAAGGATTGTCAGTCTGGGCAAGCTTTGTTGTTCCTGTCTTTTTGTAGAGAGTCATCCTGGCTTTCTATGCTGTTCTAAGGCGTGCATTCCGACAACTTTTTCCTGGTTCCATTGTGGATCGGATAATTGTTTTTTTTTATATATATAAGGAGGCTTATAAACAGCTCAATGACATTAAGTGCTACATGAGATTGAAAGACAACCCCATGCCGGAATTAGAACTAACAGTGAAATCCTTTCTAAAGAAATACGAAGAAATGGGTATTATGTCGGAAGAAACATACACATTTTTGTGGATCAGCAATGCCATAACTCCGACAATATACTTTTTACCCAAAGTTCATAAGAATTTGAAACAACCACCTGGGAGACCAATTGTGTGCCTAATAGGCTCAGCATTGGAAAACATATCGAAATATATTGACGAGGTACTGTTTCCGTTTGTGTGTACACTTCCCTCATATGTAAAAGATACCACTGATTTCCTATGCAAAATAGAAAACATTCCCTGGGAAAAAGAATACCTGATGGCCACTATGGATGTTGTCTCCCTCTACACGTCGATCGGACATGAGGAACGGAAAACAGCATGTCTATACTATTTGAATACTAAATCTTTGAACTTTTTGAACATAATGAGATGGTGATGCAAATGATCAACTTATGCCTTACAAACAATGTCTTCCTATTCAATGATGAATATTTCAAGCAGATGCAAGGGACAGCAATGGGAACAACCTCTGCGCCTTCCTATGCAAACCTGATGATGGGGCATGGGAAGAACTTGAGGCATGGTCAGAGGGAAATCAGATTTATACGCAAAATGTGGTTCTATGGTTAAGATACATCGATGACCTGTTTGTCATCTGGAGAGGGACTGCAAAGGGCTGGTTGGAGTATGTTAAAGTACTGAATCAAAACAATAAGAACTTAAGATTCACTGAGACTCACAGCCGGACACTGACTACCTTTTCGGATGTGAACATTAGAATTGTGAATGATAAAATAACCTGCGAGCTGCACAGGAAAAAGATTGGCTCAAATACTCCTCTACATGCACACAGCATACATCCCAAACATGTGATCTGGAGTGTCCCCTATGGGGAATTCGTAAGACTCAGAAGAAATAACACTACCTTGGAGTCTTACGACAGAGAGAGCAAATTGACAGCAGCAGGTTTCGAACGGCAGATGTATCCGAAGAAAGTCATTGAGAGAGCCTTCCTGAAAGCTAGAGCAATCGAGAGATATACTTAATTGGCTGGCAATAAGAACAAAGAAAAATCAGAAGGGGGAATGAGCACTCGATGTATACTAACGTTTGATAATCAGTCAAAAAGCATCAAACACATTTTGCAGAAACACTGGAGCATTTTGCTAGCTGACCCGGATTTAGCCAAAAGCCTTAAACCCCATCTCGAGGTGACTTTTAGAAGGAATAGATCCTTCAAAGATATACTGGTCCAAAGCTTCATGACCAAGGAAGAAGAGAAGATTTCAGGAAACTGGTTAACAGCAAAAAGGAAAGGTTTTCATAAATGCACATGCTGCAATATATGTAAATATGCAATTGATGGGGACACTTTTATACACCCAGTGACAGGGCACAAAATAGAGATCAAACAACGGATTACCTGTGAAACTGACTATGTAGTTTATGCCCTCACCTGCGCCTGCCAGAAATACTACATTGGCAGCACGAAATGCAAGTTAAAGATCCGCATACAACAGCATGTGCGAGCCATTACACACAATGATGTGAACTATCCAATGGCCAAACACTTTTATGAATGCCACAATAAGGAAATAGACAGTTTCAGATTCTTTGGTCTATGTAAAATAGAATTGGGCCCTCGTGGAGGTGACAAGGAGAAGCAGCTAAGACAAAAAGAAACGAGGTGTATACTAGACTTTGAAAGCAAACAGCCCAATGGGCATAACATCGATGAGGAGTTATACACCTTTCTGGGCTGCTAAAGGATTCTTTAAGTTCTCATACCCATTTGTCATTGGAAGAACGATAACTTGCTGTTTACCTTGTTGTACTTTGGGTTTCAAATACTCAGTTTAAACATCGGCATCTTGGTGTTCGAATAGTGAAGAGATTTTTCGTAATAAGGGACTAACAAGAAATGCCTGACTGTAGATTTGGGTGCATATGTTATATAGCAGTAGTTTTTAATGCTTTTTTAACAATTTTTATGGTGTAGGTATTTCTGTGTTTGTTTTTGATCACATTTGTTGCAAATGAATTTTAATTCTGCACAAATTTTTCTTTTAAAGAGGCTGGGAGAATAAGGGAAAAGGCGACAAAGGGAGACATTACAATATTGGTGGGAAGAAGGTTAAACTGGATTAATACAGTTCAACGACCACTCAGCAACCCAGAATTATTGAGGGGTTCTTTTTGGGATAAAAGGTCTGGTCTATTGTTTTAGAATGACCACTATGTCACCTCCAATTCAGCCACTATGGACAAAACGGAGAATTTCTGTGCATGAAGCACCTTATAAAGCAAGTAAACGCATAGGGGCCGGAGTAGAGATGTAACACAGTTAATCATTCGATTATGGATACCACCATGCCATTTCCATAAGATCTAGTTGATATCAGATTATGCATAGAATAGGTATAAAAAGCATGGACAACTGATACATTGGTAATGCTGCCGGCCCTTGCGTAGACCCTAGCCCCATGAAGTAAATCGTGGATGGGATACCAGTACAATATGATCATGCATCGGGGGTGAGTCATGGAGACCTAGAAGTTGTAGTTTTTTAACACACCTTTGTATTTTAACAAGGTGGGAGAAGATGTTTTAAGTATGCACTTGTCACTTTAAAATTACATAACAACTAAAGCTGCTAAATGCACTATGCACTTTAAAATCCCTACCCAGTACGATTTAACAGACGTACGAGGTAAGGGTAGAAAAGCAACTAGGTCGAATTGGTTTTAATCAACTCTGTTTCAGTAAATTTTCACCCGCACTAGCTGGAAAATTGTATGAGCATTTTGGTAAACTAAAAATGTAAATCCAGAGGGTATGAGCACTGAGCTAACAGAAATAATAGATAAACGTTTACCCAATGAGAAAACCATATATCCAGAAATGTCCCTTAAATAATGCATTATCGAAGGTAAACCACACTAGTGAAAGATGTCTGACATGGAATTGGCTTGAAATGCTGATCCAAAATGTGGTCCTTTGTTGGTTTTTACTTTTGCTGCGACCCCTCCCCCTTTCTCGCTCCCTTCCCACTTGCCTAATGTTTTAAATCAGTACATGGTGAAGAGGGCTAACTGTTGTGAGCAAGCGACGAGTCAGTCGCGAAACGCGTTAACGCCTCGAAATAGGAGGAGTGTTGCACTTGGGAGGACCCATACTGGGGTCATTTTTCTATTTTGTGGAAAAGAATTTCCATTGTTTTTTTCCCCGTATAAATCAATAAAGGAAGATAACAAGAAAACGAGAAAGCGTTGGTGTGGACTTTAAATCCCCCCCCCTTTTCTTTGGAAACTGGGCGAACTAGGCATTGTGGAGAGTGCAGCTCGATTTTGCTACCTGAAGGTAGAATTTGTCAATATATATATATATACATATATATATATATATATATATATATATATATATATATATATATATATATATATATATATATATATATATAAATATATATATATATATATATATACACATATATATCATGGCCACGGTAGTGGCCATGTAGTTATGGTTAAGTTGCTGTTTCCATAGGAAGAGCACTTTTTGGGCGGCTTATAACTTCGCTCTTCCTAGACGAATCCTCACCAAACTTTGCAAAAAAAGTATTTGGGTCACTCTAAATTGTTTTTCAAAGTTTGGTGAGGATTCGTCCGGGGGGGCAAAGTTATAGAGGGGGTCCCAAAACTTTTTTTTTCCCATAGAAATAATGGGAAAAAACTTTGCTCACGCCTACAGCCCAAACCGCTGGACGGATTTACACCAAATTTGCGCCAGGAGCGGCGGCTTGGTCCCGAAAGCGTGCTTTGCTTTATTTGGTGTAAATCCGTCCAGTAGTTTTTTAAAAAATGACAAAAATGTAAGTGAAAAAAATTAGTGATATCTGTGTTCGCTTCGCTGACACACTTCCCTGTTCGCTCCGCGGACAGGACGGTGATTGGGCAAGCAGCTTGCGTGATGTCCACGCACATCTGACGTGCTCTCTCATTGGATGCGTGAAAGCGTGCAGTGCGTCTGGCTTCAGAGACGCCCGCCATCTTTGTTCCTCGCATGAGAGGCTTTGTATCCCGCCTGCACAGTAAGTCCCCCACCCCCGCTCATGCCTGTGTCTGTCTCCTGTTCCTCCCACCCCCACTCATGTCCATGTGTCTTTCTCCCTCCCGCCAACCCCCGCTCTTGCCCCGTGTCTCTTTCCTCCTCCCGGCCACCCCCGCTCTTGCCCCGTGTCTCTTTCCCCCTCCCGCCCTCCCCCGCTCTTGCCCCGTGTCTCTTTCCCCTCCCGCCCACCCCCGCTCTTGCCCCGTGTCTCTTTCCCCCTCCCGCCCACCCCCGCTCTTGCCCCGTGTCTCTTTCCCCCTCCCGCCCACCCCCGCTCTTGCCCCGTGTCTCTTTCCCCCCTCCCGCCCACCCCCGCTCTTACCCCGTGCCTCTTCCCCCGCCCACCCTTGCTCTTGCCCCGTGTCTCTTTCCCCCTCCTGTCCACCCCCGCTCTTGCCCCGTGTCTCTTTCCCCCTCCCCACCCCCGCTCTTGCCCCGTGTCTTTTCCCCCCTCCCGCCCAGCCCCGCACTTGCCCCGTGTCTCTTTCCCCCTCCCGCCCACCCCTGCTCTTGCCCCGTGTCTCTTTCCCCCTCCCACCCACCCCCACTCTTGCCCCGTGTCTCTTTCCCCCTCCCGCCCACCCCCGCTCTTGCCCCGTGTCTCTCCCCTCCCCCCAACCCCCGCTCATGCCCCGTGTGTCTCTCTCCCCTTCTCCCCACCCCCCGCTCATGCCCCGTGTGTCTCTCTCCCTCCCCCCCACCCCCGCTCATGCCCCGTGTGTCTCTCTCCCTCCCGCCCACCCCCTGCTCATGCCCCGTGTGTCTCTCTTCCTCCCGCCCACCCCCCACTCATGCCCCGTGTCTGTCTCTTTCCCTCCCGCCCACCCCCCGCTCATGCACTGTGTGTCTCTCTCCCTCCCCCCACCCCCGCTCATGCCCCGTGTGTCTCTCTCCCCTTCCCCCCACCCCCCGCTCATGCCCCGTGTCTGTCTTCTGTTCCCCCTGCTCATGCCCCGTGTCTGTCTCCTGTTCTCCCCACCCCCCGCTCATGCCCCGTATCTGTCTCATGTTCCCCTCATGTGCCGTGTCTGTCTCCTGTTGCCCCCCACACCCCCCGCTCATGCCCCGTGTCTGTCTCCTGTTCTCCCCACCCCCCGCTCTTGCCCCGTGTCTGCGTCCTGTTCCCCACACCCCCAGCTCATGCCCCGTGTCTATCTCCTGTTGCCCCCCACCCCCCCGCTCATGCCCCGTGTCTGTCTCCTGTTCCCCCCACCCCTCGCTCATGCCCCGTGTCTATCTCCTGTTGCCCCCACCCCCCCCGCTCATGCCCCGTGTCTGTCTCCTGTTCCCCCCACCCGCTCATGCTCCGTGTCTGTCTCCTGTTCCCCCCACCCGCTCATGCCCCGTGTCTGTCTCTTGTTGCCCCCCACCCCCCCGCTCATGCCCCGTGTCTGTCTCCTGTTCCTCCCACCCCCCGCTCATGCCCCGTGTCTGTCTCCTGTTGCCCTCACCCCCCCTGCTCATGCCCCGTGTCTGTTCTCCCCACCCCCCGCTCATGCCCCGTGTCTATTGTTCCCCCCACCCCCTGCTCATGCCCCGTGTCTGTCTCCTGTTCCCCCCACCCCTCGCTCATGCCCCGTGTCTGTCTCCTGTTCCCCCCACCCCCTGCTCATGCCCCGTGTCTCTCCTGTTGCCCCCCACCCGCTGCTCTTGCCCCGTGTCTCTTTCCCCCTCCCGCCCACCCCCGCTCTTGCCCCATGTCTCTTTCCCCCTCCCGCCCGACCCCGCTCTTGCCCCGTGTCTCTTTCCTCCTCCCGCCCACCCCCGCTCTTGCCCCGTGTCTCTTTCCCCCTCCCGCCCACCCCCGCTCCTCCCGCCCTCCCCCGCTCTTGCCCCGTGTCTCTTTCCCCTCCCGCCCACCCCCGCTCTTGCCCCGTGTCTCTTTCCCCCTCCCGCCCACCCCCGCTCTTGCCCTGTGTCTCTTTCCCCCCTCCTGGCCACCCCGCTCTTACCCCGTGTCTCTTTCCCCCCTCCCGCCCACCCCCGCTCTTGCCCCGTGTCTCTTTCCCCCTCCCGCCCACCCCTGCTCTTGCCCCGTGTCTCTTTCCCCCTCCCGCCCACCCCCGCTCTTGCCCAGTGTCTCTTTCCCCCTCCCGCCCACCCCCGCTCTTTCCCCGTGTCTCTTTCCCCCTCCCGCCCACCCCCGCTCTTGACCCGTGTCTCTTTCCCCCTCCTACCCACCCCCGCTCTTGCCCTGTGTCTCTTTCCCCCTACCGTCCACCCCCGCTCTTGCCCCGTGTCTCTTTCCCCCTCCCGCCCACCCCCCGCTCATGTCCCGTGTGTCTCTCCCCCTCCACCCCACCCCCCGTTCATGCCCCGTGTGTCTCTCCCCCTCCCCCACCCCCCGCTCATGCCCAGTGTGTCTCTCTCCCCTTCCCCCACCCCCCGCTCATGCCCTGTGTGTCTCTCGAACCACCCCCCCACCCCCGCTCATTCCCTGTGTGTCTCTCTCCCTCCCGCCCACCCCCCGCCCATGCCCCGTTTGTCTCTCTCCCTCCCGCCACCCCCGCTCATGCCCTGTGTGTCTCTCTCCCCTTCCCCCACCCCCCGCTCATGCCCCGTGTCTGTCTTCTGTTCCCCCCGCTCATGCCCCGTGTCTGTCTCCTGTTCTCCCCACCCCCCGCTCATGCCCCCTATCTGTCTCCTGTTCCCCTCATGTGCTGTGTCTGTCTCCTGTTGCCCCCCACGCCCCGCTCATGCCCCGTGTCTGTCTCCTGTTCTCCCCACCCCCCGCTCATGCCCCGTGTCTGTGTCCTGTCCCCCCACCCCCTGCTCATGCCCTGTGTCTATCTCCTGTTGCCCCCCACCCCCACGCTCATGCCCTGTGTCTGTCTCCTGTTCCCCCCACCCGCTCATGCCCCCTGTCCGTCTCTTGTTCCCCCCACCCGCTCATGCCCCATGTCTGTCTCTTGTTGCCCCCCACCCCCCGCTCATGCCCCGTTTCTGTCTCCTGTTCCTCCCACCCCCCCGCTCATGCCCCGTGTCTGTCTCCTGTTGCCCCCCACCCCCCCGCTCATGCCCCGTGTCTGTTCTCCCCACCCCCCGCTCATGCCCCGTGTCTGTTGTTCCCCCCACCCCCCGCTCATGCCCTGTGTCTGTCTCCTGTTCCCCCCACCCCTCGCTCATGCCCCGTTTCTGTCTCCTGTTCCCCCCACCCCCCGCTCATGCCCCGTTTCTGTCTCCTGTTCCCCCCACCCCCCGCTCATGCCCCGTGTCTCTCCTGTTGCCCCCCACCCCCCGCTCATGCCCCGTGTCTGTTCTCCCCACCCCTCGCTCATGCCCCGTGTCTGTTGTTCCCCCCACCCCCCGCTCATGCACCGTGTCTGTCTCCTGTTCCCCCCACCCCTCGCTCATGCCCCATGTCTCTCCTGTTGCCCCCCACCCCCCGCTCATGCCCCGTGTCTCTCCTGTTGCCCCCCACCCCCGCTCATGCCCCGTGTCTGTCTCCTGTTGCCCCCTACCCCCGCTAATGCCGCGTGTCTGTCTCCTGTTCCCCCCACCCCCCGCTCTTGCCCCATGTCTGTCTCCTGTTGCCCTGTTGCCCCCCAACCCCCGCTCATGCCCCGTGTCTGTCTCCTGTTGCCCCCCACCCCCGCTCATGCCCGTGTCTGTCTCCTGTTGCCCCCCCACCCCCCGCTCATGCCCCGTACTGTCTCTGTTGTTCCCCCCACCCCCCCGCTCATGCCCCGTGTCTGTCTCCTGTTCCCCCACCCCCGCTCATGCCCCGTGTCTCTCTCCTGTTGCCCCCCACCCCCGCTCATGCCCTGTGTCTGTCTCCTGTACCCCCAACCACACGCTCAAGCCCCGTGTCTGTCTCCTGTACCCCCACCCCCTGCTCATGCCCCGTGTCTGTCTCCTGTTCCCCCCCTGCTCATGCCCCGTGTCTCTCTCCTGTTGCCCCCCACCCCCTGCTCATGCCCTGTGTCTGTCTCCTGTACCCCCCCACCCCCGCTCATGCCCTGTGTCTGTCTCCTGTACCCCCAACCACACGCTCAAGCCCCGTGTCTGTCTCCTGTACCCCCACCCCCTGCTCATGCCCCGTGTCTGTCTCCTGTTCCCCCCCTGCTCATGCCCCGTGTCTCTCTCCTGTTGTCCCCCACCCCCTGCCCATGCCCTGTGTCTGTCTCCTGTACCCCCCCACCCCCCGCTCATGTCCCGTGTCTGTCTCCTATTGCCCCCCACCCCTCCGCTCATGCCCCGTGTCTGTCTCCTGTTCCCCCACTCCCCACCCCTGCTCATGCCCCGTGTCTGTCTCCTGTTCTCCCCACCCCCCGCTCATGCCCCATGTCTGTCTCCTGTTGCCCCTCACCTCCCCTCTTGCCCCGTGTCTCTCTCCTGTTGCCCCCCGCTCATGCCCCGTGTCTGTCTCCTGTACCCCCCACCCCCCGCTCATGCCCCGTGTCTCTCTCCTGTTGCCCCCCACCACCGCTCATGCCCCGTGTCTGTTGTTCCCCCCACCCCCGCTCATGCCCTGTGTCTGTCTCCTGTTCCCCCCACCCCTCGCTCATGCCCCGTGTCTGTCTCCTGTTCCCCCCACCCCCTGCTCATGCCCCGTGTCTCTCCTGTTGCCCCCCACCCGCTGCTCTTGCCCCGTGTCTCTTTCCCCCTCCCGCCCACCCCCGCTCTTGCCCCGTGTCTCTTTCCCCCTCCCGCCCGACCCCGCTCTTGCCCCGTGTCTCTTTCCTCCTCCCGCCCACCCCCGCTCTTGCCCCGTGTCTGTCTCCTGTTCCTCCCACCCCCCCGCTCATGCCCCGTGTCTGTCTCCTGTTGCCCCCCACCCCCCCGCTCATGCCCCGTGTCTGTTCTCCCCACCCCCCGCTCATGCCCCGTGTCTGTTGTTCCCCCCACCCCCCGCTCATGCCCCGTGTCTGTCTCCTGTTCCCCCCACCCCTCGCTCATGCCCCGTTTCTGTCTCCTGTTCCCCCCACCCCCCGCTCATGCCCCGTGTCTCTTCTGTTGCCCCCCACCCCCCGCTCATGCCCCGTGTCTCTCCTGTTGCCCCCCACCCCCGCTCATGCCCCGTGTCTGTCTCCTGTTGCCCCCTACCCCCCGCTCATGGCCCGTGTCTGTCTCCTGTTCCCCCCACCCCCCGCTCTTGCCCCATGTCTGTCTCCTGTTGCCCTGTTGCCCCCCACCCCCCGCTCATGACCCGTGTCTGTCTCCTGTTGCCCCCCATCCCACGCTCATGCCCCGTGTCTGTCTCCGGTTGCCCCCACCCCGCGCTCATGCCCGTGTCTGTCTCCTGCCCCCCACCCCCGCTCATGCCCCGTTCTGTCTCTGTTGTTCCCCCCACCCCCGTTCATGCCCCGTGTCTGTCTCCTGTTCCCCCCACCCCCGCTCATGCCCCGTGTCTCTCTCCTGTTGCCCCCCACCCCCGCTCATGCCCTGTGTCTGTCTCCTGTACCCCCCCACCACACGCTCAAGCCCCGTGTCTGTCTCCTGTACCCCCCACCCCCCGCTCATGCCCCGTGTCTGTCTCCTGTTCCCCCCCTGCTCATGCCCCGTGTCTCTCGCCTGTTGCCCCCCACCACCTGCTCATGCCCCGTGTCTGTCTCCTGTACCCCGCCACCCCCCGCTCATGCCCCGTGTCTGTCTCCTATTGCCCCCCACCCCCCCGCTCATGCCCCGTGTCTGTCTTCTGTTCCCCCCACTCCCCACCCCCGCTCATGCCCCGTGTCTGTCTCCTGTTCTCCCCACCCCCCCGCTCATGCCCCATGTCTGTCTCCTGTTGCCCCCCACCCCCCGCTCATGCCCCGTGTCTCTCTCCTGTTGCCCCCCACCACCGCTCATGCCCCGTGTCTTCCTCTTGTCCCCCCCTCCTATGATGCCCCTTGTTGACCTCTTGTTCCCCCCACCCCCCGCTTATGCCCCGTGTCTCCCTTCTCCCCCCCACCCCCCGCTCTTGCCCCGTGTCTGCACTGTTGGAACAGGGCAGACACGGGGCATGAGCAGGGGTGGGGGCCCCACCTTGCCCTACCCCCGCTCATGCCCCATGTCTCTCCTGTTCACCCCCACCCCCGCTCATGCTCCGTGTCTGTCTCCCTCCTTTTCCCCCCGCTCATGGCCCGTGTCTCCCCTGTTCACCCCCATGCCCCGCTCATGCCCCGTGTCTCCCTTCGTCCCCCCCACTCATGACCCGTGTCTCTGTTCTTTTCCGCTCATGCCCCGTGTCTCCCTTCTTTCCACCCCCTGCTCATGCCCCGTGTCTCTCTCCTGGTCTTCCCGACCCCCCGCCGATGGCCTGGTGGGTTCTCTTTATACACCCTGCCTTCCCTTTCCCTGGTTTCCATCTTGATAAAAGATTTTCCTGCCTGCCTGCGGCGTCCCGGTTTGGGAAAAAAATCTTTTGAGAACCACTTTGAGAACCTAGGATGCTAGTGGTCTTCCTCCATTGAAAAGGACATTATGGTTACGTTGCACTAAAAAAAACTATGAAATTCAGTAAAAACAAATGTGTTAAAGTGACTTTATGGTTAAGTTGCACTAATAAAAACCTATGAAATTCAGTAAAAAAACTTTGTTAAAGGGACGTTATGGTTAAGTTGCGCTACTAAAAACCTATGAAATTCAGTAAAAAAAAAAACTTTGTTAAAGGGACGTTATGGTTCAAAGTAAAAACGAAAAACCCCTGAAATTCGGCAGTTATGGTAAGATAAGCAAGCATAACTCGCGCCACCGTGCACTGCTAACACTAACTCCCAGGACATCAAAGATGACATCACAAATATCATTGATGACATCACTGATGACATCACATGTGCATTTACTTTTCATAAAAACTCTGTACAAGGGATTCTTATAATGCTGACCAAAAACTGTCAAGGATCATTGGGATAAATATCATGAGCTAATTAGTGCATTAAGCAATGCATTGATATAAATAGCATTCTATTAGGAAGTTCTATCCAGTATACTAAGCTACTCATGCAGAAACATAGGCAGTGTGTGCAGCATACATGATGAAGGTGCCATATTCATAATCTTGCCATGTTGAATAGTGAAATGAAAACTGCTTTCTTATTAGAGTTTTGCGTACTGTGAAACATGTAATAAGTAGATAATAAAACCCACTTAATACATAATTATTACAGACAAAACACAGAGACACCAACACATACAAATATGAGTATATACAGGGACAGTGAAGTAAACAAAAAAGCAGAAGTAGTAGCAGAAAGAGTTCATAACCTAACTGATTGTCTTTATGCAGAGAAACTATTGCTCTGTTTCAAAGCTGCTACTTACCATATGTATGTGTATCACATGATGTGACTGCACCCAAAGGAAAGGAGAGTGAGTATAATGTATACAGATATGAGCATATACAGGGAAGGTAGAGTAATAAAAATAAAACTATGAGAAAGTGCTGATAACCCTAATGATTATCTTCATGCACAGAAAGGATTGTTCTCTTTCAAGCCTGTGTCTTCCGCTATGTATATGTTTCATATGATTTGGCTTGACCCTAAGTCTACAAATATAGTACCTTTTCAATTTTTACTTCCTGACTGTTACTGAAGAAAACTATGTGGCTTAGATATGTCAGTAAAGGAAAAAAAGGGAGAGCCAGCCATGTGATGTCATCAGTGATGTCATCAATGACATTTGTGATGTCATCTTTGGTGTCCTGGGTGTTAGTATTAGCAGTGCACGGTGGCGCGAGTTATGGTTGCTTATCTTACCATAACTGCCGAATTTCAGGGGTTTTTCGTTTTTACTTTGAACCATAACGTCCCTTTAACAAAGTTTTTTTACTGAATTTCATAGGTTTTTAGTAGCGCAACTTAACCATAACGTCCCTTTAACAAAGTTTTTTTACTGAATATATATATATATACATATATATATATATATATATTCAGTGAAAAAACGTTATGGTTAAGTTGCACTAACAAAAACCTATGCAATTCAGTGAAAACACTTTGTTAAAGGGACGTTATGGTTACAAGTAAAACCAAAAACCCCCAGAAATTCACCAGTTATGGTAAGCTAAGCAATCATAACGCGTGCCACGACGTGCACTGCTAAAACTAACATCCAGGACATCAAAGACGAAATCACAAATGCCATTGATGACATCATTGATGACATCACATATCTAGGGCACTTGTTTCTGTTCACTGACATAGTTAGGCCAGGTGTTTTGGTTCACTGACAGTCAAGATATGAAAATTCAAAAGGTGCTATATATCTAGACGTTAACCTTGTTGTATGTTCTTAAAGTACTTTCCTTAGGGTTTGGTCTCAGCTCCAGGTGCACATTCACAGGGCAATAAGGAGACTTCAAACTCACAATTCATTTGTATATGTCTCAGGAGGATAGCTCAGGGGCAACGTGCTCGACTTGGAAGTAAGACAACACAGAGCAACACAGGTTAGATCCCCGGGTCCGCGCTTTGAAAACTCTGTGCATTAAGCGCGTTATAAATAACCTATCATATCATATCATTATACTTGAAAAAGAACTGTAAGTTTATTAACACTTTCTGGTGATGTTGTTTCTTTCTTCCTTACTTTAGTTTACCGGGATGTGCCACTAATTTGTATGCATTATGGGTCTTCATATGTATTGTTTGTACTAACACAAGTGTGTAGTAAGTCTTGAATTTTTAGCAATTCATTTCATATTTGACATTACTTAAAACTCTGATAGGGTACCATTCATTATTGTACTATCCAACATTAACAGATTACAAATATTGTACTTCTATGGTGCATTCTGCAGCCATTGGCTATGTTTATCTATGATTAGGTTGTTGCATTAACAACAACACTGCAATATAATGTTTTGTTTAGATGAGCACATTCTTTAATACATTAAGTAGTTCATGATAAGTCTCCCGATCACCCCTGACATCTTGTTACCAACATTATGAACACAATGCCTTGTAGGGAGTTTTCATCAAAATTACTTTCATATGTAATGTCATCAATGATGTCATCAATGAGATTTGTGAGGTCATCTTTGATGTCCTGGGTGTTAGTCTTAGCGATGCACGGTGGTGGCACGAGATATGGTTGCTTAGCTTACCATAACTGGCAGATTTGCGGGGGATTTCCGTTTTACTTGTAACCATAACGTTCCTTTAACACTGTTCTTTCACTGAATTTCATAGATTTTTGGTAGTGCAACTTAACCATAATGTACCTTTGACAAAGTTTGTTCACTGAATTTCATGGGTTTTTACCAGTGCACCCTAATTTGCTACAATTTACTAATATCATACTTACCTCCAATATAGCAACCTTTTCGGCCGATGTAGAAAGTTTGACCTTAATACTGGGGCATTCCCCACTTCATACCAACATTTTTAACACTTATACAAACTTTTTATAACTTTTTCCACTTGTTTTTGTGTTCGCCGATGTTTGCAAACTTCTGACGTCATCGCAGACTTTTGGACATTGTCATGTCACCGCGCACTCTCGCGTGTCATGATGATGTGTTTGCGGACCACTGGAATGCTCTCAGAAAGGCTGTTCCTTTCTCAAGAAGTAGTAGGCTGTCTTCCTCTACCTAACCTAATCCTCCAAAAAACAATTCTACCACCACATAGGCTACTCCTGTGGAGCAGAAAATCCCACCAGCTACCTCAGAAGCCGTAAAAGAAACCTTTGATCCATATCTTTCCAAGACAACAGTACTGTGTATAAACTGCATATGGTAGCAGTTTCAAAGTGCTTTCGAGGCTGTAATCAAGGAGCATGATAAACACTGATCCCTACCTTAAAATTAACACACGCCCAACATCTCCCCTGTCCACCTGCCCCTGTAAATCTGTGGTTGGTGTCCCTTCCCTTATCACCCCCTGCAACTTACTTCCTAACCTCTCCTGCAAAGAAAAAGTACAAAATCAAAAAACACAATTAAAGGTTCCTTTAGGAACCACCTTTCACAGTTTAAAAATAGAAGTAAAAAACAAGCTTATAGAGTCTTTTGGGTTTACTGCACAAAAAACCCAGACTCGCTTAAAAGTGGAAAGGGTCGCTTTAATGTGACAGGCCAAAGCTCACAAATAAATGCTAACCTGGCCCCTGGCCTTACAGACTAAATTAACCGCTTTAACATTTCGCCAAACAATAAATAAATAATTAACTCTTAAAGCCCCCAACAATTGAATGAATAACCCCAACTTCTTCCCTACCTATCTCCAGGTCCTTACCATCCGCCAACCATCATTCTCCAGCCTTCGTCCCCGCTTTTTGCCACTCTCTCCCCAGGGCCATGCCCTTCCATCTTCCAGACCTGGTCCCCTCTCTGCACCCCCGGGATAGCCTATTCGTGCAAACAGCACCACCCCCATCCTTACCCGCGCTATCCCCCCCATTGCTTGCCTCCCCCCCTCATCCAAAGGGGCCATGCCCCCGCCACCAGAAAAAACCCTCCCCTGAGGTGTTCTTTTCTGCCCCACCACTGAGTTGCTCAACACTTCCAACTCTTCACCATATCCTCCACCAACAACCTTAAATCCAGAAGATAGTAGCTATTACCGTAAAGCGACAAATGAACTCCATCTTCCCTAAAAACCTCTAAATTCTCATATATAATCTCGTTGTGCTCAAGAACTCGCACCGCTGCCAAGCCACAAAACTTTATCATCTCCCTGTTTATCTTCTTCCTTGTACGCTCTACCGTGCCTTCACTCACTGCACCCCTCCACACTCTCCTCGGCAATAACTTAGTCCATACCAAACTTACCTTAGGCCAAATTTCCCTAAGCCATGCCAGGTCCCTCTTCATTTTTTTCAACAAAGCCACTCCCATATCCTGCACCAGATCATTCTCCCCAGCATGTATTATTAACCCATCTGGGGCCCCAAAACGCTCCTTCATCCCCACTAGCATAGGTAGCAGTTGATCCCAGCGCAGCCCCCAAAGACCCGACCACCTCACAATCCCTATTTCATAGCTGCAGCCCAATTGCATGCCAAAAACCACCTTTTCTGCCTCTTTGCCCGCCCACTTCACAATCGAGTGCCCGACAATCCAAATCTGCCGAATCTGCCCCGGCCTCCTCGCCGTCTCTGAAAAAGAAATCACATTGGGCCTCATTCCGAGTATGGCGTTAAGGGATAGCGGCCACCGGTAACGAGACCGGTGGCGGTGATCTCTTACCGCCATACTCCGAGTTCCCTTTGCGCCCTCGCCCTTAACGCCTGCTTTGAGCAGGTGTTAAAGTCGAGGGCGCAAAGGGGCCTCCAAGCCAATAACAGTGACCGTAATGAACGGTCACCGTTATTTGCATCTTCCCCATTCCCATTGAGCCCTATGGGGGTTCATTTGGGAATGGGGAAGAGCGTTGTGAATGGGGAATTACCGCCCCGCCAACCTTGGAATGGGGCGGTAATTCCACCATCCACCAAGGCGCTGCCGGTCCGGGTACGGCGTCAACCAAGGCGTTAATAGCGCCATTGGTTAGCGCCGTACTCGGAATGAGGCCCATTGTCACTTACGAACCACCACCCCCCCAAAAAGATCTGCCCGCACCATGACCCCGCTGCCCCCTCTAAACCAGACTCTTCCCCCAGCTCCCTGATATATCCCTTATACTTTCTAGACCTCCACCTACCCAAACTCTTGACCTTATCCTCCGACAACCCCAAACGGTTACCCTCAGATGCCGCACCCATCCTAAATGAATGCGTACCAAAATCCTCAGGCTTTTCCCCCACCACCCCCAATGCTTTCCTCAGAACCCCGAGTACCTGCGCTGCCGACACCCCTGACCCCTCAGCATGTCTAAAAACCATCCCCGACCTTCCCCCTGATAACTTCTTCCACGCCAAACCCGCCCTCACCGGGCACAGCTCCTTACTTCCCCACCCCAGCGACACCCAGCAGCCCTTCCCCTTCTGGTCAGTTTTCGACCTTCCAATCCAAATATCCACCCCCTAATCCGAAAAATGGACATTCTCCCATTGCAACTCACCTGCACCCCCTCTAGCTCCCACAAGCTCCGACACCCTGAATGCCCCAAAATACAACCATGTAAAGCAAGCCTGAAACATAACTCCCTCCCAACCCGACCAGCAAACTACTTCCAGGGCCCGGGATAATCTGACCAACAGGGTTGCTGATATCGGTCTTCTGCTATCCTTCACCTCACCTTTTTCCCTCGCCCAGCCCTCTAACATCCTACTCGCCAACTCCCCACCATTAGCCGAAAACCCCCAAAACCATTTGCCGTAGAAGGCTATTCCCGCCAATTTCCCCGCTATGGTGGCCTTCGACCAGCAATTATCCGTACACCACAAAAGAAAATTAACCACATCATCCCTTCTGTGCTCCTCAGCATCCTCCCAGCCCTTCCAGCTACAAGCCCCCCACTTTAGAAATTCTTCCCATGCCCTCCTGTACGCTGCCCTAGACGACGGTGCCAGAGAGCCCTCGACTAGCGACAGAGCTCTCAGTTTCCTAGCTTCCACAGCTCCTCCGTGATCCGCTGCCCAATCTGGTCTGCTCCAGGTGCCAATCCACGGAATCTCTGCCATTGAAACTGAGATAATGCATCAGCGATGCCATTATCTTTACCCGGTATGTGCGTAGCCCTGAACAGCACATTCCATTCAAGGCATCGCAACACAAACTCCCTCAATAACCTCACCACCCTCTGGTCCCTCGCTGACTGCCTGTTGACGACATTGACCACGCACTCATTGTCCACATTGAAATTCACCTTCTTATTTGACAACTCCCTGCCCCACAGATCCAATGCCACCACAATGGAAAGAACTCAAGGAATGCAATACTCCTCCCCTCTTCCAGCCACCTTGACGGCCACCTCTCTGCACACCATCTACCTTGCCAGAAGACTCCGAAACCCCCCGCACCTGCTGCATCCGAAAATATCTGCACCTCCCAAACTACTGGATCCCCTTGTAGCCACATGGACACCCCATTAAACCCTTCCAAAAAACGTAGCCAGATCCTGCAATCCTCCCGCATCGCCCCTGAAACCCTCACCCGATGATGTGGGCATTTAGCTCCCGCCATGGCCCTCGACATGTTCCTGCAAAAGGTAAGCCCCAGGGCCACCACCTTACATGCGAAATTCAAATGACCTACCAGCTGCTGCATCTCAAGCAAAGTCACCTTCCGCACTCCCACCACCTTCTTCAGCAAACCTACCAAACAACTCACCTTGTCGTGCGGCAAGCGTGATGTCATTGTCCTGGAATCCAGCTCAATCCCCAAAAATGTCAAAACCACCGCTGGCCCTTCCGTTTTATCCTCGGCCAAAGGCACCCCCAGCTCCTGCATCAATTCCTGAAAAGTCTGAAGCATGTTCCTGCACTCAGATTCGTCATCCGCCCCGCCGATAAACAAAAAATCATCCAGGTAGTGTAAAACCCCCTCAGCACCTGAACTATAAGTAAAAACCCACTGCAAGAATTAACTAAAACATTCAAACAAAGCACAAGAAATCGCGCATCCCATCGGTAGAGCCTTGTCTACATAGATGCAATCCTCAAATTGCATTCCCAGCAACCAAAAATCCTCTGGGTGCACCGGCAGCAACCTGAACGCTGCCTTGATATCACACTTGGCCAAAAATGCTCAACAACCCACCTTCCTTATCAATTCCACTGCCTGGTCCACGCTCGCATATGACACCCCACAATCTTGGGGCAATGAAATCATTGACTGACAAGCCCTCCGGCCATGATAAATGATGTATCAGTCTGAATTCTCCCGGCACCTTCTTGAGCACCACCCCCAACGGGAATATCACCAAATCACCCGGTAAATCCACAAATGGACCAACAACCCGCCCGGCTGCCACTTCCTTGCGCAACTTCTCCTTAACCACATCCACCTTTTCTTTGGCTGATTTCAGATTTTCCGCCCTTCTGCGCACCCTCGGACCTTGATACCCTAACCTGAAACCGTCCCTAAAACCATCCCCCAGGATCTTCGCCCCTTCCCAGTCCGGATAAAAACCGAGTCACCTCTCCAGAACCTCTACCTTAACTGGATTAGAAGCATTTCCCCACAATCCCTCGTCTCGCTTCCTGCCCCGCCCACGGCTTCCTTGCTGGAAGCACTGTGTAACCGGGTGCTGCCCTGCACATCTGGTGCACTCATGCCTGAACCTGCACGCCGTCCACGAGCAGCCATCCTTGTTGAAACCCCAACACACTGCTGACTGCTGACCCCTGCCTCCGGTCCGACCCCTCGGGAAAGGGGCGACCTAGAAAGGGCCGGTAAGGCACGGGTAAGCCACTTGCAGTGTGCACCGTCGGCGCGGGCCTTGTCGGCACCATCCATTGCAGCCAGAGGTCCATATCTATCTCCCCCCAAACTGACTGGCTATCATCAGCCAATCTCGCCCTAAATTCCTCATCATATCTCACCCAAGCGAAACCTCCAAAGCTTGTGAAAGCCTTCCTAATGACATCCATATACTTCCACAGTGCTACACACCTCTCTGGGAATTTCTGGCAGTAAACACTGGCGTATATGATAAATGCTGATGTCCAATTCTCTATTGTCACCGGAACTTTCGGACGCAAAGCTAACTCCCTCTCCTCCTCCTTCGAACCCTCTTTGGCTCTGACCTCCCTGTGTAACAGCTTGAAAACATCCACAAATTCGCCGGCCCAAATCTTATCCTTTGTCGAAGCCATCAAATGCGCTCCTAATGGTTTAGTGATACCCATATATGACAGCTTCTTGTCTTTCACTTTACCCTCTGTCTCCTTATCTTTCGCTGCCTGCACCTCCGTTGCCCCGGGCTCCATCATCCCGTCAGTCTGGACCTCCACTGATGACACCTTTCCCTCCCTGCAAAAAGCCCCCACAGCCTGCGTGCCCACATCTCTCCCCACCCCTTGTACCCTCACCCCCTCCCCACTTACCCCCTACCTTATGTCACCCCTCTGCCATGCAGCTGACCACTCCCTACCCTGCTCACCTCACTCTGCCCTGCCGTCACCAGGCTGTAGCCTTGCCTCCACTCCAACGCTCCTCATCTCCCTCCTCAATGGGCTCCTGCTGCGGGAAGAAAACATGTCAGAAGCCTCGCCTAACCAAATGTTCCCCCGGCCGCTCAGCTGTTGACCTCCATACCTTCCCACATCCCCCTCCCATCTTAACCCCTCCCTCCCTAGCCCCCTCCTAGCCACCCTGTAACTCTCATCACCCCATTGCCCCGCATACTCTTCCACCCCATCATCATCCCCAATGCCATACCAGGGCTGTTGCGAGCACATGCTCGTTCCGGGTAGCTCCTCCTCAGGTGAACTCAGGGCGTCCGCCCCACCTCTCCTTCTCCTTCTTCTAGACAGGGCCATAGAAACCCCTGCCTGTTCTCCTCTTCCTGGGCGAGGGGTCCTCACCTCCACCCGATGCTCCTCCTCGCTAGGGGCCGTGCTGCGCCCTCTAGGCTGCCCCCCAACATCCTGTAGAGTGGCCGTTCTCAAACCCTCCCTTGCCTGCTCCTGACGAACTGTGGGGGCCGCCCCAAACCCTCCACCCGAAGCCCTCCTCAACGGGGAGGTCGTTCTGCACCTCTCCCTCTCCTCACTGCTGTCCGGTGACCTCTCCCTCCTTCTCCTCCTCACACTCTTCTGTAGATACTTACCTCCTTTACCTCTCTGCGCCACCTCTCCCTCTCTCTCCTCCCCTGCCCACCCCACCCACCCAAGCCCAATCCTCTCCATCTCTGCCTGCATCCCCCACTTCCACAATCCTATATCCTTTACCGCCCCTCCTGACCCTTCCCGTTGCTCTCCTGGGGGTGCCCCTCCTGGACCTCCTGTCCCCCCTCCCAGGCTCCCCCCTTCCCGGCCACAGGGCTACATGCGACTACCGCTGCAAGCGCTCCATCCGCCGCAGCTCGCCTCTGTGGTCTCACTCCCTCCCCTTCCTTACCCCCCGTAACCTCTGACACCGCCCCTTCAAGCTGTGCTTTGGAAGCCCTGCTGATAATTGCCAGGGCCTCCCTCAGTGCCTTGGCATAAATTTGTCCGTCCTTGTTCACCTTTTGACCCACCATCTTCCTCTTACCACCGCACAGCCAAAGTACCGCCCAGCGACACACTGCTCGCTAACCAACCCAACCCCTAGCACACCAAAGCGCTCAACACCCCCAAAAAGACAAGAGGGACCGAAACCGGCACAAATTCCTCAGCCTCAGAAAAACCTCAGTCGCTGCAGGCTGACCCCTGCGCCAGCTACTCACCAGCGCTGCCAGGCACTTGCACGGACACCACCACTGCCTGGCCCAAACCGCACATGCAGTAACGCCCGCCAAGCACCCCAGGCGCCCCAACCACCAGTCAGCGCCCCACAATATCCTAAGCCAATGGGGCCCCAATACAGGGCACAACGGCTCTGCAGATAAAAAAGGGGGGAAAATAGCAGGTATCCCTGCCAATCTGGTATCCCTAAACCTACAGAAGGTAAATCACCCAGAAAAACTACCCTAATAAACTGAATAACCTACCTGAATTCCGACTGCTTATTTATTTATTTCTTTATATATATTTTTTTTATATCCCCCCACCTACCCAAACTCCCCCAACACCACCATCCCACTCCACGCCCACCGGCTCCGCGGATGTGCCGAGCCCGAAAACCAGCAGCTGCTGCCCAGAGATTCTGCCACTGCCCCGGCCCCTCCTGCTCCCAGTGGCGGTCCTCCCACACCACGCGGCATGAGCTGAGGTCCATGGCGCTTAGCCCCCAACGTGGGAGCCGCCGAGGGGCACAGCCCTGCCTCCGGCAACCAGCTGGCGAGGCCCGCGGCTCCTGCACAACACGCCCCCGCCTCCGGCGCCTCCCCGCTGACACACCGCGAAGCCCGCAAGCTCCGAGCCAGCCGCCGTGCACCACGCGCAGCCCGGCGGGACAGACGCCAACACAGATGAGCCCGCGCCCCGGAGCCCCCCCCACTAAGAAGCCCCCCCCAGCTGCCTGACTCCGCAAAAAGAACCCGCCAGCTGAAGGCCCTGCCTCCCCCTACAGGTACGTCACTGGGGCCGCTTTCTCTACAGCAAGTTCCCTATCGTACCGAATATACAGAATTTCTATTTTTTATTTTATTTTTTTATTTATACTAAACAAATTTCCGCCCGAATTACTGCACTACGCTGCACCCGCCTGCCTACCTCGCTACCTAAACACCCCGGCCTCACGCAGGGAAGGATCGAAGCAGGCGCCCTGGACAAAGACTCGCCCTCAACGGTCGCCTGCTCTCGAACCTTTCCTGGCCCTTAAATACCCACCCCAGCGACACGCTATGTGCAGGCCAGCTCGCTGGCCTGTGCAGCGCCCAAAACCACCCCGGGAGGAAACGCTACGCATTTCCCTCGGGGCCCCCCATCTACCTTATTTCAGTAAAATAGTTAGATTCAATACGATTCGCCAACATTCCCATTAGCATTTTATACTATGTTAATAGAAATAATGGACAATTGTATAAATCACAGAAACTACTTTTCTCTAGCATACAATAATGAACATAATCCATGGCCCTTCATGACTATCCCCGGTCTCCCCAGACTCCTCTCTATGCCATGCATTATTAAAATATCCAGATTGCATGAGCACACCGTTGCACAAGACAGCCTTTGTACTGTTATGTTTGTAGCATTCCCTCATTGCCTGCTTTGAAACAGTCTCACATATATCCACCAATCAGTTAAAAAAACTCTATATATAACCCTATCAACATATTAAACTTTCCCCACAGGAACTGCCACTTAAAAATGTTGTACAAATCTTTTGCATATGCATTTCACTTGCTTATCCAAAAATATCGTACCATTGCTGCTATAAATGCACATATACATTGTGTAGTAGAAGAAGTGCATGAATGGAAAGAGGAGTAGAGATTACCAAGTGCTCATACAAGCCTAGAAGGAACGTGCCACGACATGCCCAACTGTGAGGCCGCGAGCTACCTGCTGGAGCAGAGGAGTCCAAAGGGTGTGGCACACATCCACCAGACATTAGACCCATAAGGGCAGTGCTGAAGGGGGCATGCACTGGTGTTGACTAGATGTAGGGGCTGGAACCTGTGAGGTTCATAAGGGACCAGGCCACCAGTCTCAGTGGCAGTGGTATGAGTTAGCACAGAAGGGATTAAGTAAAATAGGAACCAAAAAGTAGAGTTTTCTGAAGTTTCCAGAGCTTAAGGAAGTCCATTTGAAGTATACAAGGAGAGGGAAGCTGCTCCAAAGACAGGCACCGGCCAAAGACACATGACTCCCGCTCTCGGTTTCAAAAAGCATTTGACAAGCAATGCATTCTAGTTAAAGCAGCAGTGGGCTCGAGAAGGGCAGTTTTAAGGAAACAAACTTGGACAAATTGTAGTTTTTGCAATTAGCAGGAGCCAATGTACACTTTTTTAGGGCTGCACCAATACTATCGCTGGGTTTGAGGCCAAGGATAAGTCATACAGCCCTATTCTAGATTACCCAAAAGGGGGATTGACAACAAAGGGGGAGGTTAAGGAAGAGGCTGTTGCAGTAGTCTAGTTCAGCTTCTGGGGGAAGGTGAGGAACGGTACAATGCCTGTAAGTAGGACAAGCTGAAGCATGGGTTTTCTTACAAGCTCCAAAATGTAAGGAGTGAAGGAGAGAGAGAACGTAAAGATAACCCCAATGTTTTTGGCCTCACCGGATAGTGAGAGTAGAGGGCCCAAAGACAGCAGCCAGAGGATAAGAGATAAACAGGTCACAGGTGTCAAAGTAAGAAAGATCTCTGCTTTACTGGCATTGAGGCACAGATTGTTAGCTGCACACAATGCCTCGATGGTGGTCAGACAATTACAGATGAAAAACAAGGACAAGAAATTAGTTCAGCGAAGTTTAAGGAAAACTGTGTGTCATTAACATAATACTGAAAATGAGAAAAGACATCAGGCGAGCCAGAGGGACAAAATAGGTATGGAAGAGCCACAATCATAGGATCCAACCCTGGGGCACTCTGCAGGCAGGGAGGTGGTGGAGTACAAACAGACCAGTTGCAGCTGGTAAGGGCGGTTAGTGAGGAAAACAAGTCAGCCAGTCCAGTGCCAGGTCCATGATGCTAATGTATCATGTAACTGTTTAAATAGGATACCATTTTTGACCATGACTCGGCAGCACATACACACCCTTTTTCCACGTAGGAAAACAGCTCCATATCATCTTTATTCCACTCCCCTACCCTTTCCACACCCTCAATCAGCCATCAAATAACCACAAATGTGTATCCCAAGCTGTCCGTTCACAGCACTGTCTGCTTACTACCGTGGTGTCTGCGGAGTTGGCGGCACCCGCACCCACTTTTTTCACCTAGAAAAAAAGCTCCCTATCATCTTTATTCCACTCCCCCAGCCTTTCCAACCCCTCTTTCGACAACCAAGTAATCCCAAATGTGTTTTCCAGACTTTTTGCCCACTGCGCCAGCCAGTGTCCATGGATCAAACATGGCGACTGTTTAAAAAAAATATGACGTACCTCACGCTTATCACCATCCAATCAGCAGGTGCGTACGATGTCTGGGGACATCACGCTGCCCTTTGATTGGTCCAGGGGAGTGTTGTCCGCGGACCAAATAGGGAAGTGAGTCCACGGACCGGACCCATATATCACTACTTTTTGTTACCTACTTTTTGGCTGTTTTAAAAAAAACTACTAGGTGGATTTACACCAAATTTACAAAAGCAAGCTTTCGGGACCAATCCGCTGCTCTTGCCACAAATTTGGTGAAAATCCATCCAGCGGTTTGGGCTGCACGCATGAGCAAAAACATTTTTCCATTGCGTCTATGTGGATTTCCACAAATGTTGGCACCCCCCTATAACATTGGCCCTCCCCCCCTTGCTGAAACCAAACCAATCTTCGCAGAATCATTCAGGGGGGAGGAGGGGATATACCTTTTTTGCAAAGATTGCCACCCAACAAATGCTTCTTCTATGAGTTGAGAAACTAAACCATAACTACATGGTTGTTCCTGCAGGCCGTGTAATATGTATATATATTTAAAGGTTTTTAAAGCAATAACAATTCCTTGCACCCAAACTCCCAAAATCATTTGAGTTTTTTATATCAACTGCCACATTGTACTTTGTCTGGTTACATGGATGATGTAAGATATCAAGCTGCCCCTTGAATTATTGCATTTTGGCTTAGATGTACACCTTTCTTACTACCTTGGTTCAGGGCTTGGCCCAGAGTGTTCATGTGCCTAAACCCCAGTGCAAATTTTCTATGGCTACCCCCAGTCATGGACAGGATGCATTGTAGAATATGGGGAGATTAGCTATGGGTAATCCTCATTACTCCGAGTCTTACTCTTCCTTGTCCCTGCACTTTCTCTGTGAGGCCCCATCCTCCATGAATATAAGTTCTATTTCATAACAGGAACCCTTCCAAATCTTGACCCCACTTCATAGCTCTGCACCTAAATTGCAGGGAGAAAGAAATCTCCACTATACTCCACTATATCCATAATGCACTGGTTATATATCCTTGCGCATTATGGAGACATGCAACTCAATTTATCTGGTGGGAGTGGACAGGGCCGTCACGAGGGGGGACAGGAGGGGCAAACTGTCCCAGGTATCACGCTTGCAGGGGTCCTTGCGGCCCCTACTCCTAAGTAGAAGGCAGCACTGTCCACCCGTGTCCCTTATTCACACGCGGGACTGTGCTGTCTCCTCTCTGCCCCTGCAATGATTTAGCTGTGTGTTGCGAAGCCGTTTGGCTCCGCAACAAATAGAAAACTAATGGGAGACAGCAGGGCTCAGAAGTGAGCTTTGAGGCCTCCCATTATTCAGCTGACAACGGGGACATGCTGAATGACAAGAGAGGACTCCTCTCCGGTCAGTCAGTGTGTTCACGTTGCTCAGTGTGACCATGCTGACTGATAGGAGAGGAGTTCTCTCCTGTCAGGCAGCATGTCTGCGTGTCAGAGTGGCGGCCATCCGGTCCCCCGTGTCTGCGCAGCGGCTTGTCAGCGGTGCATGGAGGTAAGGTAAGTGTTTTTTATTTTAATTTAAATTTCTATAAATATGTAGTATTTCTGTGTATTTAAATTAAATGAGTATGTATATGTGCATGAATGTGTGCTTGCATGTTGGTGTTTATGTTGGTGTCAATGCTGTGTTTGGTTTTATGTATGCGTGCATGCAAGGAGTTGTGCGACTGGTGAATGAATGCATTGGTGAAAGTGTTGTATGTGACTGTGTGCGCCAGTCCCCACCCCTAAATTTAGCATACCTACGGGCCACTTAAGGGGTGGGGTCACGACATCAGAGGTGCACCTAGGCTAAAATTTCGGGGGTGACGGAGTGGGACTAACACTTCAAATGTTGGGAGGGATGCTAACTTCAGAGCCTGCGGGGGAGGGGCAAACTTACTTGTGTGTGCACATCTAACATATTTGCACATTCGAATGAGACTATTCTGATGAAGCTTCAATGTTACAAACAGCTAACTCTAGCCCTCTTTTTTGAAACGTCACACGTAAGGACTGCTGTGAAAATGAGATGTCTCATGTCACCACTTCCCTTCTAATCACTCCCCTGGCATGCAAGTGCTAACCCCACATCACAATTTCAATTACCTAAAAATCTAGGTTTATGAATGCAGGTGCTAACAGTGAAATGTTTTATGTTCGTAATTGCAGGGCCTTTGTGAACAGCGAAGCCCAGGCGCCGTTTAATGTCTGTGTCTTGTTCCGTCTGGCCACGGCTCTGTTGATCAGCCCGGCAGGGGCTGGATGACAGTTTTGAAAGCGGATAGGGAGTTGGGCCAATGAACCCATTGCGCTGTCGGTGTACCCACTGAGGGATGGCGTCTGGGTCTTTCAGCTTTTGCAGTTCAAATGGACCCCCAAGCAGCTGCTCCCATGTTGGCAGTCTTATGACACAGACACCTAATGATAATCTGCAGTTTTTAACAACCTCACTGTATTATTTTGACTTCATTATTGATTTAAGCACTCCAGTGGTGCCTTGGCCTATTTTTCCAATCTGTTCAGCCTGGGGTGCAAAATGTCAGCGCGTCGCGGCACGATAACGAGGCTGAGCTTCTCAAGCGTTGCCAAGCAACACCATCTGTTTACAACACCATATCCGCCGGCAGGCGGAAGAGCCGGTGGCGTGAAGGCCAGCTAAAGGCCCTGTTTGCCCCTGTTTGCACCAGAGAGCACTTGAAACTCTTATTGCAGCATCCGGTTTCACCCTACTTGCCACCACAGAGTCAGCCACCCTTACGGAGCGTGGACAAGCATAACCTCTTTATCTATATATGTGTGAGTACAATTGACTATGTTCTTGCTGCCAATTTGATCAGTACCAGTCTCCTGCACAAATGCTTACTTGCCGTATGACTTACAATCCGACCCCTATCGCCTGCAACTGTGCAGACCTATCTGCTTAGGTTCATATGAGATTAGCCCCCGTTAGGTGGTGCTATTGTCTCCTGTATTAACCCTTGAGTCCGGAGACATACCCTAGTAGCAGTTAACAAATACTGTCTCATGTACCTACCTATTGATCGTTGCTGCACACGTAGTGAACTTTATTATGCATTGCCTGTTGAACTAGCCTATTGAGCTTTGCTGCACACCGAGTGAACTTTATTATGCATTGCCTGTTGGACTAGCCTATTGAGCTTTGCTGCACACCTAGTGAACTTTATTATGCATTGCCTGTTGAACTAGCCTATTGAGCTTTGCTGCACACCTAGTGAACTTTATTATGCATTGCCTCTTGAACTAGCCTAGTGAGCCTGAATGCTTAGCCAGTGAATATCTGATAGGCACGGTACGCCAGCTTAACTAACCCACAGCACTAACTAGCTCCCCAACATTACCTCACTTTAATTTTTTGAGATATCTACTCTGTCTCAGAACATAATGTTTGCCATCATCATCATCTACCTACGTGCTCCCTGGACCACAACGATCATGACAAACCAAACACCACAACATATGACCACAAAAATGTTGAATAGCAGTACTAGGCTGACCACTACCCCAGGTTTAGAATGTCTCCCAGGAAAGCCACCCATTCCCTAGCATACACCTAACCCCCCTAGAACTAAAATCTCGTGCGACCAAATGCATAGGAACTCTAAACTTCGATTGAGATTATCAAAATATTCGAAATGCCTGCCAGGTACCACACTGCATGTGCCCATCATAGGAATAAACATGAGACTATCCCTACTAAGTTGAACTACATCCTACCAAGCCCCACCGCCAATTGTAACTCTGGAATAGACAAACACAACAAACTTCCAATTATTCCAGCTGAACACAGTAGTCTTGCCCCATCTACTCAACTAACAACGACTCCTGCCCTCAAAGGAGCACTCATTAATGCAAGGTCATTAGTAGCTCACGCTACAGATATTGCCGACCTCATTCAAATAGGCAACTACAATTTTTTAGCCATCACCGAATCTTGGCTACACCAAGCAGCTGGCCCTGCCGTGATAGAGGAGGCATAGCTATAATAGGCAAAACCAACTTGTCAATGAGAATAGCGACACCTCTGCATGTCAAATCCTGCAAATCCCAGACAGTCAAGCTACCCACCTCAAACTCCAAAACGATCACTATACACCTTATTTATAGACCACCAGGCCCCATTGGCTCCTTCGAGGAGGACATATCTATGATCCTCTTGGACAATCTAAAAAATACATCACAGGCTCTCTTACTAGGAGACCTGAATTTGGGTTTCAACGATCCCAAAGATGTACAAGCCACAACCATAGCCAATGTCCTCTCGGAGCTCGGCTTTACCCAAAAAGTGACACAGCCTACCCATGAGAAGGGAGGGCAGAACGCTTGACTGGGTGGCTGACTATAACTGTAATACTAATATTACCACCATTAGTCCACAAGCGTGGACAGACCACGCTCTCATAACCTTCACTATAGATGCTAAAATCCACCCGACACAAAATAACCCTATTGCACCTCCCACGTTAACGAGGAATAAAAAGAATATAACCACTGACAAACTATTACCGCTAATACTCCCAACCCTAAATTCACTACCAAACGCACTAGATCCATCCACCTTAGTTAATGAATTCAGTACAGTCATGGCCAATGCCCTTTACACGATCGCCCCATTAAAAATGAGGAATAGCAAACCCAGAGAACACCTAAATGCCTGGTTCACCCCACACCTAAAATGACTAAGGAAAGAAAAACGTAAATGTGAATCTACTTGGAGGCGAATACCATCTGAGGCTAACAAAGCTAACCTTATTAACATCTCCACAATATACAAAAGCAAAATACGGCGAGCCAAGAAGGAAAGTTTCGACAACAGAATATTGCAAGCTAAATCAGGCACCAAGGAGCTTTTTGCAATACTAAAGGAATTGGAGAACCCTATCCCGGTACCTGACAACTGTGTCAAAGATAAAAAGTGGTGCTCTGATATACAGAAGGCACTTAGTGACACAATTGCCACTCTCCAAGTTAAAATTGATAAGAAAAGATTAAACATACCACCCGCTACCTTCGAAATTGACAAACGACAAACCAGAACAGCGATTCAACTTCGCTAAAGTATCTATACTGGGGGTTGAAAAAATAATATTGGGCCTCATTACGAGTGCGGCGGTAACTGAGGCGGTAAAACCGCCTGGTTACCGCCGGACTTGTGTTACCATTCCGCCTCCGTGATTCCCGGAATTACCGGGGCATTACAACCCCGGTGTCCCGGGAATTCCAGAGGCGGAATTTGGTAAATCCCCATTCCCATTGAGTCCGACAGGACTCAATGGGAATGGGGGAGTGGAAACACCGGCACCATCTCGTGATGGTGCTGGTGTTTCCACATCCGCCTGCAGGCGGGCGTTGTTAAACCCACCAGGTCAGACCTGGCGGGATTGACACCTCCGCCTGCAGGAGTCGTGATCACCCAGTATGGAAACAACGATGGCAGCGGGTTCACCGCCACCATTGTTTCCATACCGGGTGAGTTGTAATGAGGCCCATTGTCACTTAAACCATCAGATTGTCAACGAGACAACTGTCCTGCCCAAATTATAAAAGACGCTGCAAGAGATTTATCTCCTTTGATATCTAAGCTTATCAATGCGTCATTCACCTCAGCTACCATAGCGAGCAACCTCAAGGAAGCATGGGTCCTCCCTCTCTTTAAGAAGCAAACGCTGGACCCGGCTATACCCACAAACTATAGGCCAATCACTACGGTGCCATTCCTCCTAAAGATACTAGACAGAGTGGCTTACCTACAGATTCAAACATTCTTGGATATGAACCAACTTCTTGGCACCCGGCAATCAGGTTTCAGACCACAGCACAGCACTGAAACAGCACTTTTGATCTTAAGGCCCAGGTCTATGAGCGGAGAGACCAGGGAAAATCTGCCATTCTACTCCTCCTGGATCTCTCAGCAGCATTTGACCTGGTGAACCATAAGGTACTCTACAACCATCTAGAGTCAGCAGCGCATTTCTCGCCCCAAGCTATAGCATGGAGCCAATCATTCTTAAGTGAGAGAACTATGAGGGTCTTCTCCACATCAGCAGCTGCAGACCCTATTCCTATCACGTGTGGGGTATCCCAGGGATCATGTGTCTCCCCCACAATGTATAACATTTTTACCAAGCCCCTGTTTGATGATCTGGACTGTCTAGGGGTCACCTACACCAATTATGCAGATGACACCCAGATTCTCATCCCATTTTCGGGGGATTACAATCAGGATTTGGCCTGGGTGAATAGGATATACCTCATCATTAAGGTATGGATGGCACTACACAGTCTATGCCTGAATGATGACAAAACGGAACTCATCATTCTGGGGACCACAGCCAATATTAAGAAACTTAGCCATGACTACACATCTTTTGACATAGATGACAACACGATTAAGGTCGCTAAGGAAGTAAAAACACTAGGTTGTTATCTTGACGCTAACCTTACTCTGTCAAAACAAGTGAACGCACTGGCATCATCTACGGCCTGCACATGTAAATTGATTAGATCAGCGAAACCATACCTCTCCCAAGTAGATGCATCACATTGGCAAGAGCACTTGTGCTGTCCAAACTGGACTACTGCAATGCCCTCTATTTGGGATCTAATAAACACATTACGAAGAAAATTCAAATACTTCAAAATAACGCCCTGAGAGCAGCCCTAGGAATGACCAAAAGAGAACACATCTCAACTACTAGAAGACAATCCAACTGGCTCTCAACTATTGACAAAATCAAACTAAAAACTGAATCTGTAACCTTCAAGTGCCTCAACAATGCAGCACTTATCTACCTGACAGAGAGGTTCAAAGGAAAACTCACGGCCAGGCCTATCAGAGTGGCCTACACTTACTGCTTATCAGTCCCCTCTTTCAAAATGACGACAATCGGAGGGAATAGCTTCCCTGTCAAAGCTGCCCAACTCTGGAACTCCCTCCCACCCACCTTAAGGACTGACCAAACTTAACCACATTTTAGATCAAATATCATCAACTGGCTTAAAGAAAATGATCTTTAACTCCAGCATGACGTACTAATCCTTTTGTACCTGACCTGTAACCTTCACTTGATCTCGCTTTGCATTTGTGTAACCAACCTGTAAGATAACATGTACTATTAATTTGACATCACACTCTGTACTGTCTTACTGTTCCTTGTAACTATGTATCTATGTAACCATCTATCTATGTAAGCTTAAAGTATCTTTGTTCTCGCGCCCTGATACCTCTGGGTCTGGTGCGCGCTATAAATAAATAAACAAACAAACATACAAACAAACAAACATCAAAAAGAAATGGGCCTCCACCAGCCCTGACACATCATCAACCAGCCCTGCTCCCACTTCCCTCCCAATACCCTGAGCCCCGCTAGGAAGCTGAATAGCTAGTTCACCTTCCCTTTGGCCAGTAGTGGTACCTTTCACCCCAATTCAGAGGCTGTTTACTTTCATAATGCTTTGCCAATCTCTGGAGAGGTGGCCCATCTAAAAGCTGACACCAGAAGTTAAGACTTTGGCTTTATCAAAGTTAGTCTGTTGCTATTGCATGGATAGGCTTTTGTACTCTGCATGTTTGATGCTGCTGCTGCTCCATAACAAGAGCTATGGGCTGGCAACACATTGAAAGAAGCCTTCTGCCTCAAGGTGGCAGGGATTCAGCCCTCGCTAGCCAGGGGCTGGCTCTGCACATGCAGCCAGGTCGAGTAAAAAAAACTAACATTTCGGGAGGGGGCTAGAGCCCGATCTGCTCAATGGTGTTGCACCCTGCATATCTTTCACTGAAGTCCTGTTAAAAACAAACATTGGCAAAGCCAACAGTTGTGGGTTGTGCAAAGGTATTAGGCATTTGCCAGGCACTGCTATTAGATACTCAGGTACTCAAACCAGTTTGCACCTGGTACCATCAACAGCCAGCTAATACCAATACAGAAGTGCCTTTCCCATGCCTACACGAAAGCCCAAACTGTTAGCATTGTCAATGCTTGTTTTGCTTTACCCATGTTGCACAGGACTATGCATCAAGGTTAAAGCAAACATACTACTTGGCTAAATTGGCCCACATTGAATTTAGGCCAATCGACAGTCAGCCTGGACATACTTTCTGTGCCATGGCTTGTTCACTGGCTGGGAGTGTATACAAGGTAATAATGGCATATATTGGTTCAGCCTGCCTGGACCACATGGGAACAACCAGCATGCATATATCTTTATAATAGCATATGTTGTGTGCAACAGCGGCATGAAATGTATTGGGAAATGTTCCTGTGCATGGTTAGTGACTTGCAACTATTGGGGTTTCCCATGTGCTTCCATACAAAACCAATTGCAAACTGTATGGATTTCTACCCAATTTTACAAAAAGTGCTATAAATAAAAATAATTGTAACCCAATGTTTCAAACATTTTCTTGGGAGTGAGAATCCCCTCAAATAACCTTGGTTTGGTTTGGGCACCCTCACTGTGGTTTGTCGATCGTACATAATTGGCACAAACATTTAAGCCTCTTCAGTTGAGAAATTCACCGGCCTCCACTGTATGGCATCCATCTGTCACTGTGTATGATGTGTGTTTTAATGCTCACACAGGGCCTTAATGATGGGGTCATTCACCACATGCCGTCATGCTATCCTATATATGTTTATGCCTATGATACAAAAGTTAGTCTGGCATAAACCTTTGTTCAGTAGAGAAATCTAACTTTGCTGTAGTTGATTTGCAGTTGTAGTAATAAACCATATTTGGGTTCCTTCATACAAACTCAATGGGAGATTTCTCGAGTCCCCTGTTTGCAAAGGTGCCGCCTCTGGCCCAGTGTGTAACATCAAAAGGGGGCCTCAACAAATGTTCTGGCCCGGGCCTCACCACATCTTGTGACAGCCCTGGGAGTGGAGGGGCATAAGTAAAGTACTGTGAGGAAGAAGACTAGAACTAGGAATAATGAGGATAACTGGTAACTAAGCCCTGCATTACCTCCACGCCCCTCTTCCTCATCTGAGTACTTAGTCTGTGAAGGATGTCCCAGCTTTGTATAAGGATGTGTCTGACCACTGGAGGCCCCTAACACACCCCATCACTATCTTTATTCATAGTACACCATAACATTCACACTTAATGTCCTGCCCACAACACTTCTTTGCTGGGTGCCATTGAACTATGGTCTGAAATATTCAGGTGGTAATGGTGCACAATTATATTGGTGTGAACCCATTTAGGCATTGGGTACATTTCCTTGATGGGTGCCTCCTGAACCTCTGCCCAGGATATTGACATGTCCTTGGTTGATGGTGCCTGGACAGCTTTTGGCAGCGCCTGCCTTACTGCTACGTAAGCCTCTGTGATGGTTCAGCACATCCATATGCTAATTGACGGTACCAAAGTCTTAGCCAGAGAAAATACCACCCCAGAAGGTGATGAACAGGTTGTCAGAATACCTGACTCTTCAAGTTCTACCTAAATAGGGTAGGCTGCCCTTTTAACACCAGCATGTGCCACATTTGCTCCTCCCCGAGGAAGAAGAGTTATGAAAGAAGTCTGGAAGCACTTCCTTCAAAGATTGGAAACATTGTGAAGCATTTTGGGTAGAAAACCTTGGCTACAATGCAGAATGAGATTATGTGGGAAAATCGAAATTGGGGCTGACACAAAAAGGCACACATTTCCCTCAGTCTGCTAGCTGAAATAATGGTTACTATTAAATACTTGTATGGATTGATATTTTAAAGTGATCATTTTCAAGGGCTTTAATCAAGGCATATGAAGGCCCTTACAACCAGATGGTTGTACCCCTGTGGGAATTGGGGGGAGGGGCGGTGAGATTTCAAGAAGCGCTTGCAGTGTTTCTTAAACAACCCATCTCCCACAAACACCAAACCCCAAGGGTTCATGAAGGCTTGGATAGCATCCCATTGAGCTTTGGACGAAGGCACAGCCAATCTTAACCCGAAACCTTTTTATAACAAGTGGAGAGAGGTCAGGAGCCTAGATTGAGAGCTACCCTGTCAGTCTCCATATACCAGGGCTGTGGTATTGTCTGTTCTTACTAGCACTGGCTACCCCTAGATGTGAACCAAGAAGGCGAGGAGTTCCCTGGATAAAGCTGACAGCTCCCTTCTATTGGAGGTTCTGGATAACTCCTGGCCTCTCCACCCGCCCTGAATATGTAGTTGCCACAGAGTTGCCCTCCAGCCCAAACCATTGGTATCTGTTATAATTATGGTATTTGTGGGCCAGGAGAGTGGCTTGTTAGCCAACATTTAAGCTTGCCCCCCAGCTCTTTGGATATTGGGATCTGGACTTCAAAGTCCTGTGACTCCAGATCGCAGCTCCTGACGAAATGGTCTACTAATGGCTTTGTATGAAGCCTAGCCAAGGCTACCACAAAAACAATAGAGGACACATGGGTCTTGCTGTAGCTCTGTTTCCCCTTAGTATATAAATTTAAAGAGCTTAAAGACTGTCTGCACGATCATCCTGTACCACCCTTCATCCCTGGATTTTCACAATCTGGCCCCTATGAACTGTAGTACTTGTGACGTTTCAAATGAGACTTGTCCCAATTGATCAACAGTCCCAGTGCCTTCAAGGTCATGCAGGGTTTCTGGATATGATCTGACAACTGCAGACTCGATGGAGCCTGGAGTAACCAATAATCAAGGGAGGGAAAGGCCCGTTGTAGGTGAGCCACCACTAGCGTATCACCTTTGTGAATGTTCGTGGAGCTGTCTTCCAACCGAAGGGCAGGAATTTAGAGTAGAAGTTGTATCCTGCCAGTGGAAACCTCAGGTACTGCTGGTTGGATGAGTTTATGTGTATGCTTGAGGCCTGCTGAGAAATCCTGCTCCTTGGTCATCAGTATTATTCGCTGGAGGGTCTCCATATTTGAATTTCTTGGAAGTCGCAAAAGCATTTAGTCTCTTCAGGTGCAACACCAGATAGCATTTCTCTTTCTGCTTCTGGACCAGGAAGATAGCGGAGTAGAATCTGAGATCATTGTCATACTCTTGGACCCACAATATTGTGGTCTTTTCCCAGAGGACATGAATAACTTTCATCAATGTCATACATTTCTTGTTCTTGAGAACTCATGAAATGACTTGCCCGGATGCGATTGGAATCTCTGAGAAGTCTATCTTGTTGGCCTGCCTTATGATATTTCTCAGCCAGGCATCCGGAGATATTGTGCTGCAGGTATTGAAGAATGAGAGGATTCCTTTCCCCGTTGGTCTGGTGTCAGACTGGGGAAAAAGCTTTCCCAGTTGACGGCTGCATGCTCTGCTTCATCTTATTATGTTTGGGCGAACCAGACTTCCCCCAGCTTGAGCAGGAGCTACCATGTTTATTTTGTGATTGTCAAGTAGATCCTCTGGGCGCCGCTTGCCTGCGGAATTAATCTGCATGGTTATCTGCCTTAAACACAATGTGCACTCAGTCCTCCAAAGAGTCCAAACAAGATACCACCAAAAAAGGAATCCTCTTTGCTGTATCTTTCTGGTGTGAATCTATCTGCCAGTCTCTTCTGGCAGTTGGAGCCCCGGTTGGTAAAGCTTGAGCTTTTACCCCCTCATATTGGAGAAAACTAGCATCTCTACCTGGGACTGCAGGTTCTCTTTGATAGCTGTAGAATCTCTCCCCTCTTTTTTGGCTTTGGCAAGTTGCACAAACCCCCCCCCCCAGCCTATGCGGGATGTGTGTGCGCTTATTTCTATGGATAGATGTGCCCCCACACAGGTTTCCTTCATTGGTGAGTCCATTTTTTATCAAGGACATCCTCAATGGCTGCTTTTTCGGGGGCAGCAGAGGGCTGTCCCACCCAGCTTGGGAAGGTGTCATCCATTTGAAGATTTAAATATACACAATACTGTGTGGGTCTGTCTATGAGAAAACAATTCTGAAAATAAGCTTTCATTGCTTTGTCATCACAATATAAGCAAATAAATTATGTTTCCTTGAAGGATACTTAGCAACCTTCTTTCCTAACGCTTCTAACACACTACTGAACTAATTCAAGAACGCGTGTTCACATTTTTATTTTCTACGTTTCTCATGAATACATAGAGCTCAGTTGATTACTAGACTCCTAATTTGCATGTACATATTTTCATATACGCATTCCCTTTTTACAAAAAACAAATAATAAAACCGTAAATACATTTAAAATCATCCACAAAAGATCCATGCTGAGGATAAAGTGACAGGTGCAGCCAGTGCAAGAAAAACACATATTTAAAGTGCTACAGCATAACTAGACAACCCCAGGACACCTACATAGGGATGCCTAAAGCTGAAGTGCAACATGGGCTTAGCATGCTTTTGCTAAAGTGCTAGATCCCAATTTAAGGTCCTAAAGCGGAATAGTTAAAAAAAAAACCAATTGTTCAAACACAAGTTGCCACAGAGCTTTAATCTTATTCCTCTTTTTACCAGAGCACTGGCTAGTTTCCACAATGAGCAGTGTGCCTCGTCTTCCTCAGGGCAATTACTCTGAATTACTCCAAGAAAAGTAACCAAAAATATTTTCAATATTTTATCATCCTATCTCATGTGCTCGCTAATATGACTAACCATGTGGCGAGCACGTGAGAAGGAATAAGTACCTGATTTAAGTGCGGGTCCTGAAACTTAATGGTACTGATGTACATCTGGGACAGTAGTATGTTTCTATTTTGCTAAGTTTAGTAGCGTTTCTAAAATCTTTAGCGTGTGCCACATAGAACTTCAAGGCACGCAACAAGTCCAGTGAATGCAAGGACCGTTCAGCCAATGTAGAAGGGTTTGCAAAAGGTTTGTTTGAATGAAAGGCAGGTAGGACCTTTGGCATAAATGACGAATGAATGTGTAGGAACACCTTGGATTGGTGGAAAGACAAATATGGAGGCTCACATGAGAGAGCCTGGATTTCTCCAACACGCCTGGTCAAGGTGATCAGCAGCAGGAAGGCTGTCTTCCATGATAGGAACTTCAACAGCGCCCAAGTACATGGGCTCAAACGGAGCACCCATCAGTTTGGACAGGACTACATTCTACTCCCATGCCACGGCAGGAGCCTTCACTGGAGGGAATGTTCTGATGAGACCCTCAAGGAACTCCTTCATGAGCCTGTGAGACCAGAGGGAGATCTTGCCAGGAGCCCAGGTATACCGGGATATTGCATCTAGATACACTTTGATGGACACATGGGCAAGGCCATTGTAGAGGAGCAGCTGTGTGCCCCCTGCCTCCCGAGTATTGGAGACATGAGATTGTACTGTGCATAACACCGGCCATAGTACCAATACCGCACCAAGTATTTGAAAGAAGGTAGCCATTGAGACAACCTTAATGAATGTACCCTTGGCGGGATGATAACCTACAAGAGGAAAATCATGAAGGAGTATGAAAGGAGGCCAACCAACAAATTAGTGAGGTCATAAAGAAGTGTGCTTGATGTCCCAAGATACCGACTGGAGAGGATTTATAGATCCTGAAGAAACTAATGACGAAGTGAAGAATCGAGTGAGCTTTCTAATGTGAAATATGACAATTACACGTGCACAAAGTGCCACAGAAAGACAACCATTCAACAAACATACAGACACTGAAATGCAAGGTAGATTAAGTTACCATAGAAGCTAGCTAAGAGTAGTGAATAGAATGCAGGCAAAGCCGCCTTTGTACAGAAACTGGACATTGGTATCATGAATTTAGCTAGAACCCATGATGCGGGAATGGAAAACTGTTGCAGCAAGAACAGTAGGTTTGTGGAGTTGCATGGCAAGGCTGCCTGGTCTGAAGTCAAGACTGAAGCAACCAAGGTGAGCTATCTATTCTGGAGAAGAACTATTATGCAGGGGATGAACCTTCTCACGTTAAGGTGCAAGAAAGAACACAAAGGATGCCAAATTTTAATTCATTTAAAGCATTTAAAAGATGCAAAATAGACCAAATCATGGTCTCCTGTCACGTGAGACAAGGATGGAAATAGAGTTTGAACTTGAAGTCCCAGACACTATAGCAAGTGCACTCAATCTTGTGCAGTCCCAAAGATGAGGATACTCTGCAAGGCCAAGTACAAAGATAATGTCATAGCAGAAGGCATGGGTGGTGAGAGATGCTGGGCTAATTGGGTGGTGGGGTTGTTTCATGCCCTATCTCCTTGCACCTGGGTCTGGGCTTATGTGCTCCTAAATGAACCGAATGTTCCAGACATGGCACAAGCATGCCAACCAATTGTTTTAGTCCATATAATGAAGGACCTTATAGTTTGAAGACCAATGAGAAACTGTGTATCTAATGTTTCTGAAATGACATGTATTTTAGAGTTAGGCATACGTTGTTCACCTGATAATGAACAACCAATAACAATCCTAGCTCCTATAGAAAAGCATACTTAGATGTTTCCCTTAACCAATCCAGATCCTTGATAGGTTTTTTCACTAGTGCCATGTAATATGACGTCACACTGACGTATTTTTCATGTAAAAAACATATTTTGTGTAGTTATCATTGAGAGACTGAGCATACTTCCGTTGATGTTCATTTTAACCTCCCTGTTTTAGATAACTGTTATTAAAACAGTACTTTGCCATCTTCCTGAGTTGGTTCTGTTTCCGTAAATTGGATTCAGTTACTCTGGTGTGATGCCATCCATTACATATGCACGTTCATAAAGCGCCATAAGCTCACCATCCATAGCCATTAAGAGCAGGTAAGGCAGAAGTTGTGGCACTGTGAGATGCTGTGGGGAGATCTTCTGTTACTGGCGCTCCACTGTAAAGCACTTCCACTTGTGTTTGCAGCATGCAAGTGTAGATGGAGCCCTGGCCTTGGTTAGAATCTTCTTGCATTCTAACGGCAGCAAGAAATTACCAAATATTAGGGCTGCAGGAGCCAGGCCGACAGACTTAGGGATGCTGTGTCATGGTGCAGGATTGCCACGTCTTCTCTGGATAGAAGGTCCGGAAGAGGTAGCAACTTGATGGAAGGAACCACTGACAAGTGGAGAAGGTCCAGGTAGCAGATCTGTCTGGGCAATGTGGGTACAATGAGGATCATCTTGCAGCGCGATAGTTTGAGTGTGTTGATCACACGCAGGGGAAGTGGAATTGGTGGGCATGCATAAAGGAACAGGCCTTCCCTCACGAATGAGAAAGCGTTCACCAGACTCCTTGCCTGAGGATACCTGCTGGCAAATCACTGAAACTAGGTATTGGCTGCTGTCACGAAAAGGTTGATCTGAGGCTGGCCCTATTCGCTGAAGATCTGAGGGCGTTGAGCACCCTGGAGCTCCCACTCATGGCGGGACCGCAGCTCCCTGCTGAGAGAGTCTGCAATGGTGTTTTAAACGCCTGCCAGGTGGAACGGTACTAGAAACATCCAGTGAGCAACGGCCCAGTGCCACAGGTTCTGAGCCTCCAGAGAAAGGACGTGAGACCTCATCCCATCTTGCTTTTGAATGTAATACCTGGTGGTCATTTTGTTTGTGAAGACCATGACCAACTTCCCAAGAGCTGATGCTTGAAAGACTTGAGAACCCAGAAAACTGCTTGTAGTTCCAGGACTTTGATGTGCAACGTCTTCTCCTCCAGAAGCCATAGTCCTCTGGCATATAGTTAGCCCATGTGGATGCCCCAACCTTCCAGTGAGGTGTCGGCCGTGACTGTCTTTTGATGCACAGGGGTCCTGAAGGGAGCGCCCTTCGAAATCTGTTGGCAAATGCACCACCAGAGCAGGGCTTGTCGGAAAGCTAGATGGAGGGCTATACTGTCGTTCCATGAGCCGCAGATCTGCTTCCACCTGGTGTCCAGGAACTCCTGAAGCAGTCTCATTCACAATCTGCAATGACGGACCAGATGGATGCATGAGGAAATCATACTCAACAGGGATTTGATGGACCGGACTGTTGCAACGCAGGTCAACGACAGCCATTGGATTTTTCATAGGATAGTCTTTATCAGGGGTCAAGTCATAAAAATAAAAGTGGGGGGACTCATAAACAAATGCAATGGGATGTGACATCATCAGAAATTAGCATATGAATGTAATATATGCACATTTCATTAAATTGGCTTTGCATAACCACCCAAATTGCCCAGGACGAATGGCATTTGCCTTTCATAAAATCAACACACCCAGAAAACCACGAGAGGATATTTTCTTCTGATAGTGTTTTAGAAAACGTTAAAAGGTGTGCATGTTTTAAACTCCAAGAACCAATACAAATGTTTTCTCTGGAACTTGCAGTACCGAAATGGGACATTTCACCTTTAGTTGCATGTTATTTTTTATCATGTTATATAGTGCAGTGGCAAAGATCCCTGATGTCTGCTTTAATTCATAAATTCAAAGAGAACATTCAATGTTTCTCATTTTAGGTGGGGGGACTAAGTCCAACCTCTGAAAAATTGGGTGGACTCTGTCCACCTGCGTGTACCTTCGACTAGAGCCCTAGCCTTTATCCTTTTCTACGATGGGGTTTCCAGGCAGAATACTGTGTTGAGTCAGGCCCCCAGGAATAGTATATCTCGAGGCAACACCAAGCAGGATTTGGTATACTTTATGGGGAATCCCAGAGGTTAGAGTGGGGACCGTCTCTGCTGTATGTAGCATTGCAAGAGCGTGAGAATGGGACCGGACCAGCCAATCGTTTAGGTAGGTGTAGACATACACTCCTTTGCGGAGAAGGAATGCTGCCACCGAGGCCAAGCACTTGCTGAAAACCCTCGGGCTGATTTGAGGGCAAAGGGCAGGCGACACCCAGATTTTCATCAGGTTTGGCAATCTTGATGAGGGATTTGGTAAACTAGGGCAGTGCCTGGATGAAGTTGGTCACAGGATGTCCAATAATCAGCTTTAACTAAATGTAGTCAAAACCGAATTGATTCTATTCAGTCCAAGACATCTTCTTACCTCTGCCAAGAAGCTGTCCGTCCCGACCCTTCTGGGAACGAATTTAAAATTTGTTTCTAAGGTTAAGAATCTGGGCTGTGTATAGCAGGACTATCTGGGCAGCGAATGCCATGTTGGAGCAAAGGTCCAGGCAGTATATCAGTGAATGACCTTATTGCTGTTGAATGAGTGGAAATCAAGTGTGCATAAAGCCGATGAGTACACAAAGCGGATGAGTGCGGAGAGTGGATGAGTGCAGAGAGTGGATGAGTGCGGAGAGTAGATGAGTGTGAAGAGTGGATGAGTGCAAACAGAGGATGAATGCGGAGAGAGGTGAGTGCGGAGAGTGGATGAGTGCGGAGAGATGATAAGCGCGGAGAGAGGATGAGTGCGGAGAGAGGATGAGTGCGGAGAGAGGATGAGTGCGGGGAGTGGATGAGTGCAGGGAGTGGATGAGTGCTGGGAGTGGATGAGTGCGGAGAGTGGATGAGTGCAGAGAGAGGATGAGTCCAGAGAGAGGATGAGCGCGGGAAAGGATGAGCACGGGGAGAGGATGAGCGCGGGGAGAGGATGGGCACGGGTAGTGGATGAGCACGGGGAGTGGATGAGCGCGGGGAGTGGATGAGCGCGGGGAGTGGAGGAGCGCGGGGAGTGGATGAGTGCGGGGGAGGGGATGAGTGCATGTGAGGGGATGAGTGCATGTGAGGGGCTGAGTGGGTGTGAGGGGCTGACTGCATAGGCGGGGTTGAGTGTATAGGCAGGGTTGAGTGCATAGGTGGGGTTGAGTGCGTAGGAGGGATTGAGTGCGTCAAGGGGATGAACGTAGAGATGCTGAATACATAACGCAGACGGAATGAATGAAGAATATATATCGAGTCTATATGGATAGAACAAATGCTATACGTTGCTCGAGCGAACCGAGGGTATGGAACCATCTGGGGTGCACAAAGGTGATAGAAATGCGTGACATATATAGTATGGTCTGAAATGCAGAGAATGCTCAAAAAAGCTTATATCACATCATAACACACCACCACGCTTACTCTCTCCTTACACCATCACTCAGCTAGAACACAGAGATACAATGACACCATTTGGTATAACTGTTCTCATACCAACATTCTGCCTCATACTGCCCATCACTCTAAAAGAAACACTGCTGGTTATCAACCCCCAGCCAGGCGTTCTCTTCAGGCCTAACACAGCCACATTCGATCTGGATAAATACTGCCAGAACGAACACATACTCCTCACCTCTCAATCATCACACCTACCGCTAAGAAGCAGCTATTACCCTAATACCGCACCAGCTGCACACATATCCGGTGCTCACAGGCACCTTGAATCTCTCTACTCTCTCTATTGACCTGAACTTCGGTTCCCGAGGGCGTTCAACCTACCAGCGCCTTCAGACCATACCAATGGTATATAAGGCGCTATATAAATGCAAAGTAACATAACATAACATAACGACATTTTTTCGAGTTTTTATTTTGTCTTGCATTCCGTTTCTCTAATCTCAGCAAAGCGCGCCTTTCCTTACAGTAAGTACCAATATTGGGGTTCCATCAGTATTGGTCGCCCCCTCTACTTCTTTATAGTTGCCATGGGTTCCACTTTTACCAACTTCAGTTTCCAAATCTATGAAGTCGGTCAAGTCCGACGAACTGTCGCGTTTTGCGTCGTCCTCCTGAGAGGAGGACATAGAAGAATCTTCTGTGTATTGCATAAGTTGCAGAGTTTTAATTGCATCTGTCAAGGAGGTTACCAAGGATATCACTTCACTGATTTTCACTGAATTAGCTGCTATTTCTTTCATTAAGTGCCAGTCCTGTTCTACATCCCTTATTCCCACGGATGCTTTGTTTAATTCTGGTGCCCCATCTGAGACATTTGTAAATCCTCCCATGTCTTTATTAACATTAGTACCTACTAAGAGGGTCTGTCCACAAGGCTTGCTAAATGGAGGGGACTTACATTGAGGACAGGTGGATTTTTTTCGGTCCATTACCATTGAGGCTATTATGTCACAGGTAAACATGGCACCATCCATCTTATTTAACTTCAACATAATTTCCATAAGTGTGTTTTTCATGGACCTTATTTTCCAATGGGTTTGTTCATGGCCTTTATCTAGTAAGTTCAAAATTTGTGTTATTAATGGAAAAGTGAATCCTTCATCCAGAAATGGTTCTGTTTCAGCAAATAATCCCTTAGGTCTCTCATGGTTATAGTCATCTTTTGGGAGTTCATTACCATGACTTTCATTCGGATATTGCTGGCTAATTTCTTGGTCTACTTTTATCAACCCAGTTTTCAACATTGGCTCAAGTACAGGGGAACTATACTTCATGATAGGTAAACCTCTAATGGGCTGGTGCCCAGATTTTAAGCCTACAGTTCCTAACGGAGAGCGAGGTGTGTTTTCCTCATTTTTAGTAACCTGCGAGTTCTTAAGCATAAAGACATTTTCAACTCCTATAGGCCGGAGCTGAACAGGTGTGGATGGACCTAGGGAGAGACGAATCCATCTGCTCAGTTCCTCCTCAATGGCAGGGGCTATTAACGAACAGTCAGAGATTGAATTTCAGAACTGTTCATGCATTATACCATCTATAGAGGAATCCCAATTACCCATACTTCCCTCTCCCGTGTCACTATGTTCTCCCATTGATTGGTCCCTACCACTCATTTCCTTTAGTGTGTAAACTGAGAGAGTGATGTCACTGGTGATGTTCATTAGCTCATCCTGTTGCACAATTTCTTTTTTTTTTCTATATTTCCGGAATTAGTTTCCGGACTGCCCTAAAGTTGTGCTACTACATCATTACCTAGACATTCAGTACCTTCAGTGGCTTATTCTTTGATACACGAAATCTCTAAATCAAGTATTTCTTGTTCGTCCATGTTCCCGTGTGGAAGAGAGCCTGTAAGCTTTCGACCGCTTCTAATACCATTAACCATATTCTCACCTGATTTCGGTATTAAGTGGAGAATAAAATAATTATCAGAGTTTATGGCCTTAATAGTTCAATACACAAAATCAATGTCTGTTTGCTATGATAAGTGAATTTACCTAAAATGTCATGCGAATGTCCAGAGGCTTTTAGCCTGCAATAATGTCACATATAGAACTCATGTAGCCCGCAATAATGGCAACTCACGACACTTCCGGAATTCGACTGCTAATTACAGTCTAGATAGCATTCGCAAACAATAGGATTATTTACTTCAAAACTACACTTCAGTCAATAACCAACACCCATTTACTATAATGCATATAGCGTTGCCAAATGAGGGAGTCGAAGCCTCTAAGCTTAACATTATCAACGGTAGCGGGCTACGCGACCTTGATAAGCTAACCAGTTTATTTTCGGTCGCCGACCCTCTCACTCTTAAAGTTAAGGAATGGAAAAGTTACTCACAATAGGTTGCTAGCGTCCTCTGTTTCAAGGGCTTTATTTAATGGATGAAACAATAGTAATGGCCCCCTCACCACTTCCCCCCCGAGCAGTGAACAGCAAACAGTCGCTACTTAGGAGCAACTTTGGAGCGCGTGCGCAGGAGCACGCGGCTTCTGGGTAATGTAGTTTTCTCAGTGGCGGAGGAGGGGCCAGGTCATTTAGTGCCTACAAACAGATAAAGTAAGGCTTTTAAACACTTATAAAGTGTATAAAGTGGACAACAGTGTAGTTTAACAGCCTATTATATGAAACAGAACAGTTTGTAAGCATACCAGTGAAAGGAAATGGTAAATTCCAAAATGATGCCAGAGGTACTGCAGAGTTTTCTCCCAGCAAACAGTTGCTACTTAGGAGCTACTTCGGACCGCGCACACAGGTGTGCGCAGCTTCTGGGTAATGTAGTTTTCTCAGTGGCGGAGGAGGGGACAGGTCGTTTAGTGCCAATGAAAGGAAATGGTAAGGTCCAAAATGATGCCAGAGGTACTGCAGAGTTTTCTCCCAGCAAACAGTCGCTAGTTAAGAGCTACTTCGGACCGCGCGCACAGGTCTGCACAGCTTCTGGGTAATGTAGTTTTCTCAGTGGCGGAGGAGGGGACAGGTCGTTTAGTGCCAAGGAAAGGAAATGGTAAAGTCCAAAATGATGCCAGAGGTACTGCAGAGTTTTCTCCCAGCAAACAGTCGCTACTTAGGAGCTACTTCGGTGCGCGATTCAACCTTATCATCCTATAGGAAATTTGCGATCTAGAGATTGTAATCTCCTGTCAATCCCTCATTCAGTACACATTACAAGAGGAGACAAAACATATGCTGTTTTGGTACATAACTTTGGAACTCGCTTCCAATTGAAATTAGTACCATCATATCATGATATCAATTTCGTAGGGCCCTGAAGACATTTTTGTTCAGGTAGCCTTACTTGAATTTTTGTTCTTTTGTTGCTTTCTCTTTAGGGCTTGGCTCTGCTCTACATGAATGTGTTATATCATCTGCATCGCTATACGGTTTGGTCTGTCATGTGCACGATACAAATCTAAACCAACCTTGGATTTGGAAGTATCTTCCTAGGATGATGAACCTCAAGAATTTCGGATGCTTTCGATGAATGGGGACATGGAAATATGTGTCTTTCAGATCTAGTATTGACAGGAAATCTTTTTCCAGCTGGATGAGCACATGCTGCAATGTGACAATCCTGAATATTTGGGGTTTCAGGAATTTGTTGAGTCATCGTAATTCTAGAATGGGCCTCCACCTGCCTGACTTCTTACAAACAAGAAAGTATCTGGAGCATACTCCGGAGCCCCAGGGTACAGAGGGACAGTTTCTATGGCCCCTTTCCGCAGTAAGGCCTGAACTTCCTTGAGGAGCTGGACTCTGTGCTGCTCTTGTCTTGATACTTGTCAGCAAATTGCGATAGCCGGCCTCCCACTGGGGTTCTGAAATGGGTATTCAGGATCTGAACCTGGTCAGGCTTCCTTCGGTGTCTGCGTCCTGGCAGCTTGGGGATGACAATGCTGGGTACCCCTCTGTAGGCCTGGGAACTGCCTCTATTTGCTTCCTGCATAGTGGAGTGAGAGAGCTGGTGGTAGGATAGGCTGGGAAACTTGGATGTTTGAGAGACTTTCCCCCTTGGGGGAGCGAAAAGACTGCTTCCTCTGCTGAAGTGAGCCCTTTGAGAGCGCTGTCTATTTGTACATTTTAATGGCTAGGGGAGATTCATCAACTGCCTTGCTGAATAGCTTCTCCCCATCGAAAGGCATGTCGACGACCTGGATTGCACATCCTGCCTGAAGTTAGTGGTCTTAAGCCAACCTTGGCAGCGTCGAGTGATACCATTTCCCATTTGCCTGAAGTCGGAGTCAGCAATGTTCAGGGCGACTGCTATCACATGGTCTGATGCCACTTCGCCCTCATGAAAAATGGCCATGGCATCCTCTTTCTTGTTGTCCATCAGGAAATCGAGAATGGGACCCAACTTGTGCCAGAGCGCCATGTCGTAGTGTGCAAGGATAGCTAGGGCATTAGAGGCCTTGATTGTAAATGCTGCAGTGGTAGTGATGTGTTTACCAGCTGCATCGAGCTTCTTTCCCATCTGATCCTGCAGGATCAAACAAGAGGATGATAGGTACGAAGACCTCTTCCTCACATTAGCTGAGACTGCTGAGTCTGGTGTTGGATGGCCTCTGAAGCATTAAAGGCCATGTCCAGTACCCTATACTTATTTTACAGCTTCTCCTTTTATGTCGGGCAGAGTAAGGGTTCCCCATGAATACTAATCCATCTTCCCAGACGACATCTAGTGGCAGGACCACCACTACGGTCTTTCTGGAGGATTCACAGCGGTGGAACAGGAATCCCTCTGGGACCAGTTCAATGATGTTAGCAGCCAGAGAAATCATTGTCTGGAAAGATCTTCCTTCCTTCCTTGTCCGGAGGGGAGTCCCTAAATTGCAAATCTTTGTCTGGCGGCTCCCCATCCACTGGGATGTAGACCTCAAACTCATCTCCCTGAGTACCATCTGTATCCGGGTTGGTATCTGTGCCTGTGTCAGTCCAAGTCAGGTGGGTTGTGGTGCAGGTGGCTGCTACGGCACCGGAAGAAGGTCTCAGTGGAATGATGAGGGGTGCCGGGCTGGGAACCACTGGAGCCTCAGGAGTCACCGGAGGAAGGAGCTGCTGAATCTCTATGACCAGAGTGTGGAGAGTTGTCAAAATGTCCAAGAAGTCAAACCTTCAGAGCAGGAAGTAACAGAATTGGAGCATGAGGCAAGGGACTAGTAGGGTGAGCCGGCTGCACTGCTGCACAGGCTGCAGAGCTGGTTACGGGGTGAGTCCACCATGACCCACTTTTGGGTATGGGTCGGTGCCCTCAGGAAAGTCTTCCTTCTCCTACTCCGAAAGTGTGGAAGGCTAGAATCAGAGTAGCGGTTAATACCCTGGGAGGCCTCACAGGGGATGTGGCCTGCAGCTGAGTGGGCTTTGCCAGAAAAAATGAGTGGTGGTGGTAATTCCTTGTCCTTGTTGGCACCTCCTGGGAAGGTGGCTAACAAAGGCACACCTGGAGAAGGTAGTGATGGAGGTGCAGACTCTGCCATGCATGACGGTGGCATTGAAGGCAATGCAAATCTGCAAGCAGTCATCATTACCATGGAGACGGTGACCGTGGTCATCGACCAGTCAGTTGACGGGACAAAACCTGGCACTGCTGGTTTGGCTGAAGATCTGGTCAACAAGGATGACTTGAAAGACAGTCATGGGGTCGTCGACGAGGACTTCGACGACGAAGAGCAATCTTTCATCGGCAGAGTCTGACTGGTTGACTGCGAGGAAGTGGACAATATCTGGTCTCCCAATGATGGGGCCTCCTTCGTGGTCATCGTAGGTCCAGGCTATGTTCACGCCGTTGCCGCATTGCTCATTGATGAGGAGATGAGAGCATTCGATGACTTAAAATTTTTAGGTACCTTCCCTGTGGAAGTGTCCTCAAATAACCTCGACCTCTTACCAGAGGGAATACGCTTGTTGTGCCTGCCACCCCTGGAAGTGGCATGACTGTGTACCCATGCCTAATCAGAGGCCTCACCTTCCTTAAGTCACACCACCAACCTCCAATGATGATCGATCCTTCCTCCTCTTTGAGGAGAAGAACTGGCAGATGGGAAATCCTTCAACATCGTGGTCCAGTTGCAGACTGATGGTGGTCCTCCATGAAGATGTTCTTCTGACTGCAACTTGAGCAGGCTTTGAAGAGACACTTCTTCTCAGCCTCCAACTTGGTGGCATGTAGTAGACCCAAAACACAGTTTGTGGCCTCTTGCGAAATGGAGATTTTGTTAAACGGACATCATATTATGCCTCCTTTTGATTTATATTGGCCTAAGTCTAGTCGCTCTATGAATAAAACCGTGTTGCAAAGTTCCGGTTTTGGATCGACTTCGCCACCATTTTAGAATCATC